>NC_092820.1:11813750-12467500 GCF_023375885.2 Dermacentor andersoni
CTTATCGCTGTTAGAAAGACATTATCATCTTACCTAATATGTCACGATAGTAACCTTGAACTTTCATGGGTATGTGTCTATAACAATACGATAAGAACAGTTTTTGGCATTTGTTATAGACCACCTGATAAACAGCAAGCTTTCATTGATTTGCTGTCCCAATCCCTAGCAAACATTAAACACAAGCTGCCGAATGCACCGGTTTTTCTTTTCGGAGATTTTAATTACCCCCAGATTAACTGGAGTAGGCTGTCTGTATCAACAGGGACCTTTTCTACTGAAGCAATGCAGTTTCTTGAAGTAACAGAAGATTTAAACCTCCAGCAGATGATGGCATGCCCCACCAGAGGCGATAACATACTCGACTTACTTCTTACAAGTCACCCGGACGACATTTCCGCCATTACCGCGATACCTAGCTTCAGCGATCATTGTCTCCTGCACGTTGTTATTCTTCTTCCACTGAGTAAGAAATCACCTACCCAAAAACTAATATCTGACTACCCGAGAGGTAACTATGAGGCCATGAACAGTGGAATAGAGTCATTCTGGCAAAACTTTCAGACCACTTTTTCGTCACGCTCAGTGAACTCCAACTGGGAGCGATTTAGAAACGCAATGTTAAAGCTGAAAGATAAGTACATACCCACTATTGTCGCAAAATCAGACTATAACAACCCTTGGTTCACTAAACATGTAAAATCTCTTCCTAAACGTAAAAAACGTCTCTACAGGAAAGCAAATCAAAGTAATAACACTGCAGCGTGGGAAAGGTATCGCGCATGCGTAAAACTGTATATTCAGGAGGTTAGCCAAGCTAAAGATAAATTTAATAGTCACGATCTACTCTCCATTCTCCAATCAAATCCAAATAAATTTTGGCGCATCCTCTCCACTAAAGACAGATCTAACACCATCGAACTCGTTGACCTCAATGGTGAACCTATCCATAATGATGAATGCGCAACCGCCCTAAATAACTACTTTTCTTCTGTATTTACTGCTCCCATCCACGTATCTGACCTGCCCACACTTACTGCTTCAGTGCAAACTATGCCAGACCTAGACATATACGCGGAGGGCATAGTTAACCTAATCAATAGTCTTAAACCATCATCTTCCGCTGGCTGTGATGATATTAGTAGTAAACTTCTGAAGAACACCTCTCATGTATCAGCACAAATACTCTGCGTACTATTCAAACAATCGCTAGAAACGGGGACCGTTCCAGGTGACTGGAAGAAAGCTAATATCTTGCCCATTTTTAACTCAGGTGACCGCTCGAACCTTACCAATTACCGCCCAATCTCCCTTACAAGCATCTCCTCAAAATTACTAGAACACATTATAGCCTCAAGCCTAATGAAATTCCTTGAAAGCAATAATTTTTTCTACCCATTTCAGCATGGTTTCCGAAAACACTTATCGTGTGATTCCCAATTCGCCGAATTCACCCACAACGTTCTGCTTATCATGGACAGGAACCTGCAGATCGACGCCGTCTTCTTAGATTACTCAAAAGCTTTTGACAAGGTGCCTCACAAGCTCTTGCTGCAAAAACTATCTGGACTTGGAATCTGTAATAACTTACTCAGATGGATTGAACAATTCCTATCCGGGCGCACACAATACACTTCCACAAACAATCACCGCTCACCTCTTACCGATGTGACTTCGGGCGTCCCTCAGGGCGCCTGTCTGTCCCCTTTATTATTCCTAATCTATGTAAACGACTTGCCTACTAGCATACATACGACTTTTCGCAGACGACTGCGTAGTTTACAACACTGTTAACTCCTCTGACGATGTTCTTTGCCTGCAGCGTGACCTCGATGCCATCTCGTCATGGTGCGAAAAATGGCACATGCCTCTCAACTTATCAAAATGCAAATCTATGTCTTTTACCCGAAAACGCAGTCCCTTTCAGTCCACTTATCGCATTAGCTGTGTCAACATCAGCGCCACTTCATCTTACAAGTACCTGGGTCTTACTTTGACGTCATCACTCTCTTGGATAACACATATCGAAACAATACGTCGGAAAGCTGCGCGGTCACTCAGGTATCTACAAAGAAATCTAAAGAAGACATCCCCAGAGGTAAAGAAGTTGGCGTACGTGACATTTGTCCGTCCACAACTCGAATTTGCTTCTGCTGTCTGGCATCCATCTCAAGATTACCTAGCCGCATCATTGGAATCCGTTCAAAACCGAGCCGCCCGCTTCATCACTTCACATTATTCACGGTACACCAGTGTCACTTCTTTGAAGCAAACAATAGGTCTGCCAACACTGAAGTCTCGCCGCATCATATCTCGTCTTTGCTTGCTGCACTCTTTTTTTTACAATCCACGCTCAAGGCACCACCTTCTTAAACCACCATTACGAACTTCCTCTCGCATAAGTCACAGCTCAGCCATAGCACGTTTACCCGGCCGCTCATCTGCCATGACCACTTCCTTCTTTCCTGATGCAATCGTTTATTGGAATGCGCTCCCTGACAACTTCGTTACCTGTACTGACCGCAAAAAATTTCGTGAATACCTAACAAATCACTTTGAATAACTTTCTGTTCCCAGTGTACATCGTTCATGAACCCATCATAAACCACTCGGTATAGTCTACCCTTGTCAACCCTTCCACCTAGTCTTTTTCTTTTGTTTCTTTTATTGCGAATGTATTGCCGTGTTACTTCTTTCAATTCGAATTTTTCCTTTGATTGTTTAAAGTCGTACAAAATCAGCGAGGTTTTTTTTTTTTTCGTTCTTTTGCAAGAAACCACTCTTACACGTGTTTGTATTGCCCCCCTTGTGTAATGCCTTCGGGCCTTCAAGGTGATAATAAATTAAATAAATTAAATGAAGTTTGCTGTGTCCCGCATTGTATGGCAGCAAAGGTTTCACAGAGCGGGGCTTGTACATCCAGCACACATGATTTTGCAAAAAACTTAGCCTCAGATCTAGAAACTGAAGTGTATTATCTCGAGGTAATTCAATGGTAAACTTGAGTCCCATTCCATTTTCGCAAGAAATCTTCAGTATATTGACATACACTTGACTAGACTCAGTATTATCCACCACAACTAAATATTCATTCTTCGTCCGTTTTTTCTTTAGTGTGCCCTGTGTGTAATAATTATGCAGATGTACCAACTCGCCCAGCTAGCTACTGTTCTCTCTTTTGCACTCAAGTAACCCCGCCATTAGGTGGTGTTAGCAGCACAACACTCACGCCATCTCTCATATTACTCTGCAACCACACCGACTGCCTTAAAGCCACGCAGCAAAGCTGGATTACAGGAGCAATGTGGGGAGAAACATCGAGGATGTTTGAGAGTCACGCATCCCCACAATATATAAGTAATAACTCTTGACCAGAACAAGCGTGTTTGCAGCAACAAACGCGGCACCAGCATACCTTTCTTCATGGTGGTGTGCTATTCATGGTAGCGCGCACGGCAGCTTTGACCGATGGCCTGTGGCTGGGGCCTTATCACGGTTGGAATTAGAGTGTATAACAACTCTAGTACACTCTAGAAGTAACCGACCCCAGGTGTACCGATGGGCTTTCCAAGAGAAAGAATCAAGGCAATGTTGGTCCAATCATTGCCATGATTCCTTCTGTCGTAACTGTTAACAGACAAAGGGGGGGCAACCACAGGGATACCTCATGAGTCAAGTCACTTACATGGCACACCACGCGATAGGGTCTAACGTAACGAGGCAGCAGGTTTTCGCAGAGGCACACGCAATGAGAAGGCCGCCAGTGGAAGACCAGTGATCTAGAATGAAAGTGGCCATCTCAGTGGTGGCGATCGTAAAGCGTTTTTGAACAGTCTGAGATACTACAAGACCATCACGGGCAATGCGGCGGGCAGTTTCGGCGCAGGAAATGGCATCCAGGGTGTAGGAGCAAGTCGCAGATCAATTTGGGAAGCAAGGAATCAAATGGCAGGAGTGCGTTGCAGCCATATAAAGGATAGAAATGTGAATAATCCGCAGTGTCATGGCACGAGGAGTTATAAGGGAAGTTAACAAAGAGCAATGCATAGTCCCAATCCCGATGATCTTCCAACATATACATTGCGAACATGTCGGCAGGCGCTCAGTCAGTCCATTTGTTTGGGGATGGTAAGCTGTCATGAACTGAAAATGAGCGTTGCAGGATTGTAGAAGATTGTCAACAACTGTGGCGAGGAAGCAACAGCGGCGAGCCATTAGGAGCTAATGAGGAGCACCATTTTGTAGAACAGCATCTCAAAGGTGAAAATCGGCGACATCAGTGGCACAGCTCATGGGGAGAGCTCGCGTGATAGCCTAGTGAGTCGCGCAATTCGTGGCGACTGCAATCCATCGATTGCCAAGTGCTGACACAGGGAAAGGTCCAAGTAGGTCCAAGCCAACACATAAAAGAGGCTCGCCGGGAATGTAGACTGGCTGGAGTAGGCCAGCTGGACCCGAGGAGGGTCTCTTGAGGCATTGACAGCTCTCGCAGTTTGCAATGTATCGTCGAACGGAACGGTGAAAGGCAGGCCGAAGGAAGCTCCGACGGACGTGGTCTAAAAGTGCGAGCTATGCCTAAGTGGCCAGTGGTGGTGGCAACGTGAAATTACACAAGCACATCCAAGAATAGGTGTTCTGGAACGACAACAAGAAACTCGGCGCCGTTGCGATCAAAGTTTCACCTGTACAACACACTGTCTTTTAAAATGAAGAGCCGGAGAGGGGTGTCTGAGGGTTGTGCGGTGAGATCAGAGATCATAAGGGGGGTCATGATGCTGCTTGATGGCAATGTTGAAAAAATCCCTAATGGAGAGAACACAGGCATCAGTGTTGTCAGCGAGATCAGGTGGGCAAGCCGGATGTCGGAACAGGCAGTCGGCATCCTGCTGCAGTCACCCTGATTTATATGTCACAGAAAAAAGGTATTCCTGTAACCGTAATGCCCAGCGACCAAAGCGTCCCGTACGGTCTTTCAGCGAAGATAGCCAACAAAGGGCATGGCGATCCGTAACAACAGAGAAGTGTTGCTCGTAATGGTAGGGACGAAACTTCATGATGGCCCACACGAGAGCGAGGCACTCACGTTCAGTTGTGGAGTAATTTTGCTCCGAACGAGAAAGGAGTCGGCTAACGTAGGCAATAACGCGGGATAAGCCATTCTGTCGTCCGGCAAGTATCATGCCGATGCCATGACTACTCGCATCTGCACGAACTTCGGTTTCGGCAGCCGGATCAAAATGAGCCATAGAGGGCAGATTCATGAGTCTAGTAATAAGTTAGGAAAAGGCGGCGGCCTGATAGGAACCCCACGAAAATAAAACGCCCTTCTTGTGAAGACATTCAAGGCAAACTTTCAAGCCTGTCAATGGGTGGGCGATGTCCAAGAAGTTCTTGATGAAGCGTCGAAAGTAAGAACATAGTTCTATAAAGCTACGGACATCGCTCGATGAGCTTGGAAGCGGGAATTCTTTTACAGCACGAACCTTGTCAGGATCAGGTTGTATGCCAGCAGCATCGGTGAGATGGCCAAGGACTTTGATGTGACGACGCCCAAAATGGCATTTAGCAGAGTTGAGCTGGAGACGGGCTTTTCAGAAAATGGCAAGACTGGCGGAGAGGCAATGGCTTCGAAGTTGGGCAAATATAAGCAAGAACATGATCAAGATAGCAGAGGCATATGGACCACTTAAGACCTCGAAGAAGAGAGTCCATCATGCATTCAAATGTGGCAGGAGCATTGCAGAGGCCAAATGACATGACTTTAAGTTGGTAAAGGCCATCAGGTGTAACAAAGGCTGTTTTCTCGTGATTGTGTTCGTCAGCAGCAATTTGCCAGCACCTAGAGCGGAGGTCAATGGAGGAGAAGTAACTGGCACCGTGCAAACAGCCTAATGCGTTGTTGATCCGTGGAAGAGGGTACATGTCTTTCTTAGTGACCTTGTTGAGAAGGTGACAAACCACGCGAAACCTCCAAGTGTTGTCCTTTTCCTTCACCGCTACGACAGGGGAGGCCCAAGGAGTGGAACAAGACTTTGCAATGTTCTTCTCACGCATTTTGTCGACCTCGTTTTGTATGATGGCTTGTTCAGGTGCTGACACATGGTAAGGTCTCCAATGAATTGAAAGGGCATTGCCTGTGTTTATGTTACAGTATGGCACATACCGGCAGTGCAAGAATGCCGGAAGAGCAGCCGATAAGCACAGAGCACAGTGTCAGAAAGTGAGTACCTAGATTCAGATCATGAGGGCAGTGGTTGATGACGCCAAAGTCAACAGCCGTAACATGGCCGGCAATGTTAATGCAGGCAATACATAGGCCGAGCGCACTTGTGTTGCCATTGGCAACTCGAACGGCAGGGGAGGCAGCAGGTGTGATTGCTTTAGTAAGACGTCGGTGGAGGGCAGAGCTCGTTACGAATATCTGTGCACCTGTGTCTACTAAAGCGGTTATGGGCAGACCATCAATGAGAACTTCGACACGGTTGTATTGAGGAGCAGAGGTCAAGAGAGAATTTTCAGTCCAGGTCATTAATGCAGCGTCACCTCTGGGCACTGCATTATGTAGTTTTCAGAGTTGCAATGGTGGTGTGACGGAGACGCCGAACGTTGATGCGGTGGTGATCGGGACTGTTGAGCTTGTGGCGAGGGCGAACAACAGGGATTATACGACGAAACGGGGACATCACCACTTGGAGGATGGGAGTGAGCATAAAATTGGCTGTGTGGGTTATATGCCAAGCTGCGATGAAAAGGGACATTGGAACATGGAGAAGAGTACCAGTGGCTGCGGCACTACCGAGAGATGTGGCCGATGTGACAGCACGTGTTAAAAGATGGGCCGGTCATCTGACGTTAGTCATTCAGCTGGGTTTCAATAACTCACTACTGTTGGGTACCACAGACTCTGTGCAGCTGAAATGACCAGTGGAGCATTTGGGAGTGGACGGCTGCTTCCTTGACTTGAGAAACCCATGTTGGCAATCTCTTGTCCGACAACAGACTGAATGAGTGATGCGGTGGTCACGTCATTGTCGAGTGGTCAAGCATAATGGATCACTGGAGCTATGGCCTCCAGTTCCCGACAGATGATCTCTGTCATGGTAGGTGTCAAAATCCTGAGAAACGCTGGAACATCGATACAGAAGAAAGCAGCCACAGTGGTTGGCAGGCGATCGAATTGCTGAGCAGTGCGTCAGCTTTTAGCTTGTTTGAAGCATCGGCATGCCGCAAGGACAGCTTCAACTGTTGCACAAAGCTTGCACAAAAGCAAATTGAATGCGTCATCTGCAATTTCCTTTAGCACATGGCCGAATTTATCGGATCCCGACATGTCTTTGTCTGCTTTTTTTGCAAAGAGCCAGCATGTCCTGCATATAGGAAATGTGTGTCTGTGTGGACGACTGAGCCCTTGTCGCAAGCTCTTGTCTGGCTGATAGCTGACGTCCGGCAGGTTTTCCAAATACGTCACGCATCTTTTGTTTGCAGACTACTTGGCTAGTCAGGTCTTCTTGGCAAGCATGAGTGTCACATCCCATGTGTTATGGTCGCTGACGGGTTCATACCAGATGAATTGCACATCTGTGCCATCTGCACGGGTGAAAATCCCTGGGTCTTGAGGCTGCGATAGCACTATATGGGATGAAGCTTGGGTGGATGTGGACGGGGCATCGTTGTTTGAAGACATCGTGATGGAACTGATGTGGCGTCCACTACGGACATCTAGCGCAGCGTCGTAGCGAGCGTACCCCGCACCTCTCACCAAATGTGACGGTGTAGGAGATCTGCACCGGTTAATTAAACACAACAGCGAGGGCTCCGAACCACAGTACTGGAAAACAGTTGACCTCGCCTTCTTTCGTTCTCACGCTGCCGGCACATAGCACATTTAACAATATTGTTTTCTTCTATTATTGTCCATGGTCTTTAATATTGCATGTACAAGAAACGGGCATGAAACAACACGATGAAATTTTCTTGCATAGCTTCATGTTGAACATCGGTGGCTGCTGTGACAAAATTACGTAATAATTTTAGAAATCTCTGTTGAAGACAACAATTCACTGGGCTAAAATTACAACTGGTAACAGCCAACAGGAGCCATTAGTGCACCAAAGCAAATAAAGACATTTAAAAAATTGTACTGTACAAGCTACCTACAACTAAAACGGCGTCCACGTAATGAACGCACGCTTGCCAGCAGAAGACAAATTTCATAATGACACCAAAATTGAAAACGTCAAGTTGTATAATAATAATCATCATCATCATCTTCGGCCTGTTTTATGTCCACTGCAGGACGAAGGCCTCTCCCTGTGATCTCCAATTACCCTAGTCCTGTGCCAACCGATTCCAACTAGCACCTGCAAATTTCCTAATTTCATCGCTCCACCTTGTCTTCTGTCGTCCTCAACTACGT
This sequence comes from Dermacentor andersoni, assembly GCF_023375885.2. Classification (NCBI taxonomy): domain Eukaryota; kingdom Metazoa; phylum Arthropoda; class Arachnida; order Ixodida; family Ixodidae; genus Dermacentor; species Dermacentor andersoni. Next base: position 11,822,167 of record NC_092820.1, read on the forward strand.
TTCCCTTCTCTTGGTGCCCATTCTGTAACCCTAATGGTCCAACGGTTATCTAACCGGCGCATTGCATGACCTGCCCAGCTCCATTTTTTTCTCTTTATGTCAATTACAATATCGGCTATACCCTTTTGCTCTCTGATCCAAACCGCTCTCTTTCTGTCTCTTTACGTTATGCCTAGCAATCTTCGTTCCATCGCTCTTTGCATGGTCCTTAACTTGTTCTCAAGCTTCTTTGTCAGCCTCCAACTCTGCCCTATATGTCAGCACTGGTAAAATGCACTGATTGTACACCTTCCTTTTCAATGATAATGGTAAGCTCCCAGTCAGGAGCTGACAATGTCTGCTATATGCGATTCAACCCATTTTTATTCTTCTGTGAATTTCCTTCTCATGATCAGGGTTCCCTGTGATTAATTGACCTAGGTAAACATACTCTTTCACAGATTCTAGAGGCTGACTGGCGATCTTGAACTCTTGTTCCCTTGCCCGGCTGTTCAACATTATCTTTGTCTTGTGCATATTAATCTTCAACCCCACTCATATACTCTGCCTGTTAAGGTCCTCAATCATTTGTTGTAATTCGTCTGCATTGTTGCTGAATAGAACAATGTCATCGGCAAACCGAAGGTTGCCGAGATATTCGCCGTGGATCCTTACTCCTTAGCCTTCCCAGTTTAATAGCTTGAATACTTCTTCCAAGCACTCAGTGAATAGCACTAGAGAAATTGTGTCCCCCTGTCTGACCCCTTTCTTTATAGGTACCTTCCTGCTTTCTTCTGTAGAATTAAAGCAGCTGCAGAACCTCTGTAGATATTTTCCAAGGCATGTACGTAAGTGTCCTGTACTCCTTGATTACGTAATGCCTCTGTGACTGCTGGTATCTCTACTGAATCAAACGCCTTTTCATAATCTATGAAAGCCATATAGAGAGGCTGATTTTACTCAGCGGATTTCTCGATAACCTGATTGATGACATGGATGTGATGCATTGTAGAGTATCCCTTCCTGAAGCCAGCCTGTTCCATTGGTTGACTAAATAAAGCCCAATGTTGCCCTTATTCTATTGCAGATTATTTTGGTAAATTTTTTATATAATACTCGGAGTAAGCTAATGGGCCTATAATTTTTCAGTTCTTTAATGTTTCTGTTTTTTGTAAATTAGTATAATGTTTGCATTCTTCCAGTTTTCTGGGATCGTTGCAGTCGATAGACACTTTGTATAAAGAGCCGCCAGTTTTCCAAGCATTATGTCTCCTCCATCTTTGATCAAATCGACTGTTATTCCATCTTCTCCTGCTGCTCTTCCACATTTCATGTCTTGCAAGTCCTTTCTGACCTCATCACTAGTTATAGGAGGAGCTTCTGTATCCTGTTCGTTACTGTTTCTAATTGAAGTATCCGGACCCCTCTGGGTATTGTACAGGTCAGTATAGAATTCTTCCGCTGCTTTTACTATATCTTCGAGATTAATGATTATAGTACCCTGCTTATCTTTCAGTGTGTACATCTTGGTTTGTCCTATGCCAAGTTTCCTTCTCATCGATTTCAGGCTGCGTCCATTTTTTATGGCTTCTTCAGCCTTTCTCATGTTATAGTTTCGAATATCACTTATTTTCGCCTTGTTCATCAGTTTTGACAGTTCCAAGAATTCTATCTTATCTCTTGAGTTGGAAACTTTCATTCTTTGTCGTTTCTGTTATTAGGTCCTTAGTTACTTGGGAGAGCTTGCCTACTGGTTGCCTTGGTGCCTTGCCTCCCACTTCAGTTGCTGCCTCTGAAGCCAGCCTAGTTACGGTTTTATTCATTACCTCCATGTCATCTTCATCTCTCTGTTCTAAAGCTGCATATTTGTTTGCAAGTACCAGCCTGAATTTGTCTGCTTTTACCCTTACTTCCTCTAGGTTGACCTGTTTCTTCTTGACCAATTTTACTTTTTCGCTCTTTAAATTGAGATGAATCCTAGGCCTCACTAACCTAGGATTACTGCACTTTACCCTACCTAACACTTCTGTATCCTGCACTATGCTGGAATCAGCAGAAAGTGTGAAATCAATTTTATTTCTTGTTTAACCATTAGGGCTTTTCCAGGTGCACTTTCTGTTGCTACACTTCCTGAAAAAGGTGTTCATTATTCGAAGCTTATTCCTTTCTACGAATTCTACCAGCATCTCTCCTCTAGCGTTCCTAGAATTAATGCCATAGTTGCCTATTGCTTGTTCACCAGCCTGCCTTTTCCCCACTTTTGCATTGAAGTCGCCCATTACTGCAATATACTAAGTTTGCACTTTTCTCATCGCTAATTCAACATCTTCATAAAACTGATCTACTTCATCATCATCGTGACTGGATGCTGGAGTGTAGGCTTGTACTACCTTTAATCTATATACCTCTTATTAAGTTTGGTTACGACTACAGCTACCCTGTCATTGATGCTGTAGAATTCGTCAGTGTTGCCCACTATGTCTTTATGGATTAGGAATTCTACCCCATATTGCTTCTTATCTGGGAGGCTTTATAGCAGAAGACATGTCCGTTATTGAGCAATGTACGAGGTCTGTTAGAACAGTATCCGACCTTTTGCCGAAGAAAAAAAACTGGCATAACTGGAGCATTGGAAACCTAATCACCCTCAAAGTAGTCTCCTTGGGACTCCACACACTTCTCCCAGCAGTGCTGCCAATGTTGTAAGCATTCCGAGAAGGCCTCTTTCGGAATGGAGTTTAGCTCGGCTGTCGTGGCAGCCATAATGCCCTCTCTTGTCTGAAATCGCACTCCTTTCAATAACCTCTTGATTTTGGGAAACAGCCATAAGTCGCAGGGGGCCATATCAGGAGAGTAAGGAGCCTGTTGAACTACAGGAGTCCGGATTTTCACTAAAGAAGTCTGAATCAAGTGCGAGGAATGTGCAGGAGCATTGTCGTGATGGATGCGCCAATTTCCTGTTGACCACAACTCCGGTCTCTTGTGCCGCACAGCATCACATAGGCGACGAAGGACATCCCTGTAGTACTACTCTTTGGTGATTGTTTGACCCTGCATTGCGTACTCGTGGTGTACCACACCGTGGGAATAATGCAGTCAGCATCAGCTTGACGTTGCTGCGCACTTGGCGGGCCTTTTTGGTCTTAGTGACGTGGAATGCTTCCACTGTGATGACTGGGATTTGGTTTCCGGGTCATACCCATACACCCAAGACTCACCACCAGTGATTGTGGTGTTCATGAAGTCAGGGTCACTGTTTGTGGAATCCAGCATGTCCTGTGAGACTTCAACACGAAGTTGCTTTTGCTCCACCGTGAGAAGCTTCGGCATGAATTTCGCCGCAACTCTCTTCATGGTCAAATTTTTTTTCATAATGGAATGTGCAGAAAAAGTGCTGATGCCCACCTCTTCCGCAATTTCTCGGATAGTCACACAACAGTCCCACATCACCAGTGTTCACTTCGGCAATGCCCTGGTCATTTCGGCATGTTGATGGCCGACCAGAGCGTGGCTCGCTCTCCACATATGTGCAGCCATCTTTAAATCGGTTGAGCCACTCATTAATCTGTGTGCTGCTCATAACATTGTCACAAAAAGCCGTCTGAATCTTCCAAATGGTTTACACTTGGCTGTCGCCCAGTTTCTGGCAAAAATTTGATGCAGTAGCACCGATCCAGTTTCTCCACCATTTTCCTTGCTATAAAAAAACAAGAGCACTGCGCACTACCTCACTCAAATGCTGTGCCCCAGCGACTGACGCTGTCAGCAGACGTGAAAAAATGCACGCATGCGCATGAAGGTTCAAGGTCAGCTGATGCAAGCACGCTTGTCTCATATCCATCAGGTGTTCGCAAAAAAAATAAGGTCGGATACTTTTCTAACAGACCTCGTATAAACCTTACCAGTTCATCTAATCTCACTAAAGCCGATGATTTCTCAAACAATGTCTGATAGTTCCTCAAAGACTCCTGCTAAGCTAGCCTCACTCGACAGAGTTCGGCAATTAAAGCTTGACAGGGTCAGTTTCCATTGGTGGCCTGTCCGGACCCAGAGATTCTTAGCACCCTCTGCTGCATTACAGGTCTGACCACCGCCTTGGTCAGGCGTTCCACAGCTGCTGAGAACTGAGGGCCATGGGTTAATTGTAGGAATAATTCGGAAGGTAGTGGCCGAATATTGCACCAGGGAGGCCAGTTCCTGTTCTGGTAAGGGAGTGTCTTTGTTGAAGCTTAGTGGGCCTTCCTAATTTGGCTGTACCTGGATTAGTATAGCCCCACTTGCTCTCGGCATTTTTGCCGGTGTGAGGCGCCACTCCAAGCCTGGAGATGTAGTGTACTGGCGGAGGTGAATTTCAAGCTCACCATCGTCAAAAAAAGAAAAAAACTTACACAAGGATTCAAACTTCCGACTATGGCAACTGAGCATTTAACATAGCTCAATCAGATAATCCCGTAGGCAGTGAGGCTACCTTATCGCCAACAAGTACAGCCCAGAGGGCCCTACGTGCCTAAAAATTTCTTTCATTTATCCGCGATAGATGTGTTTTACTGAGCGCAATGAGTAACTCAATATAGAATGATTCCTAAATGGTTCTGGCCTTGTAGTTGCAGAATCTGATGTGCGCAGGCAGCCGTGAACTCGGCTAGGCAAACCATACAGTCGTACCGACGACCTTTCACGGTTGCGAATGCATGCTCGTGATCTACAGGAGTACAAACGGAAACCAGGGTAAACGAATATAAGTGCGAATGTAGAAGAAATGGACGCAAACTACGCCCTTTTCTTTCTTTTTTTTTTGCTTGATGAAAATTTGTATATGAGCTTTGCAACTGTTGTCGTTACGTTATTTTTTCTTATTGTTTGCATGATACTGCAAATCTTCTCATCATCTTTTTCTCTTCCTTTAGCGCTACAATTTGTTTATTTTGGGGGGGGGGGGGGCTCTCACTCGAAGGTCAGCACGAGGCATGTCGGTAGAGTCAGTTTAAGTCAATTTAGCATATCTCAAATGCCTGAAAACATACTCAAATTATCTGCAGTACACGGGTGTCGCTGATCGAGGCAGGTGGCACGGCACAGTATTTCTCAATGGTCGTAGCATCGTGGTTTCGGAGTCTCCCATACACAAGTGGCCATGAAAGCAGCTAGATACACGATATATTTTCGGGGAGCTTGAACAGCACTTAAAAGTAGTGCAGAAAAAAATAAGAAAATGAAAAAACTTTCAACGCTTGGGAGCTGTTCTTGTGCAGCGGCAGGAGGGCACAGAAAGAGTACTTGCCTATGCAAGTAGAACACTCTCACGCACAGAGGCTAATTACTCCACAACTGAAAAAGAATGCCTCGCCGTAATATGGGCGGTTAAGAAATTTCACCCATATTTGTATGGCTGCCACTTGGAAGTTACCAGCGACCACCATTCACTATGTTGGTTGACAAACCTTAAAGAGCCTTCTGGACGACTGGCACGTTGGAGCCTAAGGCTGCAAGAATTTGACATGACTGTCATGTATAAGACAAGGAAACAACATACGGATGCTGACCGCCTGTCTCGATTGCCGATAGAGTCATCTGCTCCATCTGAAGAAGACTCGGCATTTCTTTGTGTTCTGGACACATCCACCATCGCGCAACAACAACGGAACGACCCTGAGTTTCTTGAGCTCATCGATTACTTAGAGGGCAGATCTGCGAAACCGCTTAGAGTTTTCGCAAGAGGACTCTTGTCATTTTGTTTGCGGGCCAAAGCCCTTTACAAAAGAAACTTTTCTTCGACCGGGTCCCCCTATCTGCTCGTCATTCCTGCAGCTCTTCGTATGGAAGTACTTCAAGCCTGTCACAATGAGGTGACTTCTGGTCACTTAGGCTGCAGGAGAATGTTGGCCAGAGTGCAGCAGAGGTACTACTGGCTGAGACTTACCACCGCCGTGAAACATAACGTTCGCACTTGCCTCAACTGCCAGAGGTGCAAGTCGCCTCCGTCGAAACCAGCCGGCCTCCTACAACCCGCCCAGGTTCTTCATAGACCATTTGATCAAATCGGAATGGATATATTGGGCCCACTTCCTACTTCTTCTGCAGGGAAGCACTTTGTTATCATCGCAACTGACTATCTCACACGTTACGCTGAAACAAAGGCAATCCAGAGAAGCACAGCAGCCGAGGCGTGCTTTTTCATTGAGCATATCGTGTTGCTACACAGCGCACCAACCGTCGTGATAACAGACCGAGGAACCGCATTCACGGCTGCGCTTCTAGGTAACGTCTTGCTGCTAAGTGGAACGGCTCATTGGAAGTCAACCGCCTACCATCCACAAACCAACAGATTATCAGAATGCCTAAACAGAACAATTGAAGACATGCTTTCCATGTACGTGGATGTTGAACATAAAAATTGGGACGACATCGTACCTTATATCACCTTTGCATATAACACGGCGAAACAAGAGACGACGCGCATGACTCCATTCACCCTTGTTCATGAATGGGATGAACGAACGATGTTGGATGCGATGCTTCCACACAACTTTGACGACACTGACACGGACGCCAATGTGTTTACACAACGCGCAGAAGAGGCTCGGCAGCTCGCACGCTTGCAGATCTGCCAGCAGCAAGCCTACGACGCAGGGAGCTATGATCTTCACCGTCGAAAAATAATCTATGACGTCGGTGAGAGAGTGTGGGTTTGGACAGCCATACGGAAACGAGGCCTCTCCGAAAAGCTGTTAAGGCGATACTTCGGACCATATTGTCACAAGAGGAAAAGGCAAGCACTCAGTTCCAAGCAAACGGCCGTTTACTGTTCATTTCTGCAGCAGCTACTATGCACACTTCTTCCTCCTCGGCTTCTAGTGTAACTAGCGCGTGCCATTACCCCTCCTCCAAAAAAAAAAAAAGAACAAAAAGAGAGACTACTTCTTTATGCGACTAGACGAAAGTTAGCCCCCCCTCCCCTCCTCAAAAAAAAAAAAGTTGGGGAGATGTTAAATGCCACAAGGAGAAAAGAAATGTGAAAGACAACGGACGTTACGACAGGGGCCGCACCAGAAAGTTTGTGGACGGGAGTCAGCGCGAGTGGTAGGACTTCATCCTGGTAACATGAACAATGTCAGAGGAACGTCGTCTACTGGAGTGGTGCGAAGTTTCGACTAGAATCACTTCGTAGTTGACAGGACTTAGACGATGCAAACCTATGTAGGGTCCAAAGTATGGCCGCAATAATTTTGCTGAGCGGCCTCGTTGACGTATAGGGGCCCAAACCCATACAAAATCTCCCAAGTTGTATGTGACGTCTCGATGGCGTATGTTGGCGTACGAGCATCTTGGCTTTGTCGGGATAGAATTCGTTGCCATGCAAGGTGCTGCGCTGCTTTGGCACTCTGAACAAAGGCGTCTGTATCTGGTGTGGTAGGTTGAGACGAAGTTGGTAGGAGCATCACGTCGAGCATAGTGGTTGCGTCGCGTCCGTAGACCAGACAAAAAAGAGGAAATCCAGTGGTTTCTTGAAGCGCAGTGTTATACGTGACCAGTTCATCCCAATTTTTATGATCCGTGGCGACATACATAGAAAGAATATCCACAATCGTTTTGTTGAGACGCTCAGTTAACTCATTCGTCTGCGGGTGATACGCAGTTTCCATACGGTGCGTTGTTCCACTCAGCTGCAGAATATCTTGGACCAACTGGGTGGTGAAGGCCATACCACGGTCTGTGATGATGATGGCAGGAGCACCATGTGGAAGGACGATATTTTTGACAAAGAAGTTGGCTACATCAGAAGCAGTGGCTCGCTGAACGGCTTGTGTTTCGCAGTATTGAGTGAGGTAACCGGTGGCGACAGCGATCCAGTGGTTATCAGCTGAAGACTTGGGAAATGGGCCAAGTAAATCCATCCCACCTTGTTCAAAAGGTGAACAAGGTAGTCGTACAGGCTGATGCAGACCGGCTGGTTTCAGTGGTGGAACTTTGCCACGCTGGCAATCTCGACAACTTCTGACGTACTGCTTCACGGTTTTTGTGAGTCTTCGCCAGTAGTACGTCTGCTTGATCCTTGCCAGAGTATGCGTGAAACCAAGATGCCTGGACGTTGGTTCGTTGTGGCATGCACATAGAACGTCGTCGCAGAGAGCAGCGGGAACAATGAGCACCAAAACAGTTTCCGTAGGGTGAAAGTATCGCTTGTATAGCATGTCGCCGCGTAGGCAGAAAGAGGACAAGTGACGAGCGAACTGCCGCGGGAGTTGTGGGTGGCTTCCTTCAAGGTATTCAATCAAGGGCTGGAGCTCGGAATCTTGGCTTTGCTTTTGAGCTAGGTTTAAAGACGGAAGAGTACAAAGAAAACCAGAGTCGTCGTCAGTACCTAGTGGTGCGGGTTCGACGGGGGCGCGAGAGAGACAGTCGGCGTCCGTGTGTTTCTGGCCAGACTTATAAATGATTGTCACGTCAAATTCCTGCAACCGAAGGCTCTATGTTGCAAGACGGCCTGAAGGATCCTTGAGATTCGCCAGCCAGCAGAGAGAGTGGTGGTCACTGACTACGGGGAACATACAAGTATGGTCCATACAAGTCCATACAAGTATGGCCGGAACTTCTGGATAGCCCATACGACTGCCAGACATTCCTTTCCAGTTGCTGAGTAGTTTGTTTCAGCAGCAGACAACATTCGGCTGGCATACGCAATAACACGTTCAACACCAGCTTGAAACTGTACGAGTGTCACTCCAAGGCCGACGTTACTAGCATCAATGTGGACTTCTGTATCGCCCTCGGTGTCAAAGTGACCAAGGATCGGTGGTGTCTGTAGACATCGCTAAAGGTCGTGGAAGACGTCAGATTGTGCCGGGCCCAAAACGAATGTGACGTCGTTCTTGATAAGTCATTGCAAAGGTTCGGCAATCTCACAAAAATTGGGCACAAAACGGCGGTAATACGCACAAATCCCTAAAAATCGGTGGACATCGTGCTTTGTCTTCGGTATCGGGAACAGAGCAACTGCCATGGCTTTGTCAGGGTCAGGGCGCACACCGGTGCTGCTGGCAATATGACCTAGAAATTTAAGCTCCTCATAGCCAAAGTGACATTTTTCTGGCTTCAGAGACAGGCCGGCGGTACAGATGGCTTGAAGAACCGCCTCAAGCCGCGGGATGTGTTGCTCAAACGTTGTGGAAAAAACAACTACATCGTCTAAGTAGACTAAACAGGAGTGCCACTTGAGGTCAGGTAAAACTGTGTCCATCTTACATTGTAATGTGGCCAGAGCGAAACACAATCCAAAAGGGAGGACCTTAAATTGATAGAGACCGTCGGGTTTTATAAACGCCGTTTTTTCCTGTCCCATTCATCAGCTTCAATCTGCCAGTACCTACTACGCAGATCCAGTGAAGAAAAGTAACGGGCACTTCGCAGGCAACCCAAAGGAAGGATGTCAATCCGAGGAAGGGGGTAAACTTTTTTTTTTTGTGATCTTGTTCAGTTTGCAATAATCGACACAGTATCGTAGTGAACCATCTTTCTTAACTAATACAACAGGTGAAGCCCAAGGACTTGTCCATGGTTGAATGGCATCATCGTCTAGCATTTGTTTAACTTGATGACGAATAGCATCCGACAAGCGTTAGCGTGTTGGCGAACAGGTTGGACGGTCGGTTGAGTGATTATTCTGTGTTTGGTTAAAGGAGTCTGTTTGACCTTCGACGTGGTGGCAAAACAGTCGCTAAATGACGATAGCAGAGTGAGGAGCCTCTCCTTTTCGGGTTGGTCTAGCTGTGGGTAGACGTTGATGTGACTGGTCAAGTCCGCATCACTTGGTTCCGGAATCGAGATTGCCGTTACCGAAGCACAGGCGTTGGACTCGGCCACTGTTTCAAAGTAGGCCATGATGGTATGCCTCACAAAGTGTTTGTATTCGCCACTGAAGTTGGTAACTAGGATCGTGGTTTGCCTATTTTGGAGCTCTAAGACCTCGTGCGATGCCGACTTCTCGATCCAGCAAAAAGGCGAGGTTACCTTCGGCAATGTCTATTCCTAGTTGGTCTTGTGGGCATTCAACGAGGACAGAGATGCTACTTTGAGGTGGTAACGTCATGCAGTCATCGACCACGCGTAAAGCTGTGCAGTGATGTTCATCCTCCATACTCGAATCCACAGAAAAATAGTCAGGAAAAGTCACGAGCAAGTCACGCAGGTTAATGATCACCCCCATATTCCTTGAGAAAAATCCATGCCCAGTATAGCCAGCTGAGAACACTTGGGCAGCACAAGGAAAGACGCTACGAAAGTCGAAGTACAAATTGCAAGTCTGGCGGTGCATTGTCCAATGGGTGACACGAGGTGTCCTCCAGCCGTAATCAGATGTGGGTCATCCCACGATGTCAGCACCTTGCGTGGCTGAGTGGCCAGTGAGGCACTCATAACCGAGTAATCAGCTCCCGTATCGAAAAGGGCAGTTACCGGATAACCTTCGACGAAAACAGTATAATTAAAAATTATGGGGTTTTACGTGCCAAAACCACTTTCTGATTATGAGGCACGCCGTAGTGGAGGACTCCGGAAATTTCAACCACCTGGGGTTCTTTAACGTGCACCTAAATCTAAGTACACGGGTGTTTTCGCATTTCGCTCCCATCGAAATGCGGGCGCCGTGGCCGGTATTCAATCCCGTGACCTCGTGCTCAGCAGCCCAACACCATAGCCACTGAGCAACCACGGCGGGTGGAAACAGTATAATAGCAGCGGAATTTCTTTTTGGCAATTTCGAATGAAGGCGTCAGTGGTACGTCGCGAGGGGGCGGCGTTGGCGGAGGATGTTTGGTGGTTCGCATGACAGCGGCCTCACCCCCGGAGGTCGCCGTTTTCAGTTTCCTCGGCGTGGGCTTTCACCGTTGACTGCAGCTGCAGAATCAAAGGCGGGTCAAGCGTGGTTTGTTGACGCGTACCGACGAGGTGATGGCGACCGTGGATGTCTCGCTGTGAGGCAGGAGGAAGCTAGTTACTTTACAAGTATTCCTCGATTTCGTGCGGGCGTTCGCCATAGCGCGGGCAACGGGCGTCTGGGTGGCATCCCCGGCAGACCAATCCATCGGTACAGGCAGTCGCGATACAAGTGACCAGCCTCCCCACAGTGGTAGCACAACGGACTGTTGTTGGGAGCGCACCATACTGTAGACTTGCGCGGACCAAGATGAAAGGCTGCTTGCAGATTCGTGCGGTGGACTGGACTTTGGAAGCGCGTCGAGGAAACCCAGCAGGCGGCTGCGAGAAACGGCCCGTCAACGGCGCGCAAACCCGAAGAGCATCCGTGTGCGAGAACGTGGGGGGTTCGGTACGTGTTGATGGCGAGGGATGAACATTCCACTTTGCCAATTTCCTCCCGAATGACATCCGTAAGAGCCGCAACACTCGGAGGTGCCGGAGCCGATGAATATAAGACTTCTGCAGTTCTTCTCGAACAATCTGCCGTATTAGTTTGGTAAGGGACTCCCTGTCATCATTTGCAGGTACGAGAGCATGCAGCAGTCATGGTGGTCTGGCGTTCATACTGCGAGAGCCGCTGCCAGAGCATACGTTCTATGACTGTTGCCTCACGAACGAACTGAGACACTGAGAGTTGTAGGAAGAACGAACTGAGAGTTGTAGGAAGATTGCTCACAAGGCCCGCGAAAAGCTGTTCTTCTACGCCTCGCATTAACAGGCGCACCTTCTTGTCTTCTGGCATTAGTGGGTCGGCCCGGCGGAACAATCGCGTCATGTCTTCGACGAACATGGCGATGGTTTCGTTCGGCATTTGGAGCATCGAAGACAGTGCTTGTTCGGCTCTTTCTTTCCTTTCGGGGATGCTGAAGGCGTCGCAAAGCAGTCGGTAAAGCCCCTGCCAGCTGGTAAATGAGGCTTCATGGTTCTCGTACCACATTCTTGCCGCATCTAAAAGGGAAAAATAGGCATTCTTCAACTTACAGCGATCGTCCCAGTCGGTAAAGGCGGCAACCCGGTCGAAATGGTCCAACCAGTCTCCAACGTCCTCAAAGGCGTCGCCATGGAACGGATTAGGCGTGCGAGGCGTGTTGACAATGCATGGTACAGCAGCATTTGGGATCCCCTCGGTTTGGCTTGCGGTCGTTGTTGACATCTTCACGGAGCTTGTCAGGGGACTGTATTGCGGTGGAAGACCTTGGAGGTGACGGCTGCTTCGATGGATTTCCGCTGTCCCCAAGGTGCCGGCGTCGGTATAGCTTCTGGTTCAGGACCAGTAGGCATACAGTGGATGCATACCTGGCACCTCCACCAGTTTGTCGCGAGAGGAAAAAGCAAGCACTCAATTCCAAGCAAACGGCAGTTTACTGTTAGTTTCTGCAGCAGCTACCACGCATACTTCTTCCTCCTCAGCTTCTAGCGTAACTAGCGCATGCCAATATCGATTTTTGATCCGACTCAGTCATGTCACGTACGAGGTCGTTCCCGATAGTCCCAAGTGTACGCGACGCTGCACGCACTGTCCTGAACTTGTGCACGTTGTCCGCATGAAGCCGTATGTGAGCGAATAACTATGCGAGAGACCCTTACTTCCGCAAGTGACACTTCTGGTCTAGCATCGGGGCGATGCGCTCTTAGGGAGGGAGAAATGACGCATGTATTCTATGCAGACGACAACGAAGATAGGGACATTGATGGAAGCTTCGTCTAGTGCGTCAGTGAGATCCGGCAAGGACGAAGACGTGTCTCTGGCCTGTTCGTTTTTGACCAAGTTGTCCTGCTGTTCTGAAAGAACGTCAGAACGTCTTAATTCCTGTCTACTCTCCGCGTTGTACTGCGACAATATATATATATATATATATATATATATATATATATATATATATAGTTAAGTTGCAACCCGGCGTTGGTCAAGCAAGTGAGTACGTGCTGGAGGCCGAGCAGATGTGTTGGGAAATCAGGGGCGAACACCACAATGTCGTCAAGATAGCAAAGACATATTTTCCATTTGAGGCCACGCAGAACATTATCCATCATTCTTTCGAACGTAGCAGGTGCGTTGCAATGTCCGAAAGGCATGACGGTGAATTCATACAAGCCGTCTGGTGTAACAAAGGCAGTTTTCGGGCGATCGGCCTCTGCCATCGGAACCTGCCAGTAGCCTGACCGCAAATCCAGCGAAGAAAAGAACTCGGCTCCCTGCAAACAGTCCAGAGCATCATCGATGCGTGGTAATGGGTAGACGTCCTTCAGCGTGATCTTGTTCAACCGCCGAAAGTCAACACAGAAGCGGATGGAACCGTCTTTCTTTGTGACGAGGACCACGGGAGAGGCCCATGGGCTTTGGGAAGGTTGAATGACACCTCGACGGAGCATGTCATCGACCTGGTCTGCAATGACGCGACGTTCCGTAGCGGACACGCGATATGGTCTTTGTCGCAGGGGTGAGTGAGTGCCAGTGTCGATGTAATGCTTGACTGTCGATGCACGGCCAAGAGAAGTTTGCGCAACGTCGAAAGAAAGGCGGAAGTGCTGAAGGATTGCGACAAGTTGAGATCGCTGCGAAGGCGTAAGATCTTCAGCGATGAATGGGCTGAACACACCAGTCGATGTTGAGTCTGGTACGGAGAGGGCACTCAGTTCATGGGCGGCAGTAGAAGACACTTCGTCGAGGACGGAGACAATTCGTGTTGAATCAACCGACTCGACGTAACCAAGGCATTCGCGGCGGAGCAGTGATAGCGGCGATGAAAGATGATTGTAAATGGGCATCGCGCTCACACCGGCGGCAAGGTCAAGAGCTGCAAAGGGCAAAGGAAGCGCTTTTCGGGTAACAAAGTGATGACAGGGCATGAAGAAGACCGTCCCGTCGGATATGATACTACAGAAGACTGGTGCGAGTGCTGAAGAGCGCGGAGGAATACAGGTGTCTTCTTTCACGACAATTTTAGCGGCAGGATGAGCATCGACGGAGGCCAGGTCACCAAGGTGGAAAAGTTCAATCTCAGCCCGAGCGCAATTGATGATGGCGTTGTGGCGTGAGAGAAAATCCCATCCTGGAATAACGGCGTGGGAGCACGATGAAAGAACTATGAATTCAATCGTGTACAAAACGTCCTGTATGGTCACACGGGCAGTACAAGCGGCGGTAGGGCGAATGGGTTGAGCACTCGCCGTTCGGAGCGACAATCCAGACAGAAATGTCGTCACTTTACGAAGCGAACGGCAAAATCTTGCATCCATAACTGAAATAGCGGCACCGGTATCGACGAGGGCGACTGTAGCGACATCTTCGATAAACACATCAATGACATTAGCAGGTAAAGGAGGAGGACTTCGGCATGTCGACACTTGCGCAGTTCTTGCCTCAGGGGCTGCGTCGTCTAGTTTCCTTCTTCGTTAGAGACGGGCCGTCGACGCATAGGGGAAAGCGATCGGCGACGTGGGGAGGGTGACCGGAGGCGTTCGAAGCGAGGACGGCGATCAGTCTGGGAGCGAGCTGGTGATGGGTCGAAGGATCCGTAAGGCGCAGGTGGATCAGGCGGCACATAGGGCGCGCGGCGATCGCCATCGAACGCCTGCGATCGGCTGCGGCAGAACCTTGCGACATGACCGGGACACCTACATGCGAAGCATAAAGGGCGATTGTCCGGCGTACGCCACGGGTTAGTGACGGCAGTGGTGGTCCAGGGGACGGGAGGGGGAGGGCGGTGCACAGGCTGCTGGAAACGACGCACGGGCACAGTGCTAGGGGCCATTGCAGCAACCGTAGCATAAGTGAGTGGTGTAGTCACGACATCTTGCTGGTGAACAGCCGGTAGCGTTTCCGCGACCTCTTCATGGATCACGTTACGGAGATGAGACGGCAAAGTGCTGGCAGACTCCTGAGTAACAGACACCAGAGATAGCTGTCGTGCAACTTCTTCGCGGACGAAATCCTTGATTTGGGTTATCAGGGAGGCTTGTTCTGGGCCGGTGGTCAGGCTGCAGAGTGACGTCGCATTTGGTGTGGGATGTCGCCTTGTCAGAGCTCGCTGCTTACGCAACTCATCATAGCTCTGGCACAAGCTGATGACGTCGCCAACAGTGCGTGGGTCCTTGCCCAGAAGCATCTGGAACGCGTCATCATCGATTCCCTTCATGACGTGCTTGATCTTTTCCGCTTTCGTCATGGCAGCGTTCACGCGCCTGCACAAATCTAGAACGTCTTCTACATAGCTGGTGAATGTCTCACCCGTGTCCTGTGCGCGTGTACGCAAACGCTGCTCGGCTCGGAGTTTCCTGACAGCGGGGCGGTCAAATACTTCGGTAATCGAAGTCTTGAACACCGACCACGTTCGGATATCCCTCTCATGATTTCTGAACCAGAGACTGGCCACGCCCGCGAGATAGAATGATACGTAAGCCAGTTTATCTGAGTCATTCGATTTGTTAGGAACGCTCACCCGCTCGTAGGACGACAGCCACTCTTCAACGTCGTTGTCGTCGGTTCCGCTGAAGATGGGAGGCTCCTGTTGGCGAACGGTACCAGGGCAAGGGACGGGTGGCGGTGGAAGAGTCTGCTGGTCGGCGTCCGGCATGGCAGAGGGTAGCGTCCGAGAACGGAGTTCCAGGATGGTAGTGGAACGTTACCCCGCACGCTCCACCACTTGTAAAGGAGATTTATTAGAGTTCGAAGAAGTGTAGATTTGCTGTTCGTCAGCTAACAATTTTAGGCCATGTCGTGTCAAAGGAGGGCATTCGCCCGGATCCCGAGAAGCTACGTGCTGTTACTGCGTTCCCAAAACCTACTACTATGAAAGAGCTACGCAGTTTTATCGGCCTCTGCTCTTACTTCCGGCGATTCGTTCGAAACTTTGCGTCAATTATATCGCCTCTCACGCAGCTCCTTGGCGGCGCTAGAGATCTCTCATCATGGTCTCCAGAGTGTGACGACGCCTTCACAACCTTGCGCCGTCTTCTCACGACGCCACCCATTCTTCGCCATTTTGACCCACAAGCGCCAACCGAAATCCATACCGATGCAAGCGGTGTAGAACCTGGCCACCCCGAATACATCGTCGCATACGCGAGTCGCACGTTTACCAAGGCGGAGACCAATTACAGCGTTACAGAAAAGGAGTGTTTGGCCATTGTGTGGGCGCTTGGCAAGTTTCGTCCATATTTATACGGCCGATCTTTTGACGTAGTGACCGACCACCACGCACTATGTTGGCTGTCGACGCTCAAAGATCCATCGGGCCGCCTTGCCCGCTGGGCATTGCGAATCCAAGAATACGACATCCGCGTGGTGTACCGTTCCGGGCGAAAGCACTCCGACGCTGACGCGCTATCCCGATCACCGCTTTCCCCGAAGGCCAGTGACGACTCCCCCTGCGAGTGCACATTATCCTCTCTGGACGTTGACACTATCGCTGCTGCACAGCGTAATAATCCCTGGACTGCATCTTTGCTCGACCTTCTCTCGGATACGTCGAAAGTTCCAGCATCACGTACGCTTCGGCGCCAAGTGCCTCATTTTGCGATTCGCGACCAGCTACTGTATCGACGCAACTATGCCCCAGAGGGACGCACCTGGTTACTCGTCATTCCGAGAATCTTGCGAGCAGAGCTCTGCTCCTCGTTCCACGTCGACCCTCAGTGTGGCCATGCGGGAGTCTTCAAGACCTACGAAAGACTTCGCCACCGCCATTACTGGCGGGGAATGTATAATTTCGTTCGAAAGTTCGTCCGCTCTTGTCATGAGTGCCAACGCCGGAAAGCGCCACCGCACAATACCGCCGGTGAACTCCAGCCTTTACAATGCCCATCCCGACCCTTTGATCGCGTGGGCATAGATCTCTACGGGCCGCTTCCGTTGACTCCTGCCGGCAGCAGGTGGATAATCGTTGCGGTAGACCACTTAACCCGTTATTCGGAGACCGCTGCTCTACCAAATGCTACAGCGCAGGAGGTCGTCAATTTCCTACTTCGTCGTTTTCTCCTTCGTCATGGAGGTCCACGTGAACTTTTAAGTGATCGAGGCCGCGCCTTCTTATCTGAAGTCATCGAACAACTGCTTGCTGAATGCGCTATTGTTCATCGTAAATGCACTGCTTATCATCCGCAGACTAACGGTACCATGGAACGCTTTAATCGAACTCTTGGTGACATGCTCGCCATGTATGTCTCACCTGATCACTCTAATTGGGACCTAGTTCTTCCGTTTGTCACCTACGCCTGCAACACCGCGACTCGGGCCACTACCGGATTCTCACCCTTTTATTTTCTTTACGGCCGTCATCCTTCGCACACCATCGACACCATTCTGCCCTACCGGCCAGACCCATCCGAATGCCTGCCGATCTCGAAGCCGCCAGACACGCCGAGGAATGTCGCCAGCTGGCCCGCCGATTCACCTCGGACGACCAGAACCGTCAAAAAGCCGTTCACGATGCCCAGAACTCGACTCCCACTTTTATACCGGGCGCTCTCGTCTGGTTGTTAGTGCCACACCGCACGCCTGGGCTCGCTTCAAAACTCCTTCCGAAGTACGACGGGCCATACCGCGTTCTCGAGAGAACATCACCCGTGAATTACCTGATTGAGCCGCTAACGCCGCCGTCCGACATGCGACGTCGTAACCGCGAAGTCGTTCACGTTCAGCGTCTCAAGCCGTATCACGATTTTACCGTCCTTCCAGAAACCTAAGTCGCCAGGATGGCTCCTTTATTTCCGCGGGGCCATTGTAAAGAAGATAACGAACGTGCGCACTGGGTCAGCAGCATCGGCAGCATCAAGCGCGCAGCAGATGCTCGAGCTCGGGAACTGCTCGGTGCATCGTAGAACCGGTGGTCGCTACGAACCCTAATACATCTCCTTTACAATATATATATATATATATATATATATATATATATATATATATATATATATATAGTCGCGAAGCACTTTGAGCAGTAAGCGTTCGTGACTAGAATGTTGGAGCAGCGAGAGGTAGTGTAGCCGATCGAGCACGGAAACAAGGTTTTTCTCTCTCTCGTCGTCATTGTCTCTCCCCTAGCCACAGCCCCACTGCTCCTTATTTTACAGTACAGTTATCTCCCCCGCGGAAAAGGATGCCGTCCTGGCGACCTACGGGTAAGACAACACAGGCGGATCATAGTAGGGCTTGAGACGCTGGGCATGCACAATTTCGCGTCCTCGACGGCGATGATCCAAAGGTAGCTCGAGGAGTTCCACGATATAGTTGACTGGAGACGTTTGGTTGATCACGCGGTATGGGCCTTGGTACTTCGACGCGAGGCATGTACAATTTCGTGTCCTCGACAGCGATGATCCAAAGGTAGCTCGAAGGGTTCTACGATATAGTTGACTGGAGACGTTTGGTTGATCACGCGGTATGGGCCTTGGTACTTCGACGCGAGTTTCGGTGACAGTTCAGGGGTAGAGGCTGGAACCCAAAGCCACACTAGCGAGCCAGGAACATAGGATACAGGAGCACTGGAAGTTTCTCGATGGTGCTTCTGGCGTTGCTGGTCTCCTGACGTAAATATACAGGAAAGCTTTCGACGCTCTTCTGCGTGTGCAGCACCTTCGGATAGGGTAGCCTACAGCGCCATTTCGTGCTATCTACATGAAGCGCCTCAGCGGCGAGCGCTGCCTGAACTTACAGCCACTGTACCTGAACACACTGCCCCTATTCTAGTACACTATAATAATGGTGATGATATTAGTTTTGATTTTGCCAGCGCCACCCTCGGTCGCATACTTTAGTTCACAACGCCACCGCTACTCTTATTTTCGTTGGACTGTGAAAGGTACAGTTTACCTTGTGTTCTGTGACGACACCAAGCCCTACGCCGCTGGCGTTGGTGTGGACTTCCGTGGGGGCCGTGGGGTTGAAATGGCGCAGTACGGGAGGCGAAGTGAGCAAACGCCGCATTGTTTCAAAAGCATCGTCGCAAGCTGTGGCCCAAGTAGAAAGTCGTGTGTCGCCGCGAAGCAGCCGAGTCAAGGGAGCAATGACAGAAGCGAAATTCCGGATAAAACGAAGAAAGTAGGAGCAGAGCCCGATAAAGCTCCGAAGTTCTTTCAGGGACGTGGGTTTCGGGAATTCGGCGACAGCGCGAAGTTTGGAAGGATCAGATAGTATGCCATCTTTCGATACGACGTGTCCAAGCATTGCAAGCTGCTTGGCTCCAAAGCGACATTTCTTCAAGTTGAGCTGGAGGCCTGCCTCGGTGATGCACTGCAGGACTCGTTCGAGACGGTACAGATGTGTTGGAAGATCTGGAGAAAAGACGACGACATCGTCAAGGTAGCATAGGCATGTCTTCCACTTTAGCCCATGAAGGAGATTGTCCAACATTCGTTCGGATGTAGCAGGGGCGTTGCAAAGCCCAAACGGCATGACGTTGAGTTCATATAGGCCGTCTGGGGTCACGAAGGCTGTCTTCGGGCGATCAGCAGGATTCATAGGCACTTGCCAATAGCCTGAGCGTAAATCGAGCGAAGAAAAATACTCTGCGCCTTGCAAACAATCCAGAGCATCGTGGATGCACGGTGAAGGGTAGACGTATCTGCGAGTTATGTGATTAAGACGGCGGTAGTCGACGCAAAATCTAATTGAGCCATCTTTTTTCTTAACCAGGACTACAGGTGTCGCCCAGGGACTATTAGAGGGTGGAACCACTCCCCGCTCAAGCATTTCGCTTACTTGATTTTCAATAACACGGCGCTCCGCGGGTGAGGCATGATAAGGCCTCTGGTGCAGTGGTGCGTGGGTGCCGGTGTCGATCTCGTGACGTACAGTCGATGTGCAGCCTAGTGGGGCTTGTTGACAGTCGAACGTAGATTGGTATTTCCGTAGAAGGCTGAGAAGCGGCGAACGCTGCGTAGAGCTCAGGAGGGCATCTGCTGAGCTATGGAAGACGTCTTGCGTAGGCTGGGGACAAGGCAAGCTATAAGAGTTCATGTCTGAACAGGTGTTGTCAAGAGGTGCGTCAAAGATGGTCACTGAGTCGGCAGGCTGAAGACGTCCAAGGCACTTGCCACGACGTAAGACGAGGCGCGTGGCCTTAGTGTTGGAAACGAGCAGTCGCGTGCAGCCACCGCTGACAGTTAGGACAGTGAAGGGAAGGGAACACCGTCGGCGAACAAAAATGTCCGATGGGACAAACAGGGCAGTGGTGTCAGTGGCGAAAGTAGAGCAGGCATTCGCAATCACAGAAGAGTGCGGATGGATCGTGGTGTCTTCTGTAACGGCCAGTTTGTCACCAAAATCGTCAAAGTCATGTAAACGGGTATCGGGAAGCGGAGAAAATTCAACTTCGGCGCGAGAACAATCATTGATGGCCTGATGATCGGAAAGGAAGTCCTACCCCAAGATGACGTCGTATGAACAGGATGAGAGGACGACGGACTCGACTGTATATGTGTATCCTTGAATGACGATGCGGGCGGTACATGTGGCAACAGGGGTAATGCACTGGGAACTTGCTGTCCGGAGTGACAGCGCAGATAAGGGCTTCATTACTTTTCGAAGCTTGCGGCAAAGTTCTTCCGTAACTACTTAAGCGGCGGCGCCTGTGTCGACTAATACCAATGTGACGGCTCCTTCTACAGATACTTCGATTACGTTCGTCGGAAGAGAGCGAGGCTTTGTATGGTTCGACTGGAACGCAGTTCTCGCCTCTTGAACTGCGGTAGCTAGTTTTCCTGCTCCGATGGGACCGGACGCCGCCGCATGGGGGAAAGTGAGCGGCGACGAGGGGATGGCGAGCGATGATCACGGGCAGAAGGGATGACGTTGCTCGCAGACGGCAAGTGCGAGTCATTTGGTGGCGAGAAGGACAAAGCTGGCGAAGCGTAGGAGCGGACAGGTTGGTCCTTGAAGCGTTGAGGGACCTTGAAGGACCTTGAAGCCATAAGCGACGGCGAGTGCCGTGCCACGTGACCAGGGATTCCACAGAAGAAGCACACGGGGCGATTGTCGGGTGTACGCCAGGGTCCCGTGCTAGCCGGTGATCTGGTGGTGTACACTGGAGGGATTGGACGTGGCGGTGTAGCAAACGGTGGTGCTGAAAAAGTCGATGGAGGTGGTCGTGCTGCAACCTCGACGTAGCCTAGAGGTACAGGCAATGGTGGCGCTGCACGAGGGGACTGAATAGCTTCGGACACTTGTTCCTGGAGCATCTGACGCAACGTAGGAGCCAAGGACGGCGTAGGCCCTGGGACGGCGGTGAGTAGGGATAGCTGGCGGGCGACTTCGGAGCGTATAAATGCCTTGATTTCGCCGAACAGATGGTCGTTGTTAGTCACAGCGGCTAAACTTGCAATGGAAGTATCGGGGACCGAAGAACGTCAAGTGAGTAGACGTTGCCTCCCGAGGTGGATACCGCGGGAGTAGCCGCCGATCCCATCGTCGCCAATTTTCCCTCCCAACAACGAGAGGTAGACACTCCGACCGGGGAAAGGATGGAGGAAGATGCTACCCCGAACATTTACCACGACAAAACTGACGACGACACAGGTGGCTGTTGGAAGACAGTCATACATAAGCGACGCATCCTTCAAACGCACGCTAAGACGCAACCCTCTGAGAACATCTTGGGTATTCCGGATGCCTCCCAGCCTACCGTACGCAAGCGCAGTCGGAATCAGAACCTGCCTCAACTTCCTTTGCACGACGAAAAGATAATTCTACGGCCTCACGGAGGACTTTGCCTCGATAAGTGGACGCGCCCAGAACTCGCCAGTGCTCTATGGAGTGCAGCCGGCTTGACCACCGACGATCGTCAGGACATCATATTCCGACTGCGACCTCAGCAGAACTTGGCAATCATCAGCACACCCCAGTCACACGTCACACGTAGCCGACGCATTGTACAAGGTGAGGGAGCTGAACCTTGGTCAGCGGGTCTATCCCATCACAACATATTTTGCGGCCCCAGACAACTCATGCTAGGGAATTGTTCCTGGTCTTTTGCCCGGTACACCGTCTTCCAAGCTAGTGGATGAGCTTTTGGCTCCTGAAACTCAAATACTTCAAGCACGAATGATGGGTCAAACCAACGTTGCGTTGGTAACACTTGAAGGACTTAAAGTGCCTCGCTCGCTACGTGCGTTTCTTTGGTGGAGAACTCCGCTGCTACCCCCACCGATCCCGCCAACTGGTCTGCAAGATATGTCACAAGCTCGGCCATTGGGCTGATTACTGTCCTACGCCGCACGTAGTCATTTGCGCGACGTGCGGGACTGACAACCCCACCCCGTCACATCCGTGCACCCCACACTGCAGATCCTGTGACGGGACCCACCCTACAGCGGATCCAAACTGCCCGCGGCGTGCTTGACAGACACTGAACAAAGCTTGGGTGCGGAAAGCTCTCGAGAAAGAGCCGCGTGAATGCCAACCCTCCAGCGACCCGACCACTACCACAGATACGGCGGAGACCCGAACGTCGCGCGCCCCAACGAAGGAGACCAGACAAGACCGGTCGGAGACCCGGTCGAGATCCCGTCGCAAGTTCCGGACCCGCTCCAAGTCTCGGTCCCGATCCCGCGAGGCATCGGTGCGCCTCCCAGAGAAGCGCCCTCCTTCCCCATCTTCCCAACAACCCTACAAGAAGGCCCTGCAGACCAACGCCCCAGCCAAGGTGACCCTGGTCCCTTCAAGGGTGCAGCGGACCGCGGATAAGAAAACAGCAATGGAGGCTCCTCGGGAGGTAGGTCGGGCGGAGGGTGCCCCACAGCTCGCTCCGCCCCGTAAATCTCTCCCTACCCCTTCCCCTATTACCAATTCGTTATCAAATCCCGATCCTCTAATAGAAATAGCCCGCCTACGTCGTGACATGGAGGCGCGCTGTGAGCGCCTGCAAAAACAAATGGACGCGCTGGTGGCAGACATGAGCACTAGTATGCAGGCGGCTCTGAACAGATAGAACGCCAAATGGAGGCCCTTCAGATCGGGATTACGGAGCAAGTGAAATCATGTATAGAGTGCACTTTCGCACGCATGCAAGTTCCTGAGCTTAGCGGTAACAACGAAAGCGCGCCTTCCGACCAAGGCTCTCGGCCGCAACCTTCAAATGTGGGCACCCGACGCCCGCATCCCTATGCACGACCGCCTGCTTCCTCTCGCGATGATGATGGCGCCGCGTAACGCGGAGCAACTAGGGGTGTGGCAGTGGAATTGTAGGGGATTCTGTCGAAAACGAGGTTCCCTACAGCAGTATATCGCCACATCCACGAACCCTCGCGATGTCATCCTCTTACAGGAAGTCAATTGCACCGCTTCTTTATCTGGCTACAACACGCTCTCGGGTGTCTCTCCTCTTGTGGGAGCCTTAGTTTCGAAACATGTTTCATGTCGCGTGCATACCACTAACATTGACATTCCTCACCAAATATTGGAAATAATTACGCAAGGTTAACGCAGCGAGAGTCTGTTTATACTAAATGCATACAGTTCCCCCCGTTCGCGAACGCACTGTTTTCAGCACCTACTAACCGAATTTGGTAGGTTTGGACGGGTTAGTGTGGTGGCCGGCGACTTTAACGCTCCGCATACTGCATGGAGTTACGTTAAATCGCAGGCTAAATGGACCCGCTTATGGAATGCCATCTGTAACATGAGATACACACTGCTTACCGACGCAGAGCACGTCACTCGGATAGGCAACAGCGTATCTCGTGACACCTGCCCTGGCCTTACCTTCATGCGCAATACTGGCCCAGTCGTTGCGCACGGGCCTTTAGAGGAGCACCTTGGCAGTGACCACTACATTGTGGCGACGACCTTGTCATTACGGGGTGCGCGCAGGCCCGAGCGAAATGTGCGTATAACGGATTGGGCGAAATTCAGGGATAGGTCGCCAGGACCCACCTGAGCGCCAAGGGTACGAACGCTGGCTTGACTCTCTCGCACAAGATCTAGAGACCACCACGAGCACACTGCACACCACAACCGAGACACCAGATATAGACCCGCATTTACTTCATCTTTGGAACGCCCGCAGAGGGTTGACACGACGATGGAAACGACAACGCCTCAACCGAAAACTTGGGAAACGTATAGATCAAATTACACGGGAATCTCAGAAGTATGCGGAGATCCTTACGAGGAATAACTGGCGAGGATTTTGCGATCGCCTCTCAGGCACATTGAGCACAGCAAAAACGTGGTCGATTCTTCGCTCACTCACAGTTCCCACCACAACAAAGGGAAAAACATTTCAACAGCTGCACATCCTAATGCACGAGTACAGGGACGATGTCTCGACACTCCTCAGAGAGCTAGAGAAGCATTTCATACCCACAGGCCCGCGGCCACAGTACCCTGACTATCCTTATGAAGGCGAGGCGAACGAATTGCTCGATGCAGACATCACATCTGACGAGGGGCGGGTGGTCCTACAAGACCTACGCCGCAGCACGGCACCGGGAGCCGACCACATCCGATTCGCCACCCTTCGTAACCTCAGTGACGCGGATATTAACCACCTCACCCATATCTTCAATGATTGCTGGCGCAAGGGCATGCTTCCCCAAGCACGGCGACACGCCGACATCACACTGATCCCCAAACCGGGCACGCCTGTTAAGGTTGAAAACTTACGACCCATCTCCCTAACATCCTGCATTGGTAAGCTCATGGAGCATGTACTCTTGCGGCGTCTGTAGCCCTTCCTCGAAGAAAAATCATTCTTTTCTAACTCTCAATTCGGATATCGGGCTCATCTGTCTGCCAAAGATGTCCAGAAGGCCCTTATCGTCTTGCGCAAGAGCGATATATGAAAGCGCTATACGTGAAAACATATAAAGTTGACAGCAGCATTGACGGACAAGGAAAAATAAACCTATATAATATTGCCTATTGTAAGCCGTTCCATGGTTTCAGCCAGAAATTTATAACTATATTAAGTAAAGATGTATAGATAAGACGATTAAAAAAAGGCATTCCAATTAGTCTGTACATTTGTTGCGACGCACTAAAGCGCATGGATCCATGAAATCTTTCCGCATGCAAGTGCTTTAGTGGTCGTGAGGCTTATATTGCGTGAAAAAGACAAGGATGAAAGGGAGACGTGATGCACACTAGCGCCTGTGTGCGTCACGTCTCCCTTTCGTCCTTGTCTTTTTCACGCGCTATAAGCCTCACGATGTCTTACCAACAAGCCCAAATCAATGCTTTGCAGCTTTAGTTGTGCTGCCTTGGGCTTGTTTATGAATTTCTCATCTTGGCTCAGGTACATCGCACCGTTTATTCAAAATTTACTGACGACAGGCATAGCTGACTTGGCCGCAAGCGCAGTGTACAACTCCACTTGATGTCACCTGGCCAGCTGCAGAGACTAGTCGAAATCATGGAGGGAAAAGAAAGACGGTCGAAATGTTTCCCGCGCTTCTCCGCCTGCCTTCCCTCGTTGCGCACGTTTCGTCTTTTTTCTTTTTTTTCCCTCCTATATATATCTCCATACTGCGGTTACCCGGCCAGGCTACTCGGCCTTGGGCTTCTCTCCTCATGCCCGCATTCTTCCCTGCCTCTGGACTATTTTCCTTTACTTCTTTTTTTCCTTCAGCCCGAGTCGCCAGAGGTTGTATCAGCTTGTCGTTGGAAGTAGGCATGCGCGTTTACGTTGCTTGTTCGTAAGCGCTCAAATTTCGCAGTTAGGTCACAGTCCTTCTTTTTGCTTTTTTGACAGAGTGTTTAATTAGTATTTCTGCTTGCCATGGTTCATGCGAGAAAGACACCTCCTACTTAGTTGAACTGAACCGGCTGCGAACGAACCAGTTTAACAGCCATTCCAAATGTTTTACCAATGCGGACATACAAAAAATGCCGCCTTTTAGCGAAACGTGAGTTGAAACCAAGCAGCAGTACGAGCAAACTCACTAAAAAATAATTTTAAAAGGTCCTGAGTTGCACTCTGGGGCTTCTGCAGTGTGTATCAGCTGTGGCAGCATGTAAAATGCTTGTTATTATCGCAGTTATGTATTTAGTGCAATATATTTTATGCTGTCTAACAAAAAAAATATATTTGGGCACATTGCTGAGCTAAACTGCGATAGGTAAAAGCCTATCTATGACTGCCTCTGTTGCTGTTGTCTGAACTGTCCTGCCAACGGACGCCGCCGTGGCCGCGAGCATGGGATGCAATCGCAGCCATATGGCTGCAAGGTTTGTCGCTGATGTGCGCGCACCCCCACGCGCATGTCCGCGCTCTCGCACGCGCCCACTCGCACAACGCTACTGGCATGGGGCGTCCTCTCCGCTCGCCGGTGATCACCGCTTTCCTGCGTCCACCACGGACTGTGCACGAACACTCATGAGCCACTAAAGGCTTACGCCTTAAAAAAATACGTGGAGCCAAAGTTCAGTCGGCAACTCACGCCGGCCCGATGCATTGCCGGCTTGTCGCACCGACGAGCGTTTGGCGCGCTCGGCGTCCAGTCGTGCTCTGACGGAGGCCCAGCCCGTGCGGCCGGCCGCGTGCCGATGTAGCTGGAAGTAGACGTCGGGCGGACTGCTTTCGGAAGTCGGGTGGCCACTGAAGCCGGCTTCCGACTATTTCTCAACAATCGGCCAAGCATCGGCAGTCGGCTAGGGTTGCGTGGGTTCTGTACCGTGCAAGACACTCAATCATGGAGCACCCGCAAAGATCAGGCGATAGGCAAAAAATGCTGCGCTTTAAACATGCCCCCACAGAGTGCCCCGATATCGCAACCAGCCGATCCGCGCACAGCGAAGCGTCCGCACGGCTGCGTTTGCCACGTGTCTGTGCTATGCCAGCGTGTGGCTGGTGGTAACAACCGAGTAATCGAAAGACTGCTTCCGAATGCATAAAGCAATTTCAATTTGCGGCACTTTTATGTGCTGCTTTGAATGGGTGTGTGCGCTTCCGCGGTCCCCGCAGATTTTTTCTTGCCCAATGCACGTGGCGCGTACTTGCACAGCAGCGCTCGGCGTGTTTTGATTAAAGCAATGTCATTTCAATTTTGCTCGCCGCTTGCTGCTTTAGTTATACAGTACTTTGGTTATAAAGTACAGTAAGCGTAGTTAACAAATTTTATTGGCATCTGAGGTCTTTTTGTTAAATCGAGAACTTCGTTAAATTGAAACTACTTAATTAGATCATAAACGAGAAGAAAGGGTGTAAACCGAGGGGCCCGATTTTTTATTAGTCATATCATAAGAAGCCAACAAATATGGCATCAAGGACAACATAGGGGAAATTACTTGTGCTTAATAAGCGAAATAAAGAAACGATACATTAATGGAAATGAAAGTGGATGAAAAAACTTGCCGCATGTGGAGAACGATCCCACAACCTTCGCGTGCGCTGCTCTACCAATTGAGCTACCGCGGCGCCGTTTCCCCATACATTTTCTTGGGTATTTATGTTTGCTAGTAGGAACCTGGGAGTGTTAGCCAGCGCCACCACTCACAGACCTTGGCGGCGGATGTGGAACGTCCTTTCTGCCGCAGGCGTCACGAGAACGTGATATTTTTGGGAGAAGGCAACCGGTCAATAAACCCACACATGCTACCTGAAGGCATCAATGTTGCCGGATACAGGACCCTCGTTATGTAATAAACGAGAAGAAAGGGTGTTAACCGAGGGGCCCGATTTTTTATTAGTCATATCATAAGAAGCCAACAAATATGACACCAAGGACAACATAGGGGAAATTACTTGTGCTTAATAAGCGAAATAAAGAAACGATACATTAATGGAAATGAAAGTGGATGAAAAAACTTGCCGCAGGTGGAGAACGATCCCACAACCTTCGCGTGCGCTGCTCTACCAATTGAGCTACCGCGGCGCCGTTTCCCCATACATTTTCTTGGGTATTTATGTTTGCTAGTAGGAACCTGGAGTGTTAGCCAGCGCCACCACTCACAGACCTTGGCGGCGGATGTGGAACATCCTTTCTGCCGCAGGCGTCACGAGAACGTGATCTTTTTGGGTGAAGGCAACCGGTCAATGAACCCACACATGCTACCTGAAGGCATCAATATTGCCGGATACAGGACCCTCGTTATGTAATAAACGCGAAGAAAGGGTGTTAACCGAGGGGCCCGATTTTTTATTAGTCATATCATAAGAAGCCAACAAATATGACACCAAGGACAACATAGGGGAAATTACTTGTGCTTAATAAGCGAAATAAAGAAACGATACATTAATGGAAATGAAAGTGGATGAAAAAACTTGCCGCAGGTGGAGAACGATCCCACAACCTTCGCGTGCGCTGCTCTACCAATTGAGCTACCGCGGCGCCGTTTCCCCATACATTTTCTTGGGTATTTATGTTTGCTAGTAGGAACCTGGAGTGTTAGCCAGCGCCACCACTCACAGACCTTGGCGGCGGATGTGGAACATCCTTTCTGCCGCAGGCGTCACGAGAACGTGATCTTTTTGGGTGAAGGCAACCGGTCAATAAACCCACACATGCTACCTGAAGGCATCAGTGTTGCCGGATACAGGACCCTCGTTATGTAATAAACGAGAAGAAAGGGTGTTAACCAAGGGGCCCGATTTTTTATTAGTCATATCATAAGAAGCCAACACACACTGACACCAAGGACAACATAGGGTAAATTACTTGTGCTTAATAAATGAAATAAAGAAACGATAAATTAATGGAAATGAAAGTGGATGAAAAAACAACTTGCCGCAGGTGGGGAACGATCCCACAATCTTCGCATTTTGCTTGCGACGCTCTACCAATTGAGCTACTGTGGTGACGTTTCCCCATCCACTTTCTTGGGTATGCGAAGGTTGTGAGATTGTTCCCAACCTGCGGCAAGTTGTTTTTTCATCCACTTTCATTTCCATTAATTTATCGTTTCTTTATTTGACTTATTAAGCACAAGTAATTTCCCCTGTGTTGTCCTTGGTTTCAGTGTTTGCTGCCTTCTTATGATTTGATTAGATCATGCAACATGCCATGAAATTTATGCAAGAGCCAAAAATTTCATTTCTGCCTACGTTCACACTTATTGTAGCAGTTGCATTCACGGGAGAAACTATTAAACATTCTTAAAAGCTATGCATCAGTGATACTAAAATCATCACAACTCAATTAGACTTGCTATACCCATATTCTTCTTTTTAATTATGATAAATCAGGCAGGATGTTACTTGATTCTAGGTTTACAGTGTTTATGAATGTGACAGCTAGAGTATCGAATGGCTTGTAGTATGTACTATCCTTACTTCGTGTAGCTGTCTACTAATTTGCTATCTCAATCGATCCTTCTTGTTTCTGGCGAAACTGCGACTTTTTTTTTTTTTTCAGCTGAATATACTGCACTGTGGTAACCTTGAATCGCAACAATCACGTACTGAACACGTTAGAATCGTTCAATGCAACCGCTACTGTTCGAAGCTGCCGCTGCGAAAAACAGCGATCCGCACATGCGAGAAAGAGAGCGGCGCACTAGTTCGAGCCTACGATCCTCCTCGCCGATCTATAGCGGAGTCCATTCGCATCCGTGTTGTCATTTTTTGACAGAGTAATGCACCGGCAGAGACGTTACATCCGCCAGAAAGTCACGCAGTAATTTTCTTTCACAGCGCGGTAACACGTGCAACAAGAAGACGGAAAAGCGTTGATTTGTGTGCGCTTACTGTTTCTTTAACATTTCATCATTAATGTCCTTTCTCTCGCACAGCTCCGTTGAGGAGTACCTCACTGAGAGAATGAACTAAAGAAACCATGCACTTCAAATTCATTTTTATTCCGAGAGCAATTATACGGACACTCCAAGTGCATGTTTGCCGTCGGTGTTGCCGTGACGTTCTGTATATATTTATTACATGCGTCATATGCCACGCCATGCTATAGACTGCGGTATACGCGGGTTATACTGCGACATCATTCTATCACTAAAGTTGCTCATACCAGGTCTTGCATTCTTGACAAAATTATTCCTCAGGATGTCGTAAAAGAAAGCGCCGACAGCGCATGCCTTTTATCTTAAATCTTCGCAGACTTAAATATTAAAAGTGCGAAACAATAATAGAGCTCAAACATGAAAATGATGTACTTTTATTGGCGCGGCTGTGCGCAACCTCTGGGATCGACCCAAGAGAGACTTGAAAAAAAAAAAAGGAAGTTATATTGTCACGTGGTAGTGACGGTGAAGAAAGAAGCAATACGGTGGAATACAAAACTAGCTTTTATTGGGCGAACCTGTGCCCACAAAAACAGGCTACACTTATAGCACAACGATAGCGGCGAACACGGTCGGCGATCGTCGGAAAACTGATTAGCGGGTCAAGCGCGTCGGCTTTTATAGATCAGTCGTGGAATGTTCCAGATTAACTGATGGGACCCGCGTGTCTTCCACAAAGTTCTACACCATTCGTGTCACGCGATGAAATCTGATAACACAAGGTTCGGCGACAACAGACACGCGGATAGAAGCGTCGATAACTTTCCAGAAACGTCGGATACATGCAGGCGCGTCCCTCGCTGTGCGATTACAGTTGTTAAGCGGCGAAACGTGGTTGCCCGATAAAGATAAGTACACGTGTCATTACCCCCCTCTTAAAAAGCATCGACCCGATGCTGCTAACAAACGAAAGTAACAAAGAAAAGCACTCGTAGCAAAGAAAACAACAAACTAAGGAAGTTCATCAGCGTCCGTAAAATGGTTTAAGGCGCACCACGTGGACCACTTCAGATCGTGCGCGGCGCCGCTGTGAGTGCGAAATGCCGTCTGGCACGACCTCATAGTCTAGTGCGCCAATACGTCGGATGACCTTGTAGGGTCCGAAATAGCGTCGCAGCAGCTTCTCACTGAGTCCTCGTCGGCGTATCGGGGTCCATACCCAAACACGGTCGCCGGGCTGGTACTCGACGAAGCGTCGTCGGAGGTTGTAGTGTCGGCTGTCGGTACGCTGCTGGGTCTTGATCCGTAGGCGGGCGAGCTGTCGGGCTTCTTCGGCGCGCTGGAGATAGGTAGCGACGTCAAGATTCTCCTCGTCAGTGACGTGCGGCAGCATGGCGTCGAGCGTCGTCGTCGGGTTCCTGCCGTAAACCAACTTGAATGGCGTGATCTGTGTTGTTTCTTGCACCGCCGTGTTGTAGGCGAAGGTGACATACGGCACGACCGCGTCCCACGTCTTGTGCTCGACGTCGACGTACATTGCTAGCATGTCGGCGAGGGTCTTGTTCAGGCGCGCCGTGAGACCATTCGTCTGCGGATGGTAGGCAGTTGTCCTCCTGTGGCTCGTCTGGCTGTACTGCAGAATGGCTTCGGTGAGCTCTGCTGTAAAAGCCCTTCCTCTGTCGGTGATGAGGACTTCTGGGGCACCATGTCGCAGCAGGATGTTCTCGACGAAAAATTTCGCCACTTCGGCTGCGCTGCCTTTTGGTAGAGCTTTGGTTTCAGCAAAGCGGGTGAGATAGTCCGTCGCCACGATGATCCACTTATTCCTGGATGTTGACATCGGAAACGGCCCCAACAAATCCATCCCAATCTGCTGGAATGGTCGACGAGGAGGTTCGATGGGCTGTAGTAATCCTGCTGGCCTTGTCGGTGGTGTCTTGCGTCGTTGACAGTCTCTGCATGTCTTGACGTAACGGGCGACGTCTGCGGTCAGACACGGCCAGTAATACTTTTCCCGTATCCTCGACAGCGTCCGGGAGAATACGAGGTGCCCAGCGGTTGGATCGTCGTGTAGGGCGTGCAATATTTCTGGACGCAGCGCTGCCGGCACCACAAGAAGGTAGCTGGCGTGGACTGGTGAGAAGTTCTCCTTCACGAGCAGGTTGTTTCGTGGCGTGAACGAAGACAACACGCGCTTAAATGCCCTAGGGACAACGTCGGTGTTCCCTTTCAAATACTCGACGAGGCCTTTTAGCTCCGGGTCTGCTCGTTGCTGTTTAGTGAAGTCTTCCGCGCTTATTATCCCAAGGAAGGCGTCGTCGTCCGCGTCGTCTTGCGGCGGGGGATCGATTGGGGCGCGTGATAAGCAGTCGGCGTCGGAGTGTTTTCTTCCGGACTTGTATATTACCGTTACGTCATATTCTTGTAGTCTGAGGCTCCACCGCGCCAGCCGTCCTGAAGGGTCCTTTAAGTTAGCTAGCCAACACAACGCGTGGTGGTCGCTGACGACTTTGAATGGCCTGCCATAGAGGTAAGGGCGGAATTTAGCTGTAGCCCAAATGATGGCGAGGCATTCCTTTTCAGTCGTAGAATAATTGCTTTGCGCTTTTGACAGCGACCGGCTAGCATACGATATCACCCGTTCAAGTCCTTCTTTCCTCTGGACTAGGACGGCACCGATGCCTAGGCTACTGGCGTCAGTGTGGATTTCAGTACCGGCGTCCTCGTCGAAGTGTGCAAGTACCGGCGGCGACTGCATGCGTCGTTTGAGTTCTTGAAATGCGTCGGCCTGCGGCGTTTCCCAATTGAACTCGATCTCAGATTTCGTTAGATGTGTTAGCGGCTCCGCGATGCGCGAAAAGTCCTTGACAAAGCGCCTATAGTAGGCACACATGCCAAGGAATCTGCGCACTGCCTTCTTGTCGATTGGCTGCGGGAACTTTGCGATGGCAGCTGTCTTCTGCGGGTCGGGGCGCGCTCCAGATTTGCTGATGACATGGCCTAGGAATAGAAGCTCATCGTAAGCGAAGCGACACTTTTCCGGCTTCAGGGTGAGCCCTGATGACTTGATGGCCTCTAATACTGTCGCAAGCCGCTTAAGGTGATCGTCGAAATTTCCGGCGAAGACGACGACGTCATCCAAGTAAACAAGACAGGTCTGCCACTTCAATCCTGCTAAAACCGTGTCCATCACGCGCTGGAACGTTGCAGGCGCCGAGCACAGTCCAAATGGCATAACCTTGAATTCATAGAGGCCGTCTGGCGTGATGAAGGCGGTCTTTTCGCGATCCCTTTCGTCGACTTCTATTTGCCAGTAGCCAGACTTGAGGTCCATCGATGAGAAGTATTTAGCATTGCAGAGCCGATCTAATGCGTCGTCTATCCGTGGGAGGGGGTATACGTCTTTCTTCGTGATTTTGTTCAGTCGACGATAATCGACGCAGAAACGTAGGGTTCCGTCATTTTTCTTCACTAAAACAACTGGAGACGCCCACGGGCTTTTCGACGGCTGGATTATGTCGTCGCGCAGCATTTCGTCGACTTGTTGTCGTATAGCTTCGCGTTCTCGCGTTGAAACTCGGTAAGGGCTCTGGCGTAGTGGTCGAGCGCTCTCTTCGGTGATTATGCGATGCTTTGCGACTGGTGTTTGTCGAATCCTTGATGACGTCGAAAAGCAGTCTTTGTATCGTCGCAGCAGACTTCTGAGCTGTTGCTGCTTAATCACGGGGAGACTTGGATTTATGTTGAAGTCTGGCTCGGGAACTGCGGTCGTCGGGGTAGATGCAACAGAATCCGAGAGGACAAAGGCATCGCTGGTTTCCTGTATTTCCTCGATGAATGCGATCGTCGTGCCCTTGTTGATGTGCTTGAACTCCTGGCTGAAGTTTGTCAGCAACACTCTCGTGTTTCCTCCATGCAGTCGAGCGATCCCTCTTGCGACGCAAATTTCACGGTCGAGTAGTAGACGTTGGTCGCCTTCGATGACGCCTTCTACGTCAGCGGGTGCTTCGGTGCCGACCGAAATAACGATGCTGGAGCGAGGCGGGATGCTCACTTGATCTTCGAGCACACTCAAGGCGTGGTGACTACAAGGGCTCTCCGATGGTATCGCTTGATCTTCCGACAGCGTTATTGACTGCGACTTCAGGTCGATGATTGCGCCGTGTTGGTTCAGGAAGTCCATGCCGAGAATGACGTCTCGTGAACACCGTTGCAGGATAACGAAGGTGGCAGGGTAAGTCCGGTCATGAATGGTAATTCTTGCCGTGCAGATTCCAGTCGGCGTAATGAGGTGCCCTCCAGCGGTCCGAATTTGGGGGCCCTCCCATACAGTCTTAACCTTCTTCAACTGGGCGGCGATGTGTCCACTCATTACGGAGTAATCGGCCCCTGTGTCGACTAAGGCAGTGACTGCGAGGCCGTCGAGAAGCACGTCAAGGTCGGTGGTTCTTTGTCTGGCGTTGCAGTTAGGTCGTGGCGTCGGATCACGGCTGCGTCGTGTTGAACTGAAGCTGGAACGTCGCTTCGTCAAGTCGTCTTTCGTCGGTGTAGTCTTGGCTTCCTGACTTCGTCGGGACGGCGGCGTGTCGTCATTAGGTCGTCGAGATGGTTTCTTCGTCGTCTTCGTCGGCGGCGGAGGATCTTCGTCAGTTCGACGAACAGCAACCGCACCTCCATCGGTTGCTGCTTTTAGTTTTCTGGATATGGGCTCGCAGAGCGGCCCCGGGCTGGGCCGGTGTATGGTCGGTGCTGCGGCGACAGGTAGCGGCCTGGTGACGGCGAACGGGACGGTCGTCGAGGGCTCCACTGAGTAGCAGCGAGGTAGTCGGCGATGTCACGAGGGCGTTCACCTTCCCTCGGGCGCTGTGCGTTCACGGCGAAGCCTCGCAATCCCAGGTCGCGGTATGGGCATCGGCGGTACACGTGGCCGGCTTCGCCGCAGTGGTAGCAGAGCGGGCGGTGGTCGGGGGCGCGCCAAATGTCCGTCTTCCTCGCGTAGGTGCGCTGGGCGACGGGTGGGCGTGCTGGCGGCGGCGGCGGTGGACGACGGAATTGTGGCTTTACAGGGCCCTGGCGTTGTCGCGGAGGGGGAGCTTGACGGCGTGCGACGGCGGCGTAAGTCATCGCTTCTGGCTGGGGCTGCGGTAATTGTGGTTGCACCTCAGGAACTCCTAGCGATCGGTGCACCTCTTCTTTCACGATGTCGGCGATCGAGGCCACTTGAGGCTGCGACGATGGCAAGACCTTGCGCAGTTCTTCGCGCACGATGGCCCTGATGGTCTCGCATAAATCTACCGTGGCCAGTGATTGAATTCCGGAGTAGCTTGTTGGCTTGGCTCGTCGGTCAAATTGCCGGTTCCGCAATTCCAGTGTCTTCTCGATGCTCGTCGCCTCACGAAGAAACTCGTCGACGGTCTTCGGTGGGCTTCTTACCATACCGGCGAAAAGTTCCTCCTTTACACCACGCATCAGTAGACGTACTTTCTTCTCCTCGGACATTTCTGGGTCGGCGTGGCGGAACAGACGGCTCATTTCCTCAGTGAAAATCGCGATCGTCTCATTCGGCAGCTGCGCTCTTGTCTCCAGTAGAGCTTGGGCTCGCTCTTTTCGCACGACGCTTTGAAATGTTTGCAGGAAGCCGCTTCGGAAGAGGTCCCACGTCGTCAAGGTGGCTTCTCGATTCTCGAACCACGTCTTGGCGGCGTCCTCCAATGCGAAATAGACATGTCGTAGCTTGTCGTCGCTTGCCCAGTTGTTAAACGTAGCGACCCTCTCATACGTTTCCAGCCATGTTTCCGGGTCCTCAAATGTGGAACCGCGGAACGTTGGTGGTTCCCTGGGCTGCTGCAGCACGATGGGGGACGCTGGGGCTGCCATTGCGGTTGCCTTGGCCACAATCTTCTTGGTCCTCTCAGGTAGAAGTCCGTACTCCGGGGGCAGCTGTTGAAGACGGCGGCTTGCTCGGTGGTCCGGGACTACGTTGGTGTTCTGTTTGTGGTCTGGGCTGGGATCACGGCTTGTCGGGGGCGTCCTGTACATGGACGAAAAGCACCTCCACCAGATGTCACGTGGTAGTGACGGTGAAAAAAGAAGCAATACGGTGGAATACAAAACTAGCTTTTATTGGGCGAACCTGTGCCCACAAAAACAGGCTACACTTATAGCACAACGATAGCGGCGAACACGGTCGGCGATCGTCGGAAAACTGATTAGCGGGTCAAGCGCGTCGGCTTTTATAGATCAGTCGTGGAATGTTCCAGACTAATCGTTGGGACCCGCGTGTCTTCCACAAAGTTCTACACCATTCGTGTCACGCGATGAAATCTGATAACACAAGGTTCGGCGACAACAGACACGCGGATAGAAGCGTCGATAACTTTCCAGAAACGTCGGATACATGCAGGCGCGTCCCTCGCTGTGCGATTACAGTTGTTAAGCGGCGAAACGTGGTTGCCCGATAAAGATAAGTACACGTGTCAATATACTAAAACTCCTGGAGTGGAGGTGGCTCACCGGAAGTGAAGCTGGTCGCCGCCATCTTGCTCTGGGCAAGCAGACCCCGCCGCCGTGGTTGGTCGTCGTAGCAGAGCACGGAGTCTGCTGCGGCGCTGCTCTTGTAATGGTATTTGATGGTTGTGGCATGCTTTTCTAGAGCTTACTTGCTTGCTTGCTTGCTTGAAAGCTTTTATTGAAAACAAAAAAGAGGTGGAGCCCTTAAGGGGCTCCGCAATGGGTGCAGTCCCTATTCCGGGACCCCATTGGTACGAGCCGCCAGCTTAGCCCTCTGGACCAAGACCTTCTGGGCCTGAAGGTTCGAGCAACCGAGTAGCGTCGCCTCCCACTCCTCTCGAGCTGGGTTAGGGTTGAGGGAAAGAGCTGAATTTAGCTGTCAAGCCCAAACCATGTGGTATGTGTCAGCCACTTCCCCACAGTATTGGCACTTGCCAGTGAAGGAACAGTCGAAATGTTTCAAGATTGCCGGGCACAATAAAGTGTTAGTAAAAGTCGGATCAAGGTTCGTTCATTAGCCTTGCCAAGCCCTTTTGCAGGAGTTGGGTATTGGCGATGCCTATCTTTGTAAAAAGGTCGTGATATCTTTGAATGTAACAAAATATCTATCTTCGGATTCCAGGTACTCACGGTCTAACTGGGACGCCCGGTAGATGAATGCTCGGGCCGCTGTGTTCGCGGCTTCATTCCCTGGTAGGCCCTGATGGCTCGGAGTCCAGACCAGGCAATGGGGGATAGGATCAATTCTCCCGTTGCTATAGTTCTCCAATATTCGTTCCGCTAGTGGGGTGACCCAACCAGCTTCATAATTTCGACAAGCCCCGCGCGAGTCGGTTATGATATATTGATACCTGGGGTCAGAGGCAGCTAGGGCAATAGCTAGTTCTGCATGTGTTGAGCCCGAGGCTTTGAAAGTGAGCCCATCTGCTTGCTTTTCCTTGTGGGTGACCGTTGCCGTATACCACCCCCCGCGGCATGGACCAGCCATATCCACGTAGAAGTCCCCGCGTTTGTTGCCATAGGGCGTTGCAAGGCGTCCGCCCTCGCCTGGCGACGACCACTGTGGTCTTCCCTATCCATCTTTGTGGGGAGGGGTCGAACTCTGATGGCTCGCCTCCAGAGTTCGGGCACTCGGACCCGCTCCTGAATGTGAAGGCTGTGTTTCAAGTGGAGCTGGTCCAGCAAATGCCGTCCCGACTTTGTCTGAGCTAGACGTGTGTATTGGCTGGTAAGGTGGGCTTCCTTGAGCTCCTGAAAGGTGTTTACTACTACCAAAGCGAGAAGTCGCGAGTTCGAAGTTGCGACAGCGAGGTCAAGGGCCCTCTTCATCACTTTGCGTAGGATGACCTCGAGTTTGGCTTCATCATGTTTCCGCAGATGGAGATAGGGGACCGAATATAGAATTCGGCTGGTTACGAAAGCATGAGCTAGCCGCACAGCGTCCCTGCTTCGTAATCCCCCTCTCTTGTTCGAGACACGTCGGACCATTCGGCCCACTTGGTCCCCAACCTTGCGGAGCTTTTCTAGTGTTGTGTCCCACCCGCCGTGGTTGCCCAGTGGCTATGGTGTTAGGCTGCTGAGCACGAGGTCGCGGGATCGAATCCCGGCCACGGCGGCCGCATTTCGATGGAGGCGAAATGCGAAAACACCCGTGTACTTAGATTTAGGTGCACGTTAAAGAACCCCAGGTGGTCAAAATTTCCGGAGTCCTCCACTACGGTGTGCCTCATAATCAGAAAGTGGTTTTGGCACGTAAAACCCAATAATCATCATTAGTGTTGTGTCTACTCTTCTTTGATTGTGGATAAAGAGTCCGAGAATTCGGAGCTCCTTGGCCTCATGTATGGGACCACTAGCCAAAGAGAGACGTATTTGTGTAGTGTCCTTACGTGTTGGTCTAAGGTGCACAAATTCTGATTTGTTTGGTGCAAACTAGAGTCCACGCGCTCTGCGTAGCGATCCACTACGTGGGCGGCTGCTTGCAGGTTTTCCTCCATTTGCCCTATGTTTCCCTCTGTGGCCCAGATGGGGATATCGTCGGCGTACAGCGCGTACCGCACGCCTTCAGTACCGTTTAGGTGGGCCGGGAGATGCACCATCGCAAGGTCAAATAGCAGCGGGAAAAGCACAGCGCCTTGTGGCGTCTTCCTAGTACCCATTTCGTAGGGTCCATATTCAGTGTCTTGGATTCTGACGAGTGCGGTTCGATCCGTCAAGAAATCCTTGATATACTTAATTGTGTTTTTGCCACAGTGGGTCTCACTGAGGTGTGCTAAGATAGTGCTGTGTTTAACGTTGTCGAAAGCTCCCTTTAGTTCTAAGGCCAGGACAACTTTGTCGTTGTGAGGGTGCTCCGTTGGCTGTAGTATGTCGTCATTGAGTTGTAATAATTTGTCTTGTACCGACTTGTGCGGGCGGGAGCCGAACATGGTGTCTGCAAAAGTGCTCGCTTTTCCAAATATTCTGAGAGCCTATCTCGCACCATCGTCTCCATGAGTTTGCCCACACACGATGTGAGCGAGATAGGTCTCAGGTTGTCCGTGTTAATTTCCTTTCCTGCTTTAGGAATGAAAGTGACAAGGGATGTTTTCCAGTCGAGGGGTATGGGAGTCTCCGCTTTCCATATGGCATTAATGTAGTCAAGAAGGGCTTCATACGCGCGATCCGGGAGGTTGGCCAGCAGTTTCACTATGACCTTGTCCCGACCGGGCGCAGTGCCTCTCTTCATTTTGGCTAAGGCTGCCTTGAGGTCGTAAAGTTGGAACGACTGATCCATCTCTGGATTATCTCTGCCTGCATAGAGATATTCCTGACCTCGAGGGCCCTGTTTGGTGCAGAGATACTTGTCCCTTAAGGTCTCTGCCAGTTGTGTTGTTGTGCCCTGGAAATGGTGTAAAACACGTTGTAAGTGTTTCTGTGTTTCTCCTCGCTATTGACCGGGATCAATCAAGCTGCTGAAGAGCTTCCAGGTATTTTTCCCTGACATCTGTCGGGCTGCCGTGTTGCAGCGATCAACCCAGTTGGAATCAGCTAATTGAGAGGCATACTCGGCAGCCTGCTGGGTCAGGTCTGTTATCCGTCTTTTCAGTCTTTTGTAGGGTTTTTTCGTTTCCATGTTTTCGTGAGACTGCGCCGAGCTTCCCAGAGATGGTGTAAATGATTATCCACCGCTGGACAGTCCTCCGCAATCTGTATGCATGTCACATGTTTCTTGAGCGTTGTCATGAGATTTTGAGCCCACGAGCTGTACCCTTCTTCGAGAAGACTGGCCTGCGGCAGGGACTTACGGAAAGCAGTCCAGTCCGGTAATTTCGCCTGAGTCATTGGCCTTTTTAGGGGACGGGTATGAATTAAAGTGTTAAGGATGCAGTGATCGCTTCCTAGCGTGTCTTCGGTGTTGTACCGCTCAACGTGTTGTATATGTTTGGAAAGCGTGAGATCGGAACAAGTGTCACGAGTCACGGAGTTTCCAACGCGTGTTGGTTGTGCTAGGTCGGTCTGAAGGGTTATGCCTAGCGTGGAGATAAGCTCCGCTAGCTTCCTACCGCGCACCTCCTCCTTGTAACCCCACACCTTACTGGGGGCCTTGAAGTCGCCCACAATAAGTAAGGGGTCCCGACCCGCTATCTTCAGTGCCCGTGTGAATATGTCTGCAAAAGTGATTCGTTTTAGCTTGGGCGGACAATATATGTTAGGGATATGTGCTTGCGGGTCAGAGCGTCGCAGAGGTAACACTGTGACCATGGTGTACGAATAAGTTGTCTGTAGGTCGAGGTCTACCTCTTGTGCGGTGTACGCTTTGTGTACAAGGATGCAAGTAGATGGATCTCGCTGAAATGCATTGTACCCTGAAAGTTTAGCTGAGGCCCCTGGTTCCTGTAGAGCCACGATGGCTGCTAGAGATTGCAATGTTTCTAAGTAGAGACGAAAATGAGCGCGCTTAGTCGGATCCTTGAAGCCCCTACAATTCCACTGTACGATTGACAGTGGTTGCTGTTTTGATTTAGCTCGCCTTTTTCTAGATCCCTACGCCATTATTAGCATTAGTAGACTCTGGCTGGCTATGAATAACCGTGCCGGTACTGTGTATGGTATCCAGTGAATCAGCCAATTCTTCATGTTCCTCGTCCTCCGTTATGCGGAGAAATTGCTCGGACGCCCGGCCTCTCTAATGGGACCGGTGCGGCGGAAGAGTCTTGGGTTAGTTTAGATTCATGTTTTGATGTTTTGAGTCACCTGTTGCGTGACTATTGTGGCTATTTGCGGTGTTTGCAGTTGAATGGCAGACTGGACTGGCTGACTGATTAGATTTGGGAGTTGAGCCACTTGCCCCGTTAAGGCCTTCATTTGCTGCTCCAGGGTGGTAACCCGGGCTTCTAGGTTGTTAGTAGGCGACGCGCGTGCCGACGTTACGGTGCTGCCCGAGCACACGGATGCCGAACCCCCCTCGTCATCCATGGGTCCTCCCTGAATCGGAGTGTTCGTCCTAGCATTTTCCAGTGCATGAATTTTGCTAGCAAGCTGCGTGTTTTGTCTCCTGAGAGCTTCTAGCTTTTTCCGCATCTCGAGTTCCATCGGGGAAGATTGGGAGGGGGGAGAGGAGGAATGAGAGGCGACTCCCGCCAAGTTACTCACCTGTTTTGAAGAGTTACCAAGAGGGGGGAACCCCTGCTTTGATGGCCGGTGGCTTTGACCCGGTCTCAAATTGTACAGCATTCTGCGTTTTCTGTCCCAGTGGTGCTTGTCCGGACTTGCCTGTCTTCTTTTGTTGGGGTGGTTGTTGTTGCCCTCCCCGTTGCTGCCGCGTTGATGCCGTTGCCGCTCCTCTTGCTTGGGTCGTTGATTCCGGCCGCTTAAGTTTCCAGAATTTTCCTGCACACTCTGCGGATCCAGTGAGGTGGGCTCCTCCGCAGATCATGCAGAATGGTGCGCACTCATGTTCTGCAAGTCCGTCCGTTGTGAAGCCGAGTTGTTCGCTACAGAAGCCGCATCTTCCTTCCTCTGGGTGGGGCAGTTATCCACCCAGAGGCCCACCGTGCCGCATCTGTAGCACGCGGGTACGGTCTTTTTATACTGCAAAAGGATAGAAAGTTGTGCGAGTTGGTAACATGATCTTAGATTGTAGCGCGAAGTGAACACGGACACAGAAAGGAGCAGACAGGACGAGCGCTAACTCTCAACTAAATTTTTATTAAAACGAAGAACATATATTGTCACGGGGTGGTGACGTTGAAGAACACAGTAGCAATACTGTGAAAGACAAAACTAACTTTTATTGGGTGAACCTGTGCCCGCAAAACAGGCTACACTTATAGCGCAACGATAGCGGCGAACACGGTCGGCGATCGTCGAAAATCTGATCAGCGGGTCAAGGGCGACGGCTTTTATAGATCA
Source organism: Dermacentor andersoni (assembly GCF_023375885.2). Lineage (NCBI taxonomy): Eukaryota > Metazoa > Arthropoda > Arachnida > Ixodida > Ixodidae > Dermacentor > Dermacentor andersoni. Next base: position 11,863,628 of record NC_092820.1, read on the forward strand.
GTCGTCGAATGTACCAGAGCAATCGCTGGGACCCTTCGCGTCGCGCAAACATGCAATCAGATTACACAAGGTTCGGAGACAACAGACTGCGGAAAGAAGCATCGATCACATTCCTGAAACTTCCGATACATGCAGGCGCGTCCTGCGCTGTGCGATAACATTTGTTAGGCGGTGAAACGTGTCGCCCGATAAAGACAAGGACAAGTGTCAATACCCCCCTCTTAAAAAGCATCGACCCGATTCTGCAAACAAACGAAAGTAAAGAAGCACTCGTAGCAAAGAAAACAAAATAAGGAAAGTTCGTCAGTGTCCGTAAAAGGGTTTAAGACGCACCACGTGAACCACTTCAGATGGTGCGCGGCGCCGCTGTGAATGCGAAATGCCGTCTGGCACGACCTGATAGTCCAGTGCGCCAATACGCCGGATGGCCTTGTAGGGTCCGAAATAGCGTCGCAATAGTTTCTCACTCGGTCCTTGTCGGCGTATCGGGGTCCATACCCAAACACGGTCGCCGGGCTGGTACTCGACGAAGCGTCGTAGGAGGTTGTAGTGTCGGCTGTCGGTACGCTGCTGGTTCTTGATCCGTAGGCGGGCGAGCTGTTGGGCTTCTTCGGCACGCTGGAGCTAGGTAGTGACGTCAAGATTCTCCTCGTCGGTGACGTGCAGCAGCATGGCGACGAGTGTCGTCGTCGGGTTCCTGCCGTAAACCAGCTTAAACAGCGTGATCCGTTGTTTCTTGCACCGGCGTGTTGTAAGCGAATGTTACGTACGGCAGGACGGCATCCCAGGTCTTGTGTTCGACGTCGACGTACAGTCGCGGTCAAAAATACGTGGCCCACGGCTCCCGTCGGCGGAGCGGCCGCGAGCCGCACCGCGGCGCTCGCGTCGGCGCTGCGAGAGTTTGCGCTCTGACGACAGGTATCTCCCTCGCTCTCGGGCGGATACGTAACGGACGATACGTAACGGGCGGATACGTAACGGATACGGACGATACGTAGGGAGATACCTGTCGTCAGAGCGCAAACTCTCGCAGCGCCGACGCGAGCGCCGCGGTGCGGCTCGCGGCCGCTCCGCCGACTGGAGCCGTGGGCCGCGTATTTTTGACCGCGACTGTACATTGCTAGTATGTCGGCGAGGGTCTTGTTCAGGCGCTCCGTGAGACCATTCGTCTGCGGGTGGTAGGCAGTTGTCCTCCTGTGGCTTCTCTGGCTGTATTGCAGAATGGCTTGGGTGAGCTCTGCTGTAAAAGCCGTTCCCCTGTCGGTGATGAGTACTTCTGGAGCATCATGTCGCAGGAGGATGTTCTCGACGAAAAATTCGGCTGCGCTGCCTTTCGGTAGAGCTTTAGTTTCAGCGAAGCGGGTGAGATAGTCCGTCGCCACGAAGATCCACTTATTTCCGGAAGTTGATGTCGGAAACGGTCCCAACAAGTCCATCCCGATCTGCTGAAAAAGTCGGTAAGGAGGCTTGATCGGCTGTAGTAATCCCGCTGGCCTTGTCGGTGGTGTATTGTGTCGCTGACACTCTTGACATGTCTTGACGTAACGGGCGACATCGGCGGTTAGGCGCGGCCAGTAATACCCTTCTTGTATCCTCGATAGCGTCCGGGAGAAACCGAGGTGCCCAGCTGTAGGATCGTCATGTAGGGCGTGCAGTACTTCTGGACGCAGCGCCGACGGAACAATAAGAAGGCAGTTGGCGCGGACTGGTGAGAAGTTCTTCACGAGTAGCTTGTTTTGAAGCGTGAACGAAGACAATCCGCGCTTATTATTCCAAGGAAGGCGTCGTCATCCTCGTCATCTTGCGGCGGTGGGTCAATGGGGGCGCGTGATAGGCAATCGGCATCCGAGTGTTTTTGTGCGGTTCCAGTGATGTATTCTTGTAGTCTGAGGCCCCACCGCGCCAGCCGTCCTGAAGGGTCCTCTAATTTAGCTAACCAACACAACGCGTGATGGTCGCTGACCACTTTGAATGGCCTCCCATATAGGTAAGGGCGGAATTTTGCTGTAGCCCAAATGATGGCGAGGCATTCCTTTTCAGTCGTGGGATAATTGCCTCCCGCTTTTGACAGCGACCGGCTAGCATAAGATATCACCTGCTCAAGTCCGTCTTTCCTCTGGACTAGGACGGCACCGAGGCCTAGGCTACTGGCGTCAGTGTGGATTTCGGTATCGGCGTCCTCGTCGAAGTGTGCAAGTACCGGCGGCAACTGCATGCGTCGTTTGAGTTATTGAAATGCATCGGCCTGCGGCGTTTCCCACTTGAACTCGACATCATATTTGGTTAGATGAGTTAGCGGCTCCGCGATGCGTGAAAAGTCCTTGACAAAGCGCCTGTAGTAGGCACACATGCAAAAGAATCTACGCACTGCCTTCTTGCCGAGGGGCTGCGGCAACTTTGCGATGGCAGCTGTCTTCTGCGGGTCGGTGCGGACTCCAGATTTGCTGATGACGTGACCTAGGAACAGAAGCTCATCGTAGGCGAAGCGGCACTTTTCCGGCTTCAGAGTAAGCCCTGATGACCTGATGGCCTCTAGTACTGTTGCAAGCCGCCTAAGGTGATCGTCGAAATTACCGGCGAAGATGACGACGTCATCCAAGTATACGAGACAGGTCTGCCACTTCAATCCTGCTAAAACCGTGTCCATCACGCGCTGGAACGTTGCAGGCGCCGAGCACAGTCCGAATGGCATAATCTTGAACTCGTAGAGGCCGTCTGGGGTGATGAAGGCGGTCTTTTCGCGATCTCCTTCGTCGACTTCTATTTGCCAATAGCCAGACTTGAGGTCCATCGACGAGAAGTATTTAGCGTTGCAGAGCCGATCCAATGCGTCGTCCATTCGTGGGAGGGGGTATACGTCCTTCTTCGTGATCTTGTTTAGACGACGATAACCGACGTAGAAACGTAGGTTTCCGTCCTTTTTCTTCACCAAGACTACAGGAGATGCCCACGGGCTTTTTGACGGCTGGATGATGTCGTCGCGCAGCATTTCGTCGACTTGGTGCCTTATAGCCTCACGTTCTCGCGTAGAAACTCTATAAGGGCTCTGGCGGAGTAGTCGAGCGCACTCTTCGGTTATTATGCGATGCTTTGCGACTGGCGTTTGACGAATCCTTGATGACGTCGAAAAGCACTCTTTGTATCGTCGAAGTAAACTCCTGAGCTGTTGTTGCTTAATCATGGGGAGACTTGGATTTATGTCGAAGTCGGGTTTGGAAACTACGGTCGTTGGGGTAGATGCGGCAGAATCCGAGAGGACAAACGCATTGCTGGTTTGCAGAATTTCCTCGATGTACGCGATCGTCGCGCCCTTGTTGATGTGCTTGAAGTCCTGGCTGAAGTTTGTCAGCAACACTTTCGTGTTTCCTCCGTGCAGTCGAGCGATTCCTCTTGCGACGCAAATTTCGCGATCGAGCAGTAGACGTTGGTCGCCTTCGATAACGCCTTCTACGTCAGCAGGTGTTTCGGTGCGGACCGAAATAACAATGCTGGAGCGAGGCGGGATGCTCACTTGACCTTCGAGCACACTCAAGGCGCGGTGACTAGGAAGGCTCTCCGGCGGTATGGCTTGATCTTCCGACAGCGCTATTGACTTCGACTTCAGGTCGATGATTGCGCCGTGTGGGTTCAGGAAGTCCATGCCGAGAATGACGTCTCGTGAACACTGTTGGAGGATAACGAAGGTGGCACGGTAAGTCCGGAGTAGCAATACTGTGAAAGACAAAACGAACTTTTATTGGGCGAACCTGTGCCCACAAAACAGGCTACACTTATAGCACAACGATAGCGGCGCACACGGTCGGTGATCGTCGAAAATCTGATCAGCGGGTCAAGCGCGTCGGCTTTTTTAGATCAGTCGTCGAATGTTCCCGAGCAATCGCTGGGACCCGCGTGCCTTCCACAAAGTTCTACATCATTCGCGTCGCGCAAACATGCAAACAGATTACACAAGGTTCGGCGACAACGTACAGCGGATAGAAGCATCGATAACATTCCAGAAACTTCCGACACATGCAGGCGCGTCCTGCGCTGTGCGATAACATTTGTTAGGTGGTGAAACGTGTCGCCCGATAAAAACAAGGACACGTGTCTATATATATATATTGTGACGAAGAAGATCGGCAGGCTGAAAAGCCCCATTGTCATCGCGTGGCTCGTACCCTGTTCGCTCGCTGGCTGCGCCCTACCTGCTGTTGCCGCGTTGGTCGCTGCTTCTCTACGACCCGAATAAACCCCCTTTACAATTGGTGGAGGTGCTGGGTACAACCGCAATTCTGGAACTTCGCAACCGGACACTGCAGCCTGTCTTCATTATGCCGGAAGAAGGATCACCGCAACCACAACCCGCTGCCCCGGTGACTACCGTGGTCTGCCCCGGCCCGCTGCGTCAACGCGACCCACCCATCTTCAGCGGTAGCGAAGACCATGACGTAGAAGACTGGCTCGCTGACTACGACCGGGTGAGCATCCACAACCACTGGGACGACACCAAAAAACTGAATTACGTATCGTTTTATTTGAGCGGTGTCGCCAGCGTGTGGCACCGCAACCATGAACGTGATCTCACGACGTTGCCAGCCTTCAAAACTAACGTGACGGAGGTATTCGGGCGCCCCGCCGTTCGCAAGCTTCGCGCTGAGCAACGTTTGCGCAGTCGTGCGCAACAGTGCGGGGAGACATTTACAAGTTATATAGAAGATGTTGTCGACCTCTGCAACCGCGTTGACGTCACAATGGCTGATGCCGAGAAGATCCGCCATATCTTAAAAGGCATTGAAGACGACGCCTTCCAGATGCTGCTGGCGAAAAATCCGGCGACAGTCTCTGAACTCGTCAGTCTCTGCCAAAGCTTCGACGAACTCCGCAAACAACGCCTAGCCACCCGCCAATCGCCTCCTCAGGCGACTTCAATGTCGAGCTTGGCGGTTTCCCCGGATAATACGTCGCTACTGCTACAGATCAAGGAGTTCGTCCGTGAAGAGGTGGCTCGTCAGCTTTCTCTGATTCCCCTCACACACGGCCAGTCGAATTCTCCGTTGGCGCCCGCTCTCCAATCTGTAATCAAGGCGCAGGTAGCCGACCACATTCCACCTTCTCTCCAGCAGGCTCCGGTTGCCGCTCCCCTGACGTACGCCGAAGTCGCTTCGAGGCCTGCACCACAGACCTACGGTCCCCTTCGCCCGCCTTTGCGCCCGCCCGTATCCGCTCCGGTCCGGCCACTGGTGCAGTATGCACGACCTCAAGATCATTGGCGCACGGAAGATAATCGGCCGATTTGTTTTTATTGTGGCCGTGCTGGACACGTAGCACGTCACTGTCGTCTCCTTACCCCCAACGTCCCCAACAATGTGCGTCCATATGCGCCACGTTTCCACCAACGCCGCAACTATTCGGACACCTTTGACTCTCCTCCTGTTGTCGACACCGCATTCTCCGCTGCTCGCCGTTCACCTTCTCCTCGCCGCCGCTCGCTTTCACCCATGCACCGGCGTCGGAGCCCTTTGCGCCAGGAAAACTAAATATCGCAGTTCAGGAGGCGAGAACTGCGGTGCCAGCGAAATGTATAAGGCCTCACACTTCCCCGAAGAACGTTATTGAAGTCGCAATAGAAGGAACATTGACGCTAGCACTTGTCGACACCGGCGCTGCACTTTCAGCGATAGATGCCCGTATTTGCCGCAAGATCGGAAAAGTGACGACACCGCTTTCTGGACTGTCTCTTCGAACTGCCAACGCGCAGCACGTCGAGCCATCCGGCGCCTGCACTGCTCGTGTCATCATTCAGGACGTCCTCTATATCATAGAATTCGTCGTGTTGCCATCATGTTCACACGACGTCATATTAGGTTGGGACTTTCCACACATCATGCGATCATTGACTGCGCCCGCGCCGAAATCGAGCTGTTTCAGTTTTCGACGGATATTATCACCGACCATAAGGACCATTGCCGCAAAATCTCTGTTTCAGAAGACACCATTATACCTGCCTGGTCTTCCACCCTTGTCAGTATCTCTTGTGACTATGTAGATGACGGCACAGTACTCTTCGCTCCGTCTGAACTCTTAGTTCGCCGCCGTTCACTACCACTGCCGTTCGCCGTCCTCGAGTTCAAAGCTGGCGCCTCTCTCATGTGCGTCTCCAACCCATCGGCTGAACCAATTACTTTACGCCGCCGTGAAAGCCTTGGCAAAGCAGGGCCACTGACTTCATCTTCAATATTTGACACGATGGACGACTCCACTTATATTGCTGCTCTCGAGGAATCGCGTCCACAGTCCCTACCGGGTTCTTTTACGCCAGCTATTGCCAGTGACCTTACGACGACGCAGCGCGACGAACTTCTTCGCTTGCTCCAAGGCTTCTCTTCCTCCTTTGATTGCCAAGCAACATCACTCGGCCGCACAACGACTGTTTCGCACACTATCGACACTGGGAGCCACGCACCAATTCGACAGCGTCCCTACCGAGTATCGGCGACTGAAAGACAAGTTATCAATGACCAGGTGAACGATATGCTCAATCGCGGTGTCATCCAGCCTTCTAGTAGTCCTTGGGCATCACCAGTCGTCCTAGTTAAAAAGAAAGACGGCTCCATACGATTTTGCGTCGACTATCGAAGGCTTAACAAGATTACCCGAAAGGATGTATACCCGTTGCCACGTATTGACGACGCACTGGACTGTTTGCAAGGAGCGGAGTTCTTTTCCTCCTTAGATCTCCGCTCTGGCTACTGGCAGGTGCCCATGCCGGACGCTGACTGTTCTAAAACCGCATTTGTAACACCAGATGGCTTCTATGAATTCACTGTGATGCCGTTCGGTCTGTGCAATGCACCCGCCACCTTCGAACGCATGATGGACGGCATCCTACGTGGCCTAAAGTGGCATACTTGCCTCTGCTACCTCGACGACGTTGTCGTCTTTTCCCCTGATTTTCCGACCCACCACTACTACTGCTTATCATCCACAGACCAATGGCTTAACAGAACGATTCAACAGAACTCTTGGTGACATGCTATCAATGTATGTTGCATCTGACCACTCCAACTGAGATCTTGTACTTCCGTTCGTCACTTACGCATATAACACTGCCTCTCAAGCCACTACTGGATTCTCGCCATTCTTCCTGCTTTACGGCCGCCATCCCTCCAGCACCATTGATACTGTTCTCCCGTACCGGCCGGACCCTGCTGAATGCTCACCTGTTTCTGCGATTGCTCAGCACGCCGAGAAATGCCAACAACTGGCCCGTTCTTTGACGTCTGCTCAACAGTGCCGCCAAAAAGAGCGCCATGACCTCAATCCTCCCCCTCACCCTCTCCCCGTCGACTCACTCGTGTGGCGTTGGGTCCCGCCTGTTGCTGCTCCTGGCCTTTCGTCCAAGCTCCTCCCGAAGTACCACGGGCCCTACCGCGTGGTTGCACAAACATCACCAGTGAACTACGTGGTCGAACCCGTATCGCCATCTCCCGATCTCCGTCGACGAGGGCGAGAGACTGTACACATTGACCGGCTGAAGCAGTACTACGATCCGCCCACCTCTTCCTAGGTCGCCAGGATGGCTACTCTTCAATTCCGGGGGTGATTGTGACGAAGAAGATCGGCAGGCTGAAAAGCCCCATTGTCATCGCGTGGCTCGTACCCTGTTCGCTCGCTGGCTGCGCCCTACCTGCTGTTGCCGCGCTGGTCGCTGCTTCTCTACGACCCGAATAAACCCCCTTTACAATATATATATATATATATATATATATATATATATATATATATATATATTGTAGTGGGTAATATGCATGTGGCACTGTGCGGACTGCCACCGCTGCGGCGCGATACACGAGCGCGGGTTGTTGATGCGAAGCGCTAGGACTCGTGATCTAGAGCTACCTGCGATCCCTCGAACGAGCTACAATAAACCCCATTTCATTTGGTGGAGCTGCGGGGTAACCTCGAAAACTGGAACTTCGAAGCCGGACGCTACCGACTGCTGCGACCGTGCCTGACGAAACCACCCAGGAAGATGCACCACAGCCTCCGACGATCATCGTTTCCGGTGCATTGCGCCAGCGTGATCCTGCCATCTTTAGCGGCACCGATGATCATGACGTGGAGGATTGGTTGTCATCTTACGAAAGGGTGAGCCAGCATAACAAGTGGGACGACATCACGAAGTTGCACAATGTGCTGTTTTACTTAACCGGCGTCGCGAACCTCTGGTTCCGAAACCACGAACACGATTTCACAACGTGGAGCAGATTCAAGACAAGTTTCACAGAAGTGTTCGGGCGCCCCGCTGTGCGCAAGCTTCGCGCAGAACAACGCTTACGGGGGCGCGCGCAACATCACGGTGAAACGTTCACAAGATACATCGAAGATGTCATTGACCTGTGTAAGCGCGTGAATCCGTCAATGGCGGAACAGGACAAGATAAAACACATTATGAAAGGCATTGATGAGGACGCATTTCAAATGTTGCTAGCGAAGGACCCGCGTACCGTGGCCGAAGTTATCAACTTGTGCCAAAGTTTTGACGAGCTACGGAAACAACGCATCTTAGCTCGGCGCCCACCGCCTACGGAAGATTCGTTAGCAGCATTGGTTATTGGCGACAACCACACAAATTTGCTGACGCAAATAAAGGAATTTGTGCGCGAGGAGGTCGCGCGACAGCTCTCGATTTTGCCGACCACGGAGAAGCCTTCTCAATATTTGGCTCCAGCGATCCGACAGGTAATTCAAGAGCAAGTGACCGAAGCTCTTCCACCTCCGTGTCAGCCGGCTCCTGTGGCCGCGCCTCTGACGTATGCTGAAGCCGCTGCACGGGCGCCTCGTCTGCCGGGATTCTCACCTCCGCCTTCAGCGCCTCTCCAGCCGGTGTTCTCTCATCCGCCCTCGCCTCGCCAGCAGGTCGCTGCCTTTTTCAGCGCACAGCAGCAAGGTACAAATCCTTGGCGCACTCCTGACAACCGCCCAATATGCTATGCCTGCGGTACACCGGGACATGTAGCGCGCTTCTGCCGCCGGCGCTTGCCGGCCTTCGTGGGCACCGCGCGACCACCCAGCTCCGGCTTCCGACCTTTCCGTATGCCTTCACGACCACCACCGGAAGTCTACGCTGCTGATGACATACCAGCACCGCAGTCACAGCTCTACAATACTCGTCGCTCACCTTCCCCTCGTCGGCGCTCACTCTCACCCATGCGTCGTAGGCCCAGTGCCAGTACTACTGAGGCGGAAAACTGATTTCCGCAGTTCCTGAGGCACGAACTGCGTCATCGTCGGAACATCAAAGTCCTCGTTTTTCCCCCGCTAACGTTATTGAAGTGTCTGTTGATGGCATCAAATGTCTTGCGCTCGTCGATACAGGTGCTGCTGTATCTGTGATTAGTGAGAAACTTTGCCGTGAATTACGGAAAGTGACCATGATGCCTTCGGTATTATTGCTTAGAACAGCCAGTGCACAACAAGTTCAGCCAGTCGCTATGTGCACTGCCAGGGTGTTGATTCGAGACATTTTGTATTCGATTGATTTCTTTGTGCTAACTTGTTGCTCCCACGATGTGATTCTCGGTTGGGATTTTCTGTCGCGCCATCACGCGGTCATTGACTGTGCACGTGCTGAGGTTCAGTTCTTTGTTCTGTGCGATTTGCCATCTCACGACTTTCAAGTTCATGATGTTACCAGGATCTGTGTAGCTTCAGATACTGACCTTCCCCCTCACAGCGCGGTATTTGTCCCTCTTTCATGCGCATCGCTTGCCGAAGCGACGGTCATGTTTTCACCCGCTGCCGTCTTCATTCGCCGCCAGCCTATATTGTTGCCTTTCGCCCTCCTCACGGTTCACCATGGGGCTGCAGAAATACTGATTTCTAACCCAAATTCGTACACTTTGGCTTTGCACTGTGGCGAGACTATTGGTACCATCCAGACTGTGGACGCTGACGTTATTGTGCAGTTCCCTGTTCCCGACGACGTGGATACTGCCAACGTAACAGCACTGGCACCCCATGTGCCATCTAACCGAGTACCACCGGATGTTTTTTGTCGCTCTATTGCCGATGACCTCGAGCCGACACAACGTGAGCGGCTTATTACTCTTTTAAATGATTTTCACGCCTCTTTTGACTGCAACCAAGCATCATTAGGCCGCACGAGTACCGTCTCTCACCACATTGATACGGGACACCACGCACCATTACGCCAGCGTCCGTACCGCGTGTCATCCACCGAGCGTCGTGTCATCGCCGAGCAAGTTGAAGACATGCTTGAACGTGGTGTTATCAAGCCATCCTGCAGCCCTTGGTCATCTCCTGTAGTACTCATTAAGAAAAAAGATGGCTCGATTCGTTTCTGTGTGGACTATCGTCGCCTCAACAAGATTACACGAAAAGATGTCTATCCTCTACCGCGCATAGATGACGCCCTGGATTGTCTTCATGGTGCCGAATTCTTTTCTTCTTTGGACTTGCGATCGGGCTATTGGCAAGTGCCAGTGGATGAATTCGACCGCTCGAAGACAGCTTTTATTACGCCTGATGGCCTGTATGAGTTTACAGTAATGCCATTCGGCCTCTGCAATGCACCCGCGACATTCGAAAGGATGATGGACAATCTTCTACGAGGCCTCCAATGGAAGACGTGCTTGTGTTATTTAGACGACGTGGTAGTTTTCTCCCCTGATTTCACCACTCACCTCTCTCGTCTACGCGAAGTCCTTACTTGCCTTACCACCGCCGGCCTTCAACTTAACTTGAAAAAGTGCCGCTTCGGAGCCCGCCAGCTGACCATACTTGGCCATGTCGTGTCCAAAGACGGCGTCCTTCCCGACCCTGACAAACTTCGTGCTGTCGCAGAATTTCCGCGGCCGACTACAGTGAAAGAGCTCCGCAGTTTCGTCGGTCTTTGCTCTTATTTTCGCCGCTTTGTGCGCAATTTTGCCTGCATCATCTCTCCCCTGACGAAGCTCCTGGCTGGCTCTGGTGACCTTCGTGACTGGACTCCGGCATGTGACCAAGCTTTCACCACTTTGCGTCGTCGGCTTACCTCACCGCCTGTTCTACGCCACTACGACCCGAGTGCACCGACTGAAGTTCATACCGACGCCAGCGGCGTTGGTCTTGGGGCCGTCCTTGCACAACGGAAGCCTGGCTTTCCAGAATATGTGGTTGCATATGCGAGTCGTGCTCTCACGAAGGCAGAATCCAATTATTCTGTCACGGAAAAAGAATGTTTAGCTACAGTTTGGGCCTTAAACAAATTTCGCCCTTACTTGTATGGCCGTCCGTTCGACGTTGTGACAGACCACCACGCGCTCTGCTGGCTTGCGTCACTGAAAGACCCGTCGGGGCGTCTTGGACGTTGGGCTCTTCGGATCCAAGAATTTGACATTCGCCTCATTTATCGATCCGGGCGCCAACATTCTGATGCAGATGCGCTCTCCCGTGCGCCCATGCGATCCGACGAAAGGCCACCTTCATCCATAGAGTGCCCGGTTGCTACGCTTGCTGTGACTGACATGCCGTCTGAACAGAGAAAAGATCCGTGGATTCTGTCTCTCATTGACATTCTTAGCAGTTCTTCAACGTCTACATGCCCTCGAGCCATTCGTCGCCAAGCCACCCACTTCGTGCTACGGGACGCCATCTTGTACCGCCGAAACTATCAGCCTGACGGTCGCAAATGGCTGCTAGTCCTCCCTCGCCATTTGCGTTCCGTCGTATGCACGTATTTCCATGCAGACCCACAACAAGCTCATGCTGGCGTCCTGAAAACCTACGAGCGGCTCCGCCAGCGGTACTACTTGCGCGGCATGTATTCTTATGTCCGCAAATACATTCGGTCATGTGCAGCCTGTCAGCGACATATATATATATATATATATATATATATATATATATTGCCTCCATCATAGCCTGCCTTGCTGATCCGTCATGGCAGCCAACCACTCGTGCATTGCGCCGACAAGCTCGCCATTTCGCCATTCGCGACGACCTGCTTCACCGACGCAATTACACCTCTGACGGCCGCCAGTGGTTATTAGTTGTACCTCGAAGCCTGCTTTCTGAAATCTGCGCATCGTTCCACTCTGATCCACAGTGTGCTCACTCTGGACTTTTCAATCCTACCAGCGCCTCCGACGACGCTACTACTGGCGAGGAATGTACAACTACATTCAAAAGTTCGTTCGCTCATGCCCCGACTGCCAGCGCCGAAAGCTTCACCCGACCTCGCACCAGCTGGTCTGCAGCCTCTACCCTGCCCTACCCGGCCGTTCGGGCGCGTTGGCATCGATTTGTATGGGCCACTTCCCCTGACGTCGGCTGGTAACCGCTGGGCCATTGTGGCAGTAGATCACCTTACACGATACGCTGAAACCGCCGCTCTCCCAGCAGTTACAGCGCGCTATGTTGCGTCATTCCTGCTTCGCCGATTCATCCTGCGGCATGGTCCACCTCAAGAACTGCTCAGCGATCGCGGACACGTCTTCCTGTCGGAAGTAGTTGAAGCGATTCTCAAAGAGTGCCACGTTGTTCATCGTACGACTACGGCGTACCGCCCTCAAACGAATGGCCTCACAGAACGCTTCAACCGTACGCTCGGCGACATGCTTTCAATGTACGTTGCCTCCGACCACACGAACTGGGACGCCATTCTGCCATTCGTCACCTACGCTTAAAATACCGCTACGCAGAACACCACTGGATTTTCACCCTATTTCTTGCTGTATGGTCGACACCCTTCGCACACCATCGACACCATTCTTCCGTACCGGCCGGATGCATCCGAGTGCGTGCCTATTTCTGCCACGGTCAGACATGCAGAAGAGTGCCGCGACCTCGCACGGGCCTTTACTTCCGATGATCAAGAGCGCCAGAGGAGCACTCGCGGTGACGCCACTGCCACGGTCACCTTCGATCCGGGAGCGCTCGTGTGGCTCTCAGTCCCTTTAACTGCCCCTGCCCTCTCATCAAAACTGGTCCCTAAGTACGAAGGCCCTTATCGTGTTCTTGAACGCGCATCTTCTGCGAACTATGTCATAGAACCAGTTGAGCCATCTGCAGACATGCGCCGCCGTGGACGAGACATTGTTCATGTCGACCGTTTAAAGCGTTACTACGACCCGCTCATCGTGACGAGCTGTTAGGTCGCCGGACGGCTCCCTTCTCGCTCCCGGGGGGTGACTGTAGCGAAGAAAGACGCTAGTGGGTTCAGCGCTACTGGCTCTAAATGCTTGTGGGTCGAGCGCTCCTGCTCAGCAACGGCTCTCGTGCTTGGAAGCTGTGGCTGCCCTGCCCGTCGACGTTGCGCTGCTCCGAGCTCTGCCAAATAAACACCTTTAGAATATATATATGTTCTTCGTTGCAATAAAAAATCTAGTTGAGAGTTAGCGCTCGTCCTGTGTTGTGCTCCTTTCTGTGTCCGTGTTCACTTCGCGCTACAATCCAAGATCATGTCTTCTTATACTCCCTGACCGGGACGCATTCATAATTATATTGTATGTAACGGGGGAGTCATTCTAGATCAACCTCGCGACCCAGGAACCTTTTCTGGCGCCGACGACGCTGATGTTGAAGACTGGCTTCAACTATATGAGCGGGTGAGCGCCAGCAACCATCATGGTCGCTAATGTGATACTTTACCTCGTGTGCACGGCACGCGTCTGGTTTCAGACCCACAAGGAGGAACTTACCAGCTGGGACATTTCTAAACAGAAGCTCAAAGATTTGTTTGGCAAGCCTATTGGACGTCAGCGCGCCGCCCAAAAAGACCTCGATTCGCGGGTCCAGACGTGCACTGAATCTTACCTCACGTACATCCAGGACGTGCTCGCTCTGTGCCACAAAATGGATCTGAAGATGTCCGAACCTGATAAGGTTGCACATGTCATTAAGGGCATAGCAGATGATGCCTTCCATCTCCTTGTGTTCAAGAATTCTTCCACTGTGCAAGCCATTATAATCGAATGCCAGCGGTTTGAAGAAGCCAAGAGTCGCCGCATTGCCCAGCCATTTCCCCGCCTTCCCAACACGGCTGCTACGTCCACCTGCGGAGACCTCCGCAGTCCGCCCACGCCCAATCGCTCTGATCCTACATATCATCCGACGTGAAATAGAAGCCTCATCTCCTGTCACGACCCCAACCCATGGCCCCGACAATTGCCAGGCGACCGTCTCATTGATCCAGTCTGCCGTGCGCCAATAATTGGCCAACGTTGGCTTGACCAACGTCTGCTCAATTAATCGGCCTGACTACACTCCGTCCAGCACTGTCGTACGCACCCGCAGCCTGAATGCCCCAACGCGGTATCGCAACCTGGCCGAATAGCGTACTCCAGACGACAGGCCCATATGCTTCACTTGTGGCCGTATCGGCCATATTTCACGTCACTGCCGGTCTTCGTGGATTTCGACCCCCTGGCCCTACCTCCCATCCCACGGCCCTCATGCTGCTCCTCAGTTCCCCCCGTAAACGCAACGAGTACATTCTGGCGACATTTCTCTGCCTACCCGCTCAAGCCGCTCTCCTTCCCCACGTCGCCGCTTCTCCCAATCGCCTGCGCCTCGCCGATCACCGTCCCCTAGCTCCTTCCGGCGCACCCTTCCGGAAAACTAACGGGTGCAGCACCTGGAGGTGATGCTGCCAAACCGACCCGACGCAGAAATCCTATTCTGGCCTTGCCCACACATCGGAACCTCATTAAAGTGAACGTGGATGGTGTACCTGTTACGGCTCTGATTGACACTGGCGCGCACGTATCTGTAATGAATGCTCAGCTTCGGAATCGTCTCAAGAAGGTCCTCACTCCTGCTCCGTTGCCTGTGGTCCAAGTCGCCGACGGTGGAACACCAGCCGTTATTGGCATGTGTCCGGCTCGCGTGAGTGTCGCCGGACATCATACTTCTGTTTTATTTTATGTTCTAGAGCACTGGGCCCTCACGACCTCATCATGGGCCTTGACTTTCTGTCTACACATTCCGCTTTGATAGAATGTTCTGCTGAAGTTGTGCAACTCGCTCTACCTGCCGCTATTGACCCTCCCGATAGTGCTCCGATACGGCTATGTTCCACAGAGCATATTCGCCTCTCTCACCGTGCCGTTACCTGCATAGGTGTCTCCCCCGTTCCACCTGTACCAGACGGTGACTACATCGTATCCCCTAATCAGGATGTCCTGCTCTTGCATAACGTCGCTTTTCAACACACCGTCACTACCATTTCGGACAACACGTCCTGCTTTCCGCTTGTGTACTTTGGACTCTGTACACAAGTACTCCCGCGCGGAATATCCCTGGCGCAATTAACGCCAGCCAGATACTACCACATTTCAGCTTTAACTTGTGACAGCTCCTCGTGTTCAACGCTCGCTTCGCCCCCTGTCCCTTCAGACTTGAATGCCTTAACAAAAATGATTGCTCCCGATCTTCCGCCCCAGCGTGCTCAAGAACTACGTTGCCTCCTTGCCTCATACTGGGACATATTCGACCTTGGAGAGCGCCCTCTAGGACAAACATCTCTCGTAAAACATCGAATAAACACCGGTGATGCGAGCCCGATCCATCGGCTACCCTACCGCGTCTCGCCTACTCAGCGACATATCATCCAACATGAAGTTGACAAGACGCTTTCTCGAGACATCATCGAACCTTCTTGCAACCCATGGGCATCGCCTGTTGTACTAGTTAAAAAGAAGGACAGCAGTTGGCGATTTTGCGTCCATTATCGACACCTCAACAAGGTAACAAAGAAAGACGTCTATCCGCTACCGCGCATTGACGATGCCCTGGATTGCCTGCATGGAGCACAATATTTTTCGTCCATCGACCTTCGCTCCGGCTACTGGCAAATTGCCGTCGATGACATGGACCGCGAGAAGACAGCTTTTATTACTCCCGATGGCCTGTATCAGTTCAATGTGATGCCTTTCGGTTTATGTTATGCCCCGGCCCCATTTGAACGAATGATGGACGCCCTCCTACACGGTTTCAAGTGGTCCATGTGCCTCTGTTACCTGGACGACGTGACCGTTTTTTCGCCGACTTTTGCGACACACCTCTGTTCAGTTCAGTTTTATTCCTTAAAGGCCCCCATTTCAGGGGGTGTTACATAAGGGGTGGGATTACATTTGTAGTGAGGAAAACAAACAGCGATGGTGATTTAACATTGAAGGTGATCTGTTACGCGTTCTTGAAAAGCAGGTGTTGAAGCGATGGCGACGATGTCATGGGGTAGGCCGTTCCAGTCCGTGGCTGCTCGAAGAAATAACGAAGCTGAAAACGTAGTAGTACGTGATAGTGGGCGGGCAACTTGAAGGGGATGACTGGTGCGGTGAGATATGCGTGATGCGGCGGCGATATACGGTGCTTGATTGAGAGGAGAATAAAATAATTTGTGATAAAGGGTGAGGCTAGCAATGCGACGACGAAAAGAGAGGGGTGGCAGTCCGGATGTAGCTTTCAAGGATGAAACACTGACGTCATATGAGTACGAGGAATGAATGAATCGGGCAGCACGATTCTGCACAGCTTCCAATGCGGTGATTAGATATGCTTGATGTGGGCTCCAGATGGGGGATGCATATTCTAATTTGGGTCTTATAAGTGATTTATACGCGAGCAATTTAACATGTGGTGGGGCAAGACGAAGGTGACGTTTTAGAAAACCGAGTGTTTTTTTTGATGCTGAAATGATGTTACCGACATGAGCCTGCCATGATAGATTAGAAGAGAGGGTGACTCCTAGATATTTATATGATTGTACTTGCTCAATCTGTGTGTTAGAAATGAAATAATGAAAGAGATATGGATTGTGACGACGAGTGAAGGACATGAGTTTACATTTACTAGGATTGAGGGACATTAGCCAGTTATTACACCAATTTAGTACGTTGTTAAGCTCTGTCTGAAGAGTGTATTGATCGTGACGGTTATTAATGGTGCGGTAAATAACACAATCATCTGCGAAAATTCGAATACTACAGGAATCATGCAGGGGCAAGTCGTTAATATATATTAAGAATAGGAGGGGACCGAGGACAGAACCTTGTGGGACGCCTGAAGTAACCGGGAGAGATGTAGACAGATGGCCGTTAAGATAGACTGACTGAGAACGGTTAGTTAGGAATTCTTCAATCCATTTGAGAATATTAGGGGGTAGGTTCAGCTTTGAGAGTTTTAGTAATAGCCGGCGGTGGGGAACCTTGTCAAAAGCTTTAGCGAAATCAAGAAAGATGGTGTCGGTCTGTATATTACGGTCTAGATTAGTGTGCGAGTCGTGAAGGAAAAGCGCTAGTTGGGTTTCGCAAGAGAGGCCCTTACGAAACCCATGTTGTGAATAAGGGTGAAAAAAATGGTTTCGGTCCAAGAAGTTTATGATTTGTGAGTAGATGACATGTTCCATGATTTTACAAGGCACACTAGTCAATGAAATGGGGCGGTAATTCAAGGGCGAGTCTCTGTTACCTGATTTGTAGACTGGAACGACCTTCCCCGTTTTCCAATCAAGGGGCAGAATTCCTGAGGAGAGTGACTGTGAGAAAATGAGACATAAATATGATGCACTAATTGATTCCACATTTTTCAATAGTTTTGAATTAATCAGGTCCATACCAGCTGATGATGAAAGTTTCATATTATGAATTATGGATGAAATGCCTTTTTCGACGAACGTGACTGCCGGCATGGGGGTTTCTAGGTTAAAGGGTGGTGATTGTGAGGGTGCGTCGAGTTCGGTAGTGAACACAGATGCGAATGCATGGTTAAATATTTCTGCGCAGTCGTGGTCAGTCACCGCTTCATGTGAATAATTCGTTAGTTTAATATCGGGAGGATGTGTTGGGTTTAAAACTTGCCAGAATTGCTTGGGGTTTCTTATAAGTAAGTTTGGTAAGTCATTGTGATAAAATGAGTACTTGGCGTTACGAACAGAAAGTAGGTATGATTTTTCAGCCTCGAAGTATTTTCCCCATGCGGCAGGCGTGTCGTTTCGTTTGGCGGTACGAAACAATCGTTTCTTTTTGTTTTCGAGTCGTTTTAAGTGCTGGGTAAACCATGGTTTATTGCGATTAGTATGAAAGGTAATCCTTGGTACGAACATATTAGTGAGATGATTTAATTTGTTCTTGAATATCAGCCAGTTTTCATGAATTGAGCGAGTGTGAAATGCGGATACGTATTCAGGAAAAAAGGTGTTATGTTCTTCAGTTATTGCATTATAGTTACCCTTATCGTAGAGGTGTATCGTTTTATCGGATGTCTGTTTTTGAGTCGAGGTAAATGAGAATAAAGCATGCATGACTTTGTGATCGCTGATTTCAGGAAGGTAACTGATGGATGATACATTCTCGGGGCTGCTTGTTAGTATCAGGTCGAGCGTGTTTGCTGATTCTCGTGAGACACGGGTTGGTTGGGAAATTAATTGAGTGAGGTTAAAATTTAAACAGACATCGATGAAGTTCTTCGCCTCTGCATGACACGTTATTGTGGAGCTAGCTATGTTCTGCCAATCAATATCCGGGTAATTAAAATCACCAAAAAGAATACGGGCATTTGGATATGTGAAAACAAGTTTATGAAGGATGTTGTTCAGATGACGTGGGAAGTCTGGATTAGTCTGGGGGGGCCTGTAGCAAACGCCAAGCAGAACTGTTACGGGGGGAGCGCGACAGATGAGCCATATGGCTTCAATGTCGGATGCGACGTCAACAACAGAGCATGATATGCCTCGATGAATGGCAACGAGAACACCGCCCCCCCGTTTGCCTTTTCGATCGTTGCGATACACTTCGAAGTTGGGTAAATTGGCCAAAATTTCCGTATCCGTTACGTCACTATTTAGCCAAGTTTATGTTAATATTAGTATGTTGCTCCCGGATGACGACATGATGTTTGATATGAGTTCGCGCTTTGGAAGAAGACTACGGATGTTAGTGAATATTATCGAAAACGAGAAAACATTGTGCGGTGGAGCGGGTCGACGATTTGTTAAAGTTTTGTGACGGGGCAATTGCTATGCTATTTCCTTAACGGCTTGGGATGATGCGTCAAATACATAGCGATTTGAGCCGATGTGCAGGGTTTTGAAGCGCAAGGAGTACTTGTTAGAATTGGCTTTGGCAAACACTAGTAACTGTTTACGCGCGTGTCGAACGGTGCGGGAGAAGTCCTCTCCAATACTGTAGTTTGTGTCTTTCAATTTACGGCCATTTGATAACAGTGCGTCTTTGGTTTTATGAGATAGGAATTTTACGATTACGGGACGAATTCGGTCGGCTGAATGATTTCCGAGGCGATGCGCTCTTTCAATGTCGTTAGGTTCCAAGGTTATATCAAGATTTTTGCGGTAAACATCAATGACTAGTTTTTCTGACTCAGCCCACGTTTCAGCGCTAGCAGGGTCAGGGATGCCATAGAATATAAGGTTATGATTGGTTTTCCGCGTCATCCAGGCGTGTTTCTAGTTCTTTAATCTTTTTAGCTTGGTCGATTGTGGTTGACTGCATCATTTGAATATCGTTCCTGAGGTGAAGAAGTGTTTGGTAATGCGTTTCGAGATCGGCCATTCGTTTGTCTAGGCTTGCTATGGTTTGGTCTGTTGTGTTCAGCTGTGTTTTGAGGCCCTGTATTTCCGTAATCAACAGGGTCTGTCCCGCGTTTAGCTTCTGTAGTTCAGCGAGTACAGCAGCGCTGCCCTCAGGACCAGGGTTAGTCTCAACGTCGCCTGATAGCATGAGCAAGGAATGAATTACGTGAGCACACTCAACGGCAATGGCAACACAGCAGTGCGGGCTCGGAGACTGCACCAAAATATAATTACTGGATTTTTTAGCGAAGAGGGCATACGATGTACTGACCTGCATCGCAAAGGTAAGCGGATTAGGTGGCTGCGTTGTGGTGCAGTCACCGAGCCCACGAAGCGGCGTCAGCGGGTGAAGCTCTTTTATACATGTCGAACGCCTATCGACGATCCTATCTGTTTTCCGTCAGGCGGGGCTACAACTAAATTCGTCCAAGTGCCACTTCGGTCGTCGGAAAATTTCTGTGCTCGGGCATCACATCGATTCTTCTGGTTTACGCCCTAATCACGATAAAATACGGGCAGGGAAAGACTTTCCCGTGCCGACATGTGCCAAGAATGTTCGCAGCTTCTTGGGCCTTTGCTCCTACTTCCGTCGGCTTGTCCGAAATATTGCGACTGTTGCGCGCCCTCTCAATCAGCTCCTCAGGAAAGACGCTGCATTCATTTGGGGCCCTGTGCAAGCTGCATGGTGCTTTCACAGAGCTGATTGGGCTGCTTACGTCCCCGCCCATTCTCGCTCACTTTGATGCGTCAGCTCCAAAAGAAGTCCGTACCGATGCCAGTGGCCACGGTATTGGAGCTATCTTGGCACAGAAACAACAAGGGCGAGAACGTGTTATTGCCTACGCCAGCTGCCTTCTTTCCTCTGCGGAGAGCAATTATTCTATCACCGAACGCGAGTGTCTGGCTCTCGTTTGGGCAGTGGGTAAATTCCACCCCTGTTTGTACGACCGCCAATTCACAGTCATCACTGATCACCACGCTATGTGTTGGCTTTCGTCTCTCAAAGATCCTTCAGGCCGCCTTGGCCGCTGGGCTCTGCGCCTTCAAGAATACAACTATTCAGTTGTATACAAGACCGGCCGGTTACGTCAAGATGCAGATTGCTTGTCGCGCCACCCTGTCGACCCTCCTGAGGTTTCTGCCGCTGGCATACCTGATCACCGTTCTCTCTCTGGCTGCTTTTCGCGATATTGGAGCCGAACAACGTCGGGACGCCTCCTTACAAGACCTTATTCAACGGCTCACTTCAACGACGCCCGACCCTTCCCTTCGCATGTTCGAACTCCAACATGGTATATTGTACCGCTCTAACATGCGCCCGGACGGCTCTGCCCGACTCTTCGTTGTGCCTGACCATCTGCGTCAGACTGTTCTCACCCAGCTTCATGATGTACCGACTGCAGGTCACTTTGGCGTGTCACGGACTTATGAAAGGGCGTAGGTTAGGGCGTGTTGGTATTCCGTAACTGAGGTTTTTTAGCGCACGAAAAGGGACGAAAGACAGTGGCAAGACGCGGACACAGCACTTGCCACTGTCTGACCGCGTTCGTCGGCGCTTCTTTTGGCCTGGCCTATACTGTGATGTCTGCCGTTATGTCGCTGCGTGTGACCTTTGTCAACGACGCAAACAGCCGACCACACTCTCTGCTAGTCGCCTTCAACCACTTGACGTACCATCAGAACCATTCTTCCGTGAATGTGTTGATCTTTTAGGCCCTTTTCCTACGTCTGCTTCGGGAAACAATTGGATTGCTGTAGCAACAGACTACGCCACCCGATATGCAATCACACGGGCTCTTCCGACAAGCTGCGCAACCGATGTCGCCGACTTCCTCCTAGAGAACGTCACCCTTCACCACGGCGCCCCTCGACAGCTCCTCACCGACCGAGGCCGCTACTTTCATTCTAAAGTTGTCAATGACATTCTACACTCGTGCGCGACTAAAAATAAAGTTGCTACTGCTTACCATCCACAAACGAACGGTCTAACCGAGCGCATTAACCGCACCCTTACTGTCATGCTGTCCATGTATGTCTCCGCTGACCATCGCGACTGGGACGTTGCACTGCCGTTCGTTACTTTCGCCTATGATTCGTCTCGCCATGACACCGCAGGCTTCTCTCCATTCTTCATCTTGTTTGGCCGCGACCTTACGCTACCTTTCGACACCGTTCTGCCTGCTAGTCTGAATTCCACATCCGAGTACGCTCGTGATGTCATACTCAAAGCACAACAAGCACGCCATATTTCCCGACGTCGACTTGTGGAGTCGCAGGACAATCAGCGGCGCTTATATGACGCCCGCCATCGTGACGTCCGTTACACACCGGGCGCGCTGGTTCTCCTTTGGTCGCCGACTCGACGCGTCGGCCTCTCGGAGAAGTTACTTTCACGCTACTCTGGTCCTTACCGTGTCTTGCGTCAAGTAACTGACGTCACGTACGAAATCGCCCCTCTTGAGCCAACCGTGGCTCAGCAACGCTCCGACGTGGTCCACGTCGCGCGTCTTAAGTTGCATCTTTCGCCCGCCTCCTAACCAGCATCGAGCCGGTGCTTCAGCCGACGGGGGTCATGTGACACGCTGACGAAGAAGATGTTATAATCCTGGTCGGAAGAAGACGCTCTGGACTTCGCGCGCTGTCTTCCATGTTGTCAGCTGCTACAATTATTGTAAATATATTGTAAATATACGTCTGACTGTTTTTAACCCCGTAACAATATTACAACGATTAAATGTCTTCGAAAATTATGCATTCTTGTGCAGGTACAAGGCATTACACTTTCGCGTGATGGAGCTGGGGTATTCGCCAAAGGGTGCTTACGCATTAAACGAAGCCAATCATTAAAACGACTTCATGCCCATAAATGTACTGCAACTAAATTGCATCATCGTAAGTAAAAGAGTTATGTAAGATAAACAAATATTTGTTGTGCACTTTTTGATCGGAGAAACAATAGTGCACTCGAGTGCCGCGCGTGTTTCGCAGCTACACTCTTTTGCCCCCGGCAATATGGCCGCAGGTGGCTTCACTCGCTCCCATAAGCGGCCGCAGCTAAGGTAGCGGGATGGATGGAAGGCCGGAGCGTCCCCTTTGAAACGGGGTGATGGCAGTTGCCACCATGCTCAGCTTATTTTTGTTTAACCGTGTTGTAAGTTATTGAAATTAGCCATTTTCTTTAAATATGTCTTCCTACACTTTTAGCCTTGTGTCACTTCTCTGCTTTGCAGCCACCAAACCTCCAATCGCTTTTTGCTAATTTCCACCGCATATTTATTTATATCATCATCATCAGCCCGGTTACGCCCACTGCAGGGCAAAGGCATCTCCCGTATTTCTCCAACAACCCCGGTCATGTACTAATTGCGGCCATACTGTCCCTGCAAACTTCTTAATCTCATCCGCCCACCTAACTTTCTGCCGCCCCCTGCTACGCTTCCCTTCCCTTGGGATCCAGTCCGTAACCCTTAATGACCGTCGGTTATCATCCCTCCTCATTACATGTCCTGCCCATGCCCATTTCTTTTTCTTGATTTCAACTAAGATGTCTTTAACTCGCGTTTGTTCCCTCACCCAATCTGCTCTTTTCTTATCCCTTAACGTTACACCTATCATTCTTCTTTCCATAGCTCGTTGCGTCGTCCTCAATTTGAGTAGAACCCTTTTCGTAAGCCTCCAGGTTTCTGCCCCGTAGGTGAGTACTGGTAAGACACAGCTATTATACACTTTTCTCTTGAGGGATAATGGCAACCTGCTGTTCATGATCTGAGAATGCCTGCCAAACGCACCCCAGCCCATTCTTATTCTTCTGATTATTTCCGTCTCATGATCCGGATCCGCCGTCACTACCTGCCCTAAGTAGATGTATTCCCTTACGACTTCCAGTGCCTCGCTGCCTATTGTAAATTGCTGTTCTCTTCCGAGACTGTTAAACATTACTTTAATTTTCTGCAGATTAATTTTTAGACCCACTCTTCTGCTTTGCCTCTCCAGGTCAGTGAGCATGCATTGCAATTGGTCCCCTGAGTTACTAAGCAAGGCAATATCATCAGCGAATCGCAAGTTACTAAGGTATTCTTCATTAATTTTTATCCCAATTCTTCCCAATCCAGGTCTCTGAATACCTCCTGTAAACATGCTGTGAATAGCATTGGAGAGATCGTATCTCCCTGCCTGACGCCTTTCTTTATTGGGATTTTGTTGCTTTCTTTATGGAGGACTATGGTGGCTGTGGAGCCGCTATAGATATCTTTCAGTATTTTTACATACGGCTCGTCTACACCCTGATTCCGTAATGCCTCCATGACTGCTGAGGTTTCGACAGAATCAAACGCTTTCTCGTAATCAATGAAAGCTATATATTTATTTATATGACTATTGTTATCTCCGAACCCTAGGATCTCGGGAAGCGTGACTGGGCCCGCATCGACATCGGGATGGATACCATCACATTTTAGTATGAGGTGTTCTATTGTTTCTACAGATTTACCACACACAATACATGTGTCTTCTTCATCGTTAAATTTCTTTTTATAACTCCGCGTTCTAAGATATCCTGACCTAGCTTCAAAAAGTAGGGCACTGCCTCTTGAGTTATCATAAAACGCTTCCTTCCTGATCTGCTGCTTCCATTATCGATATAGTTCAACACTATGCTTCTGTTCCATTGAATTTATCCAATTTTTACCTTCCACGTTTTTAAGCTGTCTTTTTAATGCTCTGTCTTTCTCCCTCCTCGTGTCTGGCATGCTTACTGGTTAGCTTCCTAGTTCTTTTCCGCCATTGTGAGTCAACACTCTTTCTGTATAGATATTTAAATACCTTAGCTGCCAACCTGTTATCATCCAATTTCCTGAGGCGTATTTCTTATAGGATTTTACTCTGAGCGATATTAAGCTGGATGGATGGATGGATGGATATTACGAGCGTCCCCTTTGGAACGGGGCGGTGGGTTGCGCCACCAAGCTCTTGCTACTATACTGCCTAATATCCTACCTTGGTTAAACAATGAAAAAAGAACACTATGAACTACCACGCCCAAATTTTCTGATCCCCTATTGCGAACTGTGCTTTTGTACGTCTCCGTCTTTTGTCGTTTCCCTACTTTTCTTCCACCAATCCTCCAGTCGCCTCTTACTAATGTCTATCGCGGACATGTTTGCTTTACCACTGCTCCCTCTGAACCCAAGGGCTTCAAGGAGGCCAGTGGTGCCTAAATCGACCGCTGGGTAGACGTCTTCACATTCTAATAAAACATGCTCCGTAGTTTCCCTAGCTTTACCACAGCAAGCACATGCTTCTTCTTCCTTCTTATATCTCGCTTTATAGGTGCGTGTTCTAAGGCTCCCGATCTCGCTTCGAAAAGTAATGAGCTTCCCTTTGAGTTATCATAAATGGTTTCTTTCCTGATTTCGTCTTTTCCTCTTAAGTAGTTACTCATGGCAGGTTTCTTTTCCATTGCCGCCACCCATGAGATTAATTCAGCCTCTCTGACTTTCCGCTTGACCTTCTTTTTTGCTGTGTTGTCCACTCTACAGGCCGCATACTTGCTGGTAAGCTTCCTAGTTCTTTTCCTCCACTGTGAATCAATGTTTTTCCTGTACAGATACCTGAACACTCTCCCAGCCCATTTACTTTCTTCCATATTCCTCAGCCGTTCTTCATACTCAATTTTACTGCGAGCTTCCCTCACTTCAAAACTAGTCCAGCCCATATCACCCTGCACAGCTTCATTTGTAGTCTTCCCGTGAGCGCCCAATGCAAGGCGACCCACTGACCTTTGGTTCCTGTCGAGTCCTGATTGTACCCCTGATTTATAGCAAACAACCGCATTTCCAAAAGTAAGTCCTGGAACCATTACACCTTTCGACATACCTCGGAGGACCTCGTACCTATTGTATCCCCATAGCGCTCTGTGCTTCATTATGGCTGTATTTCTCTTCCCCTTTACTGTTATGTTTTTTTTCTGTGTTTCCATATATCCATTGCCTTCGTTTATCCATATACCAAGGTATTTATATTCTGTTACCCGAGGTATTTCTTGGCCCTGTATCTCTACTGTCTGTTCACTGTTTTCATTGAATACCATAACACCTGATTTTCTAACACTAAATGTCAAACCAAGATTGTTGCCTTCCTGTCCACAGATATTAACCAGACGTTGCAAATCACTTTGCTTGTTAGCTAGCAACAAAATGTCGTCCGCGTAAAATAAACCTGCGAGTTGCTGCTCTATTACTGTACCCGCCTGTTTTATGAGAGATTAAACCCGATATTACTTCCTTCTAGCGCCCTCTCCATCCTCACCATGTACATCATAAACAGCAGCGGGGATAAAGGGCAGCCCTGCCGCAGTCCCTTGTTGATATGGACTTTCTCCTCGCTCCTCATTCATTCCCATTCAACGCAAACGGTATTTTCTAGGTAAATCTCTCTCAAAAGCTGTAGACAATCTTTACCTAAGCCTTCCCCTTCCAGAATATCCCACAAAATGTTGCGGTCTACGTTGTCGTAGGCTCCTGTAATGTCTAAAAAGGCCACATACAATGGTCTGCTTTCTGCTTTTGATATTTCAATACACCGAGTAAGAACAAACAAGTTATCATCCAAACGCCTACCTATTCTAAAGCCATTCTGAAGCTCTCCCAAAATGCCATTATTCTCTGCCCATGCTTGAAGCCTTAATTTGATTGCCTGCATTGCTAGCCTGTATATTACCGATGTAATGGTCAACGGTCTATACGAGTGAATTCTGTCTTTCTCCCCCTTACCTTTACAAATTAAATTCACCCGCCGTGGTTGCTCAGTGGCTATGGTGTTGGGCTGCTGAGCACGAGGTCGCGGGATCGAATCCCGGCCACAGCGGCCGCATTTCGGTGGGGGCGAAATGCGAAAACACCCGTGTACTTAGATTTAGGTGCACGTTAAGGAACCCCAGGTGGCCAAATTTCCGGAGTCCTCCACTACGGCGTGCCTCATAATCAGAAAGTGGTTTTGGCACGTAAAACCCCATAATTTAATAAATTAAATTCATTCTACTTTGTCGCCAACTGTCTGGTATTCGTCTATCTTATATAAAGTTTTTTCCACTGCTTTCACCAGAGCTTCCTTACTTTTTGGTCCTAGTTCATTTATCAGCCTAACGGGAACCTCGTCTAGCCCTGTGCCTGTGCGCTTAGGAATTTTCTCTTCCGCTTTCTTCCAGTTTAAATTTGTCAGCACCAGCTGCTTTCCCCCTTGGGTCTCTTTCATGCTCTTTTTTTCATCAAGTATAACCTCGTCATTGCCTTGGAAAGATTCGGCTGTTATTTGTCGGATGTAATTTATTGCCGCTTCTCCTTCCAGTCTGTTTCCATCTTTGTCTAGGATATGTTGTTGTATTGTTGTTGACTTCCTGCCTAATAATTTTATGTGGTTCCAAAATATTCTAGGTGCGGCCTTCTTTTTCTCACGTATTTCTGACAACCAACGTTCACTTTCACCTTTTAATTTTGCTTGCACCAGTATTTCAACCATAGACTTTTTCTCCCGGTATATTACCCATTTACTAGTTACTTCATCCTGTGGCAACTGCGCCTTCTTTGCCTGCCTGTGCTCTCGAGATGCTTTCTGTCGTTCGGCGATCGCTTCTCGTATCTCCTTGTTCCACCAACTTTTCGGTTTCTTTTTTCCTTTCCAACGAACATGTTGTTTCTCTTTCCGTAGTTCTGTCGTTATTACACTTAGAAGCTCACCATATTCCCACTCTTTACCTGGCCATTTGCCAAGTTTTTCCTCAACTCTAGTGATTGTATTTGCTATTTGTTCAGCGTTCAAATTTGGACTGGCCATTTTGCTCTCCTTGCTCTCTTTCCCAACTACATATACAATTTTCAATATGATGCGTTTAGGTCACTCCCTATGCTGTTAAACCCTTCCTCATCGATGACCATTTCTCTCAACTTCTCATGAATTCCTTCTGTCATCGGACAGTAATCAATGGTCGATTGCTGGTTTCCCACTTTCCACGTGATCTGTCCTTCACACTTAGGCCCTGTATTCACGATCACGAGGTTATGTTGCTCACAAAGGTCCAGCATTGACTTCCCGTTATTGTCGGTATAGCCATCTAAATCCTGTATGTGGGCATTCATGTCACCTAATAGGACAATTTCAGCACCACTCCCGAAACCCTTAATATCAGCGCTTATGCATTCCACTAACTCTTTATTCTTCTCTGTGCAATTTTTTCCGGTCCACAAATACGTAACGCCCAGCCAAGTTTCTTTCCCACTCATTGTACCTGATAACCAAAGATGCTCTTGACATTGTGCATTTACTCTTTTCCATTTGGCTCCCTGATGGATGAGCGTTCCGACTCCACCTCCCTTTCTTTCCGACTTAGTTCTGTTGCACCCTTCCCAAACATAATTCTCAATAACTGGCGGCTCTTCTGAGTCTCTAAGGTGCGTTTCTGTAACCGCATACACCCTATTTGTTCTCTGTGTAACTGCTCCTCAATCTCTGCCCACTTTTCCTTTCTTCTGCCGCCCTGCATGTTTATGTAGCCTATTGCATGGCGAGCTCTTTTTCTTGTTTTCCTCCTTTTTCTATTATCGACGGCGATGCTCTTCTGATGTTCCCCTAGGGGACCTTCTTCATTACTTTCTACTCTGACCTCCTGCGGGCCCCCTAAAAAAGCAACAGCGCGACCACCAAGTCACCAGCCCACTTCTCGTGCTAACCTGTAATTGAAGTGGATCCCGTCTCGTTTAAAACCACCACAACTGCTCACTTCCCTGTTTACTTCGACAACCTCGAAGCCTTTCTCTCGGCTCATTTTCCATATTGCCTCATTAGCAGCCACTACGGCTCTTTGTACGTGACTGTCACGCACAGGCACCTCCGGCACCGTGCACACCACGATCTGCACCTGAGGGGATAGCTCACGCAAGTCGTCCACCCCCTTCGCGAAGCGCTGGGCTAGTCCTGGCCCTTTCCTGTTTAGGACGTCATTTAGCCCACCTGCTACTATGACGAGGTTGCGCACGTGGGCATTTTCCGCGAGCTTTTCTTTTGCTCGCTCCATGACAGAACCAAGTGTGCGCCCTGGAAATGTCCCTACCGCCACTCTTTTGTCGCCTTTCACCCTCTCCACAATTGCTTTTGAGCACCCAGCCAGGTTTGAATCGCCAGCTATAATCACCATTTCACTTTCTCCTACCTCTCCCTGCTTCCCTTTGTCATTTTCCGCGTGATTGGGACTCGACAAGGGGCATTGTCCCCTGGGCGCCTCCTCTTTCCGCGTAGCGGCCTCAAGGTAGGTGCTGCTCTTTCCAGCTAACCCTTCATCACCCTGCCTGCGTTCGACGTATTTCGCTGACCCTCCCTCGCGTGTCGCGTCGGGGGTCTGCGTTCCATTGTCACGCACATTCTCGTTCACAATGGCGGCCCTGTTCAGCTTTTCCTGGGCTGCTTCAAGTCTTTTTTTCAACTACCTTCCGTGCCTCACGCTCCCTGTTTAGCTCATTTTTGAGCTCTTGCACCTGTTTGAGAAGCTCTTCCTGGAAAGCCTCCATTTTCTGCAGCCTAGTATGGACATCACATTGTGTGCCGGTTGTTTCGACGCCCTCTCCATTCTCACTCGCTCCTCATCTGCCTTGAGGGACCCCCCCCCCCCCCCCCCGTACTGCCTGCTTTACCGGCTTTCTCGCCATGTATTGCACGGCTTTTTGCAAATACTATAATACTATATCAATGCAGAGCACGTGCCTTTTAGAAAAAAAAAACGACACGCACAGGATCCAAATCCTCAAAATGCCGCAAAGCAACTCTCACCACTGTTTTAAAAATTAACAATGTCGTGGAGACCGAAGGTATGACACGCTCTCGCACGCGCTCAACCACGCGGCCACGCTCTCACTTTTCTACCATACACGCACAGTAAAACCGCTAATAGCTATTTGGCTTGCCACTTCCAAGCTACTATTTAAAGACTACAAACACTCAACGTCCCACCCGGCTGCACGTGTTGGAACACGTGGCACGAAAGGACGCTCTAATCATCCTGCAAAACAAATGTACACGAAGCACACCCGCGCACCCGAAATAGGAGAGACAAAAAAGGAAAGAAAAGGAAAACCCCCCAATTACTATTTAAATGCAAAAAAACAGCAAATAAAAAACAGAAGCAAGCTCAAAGCATTCACAAAAACGTAGCCCCGAAAAGTACGTCCATCCGCCACAAAATCCAAGTCCGCACGTCTGCGACATCTGCCGCCACCTGGGAAGTTCTTGCAGCAGACGGCGCCCAAGCTAAACCGTGACGCCGCGGCATTCGTGAGGTGAAAAAATACTGTACGCGCGCGGAAATAAACCCTACTGGTGCCTGACTGGTCAAGAACGAAAGAATGGCTCGAACTGCTAAATCTAGTCCTTTAATTTCAAATGAGCGCTGAAAGAAAAGCGCTCAAGAGAGCGGAATGAGGGCTTGATCGCTTCGATTCCGCATGTTTACGTTTCGTTCGTTTGCGCTCAATCACCGCGCGAGCCTTGGTGATTGCTTGCGCTTAATCCCATTTGCCCTGTGAATTTCTTTGCTTCTAAGTGTGCTGCGTACACAGCGGTTACTTTGAACGAATAATTCGTGTAAGAAAGAAGGCTGACAGTCGTTTGGAAAGAAAAACTTTTGACATAACGTCGCTGAAACGTGCAGCCCTCACGGCAACTAAACAGCATCCTGTGTATGTGTGGAAACGAGGGCGCCAACAGTCTTCTTGCCGCTGAGTGTGTCTGACGTGAAGCGATTACACGACGACTGTTGTGTCTTGTGGTTCAATGCTACGAGGTAGTGAAACTGTCGTGACATTCTGAAGTGGTGGTATCGTGTCAGCGAGTCTCCTCGATCGTGTTCTGGCTGCCAGCGCGATCTAATCTCGCGGCACACCAACATCGAGCGTAGTGTGCGGGCGTGTGTGAATGCGGTTGCCTGTTCTCGTGAACCGTGCGACGTCGCCACGTAAACTTGAATCATGACGCGCATTGTTGTGTTGATGCCTTTTCGCCTCCGCGCACCGCTAAAGCCCCGTAAGAATTAGAGGGCCCTTATCCGAAACGCACGTGGATTGGCCTAGCTATTACTGCACTGTGTTTTGCTGGCGATCCGTGTATCGCTTCTGCGTTTTTCTTATGTTCATTTGCAGTTGTGTGTTTTTCATCAGTAAAATGGCATCGCCGATTACTGAAACATCTTTGAGTGTAAAGGAAACTTGGAAGGAACGAGCTCGCAGGTGCATGTAATGTACTTCAATATATTGTATTATACTTTATTATTTGATGGCCACTAGCAGTGGCTATGTAGTATTTGTTTTTAAAAGCAGAGTAATGCAGGCACTTCGGCATATATTTATTCACATATGGAATGTACAAAATACGATTAGGATATGCAGAGTTGGAAATGACATGTAAAGTGCAGTTAACTACGCGCGCACAAACACAGGGAAGTGTAAAAGTTGAATTCCCTGCTAAACTTTGTGATTTCTTATCGCACGTAACGCAATGCGGATATTTGTCAGCGCGTTAACGCTTCTGCCCCACTATTTACTTGCGTGCTAGGTCATACTGCACTTGCAAGTCAACGGGCTCATAAAGCACTAAGATCAATCATCTTCACAAACTTCGGCCGTCAACGTTCATGCGCGCTAATGAAATACTATCGCAGCTCTGCACACATACACGTGTATACTTTCTCTCGCACCTTCGTGTCGCTCCATGTTACTTTTCTCGCATAGTCGTGCAGTTACCGATGGTTCAGTCTTTCCGTCCAATTCTATGCAACCATACTTTCCTTCTGACTAGGTTCTGGTTGCCGCGCGGGATGCAAGATAACTTCTTGCCATCCTTCGTCCGGTTTCGGCACCCAACAGCAGAGCAACACGGCATTTCGTCCTGGAACGAAATTATCGCAGCAATGTGCATAACACAACAGTGAAAACGCGCGCACTTCGCCCGGCGCGCAGGAACTTTCATGGCGGCAAAGGGGCGGAGCAAGGTCACATGTCACCGATCAGCCTATCGCTGGCGTCGTCGGCTGGATCAAAGCCTTTCTCTACTTTATAATCGCTGAGGGACTTGAGCCGCTGCGGCTACTACTCCAGAAGTTTTAGTATATAATCTCCTTGTTTGAAACATACCCGATACGAAAAAGTGGTGGTCCTTAATTAATAAACATAATGAACTTGTCGGATGGCAGGATTCAAACAAAGGGCCCCTAACACAACAGCTCGTTTTGTACATAGTCAATTTACGTTTACTTCATACTGCCACTCCACCTACGGATATTACATTTCCTGTAATATTCCAATACGTTGCCATCGCATTCGTTGCTTCGCCCTTATGGCGATATTTTTTTTTACTGCGAAAACCGCCTGCGCACAAAAGTTTAGGGCTTGGTCGTGGAGGTGCCAAAGCACAAATCTTAAATGTTCATTTACAAAGTGACAATAAAATTCTGCTGCAAGCATATGAGGCAAGCTAGGTACACTTACTCGTTAGCTATGTTGTTGTTAAGTGGGCTGTTATGCAGGCAAGTACAGAAAAATCAGAATTTCTAATAAATAACTCTCATCAAGAAAAATAAAATAAGAGAAACTTCGCCAGACCTGGCCCTGCGTGTGTGCGTGCCACTCGGCGAGTCTACCGGCGCTTCCCGTGCAATTAATTACCGCGGCAGTGTCTCGATGAATTGGTGTGTGTGCAACAAAGCTTTTTAGCAGAACAGTGATGCGCCGGTCTTCCAGAGCGCCAAATGGTTGAAGGCATTTTTTTAATCAAATATTCATAGCTGCATCAGCAAGCCATGCATCTATTTTATTTAGTGACGCTGAGATCGAGTATCTCAAAGGGTCCATGCAGTTGATTGCTTTTTCCCATGTTTATGATGGCGACGTATTAGTTTCATCGGCTCTTGAATAGATTTGATGGCGCCTTTCTTTTTCACTATTGCTGAGTTTCGGTTCTGGCACTTAAAGTGTATGCGCACGCACAAGTAATCTTGAAGGGTCCCTCCTAAAGCACCTAGGACATTTTTAAACATTTCAAGTAAACGCGCATCGAGTCCAGAATGCCGTCACGATCAACGGTGCGAAACGCGCCGCGGGTGCGCCACAATGTAAAGAAAGAAGCAATCCCGTGCTCCTCTCCGGGCCTTCCCGGCATCCCCAGCGCTCGTCGTGACGTCACCAGGGTGCATCTGGTGGTGTCACCAGGAGCCAGACGCCATGGATTGGTCGAACCCACGACTTCCGATTTGTCTGTTAGCTACATCGCTCCCTGCTATCCCTCGTCGTGTTGGTTGCTCTCCCTGCTATCCCTCGTCGTGTTGGTTGCTTGTGCGCGCTCGCGTTCCAACACATTCGTGCCGTCTGATTAGCTGCGCGCGCAGAGTCCCATGGCGGTACTTGGCGGGTAACCACCGGTAACCAAAGAAATATTTTGTGGCGTCCCACAGGGTAGCATTTTGGGCCCGTTGCTCTTTAACTTATATGCTAACAATATTCCATCTACGAAAAGCCGAAATTTACGAAGATGACACAGGTGTTTTCATCTCGTACGGTTCTTGCACCAATTTAATTACTACGGCAAATGGCTTCTTGTGCAACCTATCCTATTGGTCCACAGAGACTGTTTAAAAGTAAATACGGCGAAAACAAAGGCCGTAATTTTTCATGCCAAAGGCATGAGTCTTCCTCCAGACCTAACATTAGCGTATAGATCAACAAATATAGAACTTGCTCCTTCTGCAAAGGTGTTAGGGGTACACTTACAAGTACTGTGCGATAGGGTCGACCATGTAAGCTTTGTACTCCAAAAACTTAGCCGGAGAACAGGTGTTTTCAATCGCTACAGATATACTTTACCCGTCTCTGTAAAATTATTTATTTATAATGCTTTATTTGCATGTGTCTCACATATATTATGGACATCTTGTATGGGGCACCACAACTGAATGTAACTTGAGTAAATTATTTCGTATGCAGAAGAAAATAACACGTGTCATCGCTAATGTACCGTTTGCCGCCCATACTGAAAACCTGTTCGAGAAACACAAAATTGCTCCAGCCCATAACATCTATAACTGCAGACTATTACGCGAGTATTACTTTAGTAACAAACGTAACAATAGTTTACTTGTATAACTTGCAAATCTATCCGTCAATTCATACTGTTATGAATTCGTTATGAATACTGTTATGAACTCGTACACCTGAAGTATGGAATTGTTCCGCGCTCTAGAAATAACTACGGTTGTCAAGTGTTCTGTAACAACCTTCCAAGATTAATGAATTCATATGATAGAGCAGGCTACAATTTACAGGATTTATCGCTGTCAGAATTTAAAACTCTATTGCTTTCACCTCTTTAGAGCGCGTTTGTGAATGATTAATAATGTATGTTATGTTCATTTCTTGTCTATGTTACCAAGTGTATACCATTTAATTATTTCAATGCCGCAGTGTGTTTTGCATTGCTATTGTGGAAATATTTCACTGTTTTTTCATATATTGCATAACTGCAATGCTTTATGGCCACTATATAAATGTAATTTTTATGGCGCTTGATGTGTTACACCATGCAGCCATATTGTACCTAAGGGGGTGCGTCAAGCCACGTCTGTGCGGCTTTCTTCCCTCATCCAGCTCCATTTACCACTCCTCTGTGTGTGTAAGTGGAAATCAAAAGCACCGACTGGAGATCGCGGCCCTGCGCCAGGCGCACGTGCGCCCAACAGCGGCAGTGCAGGCCGGCACGGCAGCAACAGCGGGTAGAGTCGCGGAAGTGGGCAGTGTTCTGAAAAGCGCGTTGGCGGTGACTATGTCATGTGACATTTGAAGGAGCACTCGGCGAGGAGGAGAGACTAGCCGACGAACGCAGCGAAGGAAAGAGCCAAACGAGCGAGGGCCGCGTTTCCATCATCAAACGCGCCTCCATGATTACGGCACCGTTTCGAAAAAAATTATCGCGGTCACGTGTTCGCTGCAGACTCGTGAACACGGCAACTAAGTTTCGACCTCTGGGTGGTTTAGGGGCCTTTTAAAGCCCGGGTGAAATGGTTGCATGTTAAGGTGGATAAGATTCTCTGGAAATCTGGTTTGGCAGATTGGGTGCGGAAATGCGATATGGCACTGAGCACACAAAAGCTGTGGTTGGCTGCAATAAAACTTCATTTGCAAGTGGGCGCTCCTTCGGTGCTTTCTTTGTCCGTGTCTTTCTAGCGCAGCTGCTGTAGGCGCCCGCTCCGGCGGCGAGCGTCGTGACTGAGCGCAGGATGAAATTGGACGCGGGGAGCGCAGGAGGAGGGTGTACCCGATCGGAGGAAGCAATCGCGAAAGCGTGATGCTGCGCAAGACGGGCGGCGACGATGGCTACGAGATGGCGCCAAAGCAGCTCGCGCCGTCTGTATGAAAACGGCGCTGCAGGGGCGGACGTCTCTGCTGTGAATCGCGTCACCTGCGCGCCGCCTATCGCAATCTCCCGATTGGCGAGGCGGTGGCGCCACACATCGCTCCGTTTGCAACGTGCGGCACGACACAGACTGTCCGTGCCAGCCAATATATCGCTAAATGAAAAGACAGCTTCGCTGAAATTTCGCCTTAGGAAGTATCGTAATCGCCGGTGAATTTTTTTGTGCTGCGTTCTCGCCAATTGCTTCACTGATCCGCTCCATATCACCACCTCGTCGAGCAAGGACACATCACGTTACAGTGGATTCCAAGCCACTGTCGCATAATGGGCAATGAACATGCCGACGCAGTAGCACGATCTGCCCATGAGGAGAACTTGCAAGACTCCATTCCACTCTCAAGAACAGACGCTGCAGTGAAAATTCGTGCTTGCACATGAAGTCATCAGAACTTTATGGAACACACCAAGCTTTCAGCACACACGTCTACACCGACTGGACGCATCCCTTCGACTTCGACGCCCATCTAGACTCTCTCGGCTGGAGACAGCAGTACTTGCCGACTGTGGCTTGGTGTCGCTTAATTATACAAGATCTTTCGCGTTCCGAGTCGGTATGCAGACTTTCGCGTTCTGAGAGCGCTGCTTGCAGTCACTGCGGCGGCGAGGAGACTGTAGATCATGTACTTTGCCACTGTCCTCGATACAGCGCGCACCGGCTGTCACTATAGCGACCGCGTTGGCACGCCTTGACGACAGGCCACTTTCAGAACAGTGAGTCTTGGAATGCCGACACGAACTGCCGTCGCACCGAAAGTCGGTCAAGGCTTTGTTGACCTTTTTTACGTGGCAGTGGCCTATTAGAAAGACTGTAATGATCCCATGCCGTCTGTTTTCATATTTCTTTACGTTTTTTTTATTTTTGTCGCGCTCTTCTTTCCGTCTTCCCCAAGTGCAGGGTAGCAAACCGGAGGTTGGAACTCTGGTTAACCTCCCTGCCTTTCTCTCATTTGCATCTCTCTCTCTCCATGTTTCAGATGTCCACTCCACAAATGTCTTCTAGCGCGGCCGTGCATATCAAAAGCGGGTGCGGAGAGATGTCTTCACGTGCGCTTTCCCAGTCGTGCAATCAGAGATGCGTTGAAGCGAGAGGCTGCACGACGCGTTCGCTAGGCCAGCGTTGTGACAGAGCGCGTCGAGTTTTGCCGCTGCTTGCGTGACACGTACAGCGCTTGTTATAGTTTAATTAATAAGCGAATAACACGAACGATAAAACTGTGACCCTTATGTCGTGTAGTTGTCTGCTGCTCTGCTAGCGCCATCAATGCATCTCGAGAGCAACTGCGACATTAGCGAACAAATAAGTATCGTCGAGAAAACTGCCCAGATGCATGACGCGCCGTGTTCGTCACGCAGGCGGAGCCCGGCGCGAGCGAGGCGCACGAGTTCACCATCGTGTTCCTGCTGACGGGCGTCTACAAGCTGGAGCTCAGCTGCCAGCAGCTGGACGACGAGCGCGTGTGGAAGTGCTGCCAGCCCATCGAAATCACTGTGGCGCCACCCCAGCAATAAAGCGCCGGCCCTTTGTTGTTGCGCCTGTGTTCCTCGAATTACTTGCATCAATTCTGGGCATCATCTGTCCCTGTCCGTAATTTGTCATCGCCTCTCGTTAGTCTTCGCATGGTGGTTCTATAGTATAGCAGTTGAGGGGCCACTCTTCACGCAAGTACTGGGTCGGGCGCCGTCTGGGAAAGGAATACGCATAGGCAGGTGGCAGAAGACAGTTTCTAAAGATATGCGGATCCCACGTACTGTGGGAATCGGTGTAAGCGAAGCTTTGAATGCCGTTTGCTTTAATTTACAGTAATTAGCGGTGATGTTGGCAGCGAATATGTAATTTTTTCAGCGTTTAGTCCAATTACAAGAGCGGTGAGTTGATGTTAAACTCTACCTCGCATGCACCACTACTGCTCGTCTGCGTAGTCCGCAGAACACACAGGGAGAAGTATTCGCTTGAGGCGTTGTTGTGCGTCGTTGTTCATAACCTCTGAGCGGGTTGAGCATTATTAATGCCTCACATGACACATCGCATTGTGGCAGAAGCGTTAAACATTAATTGAATTATGGGGCTGTACGTAACTGAATTATAATTGTAGGAATACATTATATACATACGTTTCGCTGTGTGCTCCTGTTATGTGCGGCGCTTCTTTCGGGCCTGGGTGTCCTCGACACTGAGTGAACGCGTCGGAGCCATTTTGCTCGCGCGCGTTCTCCTTCTGCGCGCCTAGCCAGGATGGATGTTATGAGCGTCCCCTTCGGAACGGGCCGGTGGGTTAATTGCGCCACCAAGCTCTTGCTATTATACTGCCTACCTAGATTAAACAAGAAAAACCCCATGAACTCCCACAACGAAATTTTCTGATCCCCTGTTGCCAAGTTTGCTTTTGTATGTCTCCGTTTTTTGTCATTTCCCTACTTTTCTTCCACCAATCCTCCAGTCGCCTCTTACTAATGTCTATCGCGGACATGTTTGCTTTACCACTGCTCCCTCTGAACCCAAGGGCTTCAAGGAGGCCAGTGGTGCCTAAATCGACCGCTGGGTAGACGTCTTCACATTCTAATAAAACATGCTCCGTAGTTTCCCTAGCTTTACCACAGCAAGCACATGCTTCTTCTTCCTTCTTATATCTCGCTTTATAGGTGCGTGTTCTAAGGCTCCCGATCTCGCTTCGAAAAGTAATGAGCTTCCCTTTGAGTTATCATAAATGGTTTCTTTCCTGATTTCGTCTTTTCCTCTTAAGTAGTTACTCATGGCAGGTTTCTTTTCCATTGCCGCCACCCATGAGATTAATTCAGCCTCTCTGACTTTCCGCTTGACGTTCTTTGTTGCTGTGTTGCTCACCCTACGGGCCGCATAATTGCTGGTAAGATTCCTAGTTCTTTTCCTCCACTGTGAATCAATGTTTTTCCTGTACAGATACCTGAACACTCTCCCAGCCCATTTACTTTCTTCCATATTACTCGGCCGTTCTTCATACTCAATTTTACTGCGAGCTTCCCTCACTTCAAAACTAGTCCAGCCCATATCATCCTGCACAGCTTCATTTGTAGTCTTCCCGTGAGCGCCCAATGCAAGGCGACCCACTGACCTTTGGTTCCCGTCGAGTCCTGATTGCACCCCTGATTTATAGCAAACAACCGCATTTCCAAAAGTAAGTCCTGAGACCATTACACCTTTCCACATACCTCGGAGGACCTCGTACCGATTGTATCCCCATAGCGCTCTGTGCTTCATTATGGCTGCATTTTTCTTCCCCTTTACTGTTATGGTTTTTTTCTGTGTTTCCATATATCCATTGCCTTCGTTTATCCATATACCAAGATATTTATATTCTGTTACCCGAGGTATTTCCTGGCCCTGTATCTCCACTGTCTGTTCACTGTTTTCATTGAATACCATAACACCTGATTTTCTAACACTAAATTTCAAACCAAGATTGTTGCCTTCCTGTCCACAGATATTAACCAGACGTTGCAAATCACTTTGCTTGTTAGCTAGCAACAAAATGTCGTCCGCATAAAATAAACCTGGGAGTTGCTGCTCTATTACTGTACCCGCCTGTTTGTATGAGAGATTAAACCCGATATTACTTCCTTCTAGCGCCCTCTCCATCCTCACCATGTACATCATAAACAGCAGCGGGGATAAAGGGCAGCCCTGCCTCAGTCCCTTGTTGATATGGACTTTCTCCTCGCTCCTCATCCCTTCCCATTCAACGCAAACGGTATTTTCTAGGTAAATCTCTCTCAAAAGCTGTATACAATCGTTACCTAAGCCTTTCCCTTCCAGAATATACCACAAAATGTTGCGGTCTACGTTGTCGTAGGCTCAGGTAATGTCTAAAAAGGCCACATGCAACGGTCTGCTTTCTTCTTTTGATATTTCAATACACTGAGTAAGAACAAACAAGTTATCATCCAAACGCCTACCTATTCTGAAGCAATTCTGAAGCTCTCCCAAAATGCCACTATGCGTGCAGCTTTAATTTGATTGCCTGCATCGCTAGTCTGTATATTACCGATGTAATGGTCAGTGGTTTGTACGAGTGCTTTCTCCACAGCTTCCTTACTTTTTGGTTCTAGTTCATTACAAGCTTAACGGGAACCTCGTCTAGCCATGTGGCTGTGCGCTTAGGAATTTTCTCTTAGGAATTTTCTCTTCGGCTTTCTTCCAGTTGAAATTTGTCAGCACCAGCTGCTTTTCCACCTACGTCTCTTTCATGCTCTTTTTTCTTAAAATACAACCTCGTCATTGCCTTGGAAAGATTCGGTTGTTATTTTTCGGATGTAATTTATTGCCGCTTTTCCTTCCAGTTTATTTCCATCTTTGTCTAGGATATGTTGTATTCTTATTGACTTCCTGCCTAATAATTTTGTGGGGTTCCAAAATATTCTGGGTGCGGCCTTCTTTCCCTGACGTATTTCTGACAACCAACGCTCACTTTCACCTTTTATCTTTGCTCGCACCAGTATTTGAACATAGGCTTCTTTTCCCGGTATATTTCCCATTTTCCCATCCCATTTATTCCCATTTATTCTTCTGCCGGTATATTTCCCATTTACTTCCCATCCCATTTATTCCCATCCCGCCGCTTCCCAAAAACATGCACCCGACGCACCACGCCGCGAGACGCAACAAACGAGCAAGAGACCTTCAGAAGAAGTTTGGCAACAGCAGCGAGGCGGTGTATGTAGACGCTGCGTGATATGAGGGAGATAAAATCGCACACGCGATCGCGGTTGTATACCGCACGGGTAAGTGCCTCGCGAGCGCTACAGTGACCACGGGACACACGGAGGCGGCCGAAGAAGCCGCAATAGCCCTATAGCACTGGCCACGGTGCCTAGAGCTGCGATCGTGATCAGCGACTCGCAGGCGGCTATGCGCCGCTTCGCGCGCGGTCGCGTCTCGCGGGAAGCGGTCCGCATACTCCAAATTTGTGACGACGGCGACTCGTCATCGCCCTCGCAACCCCAAAATTCTACAGTCTTCCTCCTCTGGACACCGGCACACACCGATGTCCCGCTCGCGGGCAACGAGGCGGCCCACGCCACGGCTCGAGGTCTCGCACGGCGAGCCGCCGCAGATTATGTGGCCGCCGCCCCCGCCCCCAGGAGCGGGGCATCGGATCTGCCTGATCGGGACACAACAACAGAAATGCGGCAACAAGAATCACAATGGGCGTGGGGCAATCGCCTGACCACGTTCAGAGACCTCACCCAACACTACAGACTCCAAAGACGCACATTCCCGCCACCACACGACAAGTTAAACAGGAATGAGGCCGTAACTTTACGCTTGCTCCAGACACACAGCTACCCTAGCCCCGCGGTCCTACATCACTTCTACCCAGGTTTATATACAACAGATGCCTGTAAAGCTTGCGGACAACGAGCAACGCTGCGACACGTGCTCTGGGAATGTGCCGGCAACCACGGTAATGGGACCACATCCGTTCGCGACGCGTCCGTAATCGCGGCCGTTACCACAGTACGGGAAGCCTCGAGCTCGCTCCTCCCCGACGCCGCCCCAGCTGCGGGGGCCGCCGGGGACCTTCTCCATCGGCGTCGCCGCCGCTGGGAGGCGGCTCTCAAAAGTTCAGAGTTGGCAGACCAGCTCTGGGCCGTCCGGCAAGCCAAAGATGCCGCCCGAGTCCAAGGACTTCGAGCCGCCACCTGAGGCCACCACAACGAAACTGCCGGCCATTCAATAATAAAGTTTCTTCTCTCTCTCTCTCTACTGGTTACTTCATCCTGCGGCAAGAGCGCCTTCTTCTTTGCCTGCCTGTGCTCTCGCGATGCTTTCTGTCGTTCGGCGCGATCGCTTCTCGTATCTCCCTGTTCCACCAGCTTTTCGGTTCCTTTTTTCCTTTCCAACAAACATGTTGTTTCTCTTTCTGTATTTCTGTCGCTATTACACTTAGAAGCTCACTATATTCTCACTCTTGTCCATTTGCCAAGTTCTTCCTACAGTGAGCACGCCAGCCCCGAGCGCCCTCTTCAGGCTGTGGACGAGTGTAATGCTTGCACTGTCACAGCCCAGCACTCGACCGCCACAGCTTAGCACCTGCATTTTTGTCGCATAGGAAAGCAAGCACAGCACATGCCATACGCACAACCTTTAACACGCTGCCGCCGCGGCAACGGCCGGGATGCGTAAAGCCGCTGAAGCTTCGTAAAGTAGCGCCACGCATTGAAGAATGCCGCCTGCTCCTCGCGCCCTCTGGCCAACGCCGCGTTGCTGTTGGCCTAATGGTATCACGTGAGCCCTCGCGCCGGCATTGTTTGTTTACAGTCGCGCTTCATGCAGCGCCATTTTCGCTTGAGAAGCGTCTACGGAATGGCGAGGACACAGGCAAAGAACATTATTGAGGGCCATGAGGAACCGCGTTAGGGTACCACCCTTTTCGGGGAGTCCCCGTAGCCGTCGCGGGCAGCAACCACGTCGGGGTCGGAAGATCGTGGTCCTCCGCTCTGTCGCAGGCCCTCTGGACAGCCTGTAGTTGCTCTGAAAGGTCGCCGCTCTTAAGGGCTGCCTCCCAGTCCGTTAGAGTGGCAAGCGATGAGCTGCGTAACGCAGGGCATTGCCAGAGCATATGAGATAATTAGCAGTACGCCTCCCCACAGTGTGGACAGTGGGGTTCT
Organism: Dermacentor andersoni; assembly: GCF_023375885.2. Classification (NCBI taxonomy): domain Eukaryota; kingdom Metazoa; phylum Arthropoda; class Arachnida; order Ixodida; family Ixodidae; genus Dermacentor; species Dermacentor andersoni. Next base: position 11,905,347 of record NC_092820.1, read on the forward strand.
ACATTAGGCTCGAAGTGACTGAATCTGCCCCGGGAGGGGAACGACCCCGTTTGGAGCATGCGAAAGGCCGACGATTGTGGTCTAGTGAGTTTAGGATGTGGTAGCGGTAAGGCCCGCCGAGCAAGTTGATAATGTGCCAAGATTTCATGGAAGGTGAGAAGCGAATCCCTGTACAGTGCTAAGTCGCCGCCCGTGAGTCCACCGGAACCACCGTAGTGTGTAAGACCTCGCGCAATGTCATGGGCCAACTTGTTGGCATTAACGACCTCAGGGTGCACATTGATTCCCATATGGGTCTGGAACCATTTGATAATATTGTTACGTAAGAAGACGCAGATGAAAAGCTATATACAAGTATATTTACAACGTAATACACCGCACTTGGCCAAGAGGTAACGGCCCGCGCTAGCCTCTAATCGTCGTCGTCGTCTTCTTACTGCTCGCCTCTCCGTCATTGGTAATGCTATTCCGTAGCACTACCCCCGGCGGCAAAAGCGCCGTCCCGGAGTGACTAAAGGCCGGACTCGGAAGCAGTGTAGTAGGCCTTGAGCCTACTGACGTGCACGACATCACTAGATGCTAGAGTAGATGACGAGGTTGAGCTCACAGGAGCAATTTCGTACGTCACAGGCGTCACCTGTCGCAGCACGCGGTAGGGCTCTGTGTATCGCGAAAGGAGCTTTTCTGAAAGTCCGACGTGACGAGAGGGCGACCACAAGAGCACGAGCGCACGAGGCGAAAACTGTACGTCACGGTGGCGGGCGTTGTACTGAGGCTGCTGAGTGGTTTGCGAGTCCGTCAGTCGAGCACGGGCAAGCTGGCGTGCATGGTCGCCGAGGAGGAAGTGCCGGAAGCAGGAGGAAGTGCCGTGTCAAGGGGCAAGGTCGGTTCGCGACCGTAGAGTAGAAAAAAGGGAGAAAATCCGGCGGTGTCGTGCCGGGAAGAATTATAAGCAAATGTGACGCAAGGAAGGGCAATGTCCCAGTAGTGGTGGTCCTTGGAAACGTACTTGGACAGCATATCGGTAAGAGTACGGTTTAACCGCTCTGTCAGGCCATTGGTTTGAGGATGGTATGAGGTAGTCAGCTTGTGTTAAGTGGAGCAGCAACGTACAATGTCAGCGATAACTTTCGAGAGGAAGTTACGACCACGGTCAGTGAGCAGCTGTCGCGGGGCGCCATGAAGTAAGATAATGTCACGCAAGAGAAAGTCCGCGACGTCAGTGGCGCAGCTGGTAGGGAGAGCCCGCGTGATAGCGTAGCGGGTGGCGTAATCACTTGCGACGGCTACCCATTTGTTCCCAGAGGATGACGTGGGAAAGGGACCGAGGAGGTCTAATCCAACATGAAAGAACGGTTCCACAGGGACAGTGATCGGGGATGACCGGCAGGTAGCACCTGAGGTGTTTTCCGACGCTGGCGGGTATCACAGGCAGCAACATAGCGTCGGACGGAGCGAGCGAGACCAGGCCAATAGAAGCGGCGGCGGACGCGGTCGTACGTGCGGGTTAGGCCAAGATGTCCTGCAGTAGGTGCGTCATGCATCTCAAAGAGCACAGTCTGTCGTAGATGTTTTGGCACGACAAGAAGAAGGTCAGATCCGTCAGGGAGGAAGTTCCTTCGGTACAGAATGCCGCCCTGGAGGACATATCAGCGAACGGACGCGTCAGTAGGTGTAGAGTGCAGACGCTCGATGAGTGCTCACAGCGGTAGGTCTCGGTACTGCTCATCGGCGATGTTAGCGAAGGCAGACACAGAGAAAATGCCGTCGGCGGTACTACTGTCGGCGTCGTCAGGCTCGTCTACCGGGTAACGAGACAGGCAGTCAGCGTCCTTGTGTATTCGGCCAGATTTGTAGGTGACAGTATATGAATATTCTTGGAGGCGTAAGGCCCAGCGACCAAGTCTTCCGGTAGGATCTTTCAGTGAGCATAACTAGCAAAGCGCGTGATGGTCTGTGACAACGGAAAAGGGTCGGCCATATAAGTATGGGCGGAACTTCGCAACCGCCCAAACTAGGGCTAGACGCTCAGTGATGGAATAGTTGCGCTCGTAGGGTGAGAGGTGCCTGCTGGCGTAAGCGATAACACGGTCGTTGCCGCGCATGCGTTGTGCCAGTACTGCGCCAATTCCGTGACCGCTGGCATCAGTACGGACTTCGGTAGGCGCAGGAGGATCGAAATGGGCCAGAACGTGAGGCGTTGTGAGAACGTCGATTAGATGCGAGAATGCTGAGGCCTCGTTATCGCCCCACTGGAAAGGGGTGTCTTTTTTTTGAAAGCTCGGTTAGTGGTCGTGCTATGGCGGCGAAATTTCTCACGAAACGGCGGAAGTATGATCAAAGGCCGATGAAGCTGCGCACATCCTTGCCACACTTCGGAACAGGGAAGTGCGTAACAGCATGGATCCTGCCTGGGTCCGGTTGCACTCCGTTCGCGTCAACGAGATGTCCAAGGACGGTAATCTGGCGACGGCCGAATTGGCACTTCGATGCGTTGAGTTGCAGACCGGCTCGCCGAAAAAACGTCCAGGACTGCTGAGAGGCGCTCGAGGTGCGTAGCGAATGTTGGGGAGAATACTATAACGTGGTCCAACTAACACAGGCACGTGGACCATTTGAGACCGTGAAGAAGGGAGTCCATCATGCGTTCAAAAGTGGCAGGAGCGTTACATAGACCGAACGGCATCACTTTGAATTGATAAAGACCGTCCGGAGTTACAACAGCAGTCTCCTCGCGGTCGAGATCGTCCACGGCAATCTGCCAGTATATCCGGAGCGGAGGTCAATAGAGGAGAAGTAGCGAGCACCATGGAGGCAGTCAAGGGCGTCATCGATCCGAGGTAGGGGATACACGTCCTTTTTGGTAACCCTGTTAAGGTGCCGATAATCCACGCAAAAGCGCCATGAGCCATCCTTCTTTTTTACCAGAACCGGTGACGCCCATGGAATACATGAAGGTTCTATGATGTTCTTGGCAAGCATTTTGTGAACTTCTGCGTGAATAACTTGACGCTCAGCCGGTGACACTCGATACGGGCGGCGATGAATAGGAGGGGCACCGCCGGTATTAACGCGATGTTTAACAGCTGTAGTTTGGGCCAAAGGACGATCGTTAAAGTCAAAAATATCGTTGTAGGAAAACAGAACGCGGTAGAGCTCACGAGCATGCTTGGATGGCATGTCGGGCGCAATCATTTTCTGTAAGTCGGCGATGGTACAAGTTGTCGACTGCGATGGTAGAGGAGGATCGGCTGAATTGTCGTCTATCTCAATAGATGCTATTTAGTGATCCTCGAATGAGCAAAGCTGGGCCAGAGACATCCCGCGTGGCAGCACTTATGTCGTCAAGCCAAAATTGACCACTGGCAGGCAGACGCAATTCGCCGGAATAGATAAAACGGTATGAGGTACCGTGATCCCGTGTGTAAGGAGGACGTCTTGCATAGGAGCCGCGATATAGTGACCGTCGGGCACTGGTGTGGATGACACTAGGTCAACGCAAGTCAGTGCCGAAGGTGGCAAGCGAACGAAGTCGACGGAACTGAGGCGACTGGGGTGTGGTTCAGCGGGATCCAGAACAGGCAGGTCAAGGCGGAGAGTACTGGCGGAACAATCGATGAGAGCAGAATGTGCGGAGAGGAAGTCTAAGCCGAGGATGATGTCGTGGGGACAGTGGGCGATGACTGTGAATAGCACAATTGTGGAGCGATCGGCGAAGGAGACACGGGCGGCACACATACCAATTATGGGGGCTGTTCCGCCATCGGCGACAGGGACAACATGCGTCGTGGCGGGCGTGATTATTTTTTTCAGGCGGGTACGAAGGTCAGCGCTCATGACCGACAAATGCGCCCCAGTGTCTATTAGAGCAGATACGGGAACACCGTCGACTTGCACGTCAAGAAGGTTCAGATGAGTGGGCAACGTCAGTAGAGGATTTGGCGGCGTAGGGAGCAATGCAGCGTCACCTCGAGGCGCTGCATCGTCTAGTTTTCCGGCTGGGAGCGGCGTCCGAAGGGAGTCGGCGAAAAGGAGCGACGGGGCTGGGGAGAGCGAGATTGTCGTCGTTGGGGCGAAGGTGAACGAGAATAGGGGCGGTTCGGCGCAGGAGTGTCAGTGGCGGCATTATCGGAGCGTGCGGCATCGGGACGAGAAGGGCCACCTGAGGGGCGAGAGTAGGCAGTATAAGCAGACCGGGTCGGGGAAGTCCAGCGACTTCGACAGTGCCGAGAAATGTGCCCGTTGCGACGGCAGTGAACACAAATGGGCTTGTCGTCAGCAGTGCGCCATTCAGATGGGTTGCGGAAACGTGGTGGGTAAGAAGATGCGGGACGGGGCGGAATCGAAGAAGCCGGATGGGTATCAGGGCGATGGGCCGAGCAGATGGTGTGAAGGCCCTTGTTTTCGAACTCCTGGCGGACAACTGCCTGGATCAGGGAAACCGTGACTGCAGGTGCGTTGGTGGGGCTGGAGTCGAAGGCAGCCGGATAGGCGGCCTCAATCTCACGCCGGACGATCTTGGTAATATCGCCAGTGTTGTTGGGACGAGGAGCGTCGGCACAGGAAGATGTCGCTGGGGTGTTGGGCAAACGGGCAAACTGCTGGTCGATACGTCGGCTTTTAGCGAGTTCCAGGCGGCGGCACTCTTCTATAACAGCATCCACCGTCGCGACGTTGTTGAATACGAGCAAGTTGAAGGCGTCATCGGCAATGCCTTTGAGGATGTGGGATACCTTGTCTGACTCAGTCATGTGTGCATCAAATTTTTTGCGGCACAGAGCCAAGACGTCCTGAATATACGTGACATAGGGCTCTGTTGACGTCTGCACACGGCCGGAAAGCGCCTTCTGCGCGGCAAGTTTGTGACCGTAGGGTTTGCCGAACAAGCCTCGGAGCTTTTGCTTGAGCGAATCCCAACTGGTGAGCTCATCTTCGTGCGTCCGAAACCAAACTCGAGGTGTGCCACCGAGGTAAAAGACTACGTTGGCGAGCATGATAGTAGGGTCCCACCGGTTATTGCGGCTGACGTGTTCGTACAGGCTGATCCAGTCCTCGACGTCTTCCCCATCTTTGCCCGAGAATACGCCAGGATCACGAGGAGCAGGGAGAGTGATGTAGGTCGTCGAAGTGGCAGCAGGTGTCGAAGGCGGCTGAGTCGAGTTGTGATCGCCGGGAGCCATGAAGCTAGGCTCGACGTACCGTCCACTGCGAAGCTCCGTGACGAGGTACAGGTAACGTCCACCTCCACCAGATCCTCGCTTGTCCGTGGTCCAGGGTAGCGGCGGCAAGGGCCGACTCTTCCCCTGACATCAGAGAAGGCAGGCGACAAGCGGGAAGTAGTTGGTGGCGCCCGATTGCTTGCCGCTCTCGCCTAGCCCCTTCGCTGCGCTCTCGCCGCCACGCTGGCGACCTTCGGGACACCCCCTTGCCCGCTTGTTGCTGGGAGACGAGATACCCGGCCTACCGAACCGCTCTCCACCTGCCCTCCCGCCAGCGATAAGGCTGCGAGAGCCGAGGAGGCCATCCGCAGCATGGCATCGCGACAAGCAATCGACACGAATACTATGACGCTGACGAGGTTCGTCCTGGCCGAGCAGCGAAAGGTGCCCGGCGCCATGGGAGACCTGACGCAGCTCCTGACTGCCATCCAAACTGCCATCATGGCTGTCGCAGCATGCGTGCGACGAGCCGGCATCGCCCAGCTGTACGGCATGGCGGGCAACACGAACGTTCAGGGTGAGGAGCAAAAGACGCTGGACGTGCTCAGCAACGACCTATTCATCAACCTGCTCAAGTCTTCGTACACCACCTGTCTCTTGGTCTCTGAGGAGAACGACACGGTGGTTGAAGTGCAGACCGAGAAGCAGGACAAGTACGTGGTGTGCTTCGACTCTCTGGACGGGTCATCCAACATTGACTGCCTCGGGTCCATTGGCTCCATCTTTGCCATCTTTCGTCAGACTAGCTCGGGACGACCAAACGCGAAAGATGCATTGCAGACGGGGCAGAACGCGGTGTGCGTGGGATACGCATTGTATGGAAGCGCGACAATGGTCGTCATGGGCTTGGGCCAGGGGGTCAATGGATTCATGTTGGACCCCGCCATGGGCGAATTCATCCTCACGGATACCGACATGAAGATCGGTAAGATCTACAGCATCAACGAAGGATACGCCAGCGCGTGGGATCCCGCAGTCACGGAGTACGTCCAGAACAAGAAGTTCCCAAAGACTGGAAAGCCTTACGGTGCCCGCTACATTGGTCCCATGGTCGCAGATGTCCACCGGACGCTCAAGTACGGCGGCATATTTATGTACCCCGCACCTCCACCAGATATGTTACGTAAGAAGACGCAGATGAAAAGCTATATACAAGTATATTTACAACGTAATACGCCGCACTTGGCCAAGAGGTAACAGCCCGCGCTAGCCTCTAATCGTCGTCGTCGTCTTCTTACTGCTCGCCTCTCCGTCATTGGTAATACTATTCCGTAGCAATATGAAAACCAGCAGCCCCCTCGGTGCCGAGGATGGCCGCCGCCTCCTTTGAGTCGAGCCGAAGGCGAACGCTCGGGCTGCAGACCTGGAGTCTGTAACGATATTGGAACGTAGAAGGTCCGTCAGTGCTATAGCTATAGCAACTTGCTCGGCTACTGTTGCAGAAACCTTCCGCACGGATGCTGAGTTAATGAGAGTGCCACTGGAGTCAAGCGCATGTTGCTTTTGTGTTTCGATTTGCGAACGCCTTGAAATAAGTTTTGTGGCAAGTACGACGCGTGCCAAGCGCCGAACGCACAAGCAGGCGCTATAGATATAGCCTTTGTAACGCGGTGACGAAGTCCTGAAAGGTTCCCCGGGTCGTTGCTTCCTGTCCCTGAAGATAATACGATGCACCAGGGGATTGGTGCTTTATTCACAATGTCGGTCGAAGAGGCGAAGAATGTCTTCGAAAGCTGCAGTTGTCAGATCCCTTTGCGACGCCAGGTCGTCGAAGCTTAAGTTAGTGAGTAAAATGGCTTTCTTGCTCTCTTGTAGTGTCTCGCATCCGGTTGCCTGGAGAAACGTACAAAAAGAACGTTTCCACGTGAGCCACGGTACCGAAGGAGTACAGGGTAATGCAAGGAAAGGCGGCACGGGGTGTGCGATCGCCATGCTGGGCACCGGGAACAAAGGCGCGAGAGTTGAGGCTGACGGAGAAGCAGACGTAGTTGCAGCGTCTTGCATACCGGAAGCAGGAATAGAACGGCAGAAGCAAGTAGTAAGCAGAACGGTTTACCTCGTCGCCAGTTTGTAGTAGCTTCGAGGGGGCGGCCGGACGCGGGACCTACGGCGTGAGGCCTAACGGCCTGGCGCGAAGCGCCTCAAAGAGCCGAACTGCTCGACTCAGGGACCAGACAAGTAATGACTATTTCAGCAAGGGGAAACGCAGCAGGTATACTTACAGCACTTACAGCGGCTGGCGCTGAGTGGCGCCCTCGAACGTAACCCAGTTGACAGTTTTGCGGTGCGAACGCTTGTTTTCGGTGCTCTTCGGATTACCCGTGGTGACCGGGACCGGAGGGACGGACGACTGCGAGAGCGCCGTGACTACGACAAATAGATGAGTTCTTTCCTTTAATATATTGAGAATTTAGATTTAGGCTAGTTTTTATATCTAGGCTAGTCAGGTGAAGTGCTCGCGAAAGAGCAGGTCAGTGACCTAACGGCCGGGTCGTTTCCGGCCGGCAGCTATAGATTTGCAGGGCTCATTTGTGAGTTAACTAGTTTAGACAGGTAGTTAAGTATTTCTTTTCTAGGTGATCGGCTTTTTGCGGTAGGCAGAATTTAATTTGTGCACATGGTTGCAAGTGGTCTTTTTTCTAGCTTTTTGTGGTAGCGATAATAGAGTGCTGCTAAGATGGTCAAGCAACTGAAGGTTAAAGGCAAGGAGTTTGAGGCGTCGGTGAATTGGAAGGAAACACGGTTCGAATCTGTAGAGGCTTCGACCTCTACAGATTCGCATTTTATGTGCATTTATGTGCATTTTATTCGCATTTTATGTGCAAATGCTGCGTGTTAAGTGCACGTTTGGACAGGGCTGACGAAGCGAATACCAGCCTAGTGTTACGTATGGATGCTCTAGAAAAGGAGCTACAGGTATAGAGGGCAGAGAAGCGCAAACTCCAAGAGCAACTTAGTGCATTGTTGGACGAAAGAATGGCTGGTACCGCCGTGCGAAGTCACATTGGCGGACTTCCCAGCGCCAGCCACGTGGATGGGGCCTGCACTGGCATTGACAGCGATAGGAAAGAAGGTCAGGCAGGTTCAGACACGAATAGCTACGCACACGTGGCAACTAAGAAGTCAGAAGGCGATGGAGAAGAGGGGAAACAAGCTAACCCCAAGGAATGAGGTCACAGTCAATGATAATCAGACAGCATAATTTGGAAGTTAGGAGGGAGGAAGGGAATATACCCTAGTCCTTATCGGTGGTGACTCAAATATGAGTACGCGCAAAAGAGCTATAATGGAGCGTGTAAAGGGCGATAAGCGGGTAGCACTCGGGGCGTTCCCAGACAGGACAATGGACGCAGTACTGTGAGAGAAAAAAAGCGAACTTTCTAAGAATGTTGCAGAGCGCAATTTGGTAGTGGTAGCGGCGGGGCTAAATGATGTCCTTAATGGGGAAGCCGCAGAAGTATTGGAAAGATTAGCGGAGGGAGTTGGCGATTTAAGGGCGATAGCACAGCAAGTCCAGATCGTGGTATGCACAGTGCCGGAGGTGCAAGGACGGAACGGAGAAATTACCAAGGACATTGTGGCTGTTAATCGGGAGATGAGAAAGCTAAGCCAGGAGAAAGGCTTTGAAGTGGCAGACATAAACAGAGGAGTGCATAGAGCAGGCTTTGGCGGAGGCTTTACACGAGATGGCATCCATTTTAATGGAAGGCTAGGAGCCGAGATTATGTTCCTATGGGTGGGCAGTGCAACCCGGACGAAGGACGAGAGGAGGTACACAACACGAGCGCAGACTAACAACTGGTTTATTATTTCAAGCGACGGACTATAATATACAGAAAATGTAAACGTGTAAAGTGACGTTTACAAGGGTGTTAGCCTATCTTGCCATTCAAAAAATCAGTTTCGTTAACCTGCAGAGTGATAGAAGTCTGGCTGACGCATGTGCCTGAGTTCACATGCATGTGAACTCAGGCCTACTTCATGTCGAGGCCTACTTCATGCATGCATGAAGTAGGCCTCGACAATCTCGTGGTTGCCAGGCGCCAGCCGAGATCGGCTGGTGCCTGGCAGGCCGGGCAGTAGCTTTTTTAGGGGGTCCACTGCGGCTCAGGGCGTAGGGGTAGGTAGAAACAATGTAGAAAGTGCAACAATAGAGGGTGACGCCAATAAAATGGCCACTAGGAGGTACAGGAATAAAACTACAAAAAAGAAATTTAACACCAGGATCAGGTACATAAACATGCAAGGCGGTAGAAAGAGAGCGAAGTGGTTATAAATAGAGCAGCAGTTAAAGGACGAAGAAGTAGGTGTATACGCTCTATGCGAAACACATCTCATGGATCTAGAAGACCCACCGTTTATTCAGGGCTACGTCTGGGAAGGGAGCAACAGAATAACAACGGAGAGGACAGGAGGAGGAGTAGGTATGCTGATGCATCAAGGAGAAGGAGGAACAACTTTATTAAAAACACCAGTCAATGAATGTCAGGAGAGAAATGCTCCTCCCCCTTCGCCCCTAGCCGTCGGCCGGAATGCCTTGAGACAGCAGCAGCAAGGGCTTGACCGATGATGTCCTGCTGGACGTTGGGGTCTGGGCTGCGGAGCAAAGCCTCCCAGGATTCTAGAGTGTGCGAGCTATCATGCTTAGCCGGACATGTCCACACCATGTGAACCAGATTTGCTGCCTCATCACAGAATTTGCACTTTGACCTGAATACTCCTGGATGCCACTTGCTGTAGAGTACGGGGTTTGGAAAAAACCCCGTCTGTAATTTCCTCCACATAACCTCATCCTTGTTACTGGGCGTTCTGTCCGCTCACGGGTAAATTTGTCGATTTAGTGTGTAGTGTGCTGTGATTTCCTGGTATGCGCGCTTATCCTCTCTTCTGTTTATAGTTTCGGTGGTTTGGGAGCTTCCGGAGGTCGACCGGTAAGTGAGACCTCGGGCGACCGAATGAGCCTCCTCGTTCCCTCTAAGTCCCTGGTGAGCTGGTGCCCAAACGAGCAGAACAAGCTGCCTGGGTCCTCCTTCCCTGTTTAATATACGGATGGCAGTCTCCGTCACCTTCCCCGATTCGTAATTTCTCACAGCGTTTTTGGAGTGGCTGATGACCACATTTACCCCCCTTTGGCTGAGGGCCAAGGCTATGGCTACTTCCTCAGCTTCAACCGCCTCGACGCCACTGACTGTGCAGCACGCTACCGGTGTTCCATCTTCTCTAACCGCCACGGCCGCGTGTGCCGCTTTGCTGTCATATTCTGCAGCGTCCGTATATAGGACGTCCTGTCGACCAGTATATCTAGCTCATAATGCCATTGCCCTGTCTTTACGTCTGCCGTCGTGAAAGACAGGGTTCATGTTTCTGGGTAGCGGAGATATCTTGATCGTGTCCCTGATCTGTCTCGGTATGTCTCTTGAGCGCATTTGCTCATGTTTGGGCTCGTAGCCTAATTTCTCTAAAATGTTCCTCCCTGTTTTAGATCCAAGTAGCCTTTGGTGCTGCGCCGTAACGGCAGCCTCAATCAGTTCCTCGACAGTGTTCGACACACCCAGCTTCATAAGTTTGTCGGTGGGCGAGTTCGGGGGGAGTCCGAGCGCGACCTTGACACTTTTCTTAATAATGATTTCGAGCTTGTTCCGTTCTACAGAACTGAGCTTGAGGTAGGGTGCCACGTACACTATCCTACTGTTTACGAAGGCTTGTGCTAGAGATTCTCCTCCTTCATCCCAGCGTGCCTGTTCGCTATTCGTCTGACAAGACGACACGTTTGATTTGAACTGGCTTCTAACCTAGCAAGCGTTTCATAATTTTTCTGGTTTCCCTGAATCCTCAGCCCGAGGACGCGGATACTGTCGACCGCGGGGATCTCGGTGCCGTTGACATACAGGTGAATGCCCGTATCGCCCTTTTGGTGAAGCCGCCGTTTTCCGGGGGGCATCAGGAACAGAACAGGCCGAACATTTAAGTTCTTTGGGTTTCAGGTACTCCTGGATGATGTCAATTGAAATTTGCAGGGAGCTTTCAATTTGCCCATCACTGCCCTTGTTTATCCATAGTGTTAAGTCATCCGCGTATATGGTGTGGTTTAGATTCTCAATTTCCCCCAACCGTTCGGGGAGTTTCAACATTGCAATGTTGAAGAGGGTAGGTGATAAAACCGAGCCCTGCGGCGTCCCCACGTTACCCAGGTCAATGTTCTTTATAGATTCTTCCCCTATCTTGAGAGTGGCTTTCCTGTTGGTAAGAAAGTCCTTGATGTAATCGTACACTCTCTTCCCGACATTGAGTGAGTTCGAATTCTCCAAGATGGACACGTGCCTCACGTTGTCGCATGCCTTTGCCACATCAAACCCCACGATCACTTTCGTGTCTCGCGTTTGCTTGTCTATAATTTGGTCTTTGAGCTGCAGCATCACGTCCCATGTCGACAGCTTTGGTCGAAAACCGATCAAGGTGTCCGGATAGCGTCCATTTTCCTCCATGTACCTATTGAGCCGCGTCTGAACGACGTGCTCCATAAGCTTACCCACGCAGGAGGTGAGCGATATAGGCCTGAGGTTCTCGAAGCCTAGTTTTTTACCCGGCTTGGGAATGAAAATGAGGTTGGCGAGTTTCCACTCCTGCGGTACCGTCCCCTTCTCCCAGCACTCCTGCACGTACGCTGCGAGGTTGGCGATTGAGCTGTCGTCTAAGTTACGGAGCATTTTGTCGCTCACTCTGTCCGGCCCTGCCGCTGACTTAGTCCTTAGCCGATTAATCTCCGCTCTTACCTCAGCCAGGGTGATCGGGGCGTCTAATCCGAATTCTCTCCCCCTCCGTTGTCCGGGAGGGGTTCAGGTCCGGCGGGATTGTTGTACCTATTCCTAACTTCTTCTAAGAGTTCCTTAATTCTTAGTGCCATCAAATTGATGCGCCATTCTTTCCAGCTGTTGTTTGCACGCTGACTTTGTGCTATCCGGATCTCGGAGGTGGCGAAGCAGTCGCCACGTCCCCGCGGTACTCGTATCCATCTGATCGCAGACGTTCCCCCAATTTTGCTTCGTGAGCGTGACTGCGTGCTCTTCAATTTCCTTGTTTAAAGCCGCTATCTGTTTCCTGATATTTCGATCCCATCTCTTCTGGCGAAGTCGGTCCTCCAGCCTTTTCTTTTTCCTCCAGAGATTAACTTATCTCCTGCCCACCGCTTCGTTGTCCCCCTCAGTTTCCACCGCTTTGGTGGCCTCTTTAACAGTGCGCACTACGCCATCGCTCCACTCCGCAATATTAGAGATGGGAGCCGGGTCTTCCCTGAGTGCCCTGAAAAAGTCCCAATTTACAGCCTCTACCCTCCCTTTCTGGGAGGCTGTCGGGCCTCCTTCTACCACCACTTCTACGATTTTGTGATCGCTGCCTAAGCCTTTGTTTGTATTGCACCACGTGACTTTAGTGCCGCTCCCCGTCAAGGTGAGGTCGGGTGTCGTATCACACGCGACACTATTTCCCTTCCTCGTAGACTGCATCGGTTCGGTTATTAAATCCAGATTATGAGCTTGTATGTCGTCCCACAATTTCCTACCTTTTATCGAAGTCTGCTTATATCCCCATGCCGTGTGGTGTCCCCCCCGATAAAAAGCGGGTTGTTCTTAATTTTATGTCGCGTCGTCGCGAAGAGATCCCCGAAGTCGTATTTTCTTTGTCTGGGAAAGCTGTAAACATTTAATACAAACAAGCTACCGTCTCGCTTTCTTCGCGGTATCAGTTCTACGAGGACGTGGTCGATTTGTGCACTCCAGGTGTCATGCTGCACCGCTGTGACGTTTCGCCTGATTATGGTGGCCACCTGCGTGCTTTCGCCTTCGCCTACATAGGATTTGTACCCCGACAATTTTGCCTTTCTGCCGCATTCCTGTAGTGCTATTAGCTCCGGTCGATCCCCGTTCCTTAGGAATTCGTAGGACCGCACGCTTGCGCGTGAAGCCTCTATAGTTCCATTGCCAAACGGTGTTTTTACTGGATCTGTGAGCCATGACTGCCAACTAGCTGATTAATCTGAGTTCCTAATACTTGCTGGCTGAGCTGTTCATATGCCCGGTTCCTCTTCGCAAATTCTGCCTTAAGTTCTTCACTGAGTTTATTATCCCTCTGATGCAGTCGCTCTGTGAGATTGTTATCTCGCTGATGCAACTGCTGTGTCAGATTTTGGAACATCCCCAACATGCGTTCCTCGAAGGCCTTGCGCCATTCATCGTCCTGACCAGATTTGGTCTCAAATTTTTCCTCCAGTTTCGCTATTTTAATGTCTATCACTGTCTCTATGTCCTTATCTATCATGGGCTTCTCCATTTCCTTCGCCCTCTCTTTAGCAGGGGCGGAGATGCTATCTCCTTCTCTGATCCTTCTATATTTGGCTTTTGCGACATTTGCGGTTGTTTAACATGTGCTGTATTAGGCTTAAGGGCAATTTTAAGCTCCTCAATTTGCCTGTTCATCGCGGCTAGCTGTTCTTTAAGCTTGCGATTCTCTTCCTTGATCTGAAACATTTCCTCATCGCGTTTATCCTGGGAGGCCCTGCCTGCCCAACCCACCTTTCTGTTCGGAGACGTGGATCTCGCTGGATTGTTGACGACAGCGCTGCCGGAGGTCCCCGCATTTCCGGGCCCGGCCTTCTGTTGCTTCTCCCCTTCCTGCCGTTGCGGCAGTGGCGAAAAGGAATCCGACCTCCCTCTCGACATGCTCCGCTGTCTTGACGGACTCCTGGATCTGCCTTGATTCTTTTCCCATCTGCTCCTTCGGCCTCCTTCGCCTTCCGCTCTTCCTCCTCCAAGCGCAGCTTGGCCTCCCATTGCCTCTTCTTTTCCGTATAAGGGGTCCTGAAAGCTTCCTTGCATTTCCGGTCCACCGTCAAATGACCTTTGCCGCACAACTTACACTTGGGCTCACACGCGTGATCTTCAGGTGGAGACGTCATTCCGCATCCCCGACATTGAACTTGTTCGCTGACACATACGTCCAATCTGCGTCCTAGCTCACCACATTGGTAGTTCGTAGCGTTTCTTGTAGAGCACACACCTCAGAGGTACGCCATAACAGTACATCCACCTCGGCACTGTCTCGTTTTTGAAGGTGACGATTGCCGAGCTGGAGTTGCTCATCTTACTAACGCCAAGTATCGGTGGGTTCCTCGGGTTACCGAAGGCCTCTGTCAGTTCCTCTATTGTCAATCTCGGGTCGATGCCGTGCACCACACCCCGCCCGTTGTCTTCGTGCGGCGCAAGGTACGCCGTGACTTCGTAGTCCTTGTCTTCGATCTTGATAGACTTAATCTTGGTCACCTTCCAGACAGTGTCCATGTCTGGGGTGCTGAAAATCAGGGTGCCTTGCTTGTCGTTAACAATAAGCACGTCCTTTTCTTGTCCCTTAACCCACAGGATTTGCGCTGCCATGCACACCGCCGCACTCAGCCTGGTAGTCGGAGCCCGTTCTTCTGCCGAAGGATGATCTTGTATTCGTTCGCCGGTAATCGCGGGAGGTGCGACGCAATTAATTGAACGCTCCGCGATCTTCTGCCCCAGCTTCTTATACGCGGCGTTCGCCGCTGCCGCCTTCTTGCCTTCCCCGAATGCGGTTCCGCGTTCCGTCCGCTCGCCGTTGTTTTGGCTGTGCGGCTTCCCCCTACATCAAGGAACATATATATCGACACGTTTATTTTAAACAAAAATGCAGAAAGCGAGTGGGTGGAGCCCCTAGTCCAGGGCCCCACTGGCTTGAGCGGTCCGCCTTGCTTGGTCGAGGAGCGCTAGTTGCATCTCCCGATCCTCGCTGGCGAGCCAAGTCTCCCACTGCTCCCTTCCGGAAAGTTTGCCGGCTATTTTTGGTGTATTAATTTTGGGTGGCCTGTTCTGGCAGTCCCACGTAATGTGGGCGAGAGTTGGCCGGACTCCGCACCAAGGACAGCGAACGCTGTACAGCGTTGAGTGAATGGCATTTTTCAAATAAAGGTTTGGAAATGTGTGCGTCTGTATTCGGCGCCAGTCATAAGAGTCCTGTCTGGATAGGTCAGGGTGTGGTGGACTGTACTTTCTTCGCTCGCGCCGTTGGTGCTCAAGGATGTCTCGTGGTAAAAAGGGGTTTTCGTCAGAGTGGTCGGCCGCTCGGTTGATAAAAGCACGAGCTGCGCCGTCCGCTCTCTCATTGCCCTCGAGTCCTGCGTGACCCGGGCACCAGATGATCATGTGTTTCTGCGTTAGGTTGGATCCTAATAGGTGAGTGGTGCTGTGTGGTAGCCTCCCGGTGAGGAAGAGTCTACATGCGACTTGGGAATTTGTAAGAGTTATCGACGATTGTCCTAGAGCGTCCTTGGTTTTAATAGCTAGCGCGATGGCTGGAAGTTTCTGCGGTATTCGCAGATGCAACTCTAGCCGTGGCGCAAGTCACAAGCCCTTGATTTGCGGCCGCTCCTACCACTGCGAGGGCGTATTTGTAAGCACCACATCGAGCGACATCTGCGTAGACTGTATCCGGCTTTCCACCGAATTGCTGCATTAACTTTCGAGCTCGAGCACTTCTACGTCTCCGGTGGTATTTCGGACTCATGTTCTTGGGGATTGGGGCTACTATGATCCTTTCACGAAGGACTTTGGGCAGAGATTCGAGTACTTCTCCCACATACTGTGGACGAGTAGGGTAACCCACGCGGCAAAGTAATTTTCTGCCAGAGGAGGTTAAGCTAAGCCTCTCCCGTTGAGATATGAGCGTCGCTGCCCGTAGCTCCTCGTAGTTATTGTGAATCCCAAAGGCCAGCAGGCGTTCCGTAGAGGTTCCCTGTGGTAGACCGAGAGCCGCTTTGTACGACGTTCTGATCAACGCATCTAGGGCCTTTAGTTCTGTTTCGTGGGGTCCTGGAAAGGGAGGCTATATGTGAGACGACTTAGCACAAAAGCCTGAACGAGCCGGGTCGTCTCTGTTTCCTTCAAACCTTTTCGGTGATAAGCTACTCTACGAATAATAGAGGAGATCTGTTTCACCGTAGTCCTAAGGGTTTTAATGGTGTGGTCTACTCGTTTGTTGCTTTGCAGCCACAGTCCGAGGACTCGCATTTTCTGGACCTCCCTTATCTGGCTGTCTCCTAGAAAGAGGTTGACCGGCTCGTGAGTTTGACGGCCTCGACCTCGTATCCTGATAAATTCTGATTTATCGGGAGCGCAGCTCATTCCGCTGCTGCGAGCGAAGGTTTCAACAACGGTCGCTGCTTCTTGCAGGATTTCTTCTTTTTGTCCTAACGAGCCGCTGCTTGCCCATAGGGTAATATCGTCTGCATATAACGCGTACCCCAGCCCAGGTATGACGTCGAGTGTTTTGGCTAAGCGTCTCATGCCGATATTGAAAAGAAGGCGGGAGAGTATCGCCCCTTGCGGTGTAGCTCTATTGGGCATGGGAAAAGGGTCTGAGCGCGTAGTGCCAATGCCTATTGTCGCGATGCGAGAGGTCAGGAAAGAGTGGGCGTAGTCATAGATTCTTTGTCCACAACTGATGCCATTTAGCTCAGATAAGATAAGTTCATGTGAAATAGTGTCGAATGCGCTTTTCAAATCAAGAGCCAGGACGAGATGTTCCGCACCAACCGTGGTGTTGCAAAGAACTTCTTCGCGAAGTAGCAGGAAAACATCTTGTGTCGACAAATGTTGGCGAAAGCCGTATATGTTTGCGGGAAATAGGTTGCGGTCTTCAATGTAAGACGTGAGACGTGTGTGGATCACCTTCTGAAATAATTTGCTATGACAGGAGGTTAGTGATATCGGCCTGAGATTTTGTAGATCATGAGGTTTTCCTGCTTTCGGAATAAGCACGATTTTGGCCTCCTTCCACTGTTGAGGAACTACGCCCCTCTCCCATATCTGTTCATTAAAATACCGGGTAAGCTGTTCTAGGTGCTCGTCACTCAGGTTCCGGATCATAGCATTTGTGAGCTGATCTGGTCCTGGAGCAGTATTTCTCTGCGCAGCTTGCGCTGCCGCAAAGAGTTCTGCCTTAGTTATCGGGGCGTTTAGCACCGCCCTTTCTTGCCCTTTGTATGGCAAGGTGCATGGGGGAGTGATTACTGATCCTACGTACTTCTCTTTAAGCTTAGTGAGGAGAGCCTGATCTGTTCCTGAAAATTCTCCGGCAAGTTTTTGAAGGGCGCGGTTATTGGCCGTTTTTGTTTTTCCTGGTTCCATTATGCTGCGAAGTATCGCCCATGTCTTGGAGGTGTGTAACGTTTCGCGAAGTGAGTCGCAAAAGCTCGCCCAACTCGCTGCCTCTAACTGCTGTGCGTAAGCGTTTGCCCGCTCGGATATTTCAGCAATTCTGTGGTGCAGTTTGCGATTAAGTCGCTGTTTTTTCCATCGTTTAGTTAGCCCCCTTCTGGCTTCCCACATATGTAGCAGATTGTTGTCAACTACCGGCGTTTCCGCTGTGAGCGCTAGCCGCTTAGATGTTGCTTTATGAGCGTCTCGTATGTGTGTTGCCCACTCCTCAGCGTTCTCAGGTGATATCTCCGGCACGGGGATTTTGCGATAATTTACCCAGTTCGTGATTACCACCTGGCCACAGGGTCGCCGAATTTTCGGGGAGCCTACCGACACGCTGCCTAGATTCTCTCCTCGATTGGTCCAGAATACCTCGTCGACATTATTTGTGAATGTGAGATCTGGAAAGGTGTCTGCACTGCCGCCTAATCTCGTCGGGTTTTGAGGTAGAGTGATGAGTTGGAGATCATATGCTTCGGCCGCTCGCTCGAGCTCCCGGCCGTTGGGGGTGTCTGTTCGGTAACCCCAGCTGGTGTGAGGAGCATTGAAGTCCCCAAGAGGCAGCAGTCTATCCTGGGTGCCGGAGTGACACATGACGTACCGAATGATGGCCTCAAAATCGGCCCTCCTTTCTTTAGGTGGGCTATACAGGTTCGTGATTATGGTTTTTGCCTTGCTACGCTTCTTTGGTGGTTGATGCTGTTAGTCGCCAGATAATCTATACTGATTGCTATGTCCTTGAGCACCATCGTCGCGACCTTAGGGTAGCCTGGGTGGGATATCGTGTAGCAGCCGGTCAATCTGACCGGCTTGTTAGCGATCTCTTGCAAACAAATAACATCAGGTTTGACTGGCACCGTGTTAATGTATTATTGCAGAGCTGCCGCCCGTTTGCGGAAGGTGCGGCAGTTCCATTGCCAAATTTCGAGATTTTCGTGATGTGCTCGCGTTCTACTCGCCATGAATAGTGCTTTCGCTGTACGAGGTCGGTATGGGTTGCGGACGGCGGTTAGATTGAGCACTGGGGCTAATGCTGGCTCGCTTACGAGCCGCGCTCTTTGCACTGGCCACGGATTCATCGACGTAAGTTTTTAGGCTTTGAAATTCTTCGTACATCTGCTGCTGAAAATTTTGCATAGCTTGTAATTGATGCACAACTTGTTGGAGTATGACCTCCATAGAATTCGGCGTCGTTATAACCTCGAGAGGCGTGCCTGCTGCTTTAGTATGGGCTGTTTTGTTCGTTTCGGTACAGCGACTAGCTTTGAGGGAGGCCAACTCTCGCTTAATTTCTGCCAAGCTCTCGCGGAGAAGCTTGTTCTCGTTAATGATCTTCCGATATTCGGAATTTTCTGTTACAGGAGCACTAGGAGAAAGGACTCGTGCCCAGCTTACCGTGTTATCTTGTGGCGCTTGCTTGGTCACAGTGCCGAAAGCCCCCGATTTAGGCGAATTTGGTGATTGGGAATGAGGTGGGTTTTTGGGATTGGAGTTCTTTCGGGTCCGCGATCTTGACATGGATCGACGGCGAGTCTCTGATACCTCCGGTGAGGGATCCGATGCAGATTCTCCATCATCGGAACTGAACCAACGTAGGCGTTGAGGTGGCTTCGTTGAGCTGTCCGTCCGGGTAGTCCGTTGAACGCCAGGCCTCGGCGTTCTTTTTCTTTGGGGTTTGAGACGTTTCTTACAACTTCGGTCTCCTGTCATGTGACCCTCCCGACAGGCTGCACACTTGGGAGCGCACTCATGTCCGGCTACAGGGTCCCGTTGTCCACATGTACGACATACTGGAGTGTCCGGCTGGGGACAGACGTCCGATCGGTGACCAATTTGGTGACACACTTTGCACACCTGAGTGGTAATTTCGTAGGGATAGCAAGCAAGTTCTCCGCCGTTGTAGTAGACGTACCGCGGCGTAATACCCCCAAAAAAGGTGATAACGGCCGTTTTAGTGTTACGGAACATGCGCGCTTGGAGAATTTCAACCCCTTGCGTGCGTATGCGTAGATTCGCTTTTAGCGTTTCAGGCGTCGTGTGCGGGTCCAAGCCGTGAATGACACCCTTGGTTGTCCCGTCACTTGTCGCTACGTAGGCGTTGACCGAGTGAGGCCGGCCGTTGATGTTTAGCATTGCAATACGTCTAACGCAGTCCGCCACTGTCTGGTGCGGCGTGGACACCATAAAGATGTTGGAGCCCGGCTTGATTCTGAGCAGAAGTTGCCCACCTGATATTTGCTCGTCGCATGCAGCAATCACGGCATCCGCCAGTAGTGGACTAGTCAGGTTCTTGACCGGTAGCCCTTGAAGCGGTCGCACCACTACCTTGAAATCATCCTTTGGCAGGGGGGGGGGGGAGGGGGGTAACCGCCTGTATGCTGGTTTGTGTTTAGATGTTCCGGTTGCTTGATCAGCGGAAACTTGCTGATTCTTCTAGGTCCCCGAATATTCCAGTGCTCTGGTCTTCTTCTCTTTCGCATCGTTTTTTTTTTTTTTTTCTGCCGAAGCGTGAGGACCGTCTGCCAATCCCCATCTGCTTGACTTTGGCTCTCTGTCCTGGCGTTCTGGTCGCTGGGTCCTTTTAGTGTCGTGGGGTTGTGAGCGGCGGAGTCTTGAAAATCCATGTTGTCAAGGTCCTGGCGGCGCGTGTCCGTCACCTGCGAGGGTCCGGGACGCGCAGTTGCGTCGAGCGGTTGATTTGCAAGAGCCATCGAGCAGTCGGTGGGAAACGGCGAGAAAGCCGCTAACAGATTGGCAAAGAATAAAGTCAACTTGCAAAGAACATGTCTCAGTATCAGGTACAATTGGCGGTAAAAAGACATGGCTAGTAGTAGTTTATTTAGGGACAGGGGACACATGCAGGGAAAAGAACAAGCGTCTATATAGTGAAGTGTCTCAATGACGATTTAAAGCAGTTTGGAGAAGGTGCCGATATTTGTCTGCTGGGTGACATGAATGGCCACATTGAGGATCTGGATGGATACACAGATTGTAACGGGAAGTTGATGCTAGACTTCAGGGAGCAACACAACCTAGTTATAGTAAATAGAGAAACTAAGTGTGAGGGACAATTAAATCACGTGGGAATCCCGCAATAGACAAACGACCATTGACTACTGCTTAATGTGGCAGGGGTTGTATAGCAAGCTCGGAATAATGGAAATAGACGAAGAGGGGAAGTACAGCCTCGGAAGTGATCATAAGCGCATTAGTCTACAGCTGGGAGCCATGCTCAAAAGAGAAATGCACGGAAGTAAAATAGAGTACGCAAATTTACGCAAAAGTACGCAAAAGAGTACGTAAACAAATAGCGCAAATAGCGGCCGGCATAGAGGAAGCAATAGAGAAACATCCCATGGAAAGGTGAGATTATAATCAGTTAGAACTACTCATTAGTACAAAAATAAAAGAAGTAAAAGGAGTAAACCGCTGGAGAGGAAAGAGGAAGCCACGAAGTTGGTGGAGTAAGGAAATTAGAGAGGCTATCGAACAACGACGGTTGGCATCACGGGAACACAGAGAAGCAAAGAGGACATAGGCCAAAAATGGGAATCTTATCGACAAAAGAAACAATAAGTGCAGGTCGTCGTCCAGGCAAAAATAAAGCAGTCCTCTGATCGCTGGCTGGCTGAAGTTCGCGATGCAACTAAAGGGGGGTCAAGAAAATTCTGGAACCATATAAGCTGGCGGGGTAAAGCGAATCACAGAAAGCAGGAACAGATTCACAATGCCGAGGGAAATTGTTTAGATGGAGATGACGCTGTGAACTACATTGGTTCAGTTATAGCTGAGTAATTAGGAAAGACGATAGGGTAATTGCCCCAAATGAGGGAGCAACACAGGATAGCACAACAGAAAACAGCTTAGAACTGACCAATCTTGACTGGAAAAAGGCGGAAGCAAATGTTCCTAAATGCAGGGATAGGCGAAATTCCAATAAAGTTAACTAATGAACTTGGCCCAAGAAGCACGGAAACGCTGATAAAGGCATTGGAGGCAGTCATAACAAATAGGCAAATTCCGCACAGCTGGAAACAGAGTAAAATTAATTTTATTTATAAAGGGAAAGGCAATTTATAAGACGAACATAAAATCATTCCGACCAATTATGATCACATCAGTTATATATAGGCTGGTGACGCAGGCGGTGAAATTAAAGATGCAGTTATGGTAGACAGTAATAGAATACACGAAGAACTTCAGAACGGGTTCATAAGTGGTAAGCGCTTAGATGATAGCCTGTTCGTGCTTACCCAGTGCATAGAAAAGGCTAACGCGGAAAATAGACCTCTGTATTTAGCCTTGCTGGACATAAGCGGTGCATACGACAATGTGAACAGGGAACTTCTGTGGAACATATTAAAAGATGAGGGTATCGGTCATGAGGTAATTGATTTCCTGCAGGAAATATATCGAGAAAATAATGTTGAAATAACATGGGAAGGAGTTAAGAGTAGGACAACTGTCGAGGTACACGAATGATCAAGGCAAGGTTACCCTCTATCACAGCTGCTCTTCATGCTTTATATGATAAGTATGGAAAGAACGCTACAAGGAAGCAATTATCTAGGGTATAATCTCGTACACATTGGGCGGAATGGTTGTTGAGCAACGACTACCGGTTTAATGCATGCGGACGATATTGTACTGTTAGCAGATAGCCAGGAAGATTTGGAAACTCTGGTTAATTATTGTGGAAACGAAGAGACAGCCCAGGTTTCAGTTTTAGCGCAGCTAAGTCCGGTGGGATGTTTTTAAACGATACAACTGATCAGGAGCTTACAATACAAGGCCACGAAATACCCCGAGTGGCCGACTACAAGTATCTCGGGGTATGGATAAACAAAGGACAGATGCACACGGAAAAGCGCGAACAGTCTCTCATAGCAAAAAGGCGAAGAGATGCCGGGATAATGAAACATAGGGCATTGTGGGGGTACAACAGGTATGAAGTACTAAGATGTATTTGGAAAGGAATAATGGTACCGGGGATTACTTTCAGGAATGCGGTCCTGTGCTTAAGGGCACATGTTCACTCGAGACTAGAAGTAAATCAGAGAGCTGTTAGAAGATTAGCACAGGGTGCCCACGCGAAAACAACAAACGAAGCAGTACAGGGGGATATGGGCTGGGCATCGTTCGAAGCACGGGAAGCTCAGAGTAAAATCCTATATGAAAAACGCCTGAGGAAATTGGACGATAACAGGTGGGCAAATACCTATACAGAAAGTGCGTTGACTCACAATGGCGGAAAAGAACTAGGAAGCTAACCAGTAAGTATGCCAGACACGAGGACGGAGAAAGACAGAGCATTAAACGACAGGTTAAAAACGCGGAAGGTAAAAATTGGATAAATTCGATGGAAAAGAAGCATAGTGTTGAACTATATCGATAATGGAAACAGCAGATCAGGAAGGAAGCGTTTTATGATAACTCAAGAGGCAGTGCCCTACTTTAAAGCGGCGTGAGGATGTCTTAGAATGCACAGCTACATAAAGAAATTTAATGAAGAAGAAGACACATGTACTGTGTGTGGTAAATCTGTAGAAATAATAGGACACATCATACTAAAATGCATACAGTTCTAAAATGTGATGGTATCCATACCGATGTCGATGCGGGCACAGTCACGCTTCCCGAGGCCCTATATGGTTTAGAGATAACAATGGTCATGTAAATAAATATGCGGTGAAAATTAGCAAAAAGCGATCAGAAGATTGGTGGCTCAAAAGCAGAGAGGTGACATAAAGTTAAACGTGTGGAAAGACGTATTTAAAGAAAATGGTGAATTTTAATAACTTACAACACAGTTAAACAAAAATAAAAAGCTGAGCATGGTGACAACTGCCATCACCCCGTTTCAACGGGGACGCTCCTACCTTCTATCCATTCATCCATCCTCGGGTGCAACCATAGAGTTTCTCACTATAACACCTAGAGGGTAATCTGGCGCCACCGTCTATGGGAGTTTCTTAAGGGGGCACCGTGCCGTCATGGGAAGGTCATGGGAATGACGGTATATGTGTCTGCGAGGCTCGTGTTGGCTGGTGTTGTAAGAGGCTTCGTCTAAAACGTGGATATCGCTGCGCAAATAACGCGTTCTCACATTAAAATCTTCATAAAATGTTTCCATTCACGTATATTACATCTTTACTCACCCACGATTAATGACCAAGCGAAGAAAAGCAAGAACAGACGACCAACTGTTTCAAAGCGAGCGCGAACCTTGTCGTCTGTCCTCCAACTTTAGCGGCCCGCTGATACTTTTTACGTAACATGTAGTCGTACACACAATAACAAGTTCTCATAGTTAAACAAAACATGTTTTCGCGTAATAATAAAGCTAAAACAGCTTTTCACGTGCTGTTCTAGTAGAAAATGAATCATTGTGACAGACGGAACGGTACTTGCCAAGCGCGTCTTCAAGGTGTCCTGTCTCTACGAGAACGATGCCAATCCGAACCCACAATATACCGGCATTCCCATGCATACCACAGCGCAGCAGCGCCAGATTTCCCTCTAGGTAATGTAGTGAGAAACTCTATGGGTGCAACCCACCAAAGGAGACGCTCATAACATCCATCCACCCATTCGAAACCGAAACTGGAAACGGGCACAGTATATCACAGCCAGCTTTGAGCCAATGCCCCTTACATGAAGAATATTGTAAATACGCTGGCGTTAGTGTATGAAGCTATTTTTACCACGAACCTTTGCTAGAGGCATTTTTGATAGCAGTTGTCCCCATACTGTCTGCCTCAACAGTAGCTAGGAAAGCTCGACGGAAATATATTAGGCAGCGTCTCGTGCAACGCGGTGCTCCCCAGACGACTCCACACAGAATCGACTCCTGCAACGCACGGAAGTGACGTCACTTTAATAAATTAAACTAAAAACAATTGAAATATATCAAATCTTACTAAACAATGCGTTTAACTTGCAAAGATATGAAAGAAAGTTGTCTTATGCGTTCATTAATGTACACATTTTGATTAAAGACATCAACGCAAAATGATTTCAACTATACTGTCATGCGTTTCTCTATAATAATAGTCAGCGTTCAATATTACAAGGCAGAAAAATATTATGCTATCTATCAGGTGCCTGCAGAGATGGAAAGCAATTTTTTTGAGCGTCTCGTGCGTCACCCGAGAGCCCGAGGAATGTGGTGGGGCCGCAAGCACACGCACGCTTCTCCCCCGTTTCCTCTCTGGAGCAGCAGGCGACAAGCGCTGCAAGCGTACATGCCCACGTTTACGTCGCCACACGCTGTGTTTACAGCAATCTCCGAACGCCGCAATATGGATTTATATACAGTGTGACAGATGCGTGAAACTGCAGTCTTCGCACTGTCACTCGAACGTTTCCTCAAAGGGTCGGGCCCATACGAGTTCTTTGCTAGCTGTCTACCACAAAAGTCGGTCACCACGATTCGTTTTCGAGATCGAAGCAACCAGTGAACCAGTTTTGACACCCCTTTTCCTGCAGCGCCGTGCATCTTAATGTCATCATAGCTGCGCAAATATTACTGACTCGGATCGCGGAGAAACCGATGCGGCCGCATCAATTGTGCTCGATTCTAAACAAGCTTTCTTTTCTTGCGTTCCCGGGATTAGCCGCGTCCTCGTGCTTATCCTCGAGTAAATTGAGCGGATCCTTGAAAGAGTAATAGTAAACTGGGCCGGTCCCGAAGACCTTGAATATGTATTCAAGATAATGTATAATGAAAGGTACGGTGACCCAGTCGTGGTTGCTTGTTGAGCTTGGAAGGCTTAAACAGAAGCAAACCCATGCTTTGCCATTGGCCAATTATCAATTAAGGGAACACATTACGAGGTCAGGCAAAGAATGCACCTGGGGAGGGTGGGAGCTTAACGTTTCGAACCTATTTCCTATAGTGATGCACATTATTAAGATTCTTTTATGTGAAATTGCTGAACGAAAACAAGTAAACTTCAAATATGCTCCACATTATAGCTATTATCATTCTGAGTTTAAAGCCTCCTTAAATTTCTGTAATAAGTCTGCCCCTGGCACTTGATGGAATTATACATACACAAGATATTAAAACACTTGCATCCTGAAACACTAATGATTCTTTAAATTATAAAACAAAATCTGTCATTTCAGGCATCTTTGTTCTGCATAAAAAAGAAAGCCATTGTAATTCCTCTTCTCAAGGAGCAAGATTAGGATCCATCTTTGGCAGCTAGCAACAGGTCTGTGATACTTACTGTAGCTGTCTATGCAAAGTCTTCGAGAAAATGATAGATCACATCATCTCCTACACTTTCTAGAAAGCTAAATAAGCAGTATCAATGCAGCTTTAGGGAGGGCAAGTTGACGATCAATGACAATCGGTATACACTGAGCCCATCAGGTTCCTTCTAACTACATAATTTCAGATATAAAAAAATCTTGTTACACAACATGGCACTATGGAATCTTGTGAGGCTTACCTGAAATAAGCATCTGTGACATGCTGAGAATAACAAAACTATGTGAGCCCATCTCACCCCGCTATTGGTTTTTTCGTCACGTACAAGGCAGAAACGCCCAACTCACCATACTACTTGAATTGCATTGAAAGCCTCTCATGATGCCATCTATTCCATCTGTACAGCACCCCACATCATAATAGCGCAAGTCCCTCTCTATCATTTACGATAAAAGATTCTGTCACGTACTGCAGTGAAGCAGCTCAAACAAGTTACAGTTAAGAATGCTACAAATCTGTCAATAAATTCACAGACTCTACACTTCCTTGCATCTCAGTATTGAGGTGCACTGAGTACAAGGGCACAGATGGAATTGGTTCAACCATTTGGGCAGACCAATTGGCTCAATCAACTGCCTCATTTGTGACACCTAACTGAATTCCTCCACCTAACCTAACTGTAATCTCCATGCTCTTCACCACGCACTGGAATCTTGCCTCTGGTGGGACACGTATATATGTGCCTTACTTCCCCGATAAGTCTGCTCCTTGCCTGTGACCTTACCCGGACACAGGAGATATCTCTTCAGAGATTTTGTCCTGGAGCAGCCCTTAGACAATCCATCACTTGGGCTTAGGGATCACCTAAAGCTGACTAAGAAATGTGCCCCAAGTGCTCAACTCCTGTAGCAACGCCAGTGGCATATACAGAAGGGGGGGGGGGCACGAAGGACACATCCCCCCTTCCCCAAGATGTCTGTATGTGGCTGGCAAAGCCCCGACTCCCCCCCCCCACCTCCCCTCTACTCCCTCAACCTCTGCATCCCCAGTCAAGTGCGCCACTTAGTAGCCTCATGCTAACATTCACTCAGATTCTGAACACTGTTGCCACACTGTAGTATATTGTCACGTGGTGGTGACGTTAAGAACACAGTGGCAATACTGTGAAAGGCAAAACTAGATTTTATTGGGCGAACCTGTGCCCACAAAACAGGCTACACTTATAGCACAACGAAAGCGGCGAACACAGTCGGCGATCGTCGAAAATCTGATCAGCGGGTCAAGCGCGTCGGCTTTTATACAGAATCGTCGAATGTTCCAGACTAATCGTTGGGACCCGCGTGCCTTCCACAATGTTCTACACCATTCGCGTCAGGCGAATAAATCAGATAACACAAGGTTCCGCGACAACAGACTGCGGATAGAAGCATCGATAACTTTCCAGAAACTTCGGATACATGCAAGCGCGTCCCGCGCTGTGCGATAAGATTTGTTAGACGGCGAAACGTGGTCGCCCGATAAATATAAGTACACGTGTCAATACCCCCCTCTTAAAAAGCAATGTCCCGATGCTACAAATATAAGAGCGAAACACAAAAGGACACTTATTAAACATAATTAACAAAACAACGAAAATAAAGCAAGTCCAAAGGTCAGTTACGCGAAGTCCCAAAGTTCGTCAACGCTGGTGGTACGGCTTGAGTCGCACAACGTGGACAACTTCAGGTCGTGAGCGGCGTCGCTGTGACAGCGAAATGCCGTCTGGCACGACCTCATAGTCCAGTGCGCCAATACGTCGGATGATCTTGTACGGTCCGAAATAGCGACGCAAGAGCTTCTCGCTCAGTCCTCGTCGGCGTATAGGGGTCCAAACCCAAACGCGGTCACCGGGCTGGTACTCGACAAAGCGTCGTCGGAGGTTGTAGTGTCGGCTGTCGGTCCTCTGCTTGTTCTTGATCCGCAGGCGGGCGAGCTGTCGGGCTTCTTCGGCGCGCTGGAGATAGCTAGCGACGTCAAGATTTTCCTCGTCAGTGACGTGCGGCAGCATGGCGTCGAGCGTCGTCGTCGGATTCCTGCCGTAAACCAGCTTAAACGGCGTGATCTGTGTTGTTTCTTGCACCGCCGTGTTGTAAGCGAATGTTACGTACGGCAGGACGGCATCCCAGGTCTTGTGTTCGACGTCGACGTACATTGCTAGCATGTCGGCGAGGGTCTTGTTCAGGCGCTCCGTGAGACCATTCGTCTGCGGATGGTAGGCAGTTGTCCTCCTATGACTTGTCTGGCTGTACTGCAGAATGGCTTGGGTGAGCTCTGCTGTAAAAGCCGTTCCTCTGTCGGTGATGAGGATTTCTGGGGCACCATGTCGCAGCAGGATGTTCTCGACGAAAAATTTCGCCACTTCGGCTGCGCTGCCTTTCGGTAGAGCTTTAGTTTCAGCAAAGCGGGTGAGATAGTCCGTCGCCACGACGATCCACTTATTCCCGGATGTTGACGTCGGAAACGGCCCCAACAAATCCATCCCAATCTGCTGGAATGGTCGATGAGGAGGTTCGATCGGCTGTAGTAACCCTGCTGGCCTTGTCGGTGGTGTCTTGCGCCGCTGACAGTCTCGGCATGTCTTGACGTAACGGGCGACGTCGGCGGTCAGACGCGGCCAGTAATACCTTTCCTGTATCCTCGACAGCGTCCGGGAGAATCCGAGGTGCCCAGCGGTTGGGTCGTCGTGTAGGGCGTGCAGTACTTCTGGACGCAGCGCTGACGGTACAACAAGAAGGTAGCTGGCGCGGACTGGTGAGAAGTTCTTCTTCACGAGCAGGTTGTTTTGTAGCGTGAACGAAGACAACCCGCGCTTAAATGCCCTAGGGACAACGTCGGTGTTCCCTTCCAAGTATTCGACGAGGCCTTTTAACTCCGGGTCTGCTCGCTGCTGTTTAGTGAAGTCTTCCGCGCTTATTATTCCAAGAAAGGCGTCGTCGTCCTCGTCGTCTTGCGGCGGGGGATCGATGGGGGCACGTGATAAGCAGTCGGCGTCGGAGTGTTTTCTTCCGGACTTGTATATTACCGTGACGTCATATTCTTGTAGTCTGAGGCTCCACCGGGCCAGCCGTCCTGAAGGGTCCTTTAAGTTAGCTAACCAACACAACGCGTGATGGTCGCTGACGACTTTGAATGGCCTGCCATAGAGGTAAGGGCGAAATTTTGCTGTAGCCCAAATGATGGCGAGGCATTCCTTTTCAGTCGTAGAATAATTGCCTTCCGCTTTTGACAACGACCGGCTAGCGTAAGCTATCACGTGTTCATGACCATCTTTTCTCTGGACTAGCACTTTGCGATGGCAGCTGTCTTCTGCGGGTCAGGGCGTACTCCAGATTTGCTGATGACGTGGCCTAGGAATAGAAGCTCATCGTAAGCGAAGCGACACTTTTCCGGCTTCAGAGTGAGCCCTGATGACTTGATGGCCTCTAATACCGTCGCGAGCCGCTTAAGGTGATCGTCGAAATTTCCGGCGAAGACAACGACGTCATCCAAGTAAACAAGACACGTCTGCCACTTCAATCCTGCTAACACCGTGTCCATCACGCGCTGGAACGTTGCAGGCGCCGAGCACAGTCCAAATGGCATAACCTTGAATTCATAGAGGCCGTCTGGCGTGATGAAGGCGGTCTTTTCGCGATCCCTTTCGTCGACTTCTATTTGCCAGTAGCCAGACTTGAGGTCCATCGATGAGAAGTATTTAGCATTGCAGAGCCGATCCAATGCGTCGTCTATCCGTGGGAGGGGGTATACGTCTTTCTTGGTGATTTTGTTCAGTCGACGATAATCGACGCAGAAGCGTAGGGTTCCGTCCTTTTTCTTCACTAAAACAACTGGAGACGCCCACGGGCTTTTCGACGGCTGGATGATGTCGTCGCGCAGCATTTCGTCGACTTGGTGCCTTATAGCTTCACGTTCTCGCGTCGAAACTCGGTATGGGCTCTGGCGGAGAGGTCGAGCGCCCTCTTCGGTTATTATGCGATGCTTTGCGACTGGTGTTTGTCGAATCCTCGATGACGTCGAAAAGCAGTCTTTGTATCGTCGAAGCAGACTTCTGAGCTGTTGCTGCTTAATCACGGGGAGACCATAGAATAAAGAACAACTTTAGAGAAGGGAAACTGTACCTTCCACAGTGGTTCGAAAATAAGAAGCGGCAGCGCATGAAACTTAGTGGGGGGCCCGACAGATGGCGCTACTTAAACAGAAAGCGGAAATGTCTTTTTTTTTTAGTACAATATTCAATATGGCTGCTTTATACCGGTGCCGTACGCTGGGTACGCGCCGTGCTCGCCTCGCTGGCTTTGCGGCATGCCTCAGCTGCCGCGTTTTAATGGCCAGGAGACTAAAGAGCCTCTACTGACGCCCATACAAACAAGCCACAAGTGAGTGAACAGGACGTGCGACTTTATTGGCAGAAGAAAAGCAGTGCACCTTCTCATACAAGATCAGAAATAAAATTTGCATGTCGAGATGCGCTGAAACCATTAACGCGAGCTCGTAAACTGCTCACTTTCGTCGCCGCACATGGCGATCTGGTAACGAGCGACAATCAGTAGCGCAAGCAAATTGGGCAGTGCACCACCTGTTTGCTTTAACAGTCGCCGTAACTTACATTGCGAAGCAATCGGGTGACGCAAGGCATCTGCTGCCGCAACCAACACAGCGACATGGACTAAACGGCATTTTAGCGTTCCCGCCTTTCCAACCTGCACGTTTCTTTTTGTTCTTTCGGGGGCCGCTAATGTGTAACTCATAGTTGGTGCCCCACATTCTCAATGTGGGCATCACCATTTTGCAGCCAGTTTTGCAGGCCTTTCCACCTATGTGGCTATCAACTTCGGACCATGTAATAACGTGCGCTGTCTCCGCTCACGCCACATCACGGCCGATGAAGGCCCACAAGCATAATTTGCCGGCGGCTGCAGCAAGAAATGTCGAATAGGGAGAGCACCAATTACGGTGCATGTAAATTGGGAGTCTTTGTCGCTGTGTGGACTGCAGGAGCAGATGGTTACCTCGGGAGACTGTTGCCCATGCAGCTAACCAGATCGCCACATCGAAGAAACAGAACACGGCGACCATTATCAAACTAGACTGCATTCAATCACCGCATAAGGTTCAGACAATACACTGTACATTGGCTAAGATCCATATGACAACAGTGGGCATTCACGCACTACAAATTGCATACAGCTTATTCAGCTATCCGACTTCAGGCACAGTGCTTGCCTACGTCGCACATGGTGGTCTAGTAACGAGTGACAACCAGCAGCACAAGCAGATTGGACAGTGCCCCACCTGTTTACACTGACCGTCACCGTAACTTGCACTGCGAATCAATCGGGTGACGCAGGCACCTGCTGCCATAGCCAACACAGCGACATGAACTACCCGGCATCCTAGTGTTACCTCCTTTCCTACATGCGCGTTTCTTTTTGTTCTTTCGGTGGCCACTAATGTGTTGCTCACACTTAGTGCCCCACCTGCTCTCAATATGGATGTGGTCTGTTTTGTGGGAATTGCCATTTCGCAGCCACTTTTACAGGCCTTTCCACCCATGTGGATATCAACTTCATACACTTCAAACCATGTAATCATGTATCATAGTCTCTGTTCACGCCAAATCATGGCCAAAGAAGGCCACAAGCATGCTTTACCCACGGCTGCAGCAGGAAAGGACAAACAGGGAGCACCAATCACACTACATGTAAACAGGGAGTTTGTGTCACTGTGTGGACTGCAGGAGCAGGTGCTTACCTCGAGAGGCCATTGGCCAATACAACTGAACAGGCTGCCACATCCCAGAAATGTAACACGGCAACCATGACCAAGTGGGACAACATTGAAACAAGATTATGCAATCAAATCACTTCAGCATACTCTAACATAATGCTCAATCTATACATTGGCACTATGCATTGGCTACGATCTACATGACAACAGTGAGCATACACACACACGGGTTGCTTGCGACACATTCAACCGTCCGACTGTAGGCATAGTGCTTGCCTTCGTCGCACACTGCAGTCTGGTAACAAGCAACAACCAGCAGCGCAAGCAGATTGGACAATGTGTCCCACATGTTTGCACCGACAGTCGGCGTTGAATATGAGCAGCTTGCATTGCGAAGCAATCGGGTGACGCAAGCATCTGCTGCCACAGCCAACAGCGACATGGAGTGCCCGGCATTTTAGCGTTACCTCCTTTCCTACATGCACGTTTCTTTTTGTTCTTTTGCATGCCACTAATGTGTAACTCGCACTTGGTCCCCCACATTCTCTATATATGGGCATGGTCGGTTTTGTGAACATCACTATGTTGCAGTCACTTTTGCAGGCCTTTCCACACATGTGGATATCAACTTCATACACTTAGAACCATGTAATTATGTATGAGAGTGTCCGTTGACGCCA
Source organism: Dermacentor andersoni (assembly GCF_023375885.2). Taxonomy (NCBI): domain Eukaryota; kingdom Metazoa; phylum Arthropoda; class Arachnida; order Ixodida; family Ixodidae; genus Dermacentor; species Dermacentor andersoni. The sequence continues at coordinate 11,937,499 of NC_092820.1, forward strand.
AATCATGGCCGAGGAAGACCACAAGCAAAATTTGCACACAGCAGCAGCAGGAAAGGACAGAACGGGGAGCACCAACCACGGTGTGCGTGTAAATTCGCAGTCTATGTCACTGTGCGGACTGTAGGAGCAGGTGCTTGCCTCGAGAGACTGTTTCCCAATGCAACTGACCAGGCTCCCACATATGAGAAATGTAACACGGTGACAAGTACCAAGTCGGACAGCGCCGAAACCAGATTCTGCAATCAATCACTTCAATGTAGCTTTCACAAAAACACAGGCTGTCGAGCAAGAATAGCAATCCTGAATGAGACTAGGAATTCAATATGGGAATGAGAAAGCTTGCATTCAAGAAAGAAGCCACTCTACCTTGCAAGCATTGAAAGCCAAAAACATTAACAAAAGTTAAATGCTACATAGCACACAGTGTAAAGGTTAATGCAAGACACACGCCAATGCTGCATCAGCTATTTCAGGAGAGGAATTGCACATGGCAACATACACTAGAAAGAACTGCTACACATATGTTATGCTACTAGACAGTGACTGGCATTAAGTATGAGCAAAGAATCGGTTGACCTTTATTGTTTGTATGAGGAATAGGAATGATCTCTAACAAAAGTGTGGAATGAAAAAACTTGCATTCATTGAAACAAAATTATACTTGGCAAGAACTGGCAGGGCCAGGAAGCTCACTAAGGAAGGGCAAGCTGACAGAACACTCTTAGCCAGCATCATCTGTGCTTATTCAGAGGTTGCAGGTACATCTGAAGACAAATAATTTTGGTTGTTGAGGTACCTGGATGACTCGGCCAATATCCGTGCTGGTGGAATGATGGCGTAGGCTCTTTTCACTCTTGAAACAGTCGTTCGTAGACTTGATATCTCATCCAAATAATTCTGGAATGGCTTCTTTGTTTGTGGTCTTGCGAATTCAGCTCCAGCCCCTTCCTGTTGGTGTAGATGGGGGCTCCCGTGATGACCAAGATGTACTTGGCACAGACTCTGTTGGAGCAGAACAATGGCACATGAGATACAGCAGAGATTATCCAAACTCATGCAGTGTTTTCTTTTATGTTCGAACTAATTATGCTGAACTGTAAACATGAACAAATGTTCATATCATCTGCTACAAACAACTGACATGTATCTCAAGACTAGCAAGCCAATACAGCATATATCAAGCATATTTATTTCTGAACCAGGTGTTGTTTACCTTGTAGTAGCAGCCAAAGTCCACACAATGACCTTGTTGTAGCAGGCAGCAGCTTCTGTTTAGTGCATGGAGTGTGTTGCTTTATACTGGTGCCATCCTCATTACTGCATGTCTGGAACAGAAATTTTGACTGCATCAGAAATTGAATAAGCACAATTTTGCAATATAAGATGCGTAAAGGTGCGACATATACATTGCAATGGTTTGTGACTACAGAACACATGCAAATGTACACTGTTTGTTCTAGGGTGCTTAAGCAGCATGCTAAATAAATATGGTTACTCTCTGTAAAATTGATGTCTGCGTAACTACAATGCATGTCAACAGCTTAAGTATTATTAAGATCACAAATAAGTACATTTGTGCGCTCGTTTATACACTACAGGAGATCACACTGCTGATTTCGCAAGCAAAGAGATGAAAGACATGAAGCTATTAGAAATGATGCATTCTTTTTGTGCATGAACGTGATACACCGCTTCACTACTGCAAAAGTAGATGTCCTGAGGTAAGCCAAACTGAACAGCAAGAACATTTGGAACCAACAGGTACGAAATATGGGTGAATTATCATGTGTGCAACTGTTTAATACATTAAATTCAGTACTTTAGCTTCAGTTTATCAAAAGGTTATTCGGTTCTGTGAACGAAAGAAGTTGCCGGCGGACTCGAAAAAAAAATATATTGATAAGGCAACTCAGGCACTTATGGCTACGGCTACAACGAGATGAAAAATGTGACGCGCGTTCCGATATCGTTTCTCTTTCGTGAATGTGTGTATAATGATGGCCTCGCAACTGAAAGTTTATTTCGGAAACAGCAACGGAGAGTCCTGACTGCCCTTATGTAATGCAGCATCTAGTTCGTTAACTTACCTCCGCCTGTAAGTTAACGAGACGAATAAATTACATAGCGATTGAAGCAGTGATGTTAAACGACTCACCGGTATTGCTGTCCCCAGCTGCAGCAGGACCCGGCTCCCATTTCGATGCAGACGTGTTCCACATGGCTCACGACTGAAACCTAGCTTTCAGGCTTACACCCCAAATTAAATAACGCGAGACATCGAAGCGCAGTAAACTGGTGTTAGCACAAAATAACCAACCAATGTACGAACCAAGGAATCCGTACCTGCCGCGCACGCGAACATACCGGTAAAAATTTTAAATTCAGGCCAGAGGTCACGTGGGAGGTCGATGATGCTGAACGCTATTTTGCGTTTAAAATGACAAAAAAACAACAAAGTTGGTAATGAAAAGTACAATGTATAATTAGGAGTTATAATTTTGTAGTTTTTATCATGCAATAAAAACGCTTCGTTTACTGTTGAAGAAAGTTTGTAGGTTAAAATTGCGCTTACTACGGCGCCTCTAGCGGGAGATAATGTGCTCAACGGGGAACCTTTTTAATTGGTGTACTATGCCTGTTTCTTTAGCAGCGCCGCGTGGTCGATTTTTTCGCCCCCTGTGGCCATTTGTTGAACTTGAGAGTGTGCGGGCCCTGGGGAGACTTGGATTTATGTCGAAGTCTGGCTCGGGAACCACGGTCGTCGGGGTAGATGCAACAGAATCCGAGATGACAAAGGCATCGCTGGTTTCCTGAATTTCCTCGATGTATGCGATCGCCGTGCCCTTGTTGATGTGCTTGAACTCCTGGCTGAAGTTTGTCAGCAACACTTTCGTGTTTCCTCCGTGCAGGCGAGCGATCCCTCTTGCGACGCAAATTTCACGGTCGAGCAGCAAACGTTGGTCGCCTGCGATGACGCCTTCTACGTCAGTGGGTGTTTCGGTGCCGACCGAAATAACAATGCTGGAGCGAGGCGGGATGCTCACTTGATCTTCGAGCACACTCAAGGCGTGGTGACTACGAGGGCTCTCCGGCGGTATCGCTTGATCTTCCGACAGCGTTATTGACTTCGACTTCAGGTCGATGATTGCGCCGTGTTGGTTCAGGAAGTCCATGCCGAGAATGACGTCTCGTGAACACTGTTGCAGGATAACGAAGGTGGCGGGGTAAGTCCGGTCATGAATGGTAATTCTTGCCGTGCAGATTCCACTCGGCGTGATGAGGTGTCCTCCAGCGGTCCGAATTAACGGGCCTTCCCATGCAGTCTTAACTTTCTTCAATTGGGCTGCGATGGGTCCACTCATGACGGAGTAATCGGCTCCTGTGTCTACTAAGGCGGTAACTGCGTGGCCGTCGAGAAGCACGTCGAGGTTGGTGGTTCTTTGTCTTGCGTTACAGTTAGGCCTCAGCGTCGGATCACGGCTGCGTCGAGTTGACCTGTGGTTGGTACGTGGCGTCGTCAAGTGGTCTTTCGTCGGCGTGTTCTTTCCTGCCAGACTTCGTCGGGACGGCGGTGTGACGTCGTTGTTATGTCGTCGAGGTAGTCTTTTCGGCGTCTTCGTCGGCGGCGGAGGATCTTCGTCAGTTCGACGAACAGCAACCGCACCTCCATCGGTTGCTGCTTTTAGTTTTCCGTATATGGGCTGACGGACCGACCCCGGGCTGGGCCAGTGTATGGTCGGCGCTGTGGCGACAGGTAGCGGCCTGGTGACGGCGAACGGGACGGTCGTCGAGGGCTCCACTGAGTAGCGGCGAGGTAGTCGGCGATGTCACGAGGGCGTTGACCTTCCCGAGGGCGCGGTGCGTCGACGGCGAACCCTCGCAATCCCAGGTCGCGGTATGGGCATCGGCGGTACACATGGCCGGCTTCTCCGCAGTGATAGCAGAGCGGGCGGTGGTCGGGGGCTCGCCAAATGTCCGTCTTCCTCGCGTAGGTACGCTGGGCGACGGGTGGGCGTGCTGGCGGCGGCGGCGGCGGACGACGGAATTGCGTCGTTGCAGGGCCCTGGCGTGATCGCGGAGGGGGACCTTGACGGCGTGCGACGGCGGCGTATGTCATCGCTTCTGGCTGGGGCTGCGGTAATTGTGGTTGCAGCTCGGGAACTCCAAGCGATCGGTGCACCTCTTCTTTGACGATGTCGGCGATCGAAGCCACTTGGGGCTGCGACGAAGGCAGGACCTTGCGCAGTTCTTCGCGCACAATGACCCTGATGGTCTCCTGAAGGTCGCCGGAATCCAGTCCTTGGATGGCGTACTGCGGCGTGAGCCCCTGGCGGTTATATTGCCGGGTGCGCATCTCCAGAGTTTTCTCGATCGTCGATGCCTCTGCCGAAAACTCAGCTACGGTCTTCGGCGGGTTACGAATAAGTCCTGCGAAAAGTTCTTGCTTGACGCCCCGCATCAGGAAGCGGACTTTTTTCTCTTCTGACATTTCCGGGTCGGCGTGCCGGAAAAGACGGGCCATCTCTTCCGTGAAGATCGCGATCGTCTCGTTTGGCAGCTGCACTCTGGTTTCTAGTAGTGCTTGGGCTCGCTCTTTTCGCACGACGCTTGTAAACGTTTGCAAGAAGCCGCTTCGGAACAGGTCCCACGTCGTTAAGGTGGCTTCTCGATTTTCGAACCAGGTCCTGGCGGCGTCTTCCAGTGCGAAATAGACATGCCGCAGCTTGTCGTCGCTGTCCCAACTGTTAAACCTAGCGACCCTCTCATACGTCTCGAGCCAGGTTTCCGGGTCCTCAAATGTTGATCCGCGGAACGTCGGAGGTTCCCTGGGCTGCTGCAGCACGATGGGGGAGGCTGGGGCTGCCATTGGGGTTGCCTTGTCCACAATCTTCTTGGTCTTCTCAGGTAGAAGTCCGTGCTCCGGGGGCAGCTGTTGAAGACGGCGGCTTGCTCGATGCTCCGGGACTACGTTGGTGTGCTCTTTGCGGTCCGGGCTTGGATCACGGCTTGTCGGGGGCGTCCGGTACATGAACGAAAAGCACCTCCACCAGATGTCACGTGGTGGTGACGTTAAGAACACAGTGGCAATACTGTGAAAGGCAAAACTAGATTTTATTGGGCGAACCTGTGCCCACAAAACAGGCTACACTTATAGCACAACGAAAGCGGCGAACACAGTCGGCGATCGTCGAAAATCTGATCAGCGGGTCAAGCGCGTCGGCTTTTATACAGAATCGTCGAATGTTCCAGACTAATCGTTGGGACCCGCGTGCCTTCCACAATGTTCTACACCATTCGCGTCAGGCGAATAAATCAGATAACACAAGGTTCCGCGACAACAGACTGCGGATAGAAGCATCGATAACTTTCCAGAAACTTCGGATACATGCAAGCGCGTCCCGCGCTGTGCGATAAGATTTGTTAGACGGCGAAACGTGGTCGCCCGATAAATATAAGTACACGTGTCAATATGGCATGTCAAATACTGTGAGCTATTTACATGACCAACATACAGACTTCCATTCACAATGCATGTTAAGAGCACTGTTGCCAGATCTTGGACAGATCGATCCTTGGAAATCGTTTAATGACCCATGCTAACCACTTCAACAGTAACAATGCAAAGAGTGCGACACCTCATTCCTTAAGCTTCCAAGCATGTGCTAGGTGTGCATATATGCAACTGCTATACTTAGAACTGAAATTGAAGTATACATGCTCAGAGTTCATCACTGACGCCTCAAAATCACAAGCAAGAGTATTGTTTGCAGCACTGGGACCTTCTTTTGTTGCATTTGAGGCTGTTAATCTGCAAACAAGCATCCTTACAAGCAAAGCACTAACAGTTATTTTCCCCATATTACAGGCACAAGCATTCATAAAGCTATATTACTACACATTGACTGCCTTAGCACAGTGAAAGTAATACAAACATATAAAAACCACAAAAACGTGGTCCTAAGCTAGTTACACAAGTATCTGTGCATGGCCTAATTGCATATGGTGCCTGCTCGCCGTGGCTTAGAATGAAATGAGCTTGCAGCACCGGCACAGTCCGAGTCCTGAGGGCCCAGGCTTCCCCTGAGAATGCTGGCATTTTAGCGCTCATAGTGTGCAGTGAGGTCCCCCTTCTCTTTTGCATATTTTGACTTGGGCCCCCCTGTAGAGGCTGCCTAGGATACATCTCTGGCTCACAGATTAGGAAGAAGCATCCATCACTTATAGAGGCCCTGAAAGTCGAGCTCACATTTCATTCACGGACCTAAAGCTTTTCTTGCGTAAAATGTTCAGAAGCAATTTGCAAGATACATGGAATATATAAAGGTCAGTAATGAACTACACACACTGCAGAATAACTGAAAGATGGGCAAGGGGGTGCAGATTTATAGCGATGTCTTGCTTGGCAGCACGATGTAACACAGACAAAAGAAGAGAGGTGAAGAAAGTAAAGACTTGGCACTGTATACGCAAGAAAAATATTTGTTTAAGGAAAACGCTAATATATACATAGATATATATATGTCCTGAAGCAACAGTATACACAACGAGAAAAATAAATGGCAAAAGTAGATTCACAAAGCCACGTGATAACAAAACAATGTTAGAGAATGGTATGGTAGACATGTACAAAAATAAAAACGTAACAATAATTCATTTCACTCAGGACACACATCTAGATAATTGCATTTCTTGGTCACAAGGGTCACCATTTAAGCCTGGCTAATACATTTGTCTCGTAATTTGTTGATACACAATGTTTCAATTATTTCGCTCATTAATTTGTTACAATGATGGGAAAGCATAAGTGTGTCATTGAGCATGGGGTTACATCCACATGAGTGACAGTAACTGGGCAAATAGTAAGGCAGTCAAGACGAAGTGAATGGATGGTGGTGCTTCTGCACTCTCGTGTTACACCTCATCACAAGATAACGGGATCAGGTATACCAAGTCTAGGGAGCAGCATACACACTTGGACGCATGTTTTGTTTGGCAATCAGATTTTGCTTTTTCTGTTTTTACCTTTTTACACTTCGTGCAGCCTTATCCCAATGAAAAGACAAGCAAGGTGGCTGGAATTTGGAATGTGGAGAATAAAAACGGATGGCATGTACACATTCTTACCTTCTGATGAGCAGCGAGTCATCAACATGCAACAAGTTTGGAGGGTCCACCTGTTCTCCATGTCTTTATGGAGAACAGGTAGTCTAACCATAAAGCATGTCTATAAAATAGGCCTATCCATAAAACAGCATAACAACAATTTATTATTACATTATATATTTTTTATTTATTTATTTATTTGGCAAATACTATCAGCCTTGTATAGGCTGTGACAGGAAGTGCGATATAATGTGCACCTGTTTACCTTTCAGTACAGCCCTTTTCCTTGGCAACAATCTACTTTTCAATAACAAAACTGTCAGGTACTTTTCTCAGTGGTGTAGGTATGCTGGATATATATACAGTGTCTTCAAAGTCTTAAATCATAGCATTGCCTCCAGTTGAAGGCTTAAGCTGCAATGCTGCAGTGCACATGGAGTGCCAGCTTCCAAACCATTGTGCGTAAGGGCTCTGGAAAGGCGCAGAGTGCTTGGTAAAAGACCACACCAGTTCAAATGCTTTATCTTCTCATCTCCTCATGCATTTTAGCAAAGACAAACATCACTTATAGGCTTGTAATTTTTAACAGCAGATATGTTTTACACTCCTATACAGCAAGTAATTTTAAGCCTGTATACAGCCAATATTAATTATTTATAGCAATCCATTTTTAAGTGTTAAATGTATCATGCAAAATTCATGGCATTCTTTATAGTCATTCCAGGCCCTTGTACTATTAAACATCAGACATAATCAGACAAAAAGGGACCTCAGCATAAAAAGAATATGCATAAGGCTCTGACTTCCCTAAACTTGACCATGATTGCTACAGAAAGGTAGTTTTGGCAGTTTTAGGCACCTGGCAGCTGGAACTATGTGCCAGCTAACACTGCTTTAACCAGCACCATTGCCACTCCCACCACTGCATCTTAGGTTATATAATGATGTTTATATAATGACCAGTGTGACATTTTTAGAGGCATTCACCTGTCGTACATTGTGTTACCTGTGCACATTCACAGAGAACTAACAGTTAATTCCAGCACGTAAAGAAATACAAACCTTCGTTAAAAATTATCTATGCCATAAGCTGCGCACATATGCTGTTAAATAAAAGAGCCACGTAAAGGTTATATTGACGCTTCTTTATTCCCATTAAAGCGAATAATGATTGCAGTGAACGCACTTTTATGTATAGGTATTAACCATAAGGCCAAAACTGCCTTTCTGTCACAATCATGGTGAAGTTTAGGCAAGTCAGAGCCTTGTGCATGTTCTTTTTACCCTAATGTCCCCTTTTCTTAGCACATTGCTATGTTCTTGTGAAGCTTTCATTTCTACCACCTGTAGTATTGTCCTTACATACAAAATAATGCAACTTGTTTTTAATTTACAATGTTGTTTCTTTATTTTGATTTTTATATCGCATTCATTTTCGTCAAAACTTCACATTTGAAGTGAATTGTAAAACTGATAATTTGTGATACAAGAACAATATTGCGCAAAGTTGTTGAATAGGTTAAGGTCTCAGAGTCCACCAAATTTCAACAGGCTCCACGGATTGGTATAGTTGATAAAAAACCGTAGATATAGCAACTTTTGAAAATTGTAGCAAATTAAGCAGTTATGCTAAAACACTTCTGTTTTGCACGGCTAGCTAGCCCTTCTTTACGTCTATGTTTTACAGACAAAAATATATTCTTTGTAGCTGTAATATATTGTATTCCACATTGTTGCGAATTTCCGAGAATGCCTTGTGCATGAAATAGGTGCCTCCGCACTGAGGAATTTCCCAATTTTTTTTTCCTCCTAAATATTCATTTGGCATAGAAGTCATGTTCACTTTCATGCTACTGAGTGATATGTGCATAAAATATAAAATATTCTATCGAATGTAAAATATAAATTTTTTGACCCGTGTTGACCTCTCGTGTGATCACGCAGCATGGAGACGATGGAAGCTGACACAATTTAAACATCAGTACGTGAGACAGGTTTTCAAAGTTGTCTGCATTCCTGCATGCTTGACTGCAAAAGATGTCTAAATGTGTAAGCGTGGTGCTGCCACATCAGTACACAGCACAGACATTAGTGATGGCCAAGGCTTTACTAGCTATCGAAATAAAGCTTTACATGTTGCCTTAGATATGATGTGCATCTTATAAGTATGCAGCACTTTCCTGTGAAAATTGTTTTAAGAGAGCAAGATACCTTTTGCCAACAATTGAAGCAAAACAAGTAGCCTCAAGGCAGCTTTTGTAGGCTAAAATAGCTTCACTTGTTCAGGGAACATGCTGGTTTACCCACACAGGTACTAATGCAGCCTATACTTTCTAATAAAGCACATCTCATAGCAGCTGACATCCTTGCCTAACTTCTTTCTTTTCTCATCACAAAGCCATCACATATGAACCTCGAATATTCTCATAGTAATAAATGAGAGCACAAAAGTACACATTAGCCTGCCCGTAGTTTCCAGGCCTCAATTTTTCTTCTCTTCGATGCTGTCTAGAATCTTCGCCAACTTTCCTAGATGATTTAGTGTGGCAGGATCTGAGAGCATGCATAATTAATTAGTGTCTCACAGTCTTGAAATAAGCCTTTTCTTCGTGTCAAATGGACAGGTGTGCGCATATAAAAGAAAAATAATTTTTAATGCTGTAAATGGGGTGATGACGGCGATCCATCCTATGTTCCCCTGAAAATCATAGCCTGGGTAAATTGCACAGTGCCCTCTAGGCATCCTGATATCTCACGTATGAAATAGCTGCATAATTACTTCTCCTAAACATTATTCTTGTATTAGTGCTAATATAAGTACAGTGCCATACAGCAGGAGGTCAGAAAATGTCATTATCATGGGAGGATCTCTGTATAAATGAGAAGAGAGAGCTGCAACTAATAGAGAGATCAGTTATCGTAGCTGTCTTACATGCTTGCACAGAATGACAAGTTCCATAATTGTGCTAAGCTGGGCATGCAATTTACGCATTTGGATTGAGATAAGACTTGATTCAGTACCATTATTGCCCTCACTTCTCAGATGGTGAAATCTAGTATAGCCCACCGCTGAGCACTCGGTCAACGAAACTGTGCTTGATAGGTGATACATGGTGAAATTTAAAAAAACTTGCAAGTTGCTGTGTCACCTCAGTGGGAGCTCTACCAGCACTTGGTTGAATTCCGTATACTAAGTCCAAAGTCAAGGTCGATGACTTCCAGACTGGCCTAGGCTAGTTCAAGCCTGAACCAGAAAGATGAATTCCAAGGCTAAGGAGAGGTAGCTCATGAATTGTTAGCATGACTGATGGGTTGATTCCTACCTCAAAGTCAGTTTTGAAGACTGACCTTACTTCTCCTTATCTTAATTGTTAGTAACATGAATGCAGCAGGACTTTCTTATATATAGTTGGGGACCAAGTCTCTGCATATTCAGTGAGTATGTCAAGAGCATTTTGCAGCTGTTAAATTGCATATCAAGATTCCCATACGTTGATCAAATCGTCATGTCATCAGCATAAATAAAGAACTCAATGCTTGTGATGTCTTGAAGCCTCCATGCAGGACGAATGATGAACAGCAAGGGGGCCAGAACAGAGCCATGTGGCACACTGTGGTTTGAAGCACAGCTAGGACCCAATATGAAAACAATTTACATGCACACTAATTCTTCTCAGACTCAAAAATATGAGTACCACTTTTGTTACCTGCTTTGGTAGACAAAAGTCTTCCATGTTTCAAAAATTACCTAAATTATGTTCTGCATTATTGCATGCATTGGTTGTATCAGTTGCCACCACCGTCCACAACTAGTGGCTGTGAGGGGAGACAAGCAGGACACCATCTGGCAGGAGAGACAGGCCATCCTCTGTGCCTAAGTACAATCTGAATCCAATCTGTGCTGCTGGGTACACTTAATTTTTATATTCAAGCTCCCATGTTTTTCAAGGTGCATACATGGCTATCATTAACTTCATTAACCAATTTATGTCTGCTTCAGCATTGAAAGCTTCAGTCATATCCTTGCTTTGAATTAGCTGACTCCATTCTAGGACAGTGCAGTTATGCTATCTCGAATTACACCTCCCAATCCTCTGCTGCACATTGCTGCCCTCCTTTCCTCTAGCACCAATTTTGGTACTCTTATAGATTATCAGTTAACTGTCTTGTATATTATTGACACGTGTACTTATCTTTATCGGGCAACCACGTTTCGCCGCTTAACAACTGTAATCGCACAGCGAGGGACGCGCCTGCATGTATCCGACGTTTCTGGAAAGTTATCGACGCTTCTATCCGCGTGTCTGTTGTCGCCGAACCTTGTGTTATCAGATTTCATCGCGTGACACGAATGGTGTAGAACTTTGTGGAAGACACGCGGGTCCCATCAGTTAATCTGGAACATTCCACGACTGATCTATAAAAGCCGACGCGCTTGACCCGCTAATCAGTTTTCCGACGATCGCCGACCGTGTTCGCCGCTATCGTTGTGCTATAAGTGTAGCCTGTTTTTGTGGGCACAGGTTCGCCCAATAAAAGCTAGTTTTGTATTCCACCCTATTGCTTCTTTCTTCACCGTCACTACCACGTGACATTATATATGATAACTGATAATTTCTAGTATCATCTATTCCTTGTTAATATATAGGACATTATACATCATGCTGCAGATAAAATTGATATGTCCAGTAGCAACTATTATCAGTGCAAATGTGGCAATGTATAAAAGACAGAGTGAACAGCAGCAATGCAAGGAAATTAAGTGATGGTTGATTGGCTGTGAAATGAGATGCATGCGGGGGCTAACCCACATTTTTTTAATAGAAAATTTGCCACATATATTGCGATTACAAGCCAATCTTGCAATTTCCTAATAGGAGTGTGCAAATATTCAAAATTTTGAAAATGAATCAAATAGTCTTTGCTATTCAATTTGTATTCGATTCGAGAATTCACTATTTGAAGTTGTCGAATAGTACATTTGTTTTGTTCGAATACTGTAAAAGACAACAACACTTCTTGCAGTCTACAAGGAGGAAGACTGATATAAATGAAGAATCGTTGAATGGTTATAGTGCAGGACAACTGTGATTGTTGCGCAGATGATCCAGTTTCTAAACAAAGATATGGAGGAGGTCATTTACATGCTATAGATGAGTAAGCATGTCGTGCCTTAGGAAGACTTTGCATTTGCTCTGTCTAATTAGACAAAGCAATTTATGTTTGGTCAATCTCTCCATATGCTTGGATTCCTTCAAAATGATATGCAGGGCTGCAGTATTGCCCTTAAATCCTTCACTGAGCTGTATACTCTACTATACTCTACTACATGTGTCTGGGACATGCTGCTCATTTTCTTTTATTTGTGTCATGGTCATTGTGCACCAGATATGATTGTGCTTTCCTTTGCTTCTCATTTACAAGCTTCCTAGTTGACTTGACATCTAGTTGTTAATGGCATTATACGCATCCAAAAAGGCCAGCAAGTCTTTTTTTCCTTAACAGACTCTACGGCATTTTTCATTTCGTTATTTTAGAAATTGGGAATATTCAATATTTGATTCGATATTCAGAGGTAATTTTTCCTGAATATTGCTATCGATTCAATCAGCAAATTTCACTATCCAAGCATGCCTATTCAATATTAAAGCTGCAACAATAAAATGCTTAGGTTTAAGTGCATGAGAATAATGTCACTTATAATTGCTGAATGTAGTGGCTTACGTACTGTGTGCATAACTTCGCCGCTTATATTATAAGCAAGAAAGGCGCAAAAAGATTGCTTGGAGGCAGGGGAAAGCTAAAAAGTGAAGCTTGCTTGACATCATGTCAAGCGTTGAAGGCCCCTAGGTGGTAGTGATGGCTGGCAGCCAGCTCAGGTATAAAATTGGTTTTGTCTTATTTTTTTCTCCTCAGTGGCTCTGACGAAGTGACATAGGAGCGCTGTGCCAAGAAGGCTGCAGCAGAGAGAGCTCACAGTGCTTTGCACAAAGGGAGTGACAGACTGTGAGGAGTTGAAAGATACTTCTTAATTTTGACAGCTGATGCTATCTTGGCATACATGCTATTATCTGAAAGTTGCACATATCTACTAGGAGTTCCTTGAGATTTTCAGTTTTTTTTATACATGCTGTGATTTGTGTGCAAAAAGGCATGGAATGTTTTCGTTCATCTTATGAATAAAAACACTTCCTATTGATTCACTATTTTTGTATTTTGACTAAGCATACAAGCCGTAGAATCCTTAAGTTTTGCAGTGACGTGCATAAATGTTGATATAACTAATATTGCACTGCACAGCACTTCCTTCGTTTCAAGCAGCTATGCACAGACATGCGTGCAATGACAGAAATAATGTTTGCATTTACCGTCGGCGCTCAGCGTTGCCCATGTATTAATTAAGTTTACTAATACCTTAGCTACTTCTGCTGCAAGATTTATGGCAATGCTTGTGTAGTCTTGTTAAGCTTGACGGAGTTGTAACGACATCACCTGGTCTGCCTGAAAAAGACACATTGAGATGCAAACTTGTGCAGAGTGGCACAAAATGTTTTCACTTCACATCACGCGCAAAAGCGCCACCTGTGCTTTCATGGCATTTCATGCAGCCCTACTTCTGCCGTGGGTTTTACCGCAACGCTTGGCACTGCGGTGAAGTTCGACAAGTTTGTTATTATGTCGCACGATATGACCGAATTTCACGCTTTGAGACGGCATCTTGAGCGGAGAGGCAGCAAATGGTTACATTCACCTTAAGCACAAGCGCACTGTGGAGTCACTCGTTCGATTCCACGATATGTTTGTGTCTGCCGAGGGCTTTACCTCAACGCTTGGGCAGTGCGGTGAAGTTTGACAAGTTTGTTATTATGTCGCAGGATATGACCGAATTTCACGCTTTGAGACGGCATCTTGAGCGGAGGGGCAGCAAATGGTTACATTCACCTTAAGCCCAAGCGCACTGTGGAGTCACTCGTTCGATTCCACGATATGTTTGCGTCTGCCGAGGGCTTTACCTCAACGCTTGGGCAGTGCGGTGAAGTTTGACAAGTTTGTTATTATGTCGCAGGATATGACCGAATTTCACGCTTTGAGACGGCATCTTGAGCGGAGGGGCAGCAAATGGTTACATTCACCTTAAGCCCAAGCGCACTGTGGAGTCACTCGTTCGATTCCACGATTTGTTTGCGTCTGTCGAGGGCTTTACCTCAACGCCTGTGTAGGGCTGTGAAGCTTCATAAATTCTAATAACATCGCATGGTCTGATAGAATTTCATGCACTAAAGCGTTTAATTATGTGTGGAGAGGCAATGAAACTTCATACTGAGCTCGCAGCTTCACAGGCATAGGCTATTTTTTAGATCAATGATAAGGCTGTGCAGGTTTCTTTTGATGAATGAATAAGTGCTCTTTACGGAATGAATGGTAATCATGCTGTGAAGCGTGCAGCAGCAGTCATCAGCCATAGCCGGCGCTTTTTCGAATGTTTTATTATGCTTCTGTAAATTGAGCCTGTACGTTCGAGTTTACGCTTCACATAAGACTTGAGTGTGATTCTGTCACAGGAAAAGCGTTTAGCAGGCATGTGCGTTGAAAAGCCGTAAACAATGACTGACCTAGAGGGAACGTAATGTATTATACGCATTGGCGCTGTGCATCGTACGTAGCTGACCGAGCATTGGATATGCAAAGCGGGTAGCGATGTCGCAGAACTTTCGCTTGACACCGCTTCTAGCAGAACCGGCGCGTAATAATAAACAAATGAAATGCTGAAACCAGCGGTAACACCCACATTGTTCAGGTACGAAAGAGATCCGGGCAAGCATTGCAAGTCAATCCAATCCTCTTATGTCCTAGCGAATCGCAGTGTTCGTGAGTTCGCGTCTCTTATGCGCGTTGTTTAAATTTGAAGCGTGGCAGTCGCTTCTTAACGCTTTTCAACAATGATGAGTCTGACGGTGAGTTTTACGATGCGGTTACGAGTTTTACAATATTTGTATCTAAACAAGTGCGTCTGCTTTCGGCTTGCTATAACTGTTCCGCGTCTGGATGGACAAGTAGCGCGTTTTGCAAACATCATTTCTAGTGCGGGATTTGGTGCTGCGTCCGAGAAAATTTGCACTTATTATGTAGTAACGAATAGTTATTGCTGCTCCTAAACAATGAGTCCACAGCGCCGCCACTGCAAACTAACATCGAATTTACGCGCGTTGGGTGTTCGCACTGAAATGTGTGCCGATGTGTGGTGCAAGGGAAGTCCCTGTACTCAGTTTAGTAGGAAACTCCATGCTCTTGCTGGTGGCTGAGTTCTTTCATAGTATGGGGCATACCGCCCCAGATGGTGCAACGTGTTCAGTTCTAGTATCCGTAACCGGAGAACACCGAGGCAGCTTGCCCTAGACGCGGGTGCACTCGGCCGCTGTTTTTGCTCCATCGCCATGCAACCGAGTAATCCTTCGTTGAACCGTTTTCTTCTGTATCAAGCCACTTCCTCCTGCCCACAGTGGCACCATTTCATACAGCATGATGCAGCAACTCATTTCTCTGTTCTGCTTGCACTCAGCACCCTGTCATGTCTTTCCCAGTGAAAGCTGCATTAATTGATGCACTAGGCATGCTTGAACTCGGTTTTAGCTCTACTGAAACTTTGCTCAAGCAAAGTGGTATCGTGACTGTTCTACTACCATTCTTCCACTTCGCACCCTGCCATCCGTTCTGAAAGTGTTGTAGCGTTCCTAACTAGAACGGCAACAAAAATGACATAATCTAAGTGAGACGGGTGTCGTCCGCCATTTATTCCAACTTCTTCCTTCTCACTTCTCCCCTAGCCCATTCCTTCGTCTTCTTTCATGCGTCCAGCGCAGACCGCTTCACTCTTCCGGATTTCTTTTAGTTACACCTCCTGGGGTAATACTTGAATACGTTTCCAACAGCGGTGCACTCCGTTTGGCCCGAGGCTCCGGCGTACCAGACATTCTTCAATATTCCATGCTGGCATGCAGTCTTAATAACTTGAAATGGTCCGCAAAATTTTGAATTTGAGGGCACAGCTCCTTTCCTTAAAAGGACATAGTCTGCAGGCTGTATGTCCGGTACCTTGCTACTGTGCCTTTTATCAAAGTTTCGCCTCATGCGGCCCTTGTAGACCTCCTGTTCTTTGACAGTTTTCCTTACTTCCGCAAGTTCGAGGTTCTCAAGGAGACCTAGCTCACGATCTGCAGGAAGTATGGGCACTGTACCCGAAGTTACAAAATGAGGGCTGCAGCCTAAACCCATGGTGTATGATCTGTTATGATGTTTCACAGCGGCCTCGAGACAGCACTTCCAGCCACCGGCAAAGTCTGGATACATCTTCAGATACTGTTTGATGTCTCGTATGGCACGTTCCGCTAGGCCGTTTGCTGCCGGGTGGTATGGGGAAGAATACTTTATCATTATGCTGTGCTCCTGTGCCCACTTTGATAATTTGGCACTCCGGAAAGCCGGCCCGTTGTCGCAGACGAGCGTCTTTGTGTGCTTAAAACATTCAGCTTTGAGGAGGTTTATTACGCTGTTTGCGTCTTCTTTGCCAGCTTTAGCCGCAATCGTCTTGTGCACTCATCTATGGAGAGCAAGAAAGCTTGCGTTCGCTTGACTCCTTCCCCCTTCTTTTTGAGCTCCGCAAAGTCCAAATGAATTACTTCGAACAGGACGCTTGAATATTCAGGGTTTGTCATAACGTCTGTCGATTGCTTGAATTTAGCTTTGTTCACCTGGCAGAGGTGGCATGTGCGGATGTAATGGCTGATGTCGTTTTTCATGCCCGGCCATGTGAATCTCATGAGAAATTTCTTATAAGTGCGCCCGAAGCCATCATGTCCACCCGATTCAGGGGTGTCGTGGTATAGATGAAGAATCCTTGGAATCATAGTTGGTGGTACGTGATACCTTCCATTGATAAACTGGAGCTCTTCTGTACCTTCCCATAGCTTAATATGATTGATTGTCTCTGGATTATTGCTTGATTCCTGTACAAGTAATCTTGATAGTGCATCAGCGTCAGTGAGGAGTGGGCCAGGACGGTGCGAAATTACGAAATCAAATTGTTGCAGATAGTTCACCCATCTAGCAATGAGGCCTCTTGGCTGGGCCATGCTCAGAAGTTGAGTCAGTGCTTGATGGTCCGTGAAAAGTATGAATTTGGCACCTTCCAGGTAAGTACGAAAGTACTGCACAGCTTTTAAGACGGCCAGAGCTTCCTTTTCTGTGGTACAGTAATTGATTTCGGCGGGTTTCAGGGTATAGCTGTAGTACCCCACGACGTAGTGTTTGGTTTGATCAGCTTGTTTGGATGGCTTCTGGTATAGAACTGCACCGGTAGCATAATGTGATGCGTTCGTGTTCAGCACGAAAGGCAAAGAAAAATCCAGTATTCGCAAGATGGGGTCCGACGATATTAGTTTTACAAGCTCACGATAGACAGCTTCGCACTTCTCGTCCCAATGAAACGGCACGTCTTTCTGAGTTAAACGTGTGAGGCACCTTGTTCTCAGTGCGTAGTCTTTGATAAACGCCCGAAAGTGTCCTGCAAGGCCAAGAAAAACGTGCAGGGAGTGCACATCATAAGGCTTTACCAGCTTGGAGATTCTCTCTACCGATTCTTGCTTGGTGCTTTTAGTCTGTCCATCAAACACCCTGCCAAGAAATACTACGGTATCTTGAAAGAACGCACTTTTCTTGAAGTTGACTTTGAGTTGGGCAAGACTGAGGGTATGAAGAACTTTTGAAAGATGACTACGGTGTTCGTCCTTTGTCTTTGAGTAGATGATGATGTCGTCGATGTACACATTGCAAAATGTGCCCAGGTAAGGTTTCAGAATGTCCGTCATAATCTTCTGAAACCACGCAGGGGAGTTTTTCCAACCAAATGGTAGGCGGTTGTACTCAAACAAGTCAAATGGGGTTATGAACGCGGTGTACTTCTTCGTTTCTTCACTTAGTGGAATCTGCCAAAAGCCCTTGCAGAGATCTATTCGTGAAAAACAATGGCAACCACCGGTTTCGTCAATGATGTCGTCGATTCTCGGCATTGGATAAGGTATCAATTCTGTTTGACGATTGAGGGCTCGGTAGTCTGTGCAGAGGCGGAATGTCCCGTCTTCTTTAGGTGCAATAGTTATAGGAGAAGCAAATGGGGATACAGAAGGCCGGATGATACCTGCGTCTAACATTTCTTGCAACTCCTTTTTCAGCCACACCTTTTTATCTCTGGACATATTATAGGGCGTTCTACGAACCTCTGTTTTATCTGCGAGCTCGAAAGGAACGACATGGGATTTCATTGCTGGAAGGTAGCTTCCCATGCATATAAGCTCTGGGTACTTAGTCTTGATGTCTTCCTGGTGAAAAATTAGCCTTGATACACTAGGTTCTTCACCAGGATCTTCTGTTCTTATCATGTCTTCGGCCATTACCTCGTCATCCCAATAGAGGTTCATCTTAAGTTTTTTCATGTCTGGACGGGACAAAAGAAAATCATAGGTGACATTGGGAATTGCCAATACGTCACTGGTAATAGCATTTCCTCGAAATTCAATAGCCAGGGTTACCCATTCGCTATGCATGGTCACTGACCCATCGTAGGCTTGGACACGCAACGTTCTACCAGCGTGCAGACGACCGGCATCCACTCGAGTCTTGTTGATAATAGATACCGAGCTCCACTGTCAATGAGACCCTTCACTTCAATGCCATCTACCTTAATGGGGGTGTACAATAAGCTTGACGACACCAAATACACTGTCTCACTGAAGCTCTTTTTCTGGGGCTTGTGATGCACGGTAGACAGATTATGTGGAAGTAGGTTGCCGTGAACTGCGGTAATTGGTTCTTCACCATCCTCACAGTCATGATTTACGCTTCCCAGAGATTTGTTTATGAAGCTGTGTTCACATTCAGTTGACGGCAACGACTCTAGATGCTCACTCAGCTCACGAGAATCAAGTTGCTCTGTTCTACCATCTGGCTGTCTTCTCGATTTAATTCTTGGCACTGAGGTCTGTAGAAAGTTCAGAAGGTCATCAAACGTTCTTGGACCTTTGAGCTGCACATGACTACGGATCTCGATACACAACCCTTGCGTTATCAAAGCTACAACAGCAGAAGACGACAGCTTCGGTTCTGCAGAATTTAATAGGCGACCCTTTCTCAAGACAGTACTCAAGCAGAGAGCCACTTGTATAACTGAACCGTAGTGCCGCATCCCAGCTTTCTACTGCATTGCCTTCGAAAGCCCCTAAAAAGCTGCTTTTCCACTGTTCCCAACATGTTGTTCCATGATCCATGAGTTGCACGTCATACCATCTTCTGGCTATACCGCCCAAATAGCGGCGCATATTCAAAATCTTTGTATCGTCGGAGTGCCACATATTCTTGTCACAGGCGTACTCGAAAAACCACAGCCAGTAGTGAGCATTTTGCAAGTTTCCTTCAAAAACATCTGGTTCAACAATGCTTCGTGCTGACTGCTCTCGACTAAGCGCTTGGACGAAAGTTCTCATTATTTCGATCTGTTGTATAATGTTCCTTTGCAGTTCCATAACACTCAAGTCTAGGCTCACCTTCCCGGCAGGCGTTTCCTTTTTGAGGGTGCCACGTCGTATGGGTTCCAGAACGAGTTCTCTCAGTGTCCGCAGTTGTAGATTCACTGTCACCGATCCTGTTTGCACGAGGGCTTGGCGGCTGATTGCAGCTTGTTGCAGCACCACGTTGATCAGCGCGGTAGAACTAACTTCAAGAGGACGGCCCGTCGCTGGCTCACCGTGCACTTGGTATCGGGTGAACACAACAGACTCCGATGACGCCTGGTCGACGAAAAACATCACCCGCATGGCTGGTCTTCGAAAACTGTCGGCTGCGCCAAAATGTAGCGTTCCTAACTAGAACGGCAACAGAAATGACATAATCTAAGTGAGACGGGTGTCGTCCGCCATTTATTCCAACTTCCTTCTCACTTCTCCCCTAGCCCATTCCTTAGTCTTCTTTCATGCGTCCAGCGCAGACCGCTTCAGGTGTGACACCTGATTTAGTGTGAACACATTTTGATGAAGGAGTTTTTAATACATTGATGAATTAACAAGACCTTGCTCCACTAAGCTTGAGCAGGCTAAGCTGGGTGTGCCAGTCGAGTGAGCATGATTTCTTCTCTGCTCATAATGCCGACATACATGATTGGCAGACAGGTGAAATGTTGGACTTAAAAAACATAGTGGTGTCACTTCTAGGTGCTTGACACATTAAGAGCATGACACATTAATGCATAATATAAACCGCTGCAAGGACCCACTAATCGGATTTTACTGGGACAATGTTAGTTTATTACTTTGAATGTGATATCATTGTAGGTGAACTTCAACCGCTTTGAAGGATCTAGCAGAAAATGTAGCCTGATCCCAAAGGCAGTGCAGTCTAACACATCATCTCAAAGTACCAGCTGTCAAGAGGGAAAAATGCGAGAAACTGGCATGTTTTGCACGCACCAGATGTTTCAAAGAGTGACTTTGGCACAAGAGAAGTGTATGTGCAAGGATGTGTTAACGGTTAGAACACAGGAAGTAAAATATGGATAGAATTGAACATGCTCTCAGGAACGGAGGAAGCCTAAAAGCAGTGAAGAAGAAACTAGGAATTGGCAAGAATCAGATGTATGCGTTAAGAGACAAAGCCGGCAATATCATCACTAATATGCATGAGATAGTTCAAGTGGCTGAGGAGTTCTATAGAGATTTATACAGTACCAGTGGCACCTACGACGATAATGGAAGAGAAAATAGTCTAGAGGAATTCGAAATCCCACAGGTAACGCCGGAAGAAGTAAAGAAAGCCTTGGCAGATATGCAAAGGGGGAAGGCAGCTAGGGAGAATCAGGTAACAGCAGATTTGTTGAAGGATGGTGGGCAGATTGTTCTAGTGAAACTGGCCACCCTGTATACGCAATGCCTCATCACCTCGAGCGTACCGGAATCTTGTAAGAATGCTAACATAATCCTAATCCATAAGAAAGGGGACGCCAAAGACTTGAAAAATTATAGACCGATCAGCTTACCGTCAGTTGCCTACAAACTATTTACTAAGGTAATCGCAAATAGAATCAGAAACACCTTAGACTTCTGTCAACCAAAGGACTAGGCAAGATTCCGTAAAGGCTACTCAACAATAGACCATATTCACACTATCAATCAGGTGATAGAGAAATGTGCGGAATATGACCAACCCTTATATAGAGCTTTCATTGATTACGAGAAAGCGTTTGATTCTGTCGAAACCTCAGCAGTCATGGAGGCATTACGGAATCAGGGTGTAGACGAGCCGTATGTGAAAATACTGAAAGATATCTATAGCGGCTCCACAGCCACCGTAGTCCTCCATAAAGAAAGCAACAAAATCCCAATAAAGAAAGGCGTCAGGCAGGGAGATACGATCTCTTCAATGCTATTCACAGCATGTTTACAGGAGGTATTCAGAGATCTGGATTGGGAAGAATTGGGGATAAAGGTTAATGGGGAATACCTCAGTAACTTGCGATTCGCTGATGATATTGCCTTGCTTAGTAACTCAGGGGACCAATTGCAATGCATGCTCACTGACCTGGAGAGGCAAAGCAGAAGAGTAGGTCTAAAAATTAATCTGCAGAAAACTAAAATAATGTTTAACAGTCTCGGAAGAGAACAGCAATTTACAATAGGTAGCAAGGCACTGGAAGTGGTAAGGGAATACATCTACTTAGGGCAGGTAGTGACGGCGGATCCGGATCATGAGACGGAAATAATCAGAAGAATAAGAATGGGCTGGGGTGCGTTTGGCAGGCATTCTCAGATCATGAACAGCAGGTTGCCATTATCCATCAAGCGAAAAGTGTATAATATCTGTGTCTTACCGGTACTCACCTACGGGGCAGAAATCTGGAGGCTTACGAAAAGGGTTCTACTCAAATTGAGAACGACGCAACGAGCTATGGAAAGAAGAATGATGGGTGTAACGTTAAGGGATAAGAAATGAGCAGATTGGGTGAGGGAACAAACGCGAGTTAATGACATCTTAGTTGAAATCAATCAAAGAAATGGGCATGGGCAGGACACGTAATGAGGAGGGAAGATAGCCGATGGTCACTAAGGGCTATGGAATGGATTCCAAGGGGAGGGAAGCGTAGCAGGGGGCGGCAGAAAGTTAGGTGGGCGGATGAGATTAAGAAGTTTGCAGGGACGACATGGCCACAATTAGTACATGACCGGGGTTATTGGGGAGTATGGGAGAAGCCTTTGCCCTGCAGTGGGCGTAACCAGGCTGATGATGATGATGATGGTTAGAACATTGGGCCATTTGCTAGAAGAAGGATTCAATCCCACCATCAGTCACACACTCTTTTATAGCCTTATGGATGTACTTCACCCACTTTGGAGGTGGGTTGAGTGTGTACGATTGTGTCACTGTGTGCATGAAATCACAAGTTTGTGGGAGGTACAAGTTATAGGAAGGTCACTGATAAATGAGTATGTGCAAGATTACACATGCATAGAAATGTCACAATCATCACAACCTATTGCATACTTAGACAGTTAGCAGTGCTATGTTTTAGTCTAGTTTTTTTTAATTTACTTATGCTCAATGGCTGGAGAAACATTAGCGCATGCAAAGAATCCTCGAAACAGAATTCTGTGACACTCTGCACATGACCTATGGGGTTAGGCACGGGGGAAAGGGGGTGGGTCAAGTGCATAGTTTCACCGCAGCATGGTAGGATGTTTAGTGGGGCAGTCAACGAATAAATTTTTGCGCTACGTGTATGTCAAGTGTGCTCTACCAACTCTGAAATGCCAAGGAAAGAAGTGTGTAGTAACTTTCACATGATTATTTACATTTCTGTCTTGGTGCAGAGAAAAGGCACTTTAAGCCATACGGGTTCACATTATGGTGGAAGCCTTAGAGTACCTAGAACAGCTACACGTGACCTGAAGTATCCAAACAACAGGGTGATATGAATTTCAATGTGGCAAAGCATGCTGTGTAAGTCTTAGTTTTTATTGGTTAGCTTAGCCTGCAGCGAAATAATAAAAAGCCATAAATTTCTAGTCGCTTAATCACGAAATGCTTGAGTTGTGCATGTTTACGTGTTTTCTCCACACCACATTTTTTTTGTAGCTTTTCCTCTAGATGTTTAATACAAATGAGCTTTCACTTTGCTACTTATTTAATTGAAAATTGTTGCATGCTCAACAGTGTTATAGTGTAGTGGAAGTCAGTATGTGAACAAAGAATGGGAAGGTTTATTTAGGTGAGTGCTCTACACCAAGTTATACCAATTGTGAACTTGAAATTATTTTTATCCCTCAGATATGTCACCTTTTCATACCCATTTCATGTAGTGAAGCAGGTTCCCTTTATACAGCTCTTTTAATCAGCGCAGATTTCTCTGCTACATTAAAGTAACATTTAGATGGGCTACACTGTCGTACACCATAAAATGTGCTGTATTCTTTCAGTCAAACAAACTAAGAATAACTTTGAATTAATATTGAGGCTGTTTTCAGGTAACATTCAAAATGCCCTTTTCTAGACGTTCACTGAACATCCATGTAATATGCACATGTCTTGCAGCGAAATGTCTATGGGATACCCAGAAAGTTTTCTAGAAAAAAAAAATGTATGCATAGTGCACGCAAAAATGTAATTTGGATGACTGAATTGTGTTACAATTCTTTAGGTACAGGGGCCCAATACTTGATCACCCATGCAACAGTGAAAGACAACCGAACAGTAAATGTGTGTTGTGTTTTTCAAATTTATTGCAAAACAGTGTAATCTGGACTTGAGTGTTGGGTTGTTATAGAGTGCTGCCCTTTAGCATGAATTTTTTAAATGCTGTCTCTGTTCATTTGTGTTCATAACCAATAAAAATTGTAGACAAAGCTATACCTTGCCTCAATTTTGACAGTGACAAGCACCTGATCAAGGAGGAGTATTTAAAAAGACTCGCCTAGGAATTAATTGGCACATACTTAACGTAGTTAGTGCAAAAGGAAACGTGTGTAGGCTAGTTTGTTCTTCAACATGGAAGCCAAGTTGTGCTGCATAGCTGATGCAAAATATTACTAAATAAGAATGTGAAGGCACTCAAGATAGTGCACAATCATCTTCTGTGTTTCATATTAACTATGCAGTGCAAGTTGGTTTCATAGCAGGTGAGTGTTATGCATCTGCAAAAAAAAAAAGTTATAGCTTATATGCTGCACTGGCCTGTTACATACACAATGCCAGCTTTGCAAGAAAAGAAATATGTATAATCAATCTTTTATTGGCAGAACCATTACAGCAAAATATACAAGTCTCATTTTCCACCTTAGACAATAGTGTAATATTTAGATAGAGGTACAGACGCTCCTGATGACTTCATGGTAGTGTGAATGCATGCAGCTGGTACATCAGTGGACCTGTACAAGAGGGAAAAAAACGCAGGTGAAGTACAAAGGATTAAAAAGAATCTGCAACTTGCACTCCGAGATGAACATGTCACTGTGACAACCCGAGTGCTGCTGTTGAGGATTTTCTTAGCCTGTTGGTCCGCGGGCACAAGTGCCTGTCTTGCATGAAGCTGCTTAGCGCAGCTTCATGACAAGAGTTTTCTCTATCCGCCACCCGAGAACGCGCTCTGTAGCGGTCAGGCTCCACCGAGAGACTTGCGGCAACGGGAAGGTAATGGGGCAATGTCAGTACAGATTTCGGTTGCTAAAGCAGTACCAGACCGATGGCAAGCAAATTTTGTAACACAGTTGAATATCCAAAATACTTGCTACTACTTAGAAGCAGATTGATCAGGTTTTCAAATTGAATAATACAAAGTGAACCTGCCCACATTAAAGTTTCAACCACAAGAAACATTCCTGACGGATTGTTGACGCCAGCTGCCATCGTCAAGAATGATGAGATGCTGGGGTTGATGCTCTAGCTGCTGAATTGTGCCCACGTCAAATCAAATAGCCGGCCAAAAATATGTTGTAAACTTGTTCCTTGTGGTTGGGCCTAAGCAATCCCGATGCCGCAGGTAACCATAAAGCAGTTGCACAGCTGCTAATGGATCTAAGTTAATGCATTGATAATTAACAAATAAACCTCTTAACAGCATCGAAGTATACAGGCATATTGCTAACGGGGCTCTGGAACAATAAAAGTTTCACATCACCGGTTTGTGTCAGTGTTTACTGGTAGCTTGTAGATACACTGAAACCCGATAATAACTGGCCTATGCACTAAAAATAGGTTCATTATATCAGGTAATTCTTCAAATCCAAATGCACCTATAACGAAAGGAAACAAACTTTTGTATTGTGTTTGTCCTACATGAATTTGTTGTCCTCAGTGGAAAAATTAAGTCAGAGTTACCTGCATTTTTGTAAACAAAACCATGCATAGTAGACAGCAATCTTTAGCCTTAAACAGCTTGCCAGTCACTCAAAATAGAGACTCGATAGGAGCTTGCTTGAAGTACACTGCTGGTATGTTTCCGAGTATTCTAACATTTAGGCAGTATTTTAAAAAAAAGGTACGAAAAAAAAGGCCTCTGTTACAAGTGAGTGTTTTGCATGAGTATCAGTCAGGAAGTTTTGTGTGTGCAATATACAGGATAATTCACTTTATGCTGGTTTGTTATAGTGAGGTTTGGCTAAAGCCGTACAAAGAGAAAAATGCTACGTACTACAAGTGTGGATTTTTTCCTTGGCACTAGCCAAACATGAGTTAGAGCACACAATTATTTTTTTATCCATATTATCTGGTAAAAGGCGAAGGCATTCCCTGTGAAAGGTTTTTGAACAGTATGCACAAGAAATGTCCAGTACTTTCCTGCCATACAGCGGTTGCCTGCATACACAATGCAACTCATAAATACAATCTTTTGGCCGCACACGAGTTGTGGGGGAGCTTGTGAGTGGAAAATCTTCCATGTTGCCTTTTTGTATGCATTTCAGCAAATGTCTGCGCAGCATACTCTGACTAAGGTTTAAATTTTCTGGTCTCCAATCTGATGCTAAATAATACATATTTGCAATTGCAAACAAGCCACAGTCAAGCGTGTTGCACTGGTTTTGTGCCCCTTTAGTGCAAATGGTCAGCGTTGGTGACTGCAATTTTAGCATGTGACAGATTTGCCTGATGGCATCAGAAGGAGTACCTTGGTCAATTGAGTCATATACAAAGACTGTGTTTTCATCAGCGTCAGCATTGGTTACCGTAAGCCAGTGATCGGGATTTCGGACATGCAAGATTTGAATAAAAGGGCTTTCTACTTTAGTAAATAGTAAACGATGGCCAAGTAGCACATCTTGAAAGCCATCCCAGTGAGGAAACTTTTTATGAATCAAGTATTGTGCTACGTTAATCACGCTGTCTGATATTTAAATTTAAATCGGCATCTGAAAGAGAGTAGCGTTTGCAGACATTTACCATGTCTGCTGTCACCATTGCAAGGCTTACCATTTGCTTTTGCGATGGCAAAAACTTACGCTTAACAGCTTTGACTTTCTTTGGCCGTCCTCTTCTTGCTTTTACCAAAGGTACATTAAGTTTTGTACTATTCGAATGCCTGCAACTGCTTGTAGCAGTCAACTGGGGTAATGGAGCTGGTGTACCTTGTAAGCTAACTGTAATTTGATTACTAGGAAAGGTGGTTAAGTTTCTGAAGAATGCCTCGCATGATGCAAGTTTTTCCATTAGCTCCTTCTCACCACAATTAGATATTACATTAGCCACAGTCTTGGACATTTCACAAAGCCTCTTGTAGGTGTAAGAATACTTTTCTTGAGCAGTGTCGAGCTTCACAGATGGCAGCAGCTGAATGCTGCTTGTCACCACTGGTGTGGCACTTGAGACCATGCAGCTGTCACTCAGGAAATGATCCTTACACCACCTGTCTGGTATGCATGCTTTGTCAAAAAGGTCTTGCTGGGCAAAATGGCGAGCTGCTATAATGTGTGCACAAGGCAAACTGTACTGATTATAAAAAGCACACATGCAACGCGTCAGGCATAATGAAACACTGTGCTCAGAACTTGCTGAAGCCACTACATAAGAATTAGCAGTGGAAGTAACCAAATAACCTACTTCTTTAAACCGTTCATACTGCTCAAGTACTTTACTTGTGGCCTCAGAAGTGCAATTACGGGCCAAGTCTAGTTGAAATGGCTCACTGACATCGTTTACATTTAAGTTCAGCTTCATTTCCTTAAACTTGGAAAATTTTAGAGATAAGAAATCCTTCTCAATATAACTTACTAATGCTTCTATTGCTTGAACCAAATGCATGCTTGAAGTGAGATAACTTTTAATTTTTTGATTGTGACACTCAATGCGATTATTCGTGTTATTACCAAATGTAGGAAGTTTCTGCCGATATGCATGTACCCACATTTCTTTACAGGAGTGCCAGTTCTGCATGTAATAAGAAATAAAATCTTTAGACGCCATAGCTTCGAGCTCAGCAAGCCTGTCTAAGTAGTCCTGCACAGTGAAGGAATAAACAATTTTTTTTAACAGAGGGAGTAACTGATCACGCTGCAGTCTAGCTTTCTCATTGACTTTTTGCTGAAAGCATTGCAGCACATGCCATGTACACAACAAAATTTCAGAATTAGGAAGAATCTTGGTCAAAATGCATAGCTCGTTCATGTCTTTATCTATCATGACTACTCTGCAAGCAGATACAATGAACGGGTTAAACTCTGCAAACTTGGCAAACATAGCCTGCACAATTTCAGTTGTTTCATTCTGCAAAAAGGCATAACACACAGGTCTCCCACGACCTCCACCATCTTCAACCAATATAGAGTACAAGATATAGCCTTCAATGTTTACTTTATATGTTCCATCAATAAATAAAATCTCTGGGTACTTTTCCAAAATCTCACGCATGTGCGTTGTCTGAAGTAACACAAATTGCAGGTTATTACTTTGATTCTTTTCATAGTGAATGACCCAGTTTGGATTATTTGCTAACAAGGTGTCTATTTTTTCCAAAACCATTTCTCCGTGAGCCTGCTCGTTGCGAATAGGAATAGAAAACCTTTGCTTGTAATTGTTAACATCTTTTGTAGTTAATTTCTTGCCCGTTTTCTGTTCGACCAAACTTTTAAAATACTTTGGGCCAATATTACATTTGGCAAAATTAAAGAATTCTACCTTCTCTGCATCGTTTAGAAGCCTGCTTTGAGGATACAAGTCATAATACTTCGTGGCGTGATTATGCTTAGCTTGCAGCTTGGTTATTTTGTAGTGAAGAGTAGGTGATTTGCACAGGCTTACTGAAACTGCCATTTCACAACCAGTACCATTGTATGCTTGCTTGGGTCGCTTTCCTGTGCCTCTTGGTTTTATAGCACGACCATGAACACAGCTATATGAAATCCTAATATACTCAAACTCTTTAGATTCTGTTGCAAATGGACTTCTATGAGACCTACTTATTGTGACTATGTGCTTGCCCTCCCTGCACCATTCATCAAAGCTTTGCCTGAAAGAAATAAAATTATCAAATGTTGCATTTAAATAAACTTTGCTGCCTCCACCATGCAATAAAGTGACAGTGTTAGGAACTCTGGTTGCGTTAGCACCAGCTCCTTCACAAACAGCCTGGGCATCAGAGCTGGCAGGCCTGCAGCTGGATGTCAAAGCAGCCTCACAACACCTACGTCGCGTGGGAGCAATGCACGCAGCTTTGTCAAGGTCACCAGCCTCTGTGCCAGGATTGCTCGTCATCTGCCCTCCATCTTGCATTGTTTCTGACCTACAGCATTTGCAGACAATGACCTCATTTGGAACACCATTTATGACAGGTCTGCACTCAGCCATAGCAACTACCAAGCAGTCTTTATTCTGCCTGCTAGCCACATGCTGCACCTTGCCAAAACTATCACAAATGGCGTCATGAGGGGCACTGGCTTGTCCTTCAAGCTTGCTACCAGAGACAGCAGAAGGAGCAGACTCAGACTTTATACTGTTAATGCATGTCTGTTTCTGGCTAACAACTGCTTTCAAACGTGAAGCGAACTTCAAGAACTTGGCAGCTGTCACAGCAAGAACTTTGCCTTTCCTGTCTGCAGCCAGGTCACAGCTCCATTCTTGCTTGTGCAGTGCTGCAGCCTTCCGCCTCCTCCTCGATACTACCACTTTCCACTCCCTGTCGCCACAGTGGGAGACAGCCTCTGGCACAGCTGCTTCTTGAGCACTGGCCTCTCCTTCCCCCACAGGTGAGCACACAACAGGAGCACTCTCATGCTTTTGTGTGGCTCTCCTAGTTTTCCAGACACAAGTGGTGCTTGCACCTCGACCAGGGATCATTGGCTCAGCAGACCTCCCCTCGGCTTTTCCCCTACTTGGTACACTTGTGCCATGGAAAGTGGGG
Source organism: Dermacentor andersoni (assembly GCF_023375885.2). Classification (NCBI taxonomy): domain Eukaryota; kingdom Metazoa; phylum Arthropoda; class Arachnida; order Ixodida; family Ixodidae; genus Dermacentor; species Dermacentor andersoni. Next base: position 11,967,026 of record NC_092820.1, read on the forward strand.
GAAGGCAGGCTGTCCCAGGTGAACCAAGCCTTGCTTCCCTTGCAACGGACACGGACACCGCCAACAAGTGAAAATCCAGCACCTTGAAGGGTTCTGGTAGGCTGGTTGGTGCCGTGCCTCTGCAAGGGAGCAGTGCTGGCTTTCCAGACAGGAGCTAGTGCTGTGGAAGGTCCACTTGCTGCATGCGAAGAAATTAAAATATGCAAACCAAGCGGGGGAAAGTCAGCCTCGGAGATGGCAGGGATGCTGTCCTGCCGAGTCCAACTGGTCCATGAAGAAGGTGCCTGGGTCTCCTTGTAGGACTGCTGGATGCGGCTTCTCTCCAGATGGATGGACAGGGTGCAGGCCCCCTGGTACAGGAAGTCTGCCAGCACCTTGTTACCAAAGCGGCTCGGGTGGACACCATCTCTGCTCAGGCAACTGGGCCAGTTGTCCACGAGACCACCCAGGAATGTGTAGCCGCACTCGTGGCAGTACTGCATCAGGGCACTGTTAATCCTTTTGTAGTTACCATTCAGGTCATGCAACCATGAGGACTGAGCTTCCCATGAGCTGTACTGATTCTGCCCCCGAGGAAGAATGGCAGAAAAAGCTACATGCACCATGGGATTTCTCTCAATGATCCCCTGAGCGAGCTGGCGATACTTGTCCATGCACACGCTGACACTGTCAACAGTGTTGTTAGTGCCAACGTGCACAATGACAACATCAAAACCAGCTAGCTTATCAGCAATCATTGACAGCAAATGCTCAATCCTTACTCCTCTATGCGCGGCAACACTGACTGACAAACTACGACGCGATGGGAAATACTGGTCCGCGTATTTCACCATCGAGTCACCGGCAACCAAAACACGTGTCATGTTGCAAGCAGTGCAATCTAAAATGACACCTAGAAGAAAAAAAAAGACTGCGAGAAAATAAATCTGAGCTTTTTCACAAACGAAAGGAGGCTACCTTCTAGTCAGCACTATATATACGTTGAATCAGGGAAATCCGCGCTAGGGTTGAACAAAGCAAGAGGTCGCGAACAAGGACAGCAAGATCGGCAAATACGCGACTAACACAATCAAAATACCATCAAAATACTTATTAGAATAGATATATATAACGCTAGCAAATATAAGATAACCCTGCAAAGCAGCTTTCGCGCATATAAAAGGATGATGTCAAAGGCTTGCGAGAATGCAGCAGAACCAGGCCTTGGGTCCAGCACCAGCGGCAGCAGAAAAGCACGACCCGCAAGCGCGGCTGACGGGATGCGTACTGAATGTCACGTGCGAACAAACAATCAAACCACGCGCCCTCGAAAAAACGGAAATACGCGTGCATGTGACGTTGACATTTAGTGACGTCACTTCCGTGCGTTGCAGGAGTCTGGGGAGCACCGCGTTGCAGCAGTCTTTGCCAATATACTATGTAGAGAAGCAAAAGTCCTCTATACATGCAAAAAATAATAAAATAATACTGAAATTCACTTTTATGACAGTTTAATTACGAAGAAATTTGCACAAACAGGCATTTTGCGTGAACCTAAATGGGTGAGGCTCGGTTATGTTCAAACAGTTTATTTACAGGCAGGCGCCAAAAGAGTCAGTTCTCGTGAAGCTAGGTAGATGGCGGTGGATCAAGCAGGGCCCTCAGGATAGGAATTAGGCGAGGTGCCTGGGACGTTGGGCTGACCAGGGCTTTCAGAGCAGGGAGCTGACGTCGGTAGGCAGGTTTGTCAGCCCTTGGATGACGGCGGGCTCGTCAGGCACCCGAGGATCACGATACCGTGGTGGTTTCGTTGAATTTGCTACCACTTCCCATAGCGACTTGACGCTTACTTGGAGGAGATGTTTGCACTGTAAAATAAAAAGAAATATTATCAGAGATGTTGGTATGACAAATGTACGTGGCAATGTTTTCATGTTTAAAAATCACCACACTACAAGAATAGACCTCAGACTCTGCCCAGGCGGCGCTGCGGAAAAACCGGTCACCAGCGCCCCTATCGGAGCCTTGGCGCGAACTGAGTAGTGCAAGGAGAGCTGTCCGCAAGTGAAGGTGCATAGGCCACAATGGATCCTTCTCTTTCGTTTGTGTTGAGGCGCGGTTTCCTAACAATCAAGCACCTGGAAAGTTCTTCCGCCCATCCACGCTTCGGAAAGGAAGCTCAACAGGGCGAAGTACGTGTACAATATAAAATAAAGTCTCAAGTGTTATTTCGGCGTGCTGCAACTCGCAAGTACAGAGAGCATCAGGTTTGTCTATAGGCATATCAGCATAAAAATATAAGCATTTCAAGTTGGTTCATATTGAAAATGTCGTGAATACAAGACTTATTAAGTATCTCCTATATATTTATGTATTTAATCGTGATGTTCTGTCTCGCAATTATTTACAGAGAGTAAATCCTTTCATAGCCTTTTCCAGGGCAGCAAACAGAAAACGTTTTCCAAGGCAGCAAATAGCGCGCGATCATAACGAAAGTAAGCTTCCTTCAGTGCCTACGCGCTGCAGCTTTCTTTCTCGCAGGAGCTACGGGATCGCTCAGTACCTTAATTTGAACTTTTTGCAGATGCTTCGAGCAGCGAGCGCGGACACATAAATGTAAATAAACGCTACATTTTTTTCTTTACACATGTGCGTTATTTCGCAATTACTCATCCAGTGCTCCTACAGCAACTTTGTTGCTCACATTTGAAAAACGCAGTCGAGCAGGCTCAGCACATTGCGAAGCGTGCTTGTTGTATCGGCGCAGGACATATAAAATACCGGAAGTAGGAATGAGCTCGCGATACAACGATGCTCCAGAACAAGATTTTGAATTCATAAACGAACCAAAATGTTTGGTTAAGCTGACCTGCCAAATCGATCCGTTCTACTTGTTGAGTAAAGCGGAGGCGGACGTCTGTTAAAAGGCGGAAATATCGATGGCACATAAGCAGGATGGTTCGCAACGTTGTTTTTTATGTTACCAACGAAGTGGCGGCTGCAGATTCTTGAGTTTTCGCTTGGTTACCACGGTCCTCCGTCAGGGCTACGCAACACAATTACAGAAGAACAAAATTGTCGCACTTTCTCATGCGAGCCGCTGTGTTGTAGGGAATGCAAGTAATCCGATAACCCAACAGGTTGAACGGCACGTATCCAGCGCTCTCCCCTTTCCCCTTCATACGATCGCGATGGAAATCGGTAAAACTGAACGTTGTTATTCCGTCCTTCACGTTCATGACAATTTACAACACAACAGTAGCGTCGATTGCGGCGTTTCTTCGTAGCGCGCGGAGCTATCGCGGTTGCCGTTGTTTCCGTCATCAGTCTGATGAGTGAGCCAGCAAGCGCTTTATGGCAGCTCGGCGGCGCGTCCGACTAGAGTAGAAATTCATAGCTCTCTGTCTGGGTGTTAAATGCGCAAAGCACTCGCCATATGTACCAAAATCTAGTTAAATCGTTGTTTCGCAGTCGCTAGCTGCATAGGCAACTTAGCAAGGGAGTCGGGCTTCGCACTACCACGGCCGCCTCGATCACGGGCCCGCCGTGCGCGCGTGATCGAGGCGGCCGTGGCACTACTCAATTACTCTCTCTTCGCACCGGCAGGTGGCGCTACGCGTCTTGCAAAACTCCAGTCTGACGTCCATAGAAGTTTGAGCAGAGAGTTCGAAAGGGTGAATCAAGAAATTTTCTTGCAAGAGATTTGTCAGGTAACACTCTAATATTTCAACATATATGGCACATTTTGTAGAAGGTGTTAGCGAATATTTAGAACACGAACATAAAATGTGCTGGATCCGTCTGCCTTGTTTGCACCCCACACCTAGTCAGCGTAGCACTTACTAATTTAAAAATTGCAGCAAAACCTACTACAGCACAAAACGCCTAGTTTCAGACAGTGTAGACGCAATGTGTCCTTCATGCCAAATTTTTAATGTGAAATCCAAGCAGTTGCGTCGCGAAGCACTAGCAAAAATAGGCATTCATTATACGAAAAGAAATAAATATTGTCGTGCGTGCTTGCTGGAAGTGATGCTTGGCCTAGAACAGGGGGAAGAAGCGCGGTTCCTCGACAGGCAGTGCGCACGGCATGATCAGAGTGCTGGAATTTGGGTAAAGTTCAGAGATTTACACGTGTTCTACTCCGGGCACTATTCATAGGCTGCGAGTAAAAGGCGCGAGGTAATTACAGGCACTCTACGTTAGCCAGGGCTGTTTCAGTAATATATAAACTGCGTGATATTGCTTGGGTTGGCAGCAGTCCTAAAACATCACAAAAAAATTGTCAATTCAGTTCACAGCGTTTCTGCTGAGTTGATGGGTCTACAGGAGCAATTTATCAGCCGCTAAGTTTCCGTGGGCAAGAAATAAATAAAATAAGACAGCATATTTCAGTGATTATTTGGCTGTGCGCTCACTTGCTGCGATAGCATCATTTTCCAGCTGTGAAGACCGCCACTTCATTTTAGATTTTAGATTGAATGAGGAACATCCTATCCTCTATGCCAGCCGTAAGCTAACTATAAGAGAAGAGGCCTACAGCACTTCAGAGAAGGAATGTGCCTGTTTGGTTTGGGCAGCCCAGAAGTTGTCGTATGGTTTGTATGGAGCGAGGTTCATTTTCGAGACCGACCACTGTCCTCTGACGTGGCCCAATCAAATGTCACAAAAAAAAAAAGTGGCCGCTTGCTTCGATGGAGCCTGACTCTCCAAGGTTACAACTTCTCCGTTAGATACACGACCTACCGTAGTCGTGGTTAGATATAAGGGAAAGTTGCATAGCAATGCGGATGGTTTGAGCAGGCTAATCTGAATTCTGCGTTTAGGGATCCCGCCTAAATTTTAGGGTTGTTATTGTTAATTTTGTTAAGCCAAGAAGATCCCCTCTCATTTAGCAGGACTCCCTCCATGATTGCTCAATTTGTCAGCACGAAATTTCTTCAAAAATTGGCGTAGCGAAATGCAGCATTTGTTGTTTCTGCACTTTTTTTTTTAAGCCTAGCGGGTCTAAAGTGAGATCCAAGATACGTCATCTCGGCAGAGAGCCATGTTGTGGGGTTCGTTTTGCAGTTGCCTGCCCTTGTTGGATGTTTTGGGGCGGTGTCATCATTTCACAGCTTGTCGCTGCAAGCCAAGGCATCCTCCCCTTTGCCACCAGCCATTCTCTTCCAGTTTACGATAGGTAGCGAGGCACTGGAAGTGGTAAGGGAATACATCTACTTAGGACAGGTAGTGACTGCTGATCCGGATCATGAGAGTGAAATAATCAGAAGAATAAGAATGGGCTGGGGTGCGTTTGGCAGGCATTCTGAGATCATGAACAGCAGGTTGCCATTATCCCTCAAGAGAAAAGTTTATAACAGCTGTGTCTTACCAGTACTCACGTACGGGGCAGAAACCTGGAGGCTTACGAAAAGGGTTCTACTTAAATTGAGGACGACGCAACGGGCTATGGAAAGAAGAATGATAGGTGTAACATTAAGGGATAAGAAAAGAGCAGATTGGGTGAGGGAACAAACGCGCGTTAATGACATCTTAGTTGAAATCAAGAAAAGGAAATGGGCATGGGCAGGACATGTAATGAGGAGGGAAGATAACCGATGGTCATTAAGGGTTACGGACTGGATTCCGAGGGAAGGGAAGCGTAGCAGGGGGCGACAGAAAGTTAGGTGGGCAGATGAGATTAGGAAGTTTGGAGGGTCAACATGGCCACAATTAGCACATGACCGGGGCAATTGGAGAAGTATGGGAGAGGCCTTTGCCCTGCAGTGGGCGTAACCAGGCTGATGATGATGATGATGATTCTCTTCCTGCCCAGCGGCACTCACTTTCACTCACTTTGTGAAAGCAACGATGCGCCGAGTCAACAGGACATCGGCGCCACGATGTCTGCTGCGACTGCTCGCTTTGAAAGGACGACAATACGTCAGTCTCCAGCCCATATTCGGCGCCACCATTGCTGCGGCGGCGACTCGTTTCGTAGGGAGGACCACCATTCCCCGACAGCGGTACGCCCTCGTGACGCAAGTGGGTCAGGTCTGGGGAGGACAATGTGCCGCGTCCCCAACGGCAATGGTGCCGAGATGGCTAGACGCAGTCAGCGGAGCAAGTATTGTTAGTGTGTACGCCGACACCGTCTGTTTGGAGCAGGGGAGCTCCGGGAAGATGTTTTCCGGTGCCGTCTCACGCAGCTTAGAAGTCGTCAGTCAGTGGACAGACGCGGCGGCCAATGTCTGCGGGGTCAACTCTGGGATAAAGAGGCGCCTGCTCGGGGCAGCACCGTGTGGGCGAGAACCCTCTACCTCGGTGTGGTCAGTGAAACCAGTGCGGAAGTGAGTGTGTAAACCCTCCCGGCTGACGAAACAAATTTGCGCAAAAAGGGAGAAATAGCGACACTAAATATAACACTCAGTAGAACACCGGATCAATAAAAAATATACAGTCCAAGCACAAAGGCGGGTCGGCGACGATGTCTTTGGACGCTCCCATCGGTCGAAAGTTGAACGGCCGTTTTCCCTCACCTAGGGATATATGGAGGACAGAGTGTTTATAAGCAGCTGTTGCGCGGCTGCTGGGTTCAGTCATGCTAGACTAATGAACTGTAACATTCGCATGTAGATACTGTAAATAAATCCCATATTCCTCGTTCTCGATGAGAACGAGTCTCTCCCTTCAACAACGTCGTCAGCGTGGATGAGTTGGACAAAGGCATGGACCAGCTACCATCTATTTCATGCCCGACCCCAAACATCACAATGCTAACAGATGGTTTAACCAAAACATGGTTGCACTGTACTGGGAACTTGTGGTGCACAAACTTAGGCATGCCATGTTCTGATTTTATCAGCGAGAAAGATGTTGCACTGAACATTTTCGCCATTCAATGCAGCACCATTAGATGCAACTAAACACGAGTACAAGCTTATTTCGGTTTGCTGCACTGAGAAAGTCCGGTGCAATCACTGCAACAGTGCAGTGACAATTTACTGAAGAGATGCTGCAGACTTTAAAGACGCCCACTACACATTCACTCACATTACAGATGGTTGATTTTAGACACTGATTTAAAGGTCTTTCTAGCATACAGCCATCGGCAGAGACCCTCCGCTCACGGCTTTGTGCATTCTCCGCATAAGAAATCCGAAAATAAATAAACAAACCACATTATTCAACAGTTTTTACCTTTAGAATTTTCTAACAACAAATTCACATACTCAGCCAGTAACTTGTGCAACATCACGATGCGATGCTTTCAGTCTCAAAACACTTTCCAACGAAGGGACCTCACTGCCAAATTTGTTGCCCCTCCACGTTTTTTATGGTGATCTCAGACGTGCGGTAGCATGTTCTTGTGTTGAGTAAATTGTTTCACTCCAAAACTCATAATGATACATAGTTGATGCACTTAATCGTTGACCTACTCAACAAGTGATCTCAACTACAGTGCAATGCGCCAGGTGCTTCGCAGCGTCAGAGGGAAGGCGCAGAAGAAACATAGGATTCCACGGACAACTTACCCACGAAACACGCAAGCAGCTATTTGATGTCTAAAAGATGTCTTGAACGGCTAATTCAAAAGCCTAGTAGCTGTCTTGATCAAGACATTTTGTAGCCATGGACGTCTAGAAGCACTTCAGTAAGCCCTGCTAACGTTACACTAAAAGTTGGCTAATGGACAGCTTGACGAGAACAACTGAAGACTTTTATTAGAAAATCCCTCAAATTTTTGCAGCAGCTGTTACAGTAACACGACGTTTGCCCACAGTTACAATTTATTTTAAACGAGGCATGGACATCAGAAAAAAAAAAGTTTATATTGTCGGATAGAGTGATGCACATGTAGTTTTTCCAGATGTGAACCATGGGAATAGTGTAGTACAACCTCATTGGTCAATTAGTGCTTTTTAATTAGACCAATCAATTGAATGCCGCCTGTCAGAATTATTTTGCAAATAAAACAAGATCTGTATTGTATGATATCATTCCAATGTTCACCCATTGACCTAAACAAGAACATCTCTGCGTGAAACATGTCATTATTGACAAAACTTCGCCCTGCTGGGTCTCCACCAAATTGAAATAGTTTCTAGCAACGAAAAATTGTCAGTGATGCTGCAGTTCAGGCAAAAATTACATCCTGGTTTCAGCTACAGGGGGCACAATAGCATTACATCATTATACGAAACAGAACACTGTGCTGCAATGAGTTAAGAAATAAAGGATAGTACACATCTGGAAAAACACTCTGCGAACCACTCTAACTAGCAATATAAATATATTTTTTCTGATGTCCATGCTTCATTTAAAAGTAAGTTGTAACTTACTTTGTGGGTGCCTCTCGTAAGTAACGCCACATGCTTGCACAGCATCACGCAGAAATAATGGCCAGTTCTTCGGCATATCATCCATTAGTGAATTCCTTGTACGTTGCATGTTACCAGAACTGAAAGATAAATCATAATATGCTGTTATTTTTTTTCATAAACTGTACGATGAGCTTTTGATGATTGCAAGCGAAAATGCAGCAAGACATCAACTTCACACCATGTCACATACTCATACTTTATTACCTAATAAATTAGAAAAGACGCAGAAAGTGTAATCAACAAGAGTGACAAATAGCAGCAAAGGTGATTATGGATAAATCTTGAAGATGATTGCCGCCGCTGCCAGAGTAGGCCAGCCTTCGCAGGAGAGCACTTGCTGCCCACAAAAGCTTGCTGTTACAGGCCACGCGTGACGGTTCTTGTAGACATAGGCAAGCAATACCTGCACAGAAGAGGAAAAAGAAGGCGAGGGAGGAAATGGGAATATTGAAATTGGCACTTCAATTAATAATATGTGCTAAGTAAGAAGTTTGCTCACATTAAAAATAAATTTAAGCACTCCTTTCTCTTAAATTATGGGTATCTTAAGGTATGTATGCGATGATGTTAAAATGACTAGTACATTTCCTATCATAAGAAGCCAACAAACACTGACACCAAGGACAACATAGGGGAAATTACCTGTGCTTATTAAATGAAATAAACGATAAATTAATGGAAACTAAAGTGGATGAACGAACACCTTGCAGCAGGTGGTAACCGAACCCACAACCTTCGCATTTCGCGTGCTATGCTCTACCAATTGAGCTACAGCGGCGTCGTTTTCCCATCCACTTTCTTGGGTATTTATGTGTTCTAGTAGAACCCTGGGAGTGTTAGCCAGCGCCACAACTTGGAGACCTTGTTCCTGCCATATAGTCATTAAGTTGCATAGCAGAGTCAGCCTTTAAATTATTATATAGTGTATTGTGGCTAAAAAGCCACTTACCAACCTTTCAAGTCTGAGAAGCTTCCTGCAAAATATAATCAGCTTAAAACAGCAATTCACTCTGCAGGTAAATGATGTACTAACTTAATTAAAAAGTTAAATAGCATTTTAAATTGTTAAACTAAAAGCAAGTTTGACATTTTGCACTGCCTAGCTGTTGCCTTCTTTTCAAACTTAAACATGACACAGTACAGAGTAAGCAGGTAGCATGCAAAGGAGGACTGGTGATAAAGTAGTGTTCCAAAGCAACACTCCTAGCTGGATCAATCACTTTTGTTGATATATTTTCATGTGACCCTAATTGGTTTAGGGCAATACCTCACACAAATGATGCAACACCTTGGATGATGCGTCACACAAAATCGAAAGTATCTCACGATGTGATCAAACGATAACATTGCCCACTGTCTTGGAAGTGTTAACATGCTGTTTGCGCAAGAAAATGCAAAGTGATTCATATAGGTAGCAAATTCATCAGTGCATCTATAGCCTCAGGTAATTCTGCGAATCTATGTTGACTCGCAATTGAGAAGCCACTGCACACAAAAAGGTGTATTCAAGTAATGGTCCATGCTGAATAATTTCCCACCTAGTGAAAAAGCAAATGTGGCAGGCTAATGGGCTAGGGCAAATAGATTGCTAAATTCTGATAACACCTCCAATGATATTATTGAAATAGGTGATAAAAAATAGCACAGGTAAAATTGCAGTTATGACAAAATTTTAAAAGCACCTCTGCAAACTGCTGGAACCCTGAGCATCATGCCTGTTCTACACGCACATATGTTGCAGCGCAATCTACATCTCTGACGCAGGCGCCTCGACACATCACTTTGTGATCTCCTCACAATAAGGTTAAAAAACAGTCTGGCACAAGCTACCTGATGATTCATTTTGCAAGCGCCAGCCAAGTGCTGATGGTGGTAGAGCGAAATTGAAGTTTGTCCTTGTATGGAAGCCTCGGCCCATGTTTTATCAATTCTAGCGGCAAAGCCCACCTCTTACAGCACACATAAATCTTAAATTAGACTGCTTGCTGATGCTGTACGGTAAATTCCTGTAAAGAAACTAAATCACACAGAAAACATTTAGAATACCAAACTAATCAAATACTGGCTCGAATACATTTGTGCATTAGGGAAGCAAGGTGTAATGTACACTGTTGTAGCAATTTTTACTCATGTATGGTATACTTGTATGACACAGCAGAGTTAATTTTTGAGTTCTTACATAGCAATGACTACCTACAGGTACATTTTGTAAGGCTTAGGGAAACTAATTATTAGTAGAACTGTGTATGTACACTGGCACTGAGAAATTGGTTATAATAGCAGCAGCTTATAATGGACCAGTGCAAAAAAATGCCCGTTTGTGAGACACCAACTAGCTAATTTACCACGAAGCACTCCCTGGCCTTAACCCATATAAAAAACACTGGGAGGACCAGAGAGGGTACAGTACATTGGCTTACACTGATCATGATGAGGTCCCGTCATCCAGCTAGCGCCAAGGTACAATAAGGATGTCCAGCCGTCTATAGAGTGAAAGAAACAAAATAAGATAGCATCAAGTCAGTTGAAAGGCAGATTTGCAATTACAACTAAGGCGACCCAGTCACAGTCATTCAATAATAAATGCCAAGTTGTCGTGTTTTCACTCCCAGATGAAGCACCTACTAGGTTAAAGGTTTTGCTGCTTATTTAGAACAAAACACAAGTGAAATTTGTACATCAGCAGACGATTTAATTTGGAATTGTATAGATGAAGTAAACATTGCAGTTATATTTTTGTTTTGCTATAAAGTGGGAACGCTACAAACTGCACAGTCACTGACACACACGCGCGCACACGCAAGAACAAAAGGACACAAAATAGGGCGAGTTCAGTCTGGTTCAGCATTACAGCCATTTCTTCGAATGCACTCCTTTCGGTTGGTGCGTGCTACGTTAACCACAAAGACTAACAAGCAGGGCAAAGTTCTGACTGGTGTTGCGGAAGTCATGGAGCGCGGTAGTTCTGAACGGCTGAACACAAGCAGACCTTCGTATAAAAGTAATGACGAAAACTCGCAGGGCAGAAGAGCCCATATATCAAGAACTGTCGCGGGTAACACCTAAAAATATTCACATTGTTGACGAAAAACGAAGTGCTATGTATTTCACTTACCGGAAAAAGTGTTATCCGAACGTGCGACGTACAAAGACGCACCGAGACACGAAGGCGGCGAACGCAGATCCCGCCATTGTGGTAGTAAGCCGTCGGCGAAAACACGCAATACAGCTGATGTCACGAAGCACTGATGCAAAACACACGGCAAACAGCATCAGCACAGCTAAATAACTCCAATTAATATCCAGTATAAATGTACAGAACGGCTTAGAATGACGCACAACTGGCATAACGAACCCACGACCAGCCCACGACCGAGACATTGCGGGCGGCAATGGCCGTTTTTTCAAACTTTCTGCCTCCCAGTGTTTCCAGCACAGAATGAGATGTCCGACAAATTTGGATAGTGTCGCCGAAGTGATCGCAGCGCGGTGGCTCTGTGACACCGCTGTGCAACGCCGGCGTTTCGCTGCTGCGCGAGCATAGAATAGCTTCCAGGCGCCGTGTGCGCGCCCCGTATGGAAAACAATAACACGCCCTTGATTGTTGAAGTTCTGGTGTGAAATTATTTATTATCAAAGCCAATTAACTTATGTTGCTTCCAACGAGTTCGATTTGTCTGGCGTCTTTTATTCGCTAACGCCGACGGCCGACGGTAACCGCACTTTTAACACGTCGTTTGGCATTTTATGCACTTTTAGACAAAAAGATCTAGAAAAGTTCTTGAGTTAGACATTCTGAATGTGTATACCAAAACAAACTCTAGTGACACCAGTAGTGGGTTTTGCCGCAGATAGAATATATACTAGCATATTCCAAGTGCAGAGGTTATGTTTAGAAGAAATTCTATTTTGAGTCTTATCATAGACCAAGACGTCTATAGCCGTTTGTAGCCGTTTCAAGAAGTTTTTAAGAGGTTCTGTGTTTCGTGGGTAGGGAAGAAAAGTTTGGGGTGACGTCAGAGCATCTATTGTTCACTGGATCCAACTGGTCTGCGGGAAGACGCATGTCATATGAACTTGCACTGGCAAGCTTTACGCCCTGTTTCCGCATCGTTCGTTTAAGGGGAACTTAGAAATGCAAATTTCATGATTATTCTGCATGGAAAATGATGTCCAGAAGGCAAAATTTCGATCATTATAGCCAATATACAGTGAATAACATATTGTTAATGTTTCTTTTTCTCATAGCCCTAATGCATAAGCTGAAACTCTTGTCAACTGACCGCTAAAGCTGATATATCGTTATATGTGGTATCGTTATAAGTGGACTGCACTGCATTCGTATACACTGTGAAAAAGGCAAGCCGCACTGCACGCAATTGTCTGAAGCTTTGTTCTCCTTCTTTTAAATGATACGCCAAACACAATGAGAGAAATTTGCCCAATTTCAGCTTTCAATTCCATTAAATAGATGGCTATCTGTGTTTCTGTATGTTGCAAACTCAGTGACAGACAGCATTAAGTCCACCTGACCTGTACGAAAATTGTGGGCACGTACTATTTCATTCACCATTGACAATAAACAAAGCAATCTTACTTGCTTGAAGTGCTTTTTTTTGCCAGTATAGGCCTTTCGGTCACCTGGCAACACAATAAAGATACCTAGAGTACTGTACACATGAATACTGCCCCAATAAGAGCAACAAAACACCCAAAACCAGCCAGCGAGCTGTGCGACCAACCCCACCAGCCGCTACCACAGCTGCCATATTACTCACTACGTAATGATGATGGTAGTCATTTTGACTTCTGCCAGCAGCATCTTTTGGTCACATACTTTAGTTCACGACGCCACCGCTACTCTTGTTTTCGTTGCACTGTACAGTTTCCCTTCTCTAAGTTCATTATAGGTGTTCTGTGATCGCACTGCTGACACACTGCCGCAGTTCTTGATCGACGATGACAAGCTCGAGGAACTCGACGGGCAGCAACAGCGGCTTACATTTGTGATGCAAGCTGCTTCTGCTCTACTGTATGCCGACTGTAGTATAATTCATTGCAGATCGCAGGAAGGCAGATAGCCTTACGATTCAAGGCAATCAGAATTATGTGATGAACCTATAGTCGCCTAACAACGACTATTTGGTTAGTATTTCCCTTTTCGCACAAAACAAGAGTGCAAATGTGAAACCGAACAATGCTTGCGATGCATCAACTGTGCCTTGAAAGAGTGAAAGTGCAAGGAAGGAGGAAACATGTCACCTTGCCAGAAGTCATAGCAGGCACAAGCTTCTGCACCACCTCCAACTCCAGTGCTACCAATTCCGGGGAAAGTTCCCTAATCGAGAGATTTTAGGCCTCTTTTAGGAAAAATACGACTTGGAGGAAAAAAAAAACTAGAAACCACTGCTACAACACTGCAATGACTGATACGTGGAACTGACATAACGGCGCGTTTTGATTTCAGTAAGACTGAATTACCTTCGCATTAGCATATGAAGTAGTATAACTTGCGGTTGTATTGTGGTGCAGTGAATGTTTCTTGTCAACTAAACGACAAGATGCGGATGTCCCCTTTAAATCAAATATTTATCTGTAACCAGCAAAATAAACGCATGCTGCAACGCCAAACAAAGCAGCACCTCCAAATCACAGCATAAGTGGACACATAATGTAGCGCGGAGCACAAATCGGTGGTCGGAGCACTGCATAGCCGTCTATGCACTCAAATTTACTGTTCATAGGCAGAGCAACAGACTCACATTGTAGAATCCCAGTGGTTACATGCTTGGGTGAGTTTTGGCTTATAGGAAAGAAAAAAACCGAATGCATATCTGCATGCTTCGCTGCAAATGACCTGTAAGTGCACAAACATGGTGATGCTACGTCGGTACTTCACAGCATGTAAGAAAAATTTATTGGACATACTTTACATTGGTGTTGTGAAAGGAAACACTGTTTTGAATTGCTACATTGTGTAGTACAGTGCCAGTTTTGTTACACTTCAAATAAGATTCCGCGTCAATCTGGGCATATTGCTTTAGTTCAAATTTGTTTTGCATGTCAGGCGAGCATAAATGTTCTGATGCCTTCTGTGAATGTAGTTTCAAGCAGGAGGCTGTGTTGTTAGCAAAAACTCTAGTTAGCATGGCTTACATTGCAATGTCATTTCCCCCTGGGTTCAGCAGCATCATCATATAAATTTATAAAATTTGAAACTACAACTTTTCAGTCTATTCGCATAACAAAAGTATATCTTTAGAAAAGCCATATTGACAAACTGAACAAGTACATATTACAAGAAATCTCGGGATATTGAGATAATTTCTTTATCCAATTTAGGGGATATTGGATTTTGAGGTTGGCAGCACTATCCTCCTCCCAGGTTGGAAAACGTAGAGCGCGCTCCCTTATCTCGCGCCGGAAGTCCCTTTCGGCCATTAAGTTTACTTATAGCGTCCTCGATCACCTCGCCCCGGGGTTGCCCCGAAACCAGAATGGTGCGCCTTGCACCGCCGTGGTGGCGCACTGCGGAGGGTCAACATCGAGGACAAAACTGCACCCATTGCAGGGTGCTTGCATGCAGCGCTACTTTGCCCCTGGCGCGCAAGACGTGCGCGAAAACGCGCGCGCGCACATTTTGTTGTTTGCAGGTGCTGAGCATCTGCGGCAAGCGCTCGAACCTTGACAAACTGCGTGCTCCGACATACCTGGTTGCAAGCAAACACCAATACATTTTATCATTAATCCTGACGACCCGTTCCTGACGACCCGTTCAACGAACCTGTCCACTTTCGGCCGCTCTTCACCACATTGTTTTTGGACGAGGTCGATCAGCATGTCGTCTTCGCTGTCAAACGAACTTGCAAAAAGCTCATCGATTGCGGCAACTAGCAGCGCTTCCTTTCTCATTGCCGACATCTCCATTAGCTAACTCCGTGAACTCCGTTGCAACCGCAGCTATCGGGCCAGAGCGTCCGCGCTCTGCAGTCGGCAGTGCGAGCGCGCGTCCCGCATTGCTTGCTGGGATTGCACCCCGGCGCACCGCCGATTTTCTCGGTGCGAGACGGGGCAACAGAAAACCGCTCCAGCACGGTGCGCTTCCGGTGATCGAGGATGGTCGGTGCGCACCGGTGCGGTTGATCGAGGATAAAAGTGCGCACCAAGGCGCCCCGGTGCGCACCGGTGCGGGTGATCGAGGACGCTATTAGAGGGTGCTCAAGCTCTACTCAATGTGCCCATTGAAATTCTGTAACTGACAAGAGTTCTGTGCTTGCTATATAAAAAGTACCAGCAGCTTCTGGCAACAGCAGCAGTTTCGTCAAGATGTTCACAAGCGTCGTCTGAAGAGAAAAGGCCGAACTTCTTCTGCAAGCTCAAGTGGAGCTGCCAAATGAGAACATCGCTGTGTTTATGGAAGAGATGATCTGTGTTTTCCCACAGGCTGACATGGGAATGGAAATTTCTGGCGAAAAGTATGATTCCGGATGCAAGAGCTCTTCACCGAATTGATCCGAAACCTACCCATGACCACAGAACAATTCTTGACAGGTGGCACAATCACTGAGAAGATGCTGTAAGTCACTAGGCAATACAATAAGTGCTCGACACCAGACTGCGCAGAAGTTGAAGTGATCGGCTCCAACGAACTGCCAGAAATGATAAAAGAAGTTGTGCAGCAAGAACGGCGAAAGGCGTTCCCAGAGCCTCAAGTGGTATCAATTGCTGACATTCATCATCATCATCAGCCTGGTTACGCCCACTGCAGGGCAAAGGCCTCTCCCATACTTCTCCAACAACCCCGGTCATGTACTAATTGTGGCCATGCCGTCCCTGCAAACTTCTTAATCTCATCCGCCCACCTAACTTTCTGCCGCCCCCTGCTACGCTTCCCTTCCCTTGGGATCCAGTCCGTAACCCTTAATGACTCCAGAAATCCAGCAGTCACTGGAAGTCCCTGAGTCACCCCGTCAGGCGTCACCATCCCCCAGCACGTACGTTCTGCCTCCGCACTTGTGCCAGGGAATGCAGGTCCTTTGCCAGCTCAGACATTATCCACAAAGAAATCCAGCAGTCACTGGAAGTCTCCGAGTCACCCCGTCAGGCGTCACCATCCCCCAGCACGTTCTGCCTCCGCACTTGTGCCAGGGAATGCAGGTCCTTTGCCAGCTCAGACATTATCCACAAAGAAATCCAGCAGTCACTGGAAGTCCCCGAGTCACCCCGTCAGGCGTCACCATCCCCCAGCACGTTCTGCCTCCGCACTTGTGCCAGGGTATGCAGGTCCTTTGCCAGCTCAGACATTATCCACAAAGAAATCCAGCAGTCACTGGAAGTCCCCGAGTCACCCCGTCAGGCGTCACCATCCCCCAGCACGTTCTGCCTCCGCACTTGTGCCAGGGAATGCAGGTCCTTTGCCAGCTCAGACATTATCCACAAAGAAATCCAGCAGTCACTGGAAGTCCCCGAGTCACCCCGACAGGCGTCACCATCCCCCAGCACGTTCGGCCTCCGCACTTGTGCCAGGAAATGCAGGTCCTTTGCCAGCTCAGACATTATCCACAAAGAAATCCAGTAGTCACTGGAAGTCCCTGAGTCACCCCGTCAGGCGTCACGATCCCCCAGCACGTTCTGCCTTCGCACTTGTGCCAGGGCATGCAGGTCCTTTGCCAGCTCAGACATTATCCACAAAGAAATCCAGCAGTCACTCGAAGTCCCCGAGTCACCCCGTCAGGCGTCACCATCCCCCAGCACGTTCTGCCTCCGCACTTGTGCCAGGGAACGCAGGTCCTTTGCCAGCTCAGACATTATCCACAAAGAAATCCAGCAGTCACTGGAAGTCCCTGAGTCACCCCGTCAGGCGTCACCATCCCCCAGCACGTTCTGCCTCCGCACTTGTGCCTGGGAATGCAGGTCCTTTGCCAGCTCAGACATTGTCCACAAAGAAATCCAGCAGTCACTGGAAGTCCCCGAGTCACCCCGTCAGGCGTCACCATCCCCCAGCACGTTCTGCCTCCGCACTTGTGCCAGGGAATGCAGGTCCTTTGCCAGCTCAGACATTATCCACAAAGAAATCCAGCAGTCACTGGAAGTCCCTGAGTCACCCCGTCAGGCGTCACCATCCCCCAGCACGTTCTGCCTCCGCACTTGTGCCAGGGAATGCAGGTCCTTTGCCAGCTCAGACATTATCCACAAAGAAATCCAGCAGTCACTGGAAGTCCCCGAGTCACCCCGTCAGGCGTCACCATCCCCCAGCACGTTCTGCCTCCGCACTTGTGCCAGGAAATGCAGGTCCTTTGCCAGCTCAGACATTATCCACAAAGAAATCCAGCAGTCACTGGAAGTCCCTGAGTCACCCCGTCAGGCGTCACCATCCCCCAGCACGTTCTGCCTCCGCACTTGTGCCAGGGAATGCAGGTCCTTTGCCAGCTCAGACATTATCCACAAAGAAATCCAGCAGTCACTGGAAGTCCCCGAGTCACCCCGTCAGGCGTCACCATCCCCCAGCACGTTCTGCCTCCGCACTTGTGCCAGGGAATGCAGGTCCTTTGCCAGCTGAGACATTATCCACAAAGAAATCCAGCAGTCACTGGAAGTCCCTGAGTCACCCCGTCAGGCGTCACGATCCCCCAGCACGTTCTGCCTTCGCACTTGTGCCAGGGAATGCAGGTCCTTTGCCAGCTCAGACATTATCCACAAAGAAATCCAGCAGTCACTGGAAGTCCCCGAGTCACCCCGTCAGGCGTCACCATCCCCAAGCACGTTCTGCCTCCGCACTTGTGCCAGGGCATGCAGGTCCTTTGCCAGCTCAGACATTATCCACAAAGAAATCCAGCAGTCACTGGAAGTCCCCGAGTCACCCCGTCAGGCGTCACCATCCCCCAGCACGTTCTGCCTCCGCACTTGTGCCAGGGAACGCAGGTCCTTTGCCAGCTCAGACATTATCCACAAAGAAATCCAGCAGTCACTGGAAGTCCCTGAGTCACCCCGTCAGGCGTCACCATCCCCCAGCACGTTCTGCCTCCGCACTTGTGCCAGGGAATGCAGGTCCTTTGCCAGCTCAGACATTATCCACAAAGAAATCCAGCAGTCACTGGAAGTCCCTGAGTCACCCCGTCAGGCGTCACCATCCCCCAGCACGTTCTGCCTCCGCACTTGTGCCAGGGAATGCAGCTCCTTTGCCAGCTCAGACATTATCCACAAAGAAATCCAGCAGTCACTGGAAGTCCCTGAGTCACCCCGTCAGGCGTCACCATCCCCCAGCACGTTCTGCCTCCGCACTTGTGCCAGCTCAGACATTATCCACAAAGAAATCCAGCAGTCACTGGAAGTCCCTGAGTCACCCCGTCAGGCGTCACCATCCCCCAGCACGTTCTGCCTCCGCACTTGTGCCAGGGAATGCAGGTCCTTTGCCAGCTCAGACATTATCGACAAAGAAATCCAGCAGTCACTGGAAGTCCCCGAGTCACCCCGTCAGGCGTCACCATCCCCCAGCACGTTCTGCCTCCGCACTTGTGCCAGGGAATGCAGGTCCTTTGCCAGCTCAGACATTATCCACAAAGAAATCCAGCAGTCACTGGAAGTCCCTGAGTCACCCCGTCAGGCGTCACCATCCCCCAGCACGTTCTGCCTCCGCACTTGTGCCAGGGAATGCAGGTCCTTTGCCAGCTCAGACATTATCCACAAAGAAATCCAGCAGTCACTGGAAGTCCCCGAGTCACCCCGTCAGGCGTCACCATCCCCCAGCACGTTCTGCCTCTGCACTTGTGCCAGGGAATGCAGGTCCTTTGCCAGCTGAGACATTATCCACAAAGAAATCCAGCAGTCACTGGAAGTCCCTGAGTCACCCCGTCAGGCGTCACGATCCCCCAGCACGTTCTGCCTTCGCACTTGTGCCAGGGAATGCAGGTCCTTTGCCAGCTCAGACATTATCCACAAAGAAATCCAGCAGTCACTGGAAGTCCCCGAGTCACCCCGTCAGGCGTCACCATCCCCCAGTACGTTCTGCCTCCGCACTTGTGCCAGGGAATGCAGGTCCTTTGCCAGCTCAGACATTATCCACAAAGAAATCCAGCAGTCACTGGAAGTCCCCGAGTCACCCCGTCAGGCGTCACCATCCCCCAGCACGTTCTGCCTCCGCACTTGTGCCAGGGAACGCAGGTCCTTTGCCAGCTCAGACATTATCCACAAAGAAATCCAGCAGTCACTGGAAGTCCCTGAGTCACCCCGTCAGGCGTCACCATCCCCCAGCACGTTCTGCCTCCGCACTTGTGCCTGGGAATGCAGGTCCTTTGCCAGCTCAGACATTGTCCACAAAGAAATCCAGCAGTCACTGGAAGTCCCCGAGTCACCCCGTCAGGCGTCACCATCCCCCAGCACGTTCTGCCTCCGCACTTGTGCCAGGGAATGCAGGTCCTTTGCCAGCTCAGACATTATCCACAAAGAAATCCAGCAGTCACTGGAAGTCCCTGAGTCACCCCGTCAGGCGTCACATTCCCCCAGCACGTTCTGCTTCCGCACTTGTGCCAGGGAATGCAGGTCCTTTGCCAGCTCAAACATTATCCACAAAGAAATCCAGCAGTCACTGGAAGTCCCCGAGTCACCCCGTCAGGCGTCACCATCCCCCAGCACGTTCTCCTCCGCACTTGTGCCAGGGAATGCAGGTCCTTTGCCAGCTCAGACGTTATCCACAAAGAAATCCAGCAGTCACTGGAAGTCCCCGAGTCACCCCGTCAGGCGTCACCATCCCCCAGCACGTTCTGCCTCCGCACTTGTGCCAGGGAATGCAGGTCCTTTGCCAGCTCAGACATTATCCACAAAGAAATCCAGCAGTCACTGGAAGTCCCCGAGTCACCCCGTCAGGCGTCACCATCCCCCAGCACGTTCTGCCTCCGCACTTGTGCCAGGGAATGCAGGTCCTTTGCCAGCTCAGACATTATCCACAAAGAAATCCAGCAGTCACTGGAAGTCCCTGAGTCACCCCGTCAGGCGTCACCATCCCCCAGAACGTTCTGCCTCCGCACTTGTGCCAGGGAATGCAGCTCCTTTGCCAGCTCAGACATTATCCACAAAGAAATCCAGCAGTCACTGGAAGTCCCTGAGTCACCCCGTCAGGCGTCACCATCCCCCAGCACGTTCTGCCTCCGCACTTGTGCCAGGGAATGCAGGTCCTTTGCCAGCTCAGACATTATCCACAAAGAAATCCAGCAGTCACTGGAAGTCCCCAAGTCACCCCGTCAGGCGTCACCATCCCCCAGCACGTTCTGCCTCCGCACTTGTGCCAGGGAATGCAGGGCCTTTGCCAGCTCAGACATTATCCACAAAGAAATCCAGCAGTCACTGGAAGTCCCTGAGTCACCCCGTCAGGCGTCACATTCCCCCAGCACGTTCTGCTTCCGCACTTGTGCCAGGGAATGCAGGTCCTTTGCCAGCTCAGACATTATCCACAAAGAAATCCAGCAGTCACTGGAAGTCCCCGAGTCACCCCGTCAGGCGTCACCATCCCCCAGCACGTTCTGCCTCCGCACTTGTGCCAGGGAATGCAGGTCCTTTGCCAGCTCAGACATTATCCACAAAGAAATCCAGCAGTCACTGGAAGTCCCCGAGTCACCCCGTCAGGCGTCACCATCCCCCAGCACGTTCTGCCTCCGCACTTGTGCCAGGGTATGCAGGTCCTTTGCCAGCTCAGACATTATCCACAAAGAAATCCAGCAGTCACTGGAAGTCCCCGAGTCACCCCGTCAGGCGTCACCATCCCCCAGCACGTTCTGCCTCCGCACTTGTGCCAGGGAATGCAGGTCCTTTGCCAGCTCAGACATTATCGACAAAGAAATCCAGCAGTCACTGGAAGTCCCCGAGTCACCCCGTCAGGCGTCACCATCCCCCAGCACGTTCTGCCTCCGCACTTGTGCCAGGGAATGCAGGTCCTTTGCCAGCTCAGACATTATCCACAAAGAAATCCAGCAGTCACTGGAAGTCCCTGAGTCACCCCGTCAGGCGTCACCATCCCCCAGCACGTTCTGCCTCTGCACTTGTGCCAGGGAATGCAGGTCCTTTGCCAGCTCAGACATTATCCACAAAGAAATCCAGCAGTCACTGGAAGTCCCCGAGTCACCCCGTCAGGCGTCACCATCCCCCAGCACGTTCTGCCTCCGCACTTGTGCCAGGGAATGCAGGTCCTTTGCCAGCTGAGTCATTATCCACAAAGAAATCCAGCAGTCACTGGAAGTCCCTGAGTCACCCCGTCAGGCGTCACGATCCCCCAGCACGTTCTGCCTTCGCACTTGTGCCAGGGAATGCAGGTCCTTTGCCAGCTCAGACATTATCCACAAAGAAATCCAGCAGTCACTGGAAGTCCCTGAGTCACCCCGTCAGGCGTCACCATCCCCCAGCACGTTCTGCCTCCGCACTTGTGCCTGGGAATGCAGGTCCTTTGCCAGCTCAGACATTGTCCACAAAGAAATCCAGCAGTCACTGGAAGTCCCCGAGTCACCCCGTCAGGCGTCACCATCCCCCAGCACGTTCTGCCTCCGCACTTGTGCCAGGGAATGCAGGTCCTTTGCCAGCTCAGACATTATCCACAAAGAAATCCAGCAGTCACTGGAAGTCCCTGAGTCACCCCGTCAGGCGTCACCATCCCCCAGCACGTTCCGGCTCCGCACTTGTGCCAGGGAATGCAGGTCCTTTGCCAGCTGCTGTCACCAGCCCGCCCACCTGTCAGTCAGCCCACACAATGCCCCAGTGTAGATCGACATGTGGCGTGCCCCCAATCATCGCCCGCTGTGCTACCACTGTGGGAAATGTGGGCCACGTCTACCGCCGATGCCCATACCGCAAAATGAGACTGGGAGGCTTCGCCATTAATGCACCACATACACAACAAGACAAACAACCACGTGACATCGCCTTACTACGTTGTAGTGACTCAGTTGAGACCTAGACGGCTGTCCTGTTTACTGTCACCGCCCGCTGACTTTACAGTCGCCCAACCTTAAGCTGATCCTTTAGCTGCATTCTTGTGTTATCGTTGCCTCAACAAAACTGCAAAGGACATATACCTCCTATGTTGATGTACTGGATCAACTCTGAAATGCTAAGCATATTTTCTCCATGGACCTCAAGACAGGCTACTGGCAAACAGAAGCCAATGAGACAGATTGTGAGAAGACTGTCATCATGCCCAACGGCCTCTACGAGTTCAAGGTGATGTCACTGGGACTCTGCTCGGCACCTGCAACGTTCCAGTTTGTGATAAATACCTGGCAGGGTTGAAGGGGCAGACTTGTCTCGAAAAGCACAATGTTGGGCTCATTGGTGCATAGACGTAGATGCTTCTGATGCAAAAGGTCAGGAAAGGAAAGACAAAACACACTCTTTCTGTCCGTTTCTTCCTTCTTTCCAAACCTTTTCTGCGAGAAATATCAACAGGCCTGTCTCATCTACTTGAACATGCACGTCATGTTTTCTGGGAACTTTGACAATCACCTTAGGTGCATTGGAACAGTACTAGATGCCATCACGTCATTTGGGCTCATCCTGAACACAGAAACGTACTGCTTCACTTACAACGAGCTTCTCTTCCTAGGCCGTGTGATCAGCAAATCTGGAGTGCGTGAGAGCAGCATTCCGGGCAAGTTGGTAATCCATTACTTAAATGATATTGCGTGACAAAAAAAAAAAAACTAATGAGATACCGTGTCATGAGATGTCATGAGATGCTCAAACTACTCATGAGATGCCGGTAGATAGGTCCCTTCGTTTCCTTGATCTTCGCCTGAGCTTTCAGCACAGCCACATGTGTTGGTCGTATGAGCCGCGAGCCCAACAAGCCACTTCTGCCGTATACGTCTGCACATTCTAAGCTTGTTAAGCGGGCCATTATCAGTTTGTGCTTCAAGAATGCCCTTAGAAAGTCTTGCTGTCATGTAGTGGACGTAAGCTTTGAAGAGCAAACTCTAGGTTTGTCCTTGGCTGGATATCCTAGGGTGGTGCTAGTGTGCCGCGGAACGCGTCTTAAGAGAAGCACGATCCAGCACGCAGAAGTCAGTTGCCAATGCCCCTCCCGGCATACGCCCAAAATTAAGTGTCATACCTTACATGCATGGGATATCCCATAACTTGAAAAAGATAGCCCAAAGGGCGAATGTAAGAGTTGTTTTTTCTGCTGCCAACAAGCTCGGCAGGCTGATGGATCCAAATGCCGTCCCTTCCGATAAGTGCAGAAAGCATCACCGCAAAAAGTTTGTCGAGTGTGTCCACCGGGTGGTGTACAACCTCCTGCTTTCATGTGGGAAGAAATATATCGGACGAACTGGGCGTTGCCTCAATCATTGGCTCCGCGGACACAGCAACAATGTAAAAAATGGCTCTGGTGGTTTCTTGTCAATCTACTGTCGCGATCATGGGTGCAAACCTCTTGAGGATCAATGCACGATTGTTTCCCGTGGCAGCATGCAGTTCATCCGTGAAATATCTGAAGCGCAGATGATCGTGAAATTGGGTGATAAGTGTGTTAGCTTCCTGTCTCTGGCTCTCACAGAAAAAGAATTAAGTTTCTTGGAGGCGGCATCTCATGACTCGTAACTATGTTACATGAATTCGCACTTCATTTTCTTGTAAGCGCATGCGTGGTCTACACTGCCTCCCATGTATAAAATCGACGCAGTGGCACAATAAACTTAGTTTAAAGTTTGCGCTTTGTGTGTCGTCTTCTCTCACGTTCGTGTCTTTTTTTTTTGTTGCGCAATATCATTTAAGTACTGGAGTCCGTCCTGATCTGCAGAAGACAGCTGCCATCGCTAACTCTTCGCAGCCTGCAGACACAAAGGCAGAATGCAGATTTGTTGGTCTGTGCACCTATTACAGCGTTTTGTCAAGAACTTTTCATGCATTGCCGAGAAACTGACCCATTTAATGAAAACAGAGGCCATGTAGAAGCGGGAAACGCTGCAGGTCGAGTCATTTCAAGAGCCCATGCAACGCCTACTGTCACCACAGGTACTCTGACACTTGGACAAAGATGGCAATACCAAAATTCACACCAACACAAGTAGCATAGGGCTCGGTGCCGTGCTTGTTCAGAAAAAATATGGACAACAAAGCGTCATTGTTTACGTAGCAGGTCGTTATCGAAGGTGGAAGCCAATTAATCTACAACGGAAAAAAAGTTCCTTGCCATTCTG
Source organism: Dermacentor andersoni (assembly GCF_023375885.2). Lineage (NCBI taxonomy): Eukaryota > Metazoa > Arthropoda > Arachnida > Ixodida > Ixodidae > Dermacentor > Dermacentor andersoni. The sequence continues at coordinate 11,991,552 of NC_092820.1, forward strand.
TGGGCTATGGCAAAATTTCGTCTTTACCTACACAGCAGGTGCTTCAAAGTCATAAACAACCACCACACATTGTGCTCGATGGCAAACCTAAAAGGACCCTTCACACAGTCTCACACAGTGGAGCCTCCTCAGACTGAAAGAGTTCACACTACAGTGACCTATAAGTTTGGACAGAAACACTCTGATGTCGGATGCCTCTCCTGTGCACCCATTGACCCACTGCCACAAGACAAGTAGGATAACGACTCTTTTCTAGGGACAGCAAGTGCCGACAACTTCGCCAAGTAGCATTGAGCTGACCGTGAGCTAAGAAGCCTAGCCAAGTTCTTGGAAAGGAAGACCGACTTTGTCCATAGAGTATGTATTTAAGTGCAACTTGTCTTCTTTTTCATTGCAAAATGACATCCTCAAAAAGAAAAACTTGTCGCGAGTCAACCCTAACTACCTTCTGATTGTGCCTTCAGCACTGCAGCACATGCCCTTCATGATGACTCAAGGGCAGGGCACCTCAGGTTCTCCCCTACGCTGGCAACAATCAAGAAGTATTATTGGCCCCGCCTGAACGCTGACGTCATCAATTACGTCACGACGTGCCGAGACTGCCAGTGATGCAAGACACGACTGAGAAGGCCAGCAGGATGGCTAGCCAATCAAGCGTCCTTGCTAACTGTTTCAGCGGATCAGGATGGATTTATTGGGGCACTTTCAGTTTCAGTTTATTATTCTTTAAATACAATGAATTGGTAAAATACAATATACAGACCACTGATCATCACCGATGACATACAGGAATAAATGAATGTTCATGGTTACTGTTTACCTTAGCCGCTTAACTGAAACGATAGCCCTGCCTGAAGGTAGTGGTAGTGTGGCCGATGTCACGCAACTCTTAGAAAATATCCTCCTTAGCATAGTGTACCAGAAGTCCTGATCACCGACAGAGGTACAGCTTTTACGACGGAGCCTACTTAGGCCATCCTACAATACAGTCAGATTAGCCACTGCAGGACAACCGCCTAACACCTGACAACAAATGGCCTTACAGAGTCCCTGAATAAAATGCTCGCCGAAATGTCAATGTATGTGGATGTCGAACACAAGATGTTGGTCGCCATCCTTTCATACGTAATGCTCGCTACAACACGGCAGTGCAAAAAACAATGCAGATGACACCGTTCAAAGAAGCCCGGCAACGGTGCTTGACGCCATGCTACTACCAAACGTAAGCAACGAAGAAACCCTCGACATCACCGCCTCCCTCCAGCATGCTGAAGAATCTTTGACAACGCTACATGGAATACCAGCCCAGCAGCCATGTTTGGATTTGGACCCCTACACGCCAACATTAAGAGACAGGAAGAGAGAGGTATGAATGGGAGAGAGCAAACAGGGATGTCCAATATTCTAGTTCACATTTAAAAAAAAATGGAGTTGGGCAGGCCATGTAATGTGTAAGGCAGATAACCAGTGGACCATAAGTTACAGGATGGGTGCCAAGGGAAGGGAAGCATAATTGAGGATGGCAGAAGATTAGGTGGGACAATGAAATTGAGACATGTGCTAGGAATCAGCTAGTATAAGATAGGGGTAATTGGAGATTGCTGGGAGAGGCCATTGTCCTGTAGTAGACATAAAAAGCTCAATCAGGTGATAGAGAAATGTGCGGGATATAACCAACCCTTATATATAGCTTTCATTGATTACGAGAAAGCATTTCATTCAGTCAAAACCTCAGCAGTCATGGAGGCATTACGGAATCAGGGTGTAGACGAGCCGTATGTAAAAATACAGAAAGACATCTATAGCGGCTCCACAGCCACCATAGTCCTACCTAAAGCAGGCAACAAAATCCCAATAAAGAAAGGCGTCAGGCAGGGAGATACGATCTCTGCAATGCTATTCACAGCGTGTTTACAGGAGGTATTCAGAGACCTGGATTGGGAAGAATTGGGGATAAGAATTAATGGAGAATACCTTAATAACTTGTGATTGCAATGCATGCTCACAGACCTGGAGAGACAAAGCAGAAGGGTGGTTCTAAAAATTTATCTGCAGAAAACTAAATTAATGTTTAACGGTCTCGGAAGAGAACAGCAGTTTACGATAGGTAGTGAGGCACTGGAAGTGGTAAGGGAATACATCTACTTAGGGCAGGTAGTGACTGCGGATCCAGATCATGAGACTGAAATAATCAGAATAATAAGAATGGGCTGGGGTACGTTTGGCAGGCATTCCCCGATCATGAACAGCAGGTTGCCATTATCCCTCAAGAGAAAAGTGTATAACAGCTGTGTCTTACCATTACTCAAGTACGGTGCACAAACCTGGAGGCTTACGAAAAGGGTTCTACTTAAATTGAGGACGACGCAACGAGCTATGGAAAGAAGAACGATGGGTGTAACGTTAAGGGATAAGAAAAGAGCAGATTAGGTGAGGGAACAAACACCAGTTAATGACATCTTAGTTGAAATCAAGGAAAAGAAATGGCCATGGGCAGGACATGTACTGAGGAGGGAAGATAACCGATGGTCATTAAGGGTTACGGACTGGATTCCAAGGGAACGGAAGCGTAGCAGGGGGTGGCAGAAAGTTAGGTGGGCGGATGAGATTAAGAAGTTTGCAGGGACAACATAGCCACAATTATTAAATAACCGGGGTAGTTGGAGAACTATGGGAGAGGCCTTTGCCCTGCAGTGGGCGTAACCAGGCTGATGATGATGATGATGAAACATAAAAATAGGCTGATGATGATGATGGAGATGCCGCCAACATGGACTCTGAAAAGCTACTGCGGCATTCTTTCGGCTCATACAAGATAATCCGATGTATTGGCGCACTGGACCACGAGGCCATGCCAGACGGTGTTGTGCAATCCCAGCGGCACCATGCACAACCTGGTCATCCATGTAGCGCCTTCTTATTTATTTATTCCTCAAATGCCCCTGGAGAGGGGTTTTACATTAGGGGTGCGCAGCTTCAAAGAAGAATGTTCGATGGCAGTCTTGAACTCAGTCGCACTGGAGTGGTCCGCCATTTCTTCAGGAAGATCATTTCAGTCTCTCGCTGTATGTGGGAAAAACAAATGCAGATGGGATGATGTGCGCGCATGCGGGGGGTATAATGACTTTGAATGATTTGTCCGGGATGAATGGTGGTGAGCGTGTGATATGACGCTGTTCCCAATCGGAGCATAATAAACCTTGTGATATAAAATGAGCCTGGACATTTGACGTCTCGTTTCTAGACTAGAAAGATTCGCATTAGATTTTAGCGCTGTGACACTAGTATATGAAGAATAGTCATAGAAGATAAATCACGTGCTAATGCGTGCTAATGAACTCTGAAGCATTTATTTCTTACTTGTTTTGTTAGTTTCCTTTATCATGTGTATCTTTTTTGCTGTCATGTTCCGATTTCAGTATCGGGGTGATGCTGAAAGAGGCATGACACACGTCTTCGGAAACCGTTTATCACCAAAGTTATCACCTGGCACAAGACGCACCTTCAGGCTTTTAAGCTCTTTCTTCCCACTCCAGTTGGGCGGCCGCAAAGTCCAGAGACATTGGAGAACTTTGCGGCATCAATGCCCAACTGGAACAGTTAACAAGTGCACACTGGATGAGCTCTGTGTGACAGCTTTTAATACCTGATGCAACGAGCTGCCGCTATTCCAGCTACACCTCCGCATGGAAACTGGAGCTTCTCTCGCATGGAGACTGGAGCTACTCATCTGGAGCTCAATGAAATGCTCCTCTGTTGCACCATGTGTCATGTTTACTGTTCAACTCACTGAACCAAATACAGTGCAAACAGAGCAGCGACAAGTTCTTGCAGAAGTGAAGACGCATCACCTTCTAGCTTGCACACATCATACAGTATAAGGAGGCTATAGTCTGGCATTACGATGCTCTAATCTGGCTCTTCAGCAATAACGGCATCACCACCACCTCGCTGGTAAGATATTTTGCTATCTGTTTCTTCCTCGGCTGTGCTGCTCCTCCTTCTTACAAAAAGAATTGATCTATGGCACACTGGAGGGCCACTACCACATTCTGTGGTCCAAGAGCTTGAACAAACAGTTACTCACTGTACCAAGATCTGAGCACACTGCGCTTTGCAGTCTGTGGCAGAAGGTGAGCAATAAGCCAGGCCACCGTGTAGTGGGAAACATTTATTGAGCCTCGTGCGATGGTGATGTCTGGTTCTGGCGCACACTGGTAGGCCCGCCCTGGTAAGGTGTCACCAGCCAGCTTGGATGCATAGTAAACAATGCACAGTCAGCGTCCGAACAGCGAGAACCGGCGCGGAGGCAGTGCACCATCCTTACTCAGCAGGCCCACCTCGATGTCCTCCAGTGCTGGCAGGCCCCGCAGGTTGCCTAAGGCAGCCACTGATGCCCGTGCTCGAAGCATCCGCTGCACCACGCGCTCAATGTCGTCCGCCTTGATCTTGCCTGCAACGGGGATGGATGGATATGTGTTGATTCTTCTGGGAGACAATTATCAACTGCTGCATATGCACTGCACTGTCTCGTTTCCGCGAGACAGTCCAACCTGTAATGCATCTTAGTAAACCAAAAGCACCTGCTCCTGGTGCCCTCGGACATTGCATATCACGTGCGGTAGGTGGCTAAGAATAGATTCAAACTGGAGGCGACACTTTTTCGAGGTCCTGCACGGGAGGCCGACCACTCAGTGATAATATGGCAAAAAAGGCGCAAGACGTGACTTAAGAGGAAGCTTTAGCTCTGGAGATCGTATCTAAGTACATGGGAATGAAGAAATCGTTCTTCTCGGCAACCACTGCACTGCTTTTGAGGGTCTGTTGCATTTAAAAGAAAGAGCTATAACCTAGTGACTGCAGGCCATCGCATATTTAGAAAAATTGAAAATTGCAAGATTAACAAAAAAAGTTATCAAATTTACAACTTGGTAGCTCTGCAATAAAAACTATCTCACAATTATTTAAACTCTACCTAACAGACAGCTAAAGTGGACAAAATTGTTATATTAGACAGCGCTCTAAAGCAGTGAAAAGTCCGAGTGACGCCCTCTTGCGAGTGACATTGCTTCTGCTCGCTTCGCTGCCGCTTTGTGCATACTCTGGGTATTGGGCACTCTGACCGTACTCCGTGAAGGATGTTTCAGCTGCTTTCTGCTGTCACACCTAAACTGCATTTTTGTTTTTCCGAAACAGCAAGAATTGTGAAAATTTGTAGCTTGGATATCACAAGCTATGTAGCATTGAAGGGATCTGCTGCTTGCATGTCTAGCGCCGTGTCTGTCCACAAATTTTGCACAATAAGAATATCCATGAATTCAGCATACAAAATTTTGTATGAGGCTTCATTCATTACATAACGTTACCTTACCACTTAGTTATGCCAGGTGTTGCATTTTGCATGGGACAGCAATCTTGGTATTTGGTGTCAATAGAAAGGATACTGCATACGAAGCTTTCATAAGATTCTTACTGCTCTGGTGAGTTGTTCTAGTCAGATGTGGGCATGGTTATAATGTGAAAAACAAAGAGCTAGGCATGCACTTCGTATTAAAATGTTTACAGCTTTTTTGCCGTTCTCCAAAACAGGCACCAAGAAAAAAGCACTGTTTAAGGCTGTTAAACCGCCTGCGCTTCATGTAAAGTACATACGACACGAATACCATAACAGCAACCACCTGAAAGAAAAGTTTCCAAGTTAAGATCAAGAACCAAGCCATTACAAGTGATGGAATGTGTCATAGTGGCCTGCAGAAGCTTTTATTGAAGATGTGGCACACCCCTACTACAACGGAAGCAGCCAACCGTCATTATGATGAGGCACACATTGTTTCTGAACCAATCCATCCCCTAAAAATTCAAATTGAAACCATGAACAGTTCTTTAAAGCAGCGATTGCAATGCCTAAAGCATATACTCGAGACACTAGAGAGCTTGAAGAGGATAATCGCAGTACCTTCTGCATCACGATGTCTTGAACCTCTGTGATTTGATAATAGAAACTGAGAACTATTTATTAGCTTAATTAGTCTATAAAAGACCACTTCGTGTACCTGTCACATAAAGAATACACCATAAGCCTCACATGAATCCACTTGATTTTTTTTACCTGCTCCGGTGAATGATATCTTTAATGTGGCACGTAGCACCAAAGGGAAAAGATTAAAGGGAAATAAAGGGAAAAAAATTATATTTCATTCTGAAAATTAGGCATTTCCTTACATGCTCAAAACATTCTCTCCTTCAGGGCTTCTTTATTGGGCTTTATTTACAGAAACATCAGCATGGCCATTTGCAGTTATCTCTATGACACAAGAAGGATGCCATGTTAAATATACTGAATCAGTAATTGGATAATTTATCAAATTACCGATTGCGCACTAGAAATAATTCTAATACAGCCAAATTTGTTGTTTATATATAATAATAATAATTTTTTTTGAGTTCAGTATCTGTAAACTAAGTCTGATTTCTAATTATCAAACATTTCTACCTTAGTCTTGACTTACTTTCTCTTTTAGGTTTTCTCTCCCCTACTTCAACCTCCGGCTTCTTAACCAATCATCTGTCGTGGGTAAGTGTCATGAAATGAAGAACGAGCAGGCAAGGATCTGCACCATCTTGTACAGAGATCTGTCTTGCCAACACTGTGCACATATTGAAGTTGTGACTAAACTGGTGGAGGTGCTGGGCACGGTTCATCCGATCCCACGATCCCCTCCTGGTAGCAGGAGTGGCAGTCCTACTCTAGTGAATACACCTCTTCACCGGGCCAGCAGGCAAATCCGAGAATTGCCTCTATAGCATGGACTTTCTCCAAAACAAAGTCAGAATAGTTGCTAAAGGAATACTTGAGGAAGCAGAGCATTCCACTGTTCCCGCGGCATGCTGACTCCTCGAAGCCTTCCAATGGCAGCACAAAGAAAATTTGGTGCTGCCATTAAAAATCAGCCTTCCCAAGATCTCCCATCAACAAGATTCAACAACGACCGCAGCTGAACTCGGTGATAGGCTCTCGTTAGATATACTCATTGTGCTTGACGTCAGTGCCTTATTGGAAATGGGTGTTGACTAATAAATCCTGTTGCAGGAAGCTAGCGACAGATTTTAGAGAAGTTATCGTGCTGGAACGCAAATTCGTACTGCTGGTGGGCATATCGAAACACAGCTGGGCATGTACACGGCAAGAGAACAAATCTGTGGGTCAACGTTTCCAGCCAACTGCCCAGCACTCTGCGACTGCTCTCGGGTATAAACTCTGCAAGAGTACAGAGCTCACACAGACCTCTGAGAGTGCACAGTCACCTTCTAGGCACACAGAGCATCAGACACCATCGATGATTGCTGTCGCAATGCGCTTCAGGTTCACGGCAACATAGCCTTAGAAGCAAGGGACACTGAACGAGCATATCGCCTCTGCCTCTGTACCAATAGCCACCATCATCCTACAATTGTAAGGTTTCTGTTTTTTAGACTAAAACAACAGACCCTGTCATACGGACGCAAGTTGAGAGGAACTGGCTACAGTATTTGTGAGGATTTCCCTTGTCCGGTGCAATGTGCTAGGAAGTATCTTATGCAGGGTTGATGATGATGTATGGGGTTTTGTGGCGCAAGGGCCAGGTGTGGCCAAAGAGCGCCATGTCTGTGGTAGTGGGTGTGCAGTGTAACTATGATTACTATGAAATTGGTGTGACGTGGCTGTAAAGGGGCCTTAAAATATACGCTCTAAAGTGCGTAAAATATGTGTAATAAAATTATGGCGATGACGTACGACTTGTACTATGAACATATAGATGCATATAAAAAAAATGATGCGATAGGTAAAATATATCAGTATATAAGAAATGCTAGAGCACTACTACCTCCTTAGAGCCCTTGAAGCACAAGGGCCTGGAGGCATGTGCTATTCAAAACAATTATCGCAGCGGCATCCTCTGGAGTGAGGATGCTCTACGAATTTAATGGGCTTATAACGTATAGAACTACATCCTTTAAGAAGTCGAGGACTGCCTTGGTGTTAAAATGCGGTTCCTTACCAATAAACATAGCCGGGTGTAGAGGGATGTAATTACGGTATGCAAGCGGAAAATGTTTCATTCTTTCAGGCTCGGCTTTCCGACACTCCAAGAGGACATGGAGGACGGTCAGCCTCTCACCGCATCTACCACAGGTTGGAGGTTCAATTCCAGTAAGTAGAAAATGATGGGTCCCAAATGTGTGTCCTATTCTGAGGCGACAGAATAGGACATCTGTTCGCCGACATTTCGTTGGGGAGGGCCAAAAACCTAACTGGGGCTTTATGACGTGCAGTTTGTTATTTGTTTGCGCGTCCCACGTGCACTGCCAGTGATTTCGCAGTTTATTTCGTAAGAAAGGCCTCAGGTCTGTGACAGGCACATCAGCGGTAGGGTTAACAGCTTGCGATGTGATAGACGTGGCCATCTCGTCCGCGAGAATGTTACCTTCGATTCCCCTATGGCCAGGGACCCAGCATATTATGATATTCTGGTTAGATGAGTAGGCTTTACATAATACCGAATACAGTTCATTGAATACGGGATTTTTATGTTTGTAGAGTGACATTAAGGCCTTCACGACGCTTAGAGAGTCTGTATAGATCGCTGCTTTTGAGAGTTTTGATCTTCTTATGTGCTTCACGGCAGAGAGTACTGCGTAGGCCTCTGCCGTAAAGATGCTTGTTTCCGGATGTAGTACATCGGATTCCGAGAAGGATGGGCCGACGGCTGCATAGGATACCCCGGCATTTGACTTTGAAGCGTCTGTGTAGAAATCTGCGCAGGAGTGTTTGTACTGAAGTTCTAGGAAATGCATTCTGATTTCGTCCTCAGGAGCGTGCTTTGTAACTTTTATGAAGGATATGTCACATTGTATCACCTGCCACTCCCAAGGAGGTAAGAGCTTGATTTTGTGCATTAAGCGATGCTCGAGGAGTGGGACATGCATTTCATTGCTAAGCTCCTTCACACGCAGCGAGAAAGGCTTTCTTATAGAGGGGCGATTACTGAAAAGTGTAGCGCACGTCATATCGGTAACGGTATCAAAACATGGATGTTCAGGATCTGAGCGTACTTTAAGGAAATACGTAAAGCTGTTGTATGATCTCTGTAGGTGGAGAGACCATTCATTTGATTCGGCATATAGACTTTCAATCGGGCTTGTTCTGAAGGCGCCCGTGGCTAAACGGATGCCTAGATGGTGAACCGGGTCTAGCATCTTTAGCGCGCTTGGGGCGGCAGAGTTATATACCACGGCACCATAATCTAATCGTGACCGGATGAGGCTCTTATACAGATTCATTAGGCACTTCCTGTCACTACCCCACGTAGTCTGGGATAGAAGTTTCATTAGGTTCATTGTTTTCAGACACGTTTGTTTGAGGTGTTTAATGTGTGGGACGAACGTGAGTCTATTGTCAAGTATAACACCTAGAAATTTGTGCTCTTTGTTTACAGGTATCTGTTGTCCACACATTTGTAAGCAAGGATCCGGAACAAGGCCTCTCTTCCTTGTAAACAGCACACAAGAACTCTTTTGAGGATTGATTTTAAAACCATTTTTCTCTGCCCACCCTGACACCTTGTTCAAACCATGCTGTACCTGTCTCTCACATACTGTGAGGTTACAGGATTTGAAGCCTATTTGAATGTCATCCACATAGACGGAATACAAAATGGCTGGTGGTAAGGAAGCACGAAGCGTTGTCATTTTAACAATAAAAAGTGTGCAACTGAGCACACCTCCCTGGGGTACACCTGTTTCTTGTGTAAAAGGACGTGACAGCACATTGCCGACTTTCACCCGGAAGGTACGATTGGACAAGTAGTTTTTTATTATGTTTAGCATATTACCATGAATGCCCATTTCCGATAAGTCTCGCAAGATCCTGTATCGCCACGTCGTGTCATAGGCCTTTTCCATATCGAGAAATATCGAGAGGAAGAACTGTTTATGTATAAATGCGTCCCGGATATTTCCTTCAATACGTACAAGATGGTCGGTTGTGGAGCGCCCTTCTCGGAAGCCACACTGATAAGGATCAAGCATTTTGTTCTGTTCAAGGAAATGGATCAGTCGCCGATTTATCATTTTTTCAAATACCTTACACATGCAACTTGTGAGGGCTATCGGGCGGTAGCTTGCCACTGAGGAAGGATCTTTCCCTTGTTTTAAAACAGGGACCACAATGGCTTCTTTCCATGCGGTCGGAAGGTACCCTGCGTCCCAGAGAGTGTTGAAAAGTGTAAGTAGTGTCACTTGCATGTCATTGTGTAAGTTTTTCAGCATTTCGTACATGATTCTGTCAGATCCTGCTGCAGAGCTCTTGCATGAGCTCAAGGCAGCTCTCAACTCTGCAATAGTAAAGGGGCGGTTGTACGGTTCATCCTGCCGACACTTTCTTATGAGTGGCTTGCATTCTTCTATTTGTTTATATTTGAGAAAGGGGTTTGAATAATTGGTGGAACTTGACACGCTCTGAAAGTGCTCCCCAAGTGAGTCTGCTTGTTCAAGCAGGGTATCGCCTTGAGTGTTTACCAGGGGGAGTGAATAAGTTTGTCGTCCTTTTATCCTGTTAACCCTGTTCCAGACTTTCCCCACCTCTGTATAAGAGTTGATACCTGATAAGAACTTCTGCCAACTCTCTCTTCTGGCCTGTCGGCGCGTTCTCCTTCCTTCAGATTTTGCTTTTTTAAAGTTGATAAGATTCTCCGCAGTGGGAGAGGTGCGTAGCAACCCCCACGCTTTGTTTTGTTTCTTACGGGCGGTCCTACATTCGTCGTTCCACCACGGGACGCGCCGTTTGCATGCGAAACCGTTTACTTCAGATATGCATTTAGATGCGGCATCTATAATGAAGGCTGTAAAGTACTGAACGGCAGCATCAATTTCTAAAGAGGACATGTCATTCCATGAGATCCTGGTGAGAGTTCGGAATTTCTCCCAGTCGGCTGTATCGATTTTCCACCTGGGAGCCTGTGGTAGACATTCGTTTTCTTTATATGTTCTTAGTAGTATAGGGAAGTGGTCGCTCCCGTAAGGATTGTCGTTGACTTCCCATTCAAGTTCAGGCAGTATACACAGGGAAACTAGGCTGAGGTCAATTGAAGAAAATGTTCTGTTTGCAAGAGAATAGTATGTCGCTTCCTTCTTATTCAGAAGACAAGCACCAGAAGAGAAAAGGAACTGTTCGATAAGACGACCTCGCGCATCTATACGAGAGTCGCCCCACAGGGAGCTGTGCGCATTGAAGTCGCCAAGAACAACATAGGGTTCTGGCAATTCATCTATAAAGGACTGAAATTCATGTTTAGTTAACTTGTAATGTGGGGGTATATAAAGCGAGCAAATAGTGATGAGTTTGTTTAGCAGAACAACTCGCACCGCCACTGCTTCAAGGGGCGTTCGAAGCTGTAAAGGTTGACATGCTATATTTTTATGAGTGAGAATCGCAACACCACCCGATGATGCGACGGCATCATCGCGATCTTTGCGAAACGTAACATACGTACGGAGAAAGTTTGCGTGTCTGGATTTTAAATGTGTTTCCTGTAAACACAGCACTTTTGGATTATGTTTGTGGATGAGTTCTTGCAAATCATCAAGGTTTGTAAGGAGACCTCTAATGTTCCATTGAATGATTTGTGTATCCATATTTAAAATAAATTGGTGCTGTGTTTACGGAAACGGACGGGATGCCTTAGATTACAGAACCCTTTCGAGGCCCTGTAATAGGGGTTTTGTTCTTTCTGGAGCGTTCGAGGGAGCCTCGCCGCTCCTTAGGCGCTTGGTGCGCCTTGAGGATGGGTGTAGTGTCCATTGCCTCTTGTGAGGCGCCGGACACGTGCTCTTGCGAGCGGGAAGATTTCAGAGGGAGTCCCGCCTTGGAGGGCAAGACCCCTGCGCCCGCCAGCCCGGAGGTCGATGGGGCTCCCAGAGGGATTTGGCTACGCCGGCCGTTGCCAGCGCAGGAAGGAACCTCGGAAGTTGAGGCAGCCTCGGCTGCGCCCTCCTTCGGGGTCGATGGTTCCTTCTCCTCGGTTGACGGAGCAGCGCTAGCTGCAACCGTCGCGGGGGCAGATGGCGTGACTGCCGACTCACTGCTTGTGGGTCGGACAGCTGCCGGAGGCCGTTGTGACGCTGCCCCCTGACGCGCCACTTCGGCAAAGCTTTTCTTTGGCAGGTATGCAACCCGCCTGCGTGCCTCCTTAAATGAGATATTTTCTTTCACTTTGATCGTTACGATTTCTTTTTCTTTCTTCCAGGATGGGCACGACCGCGAGTACGCGGCGTGCTGCCCATCACAGTTTACACAGTGGAGAGTGTTTGCACAAGCTTCAGTGGCGTGTTCAAGGGCACTGCATTTGGCGCATGTTTGGCGGCCTCGGCAGCTCTGCGAGCTGTGGCCAAAACGCTGGCATTTGAAGCATCTTAGGGGATTTGGCACATATGGCCTGACACGGAGCTTGATGTACCCGGCCTCTACAGACTCGGGCAGAATACTTGAACCGAATGTGAGTATCAGGTGCTTTGTTTGAATTTCTTTTCCATCCCTTCTTATCTTAATTCTTCTCACATTGACGACATTCTGATCACTGAAGCCCTCCAGGAGCTCAGCCTCTGTCAGTTGGAGCAAATCGTCATCCGAGACAACGCCGCGGGTGGTGTTGAGAGTGCGGTGTGGAGTTACTGTTAGTGGAACATCTCCAAATGATACTATACTGGGCAACTTTTCGTACTGTTTCTGATCATGGAGCTCTAACAAGAGATCACCACTTGCCAGCCTTGATACCTTGTAGCCTGGGCCAAGGATATCAGTTAGGGACCTGGAAACTAGAAAAGGGGAAATGTTTCGTACTTGTTTGTCGGATTTTTCTGAGTGGATGACATGGTAACGTGGGAAGTTTGGTCTTTGACGTCCAAGGAACTGGAAAACTTCATCGGTGCGCCCTCTTTTGTGAGGGCGATCAGGAAGCGGAGGGAAAGAGGTTGCCATAAAGGGATTGAATTTTCGGCAATAACGCCAGCCACCCACCGTGGAGTCCTACAAGGGGACGCTACAGGGACTGTAAGAACAGGTCCTGCAAACGCCAGCTGTACGTTATCACTATAACCAAATATGAGATAACCTAGGTTGGTTATTCACACAAGGTTAACCCTTGCTGCCTGGAAAATTGGAAGTAAACGGAAGCTAGGAGGAGACAGGAAAGATGAAAAAGTAAGAGAAAGACGAAGATTAGAGGAAGAGAGAGACAGGAAGAGGCAACTACCGATTTCCCCCGGGTGGGTCAGTCCGGGGGTGCCGTCTATGTGAAGCCGAGGCCAAAGGGGTGTGTTGCCGCCGCCGAGGGGCCGTAAAGGTCCAAACACCCGGCATTGGCTCAACCCCCAGGATCCCCTTTTCCCCGGACACGGCTAAGCCGCGCACGGCTACACGCGGGAGGGTCCAACCCTCGTGTGCTCGGGTCCGTGGTGTCGCAACACACCAAACGCCTGCTGACGCAGACGCCCCTGCGGGGTCTTATGCAGGGTGTCTACCAAATCGACATCTACAAATTCCCTGAGTTTTCCAGGTTTTCCCTGAGTGCCTTTGCAAAATTGCCTGAGTGACAGAACTTTGTTTTATGCCAAGACCGGCTGACACCATGTTGCCCGATGCTAAAAAAGTACTTAATCCAGTTTGAATAGCAAGGAGCATAATTTATTTTATTAAAAAAGAAAGCACAAGGGAGGGGTAAGTAACATGCGCGGCAAATAAAATATCTTTGAAAAAACGGTAAAACTCATTGCAAATCAAGTTGAACATTCTCAAATATGAATAAAAAGGAGATGCATACAGAAACAAATGTTTTCGAATATCAGCTATCTTTATCAACTGATAACAAGCTCATTGGTATGAGGCCCAAATTTTGTCACAAGTGAGATTCTCAACAACTGGTGTGTCAACCTCAACTGTCCTGACATATTCTCAGCCTGCGCACAACACCTCAGTGTTGCATTTCACTGCTTTAAAGAGCTTATCTTGGTTTGGATAAGGGACACCTGCATCTCGGCATCAGCCAACACGTTTTTTGAGCTCAAGCTCTTTGAAACAAGCGGCGGCAGGTTCTCTTTCCCGCTCATTCCTCAATGCGTAGGTAGTTTCAGTTCCCGTCTTCCTTCCACTGCACGTTCGCCCCACCGACCATTTGAAGCATGCTCATCGTCAGTTGCACAGTCAACGTCCAATTTTTCTGACTGCCTAGGGGCTGTGAAAACGTCCGTAAAATCGGGCAGTTCGAAAAAAATGGATGCAGGTCTTTTAGTGCCATTAAGGGCTCCATTCGCCACAGGCACATTCGAAAAGGCCGGCCAGTACACTTATTAGGCATATCGGTGCTCGTACTGTGACATGAGATGGCGGGTAGACGAATGTATAAATCATCATCATCATCATCAGCCTGGTTACGCCCACTGCAGGGCAAAGTCCTCTCCCATACTTCTCCAACTACCCCGGTCATGTACTAATTGCGGCCATGTCGTCCCTGCAAACTTAATCTCATCCGCCCACCTAACTTTCTGCCACCCCCTGCTACGCTTCCCTTCCCTTGGAATCCAGTCCGTAACCCTTAATGACCATCGGTTATTTTCCCTCCTCATTACATGTCCTGCCTATGCCCGTTTCTTTTTCTTGATTTCAACTAAGATGTCATAAACTCGCGTTTGTTCCCTCACGCAATCTGCTCTTTTCTTATCCCTTAATGTTACAACCATCATTCTTCTTTCCATAGCTTGTTGCGTCGTCCTTAAATTAAGTAGAACCCTTTTCATAGGCCTCCAGGTTTCTGCCCCGTAGGTGAGTACTGGTAAGACACAACTATTATACACTTTTCTCTTGAGGGATAATGGCAACCTGCTGTTCATGATCTGAGAATGCCTGCCAAATGCGCCCCAGCCCATTCTTATTCTTCTGATTATTTCCGTCTCATGATCCAGATCCGCGGTCACTACCTGCCCTAAGTAGATGTATTCCCTTACCACTTCCAGTGCCTTGCTACCTACTGTAAGTAGCTATTCTCTTGCCAGACTGTTAAACATTAGTTTAGTTTTCTGCAGATTAATTTTTAGACACACTCTTCTGCTTTGTCTCTCCAGGTCAGTGAGCATGCATTGCAATTGGTCCCCTGAGTTACTAAGCAAGGCAATATCATCAGCGAATCACAAGTTACTAAGGTATTCTCCATTAACTCTTATCCCCAATTCTTATCAATCCAGGTCTCTGAATACATCCTGTAAACACGCTGTGAATAGCATTGCAGAGATCGCATCTCCCTGCCTGACGCCTTTCATTATTGGAATTTTGTTGCTTTCTTTATGGAGGACTATGGTGGCTGTGGAGCCGCTACAGATATCTTTCAGTATTTTTACACACGGCTCGTCTACACCCTGATTCCGTAATGCCTCCATGACTGCTAAGGTTTCCACTGAATCAACCACTTTTTCGTAATCAATGATTTTTCGTAATCAAGGGTTGGTTATATTCCGCACATTTCTCTATCACCTGATTGATAGTGTGAATATGGTCTATTGTTGAGTAGCCTTTACGGAATCCTGCCTGATCCTTTGCTTGACAGAAGTCTAATGTGTTCCTGATTCTATTTGCGATTACCTTAGTAAATAGGTTGTAGGCAACGGACAGTAAGCTGATCGGTCTATAATTCTTCAAGTCTTTGGCGTCCTTTCTTATGGATTAGGATTATGTTAGCGTTCTTCCAAGATTCCGGTACGCTCGAGGTCATGAGGCATTGCGTATACAGGGTGGCCAGTTTTTGTAGAAATGTATAATTCTTCCGTGCATAATTAAGGAATACATGTGACAATTGCCCCTTTCCACGCTTATGCTTCGCCCCACAACATTACTGCATTGAGGCGAAGCTGACTTTCGGCACCCGGCATTACGCAACGAGCCGTGTTTTCCGAGGTTCGAAGCCAATCGCGAGGACCACAAAGGCGGAATCGGTGCCATTGCTGACAGCGGCGAATTCTTTCAATGAAAAACACGGCGCCGAACGGCAAGAACGAACGTTGAAGCAGCTAGGCCTTGCGTTTACCACGGCGGCGAGGTAATCAAAACGGCGGTAGTGGTGGCATTGATTAATGCCGTTTTGGACCTGCCATCACGGCAAGAAGTCTGGGAAATCGGACGGCGAAGGGCTCTTGCGTCCGAAATTTCAGATGTTCTTATACACTGACTCTATGAGGTACGTGTATGGTGATGCCGCTATGGTGCCGCGAAGCCATCGAATTATCGGGCGTCCAGAAATTCGGCCAATGACTGTACACTAGCAGCTCCTCCGACGACACGGCGTCAAAAGACGATTCGTTACGATCCCTCTCTGTTACGCGAGCCAGCATTACCGCGACTTTCATTCCCTTTCAATAAAATTACAGCTAATTTTCCCTGATAGAAGCACAGATTCCGAGTTTTCCCTGAGTATTTCCAGACTATTCAAAATCCCTGAGAATTTCCGGTTTTCCCGGTTGGTAGACACCTTGCTTATGCCTTCGAAAAGAGCAAATCTGCACCATTTATGTTGCCTTACAATGTTCCTCGGAATGAAATGCTAGGTTTTTAACGACGCCTCAGAAAATGTAAAGGAAACACAATAGCAACTCCCTGTTGTAGTCAGAACACACATCATGCAAATACCACCCGTCGTGCTAGTATATCATTTCCTACAATCTATACTAATGCAAGCAGTTTCCTCCCCAAATGCGAGCTATTAATTATGTAATCTAGCCTCTTCATCCAGATGCGATATACTATAGTACAGTTAAACCTTAATATAACAAACTTTAGTATAAGAAAAGTCTCTATATAAAAAAGTATTTCACTTTTCGTAACATCTTGTCCATAGAACACCAAGTAATTAGAACCTTAATGTAACGAAGTCCATTTGCATGCGATTTCAATATAATGAAATTTCGTTTCTACAGCAAAGAAATGCCGAGACAATAAATGGAAACTTCCACAGACACAGATGGTCAAATTATTGAATTACAAGCG
This sequence comes from Dermacentor andersoni, assembly GCF_023375885.2. NCBI lineage: Eukaryota > Metazoa > Arthropoda > Arachnida > Ixodida > Ixodidae > Dermacentor > Dermacentor andersoni. Next base: position 12,008,617 of record NC_092820.1, read on the forward strand.
GCTGCTTGCAAATGCACCTCTCAAATCATGCACGTCGCATGATTTGAGAGGTGTTCATGTCCCGTATAAAATCCAAGTGCGATAAGATCCTATCGCGCTCTGCGCACTTTGTGCTTTAGGTGCGTGGGTGAGGAAGAAACATGGTGGCTTCACGCACGAGTGCTGCCTCCCCGCGAGAACAAAGGGAAAGTGGGGGAGAGGAGAGAGTTCAGGATAATGCGATCAAGAGTGTGCGAGGGGCGGGGGGGGGGGGGGGGGATAAGCTGGTGCGCGTCTCGGCCGTGGCTGCATATGGCTGTAAGCGGGGCTGAGCGCATATGCAGCCCCGCACCCTGCTTCAGAAGTAATCTGCCGCGTGTACAAAGAGCGGGCGTGTTGAGATGGCGTGGCATCATGTAAGCTGTCTTCCTGCGTGTGTAGTATTGAAGGTTGTGTAACCTAGAGTTTCCGTGACTCATTGGAGCGAGAGGCAAATGAAGCATTCACCCCCCCTCCCCCTGCCTGCGCTTTTCATGATAGCATCGTCCCAGTGCGGGCGCGCTATCCGCCGTGGGGGCAGAGCACAAGCTAAAGCGTGGTTGGCTTCGTTTCATTCATACCGCCTGTGTGAAGATATTGTCGGCGTGGCATGAAACCATATATCATTCGTCACTGACTCCCTAACTCACCTAAATAAATTGTTTTCTTATTCAAATTTGCTTTGGAACATTCTCTGGCCCCTTTCCATGTAAGAAAAACCGATTGGTGACTACTTGTTTGCATAAAAGGTCGAATTTCAATAAAACAAAGCTTCGATATAACGAAGCTAATTGCTAATTTTACTTACTTCGTTATATCGAGGTTTAACTGTACTTACTGAAATGTGGCCTACTGATCACTTGTCTGACACTGAGGTCTTGGAAGACTCACTCGGTTTCCATACCTTCTGTAAGGATTGTCTACACATCCGGGGAGGCTGTGTTCTTATTGCTGTGAATGACTGGCTACATTGTTTGTTCATCGACAGTTCATTTGACCTCGAAATCCTATGGCTTCTTTCTTGTGCTGCACCCCAAATTATCCTGCTAGGTGTTTGCTACTGGCTGCCAACTAATGACCCAAACTTTGCCATAAGATTAACATTAAACATCCTTATTCAGCTCCCAAGTAGACATTTGGCGACTTCAGCTATCCTGGCATTGGCTGGAGTACTAGCTTACCTTCAGGCACAACCCGACCGGAAAAAATGTTTCTTGATGCTCACCTCAATTTCAACATAACCCAATTATTAACTAAACCAACACGAGTCACAGCAGGCAGCGCTAACATATTGGACTTGATATTATGGAATAATTCAGAGTCTTTTCTTACAAAAATACCTACGAAAATTAAGTGACCACCAAGTAGTTCAATTTTCATCCTTACATCGCCACTGAGACAAACTTGCACTAAAACCACACGCCTTTACCACAAGGGCGACTACGACGCCATAAACAGTGAACTTGCTTCCTTCTACACAGTTTTTTCATATAATCTTAGTAGTCGTTCATTAGAACAGAACTGATCACTGTTTCATAAAAATATTACAGAATTCACAACAGTCCACATTTCTGTTACATTTTGTACCAACGAACCGAAACTGTGGTTCATGACATCCCTTAAAGGATTATAAAACAACAACAACAAACAAAAAAACGGCTTTTCTGTTCTGCGAAGCTGAAACATGTCTGTTGGCACGGGAAAAATATTACGAGGCTGAGAAAACATACATGAACACTATTTCTCGCGAAAAATACTTTTTTTTAACATATTACGTTACCCAATGTGCTAAATACAAAGCCTCAAAAATTCTGGCAAATCCTAAATCCCAAGGCAATGGGTACCGTCACCCTCATTGATGATACTGGCATGGTGATCAGTAGCTCCAACTGCGCAGATGCATTCAACTGTACTTTTTCATCTGTCTTCACCATCGAACCAGACACACCCTTTCTCTTGCTGTCAGCGCCTGTGCAGTCTACTAAGCGGCCAATCTTGTTCAATACCAATGGCATCAAATCTATCATAGACAGAATCAAACTATCATCATCATCCAAACCAATGAAATCAACTCTAAGCTACTGAAAAGCAAAAAAAAAAAAAAAAACATATATGGCATGTTTATGCCAACTTTTCACTCAGTCATTGTCTTGCAGTAGCATCCTGCATGAATGGAAGATGGCAGCAGTCATTCCAGTCTACAAATCTGGAAGTAAAAGCTTTGCTTTAAGCTATCACCCCATTTCACTAACTAGTATACTATGCAAGATCATGGAGCACATAATCTACTCTTAAATAATGCAGCTCCTAGATACCAACAACTTCCTCCATCTTTCAAAACATGGTTTCTGTAATGGATTATCATGCGAAACACAACTAGCCATGTTCATTTCTGACTTAAACGCTAATCTGGACCATAACATATAAACTGATGCCGTTTTTTATTTGACAATGTATCTCACCAACGCTTACTACTGAAACTATTCCAACTGAACCTGCACCCTGACATCCTAAAATGGGTAGCATAGTCCCTTACTAATCACTCTCAGTCTGCAAAAATCAATAACCACGCTCTCCCAGTAACATTGGGCATTACCCAAAGATGCATTCTTGGCCCGCTACTCCTCCTAATTTATATTAATGCCCTTCCACTACAGGTGTCTTTACAAATCTGAATGTTTGCAGACAACTACATCATTTACCAAACATTTCACAACAGTACTGACCAGCAGCTACTGCTTGACCACAACAAGGTACAAGATTGATGCGACAACTGGTTTAGGACTCTTAACCCACTTAAATGCAAACCAATAGCTTTATCTTGCTGCCAGAATCCTTTATCTAATCTTTACTGTGTTACTAATACATTCTACTAATATGTACTAATACATACACATTTAAATACTTAGGCATCACCCTCTCCAATGATCTAAACTGGCGAGCACAGATCACAAACATCGTATCCACCGCTGATGATACACTGGGGTTTTTGAAACGACATCTCTGACATGCACCAGAACACGGTAAACTGCTTGTGTACAAAACACTGAGATGTCCCAAACTTGAATATGGATCTATCCCTTAATATATCTTGAATATATCTGGAGCCTGCACCAGACACATTGTTACGGTGAGCATTCACTCAACAGTACATGGCTGGCAATCGGCTAGTTAAGAATGCACAGGGCACACAGGTTTTAACAGGTCTTTCAGTCTGACAGCAGAGATTCTGACCCCACCCTACTACAACGTCTTTGTCTTCGCCACTGTTCGTGACATTATCCCCGGCCGGTGACGCACCGTCCAGGTGCTGGTTGTGGTCAAAATGGGTTATCACAGTTGTAACGCTTGAGGCAGCCAACATATACGATGTCACTTCGAGGTATGGCCATCGATGAAGTGGATGCCATGGGAGTTATCTCATAGGTGACAGGAGTCACCTGGAGCAGCACAGAGTAGGGCCCGAAGTACTGCGACGTTAACTTTTCACAGAGGCTGACACGACGCGATGGGAGCCAGAGAAGGACAAAAGAGCCCGGTGGAAAAGCAGTATCCCGGCGTCGACGATCGTAAATGGACTTGTGCATAGGAAGTTGTGAACGTGGATGCCGGATCAGAAAGGAGCAAAGTGTGAAATGGTAATAAGGGATGGCGGCCAAAGAGAAAATAGAAGGGTCAGTAGCCAGCAGTGTTATGACGCGATGAGTTGTATGTAAATATGACAAACGGAAGGGCAACGTCTGAATCGTAGTGATCATGAGAAACGTACATGGAAAGCGTATCGGTCAGTGTACGGTTAAGGCATTTGGTGAGTCCATTGATTTGAGGGTGATATGAGGTGGTGAAGTTGTGATGAGTAGCACATGATCGAAGTAGATTGTCAACAATACGAGACAGGAAATACTCCTGCAATCTGTGAGTAGGGGACATGGAGCACCATGTTGGAGGATGACGTCGTACACTAGGAAGTCGGCTACATCCGTAGTGCAGCTCGTTGGCAACACTCAAGTAAGTGCACATCGCGTGGTATATTCTGTAGCAACTGCAATCCATTTGTTACCTTTCATGGAAATTCATACCTGCCAACTTGAAGATATGGAAATTCGTAAAACTATCGTGGCGGTGAGAGGGGGGGAAGGGGGGGTGCGTGGCAGCACTTTTTTTTAAGGGATTTACCTTTTGTGAGAAACTTACTCTCATTTTCACAAGTGCAAGTGAAATCCATGTCTTGGAGAGTAAAGAGTGAAAACTCCACTGGCGCACAATTTATTTTTGCAATGCTTTTATTGTTGCCGACATTGCTTCAGAAACTTGTCCGTGTAGGTTTGCTCAGAGCAAGTACCACTCTGGTGCCCCTTGACCATCAGCAGACTTTCGAGTGTTTTCTCAGACACAGATGAGCGAAACTCCGTTTGAGTCTTGTTCACAGTGCTGAATATTCTCTCACATTCAGCATTGCTGTGGGGAATGGAGAGAATACCCAGCATAACCATTGAAATTCTGTGGAACCTGAGCAATCTGTCAACACTTCAAACGCTTCTTAATTGCGACCACAGCATGTTGCACCCTGGCTCATTCAATATGTCGGCTGGAACCTGATATGCTTGCAAGTTGGCAAACTCGACTTCAAGTACGTCGATTACTTCTGATTCACAGGGTTCACGCTGGTGTACATGACAAAAATTCAAGGGTTTTCAAGGACTTTCAAGGCCCTGTGTGTGGATTTAAATTGACAGATGTTCAGGGGTAGACAGAGGCTCGAAATGATGATAATTAGCTGAAAAAGGGGATTGTCGCTGCAGCCAACGCTTTAACAACGAAACTTGTCTTCAGACAAAACTATGGCTCCAGCGATACTTTCATTTTTTTTTTTACCATTATTCATCACTGTTTGTCAGAGTTACACGCATGACCACTTTCAGTGCGTTAGAAGATGCAAACATTTATTTGCTAAAGCAGATCAACCAAGCAACAAACACTCCCTCAGTCCTTAGGTGGCCTCATTTTGCTTCGCCTGAATTTTTACGTCAATGTCCAAGATCTCCGGCTGCTTGCTCTTGGCAGTCTTCCTTAGGTTGTTTAACTTCATTATGCAAGTCGGGTCACTGGTTGCCTCCGCTTTTTCTGCATATGAGTCTGCTGAAGCTGTCAATTCTGCAACAGCGGCTTCTAGTTTCTTTTTCTTCCTTCTGAGAGTTTCAATCTCTTCATCAATGCAGCATTTCTTCCTCTGTTTCGCACCTTCACGCTCCTGCTTGTTCTGTGTTTCCAAAAAGGCACAGTACTGGTTCTTCGCAGAAGCCACAGATGCTCTCAATTCCTTGGTGATGGGCACATAGAAAATGCCACCTGCTACGCGTACAGCATCACAGATAATGCGCTGTGAAATGCGAGACACTTCTTTCGTGTTTTCTACTGAAACCTGGCGATTCACGCTGAATCCTCTCTCTACACTTGCTTGGTCATGACTAAGTGTAAGCAGCAGTTTTCCAACACTCCAAAGCTCGGCATATGCTGAGCCAACCTCTAAAAGTTCATAGAAAAATTTGTCAAGTGTATGCAAGCACCTTTCAAATAGCTGCAACTCATGTTTGCGCTCCTGTAGCAGCTCAATTAACTGTGCAAGCACAGTATCCCTTGAATGCTCATGGATTCTCTCTGCTGAAATGAGTGCACCCAGAACTTTTTTTAAGCCTTCCAGACACTCATCCAGCTTCGATGAAATCTGCCTGGGGTCTAGTGAAGAGAGGCCTCTCACAATGGGATATCGCAGGGGGCTCTTCTCCAGGATCTTTATTGTGACACTTAGAAGAAACTCCTTGCACTGCATCGCCGTGGGGCTCTTCTCCAGGATCTTTATTGTGACACTTAGAAGAAACTCCTTGCACTGCATGCGAAATGCAAATGCCGCTTTCACACTTACTGTGTGGCTTTTAAGAAGCTGCTTGGCTGTGTGACCAACATCTATCTTCTCGAGTGGCACATGGTTGTTTATATTTTCAAAGCCAATCTTCAGGAGGCCAGTGATTTCCACTGATGAACAGAGAACAGAAGACTTGATAAACTTTATTAGCAGTTTTCTGACAATATTCTCAAGGTCCTTCGCCAAAAAGAACATAACTGGCTTATCTGTCTGAAAGTGTGTCAAAAATGGCTGGAGGGTCATCGCAATAGGAAGTGCAAACTTGAGGTTTGCTACGACTAGTGGGTCAGTGAAAGTCACAAACATTCTGAAAAGAAGCACACTTGGGAAGGTTCACTTCCTTGCTTCTTACCACTTCCACATACTCTTTGACGTCAGGCCAGAAAAGCAGAACCCGCTCTATCACCACGATGCTCTCATTCCACCGATGTGCACAGAACTTGAGAGGAAACAGAGTTGGTCCAGTGACAGCTACAAAGTCTTCTCTCTGGGTAGGTGCATCAAAAAACAGCCTGCTCATACTTGAGAGCAAAATGTCCAAGCTCCATTTGCTTGGTGCAAGACCTGCCTTGTAGGCATTATGCACAGTGTGCAAGGTACAGCTGCCCAAGTCTAAGCACCTCACCTGATTGTTCTTCTGTAGGTGCTGCTGCAGGCCTTTGAATGCCTTGGGATTCACATTGGGTCAGTCCACTGACACTTGCACTATTTTATGTAACGGAAGCGGTTCTAAGGCACCAAGTAGTTTTTCTTTCAGATCTTATGCCCTGGCATGGCCCACAAACACAGATGTGAAGTAGCGTACGGTGACCGACTGTGATGCATCCCAGTACCTTAGATGGAAATCCATTTGCTTTTGCTGGCAATTCTCATTCAGAGATTCATCGAACAAGACAACATAGTAGTCGCTTTTCTCTATCTCCCACCACAGAGAGAAAAGAAAGAATGGCCTCAAACCGTGCCAAGCGATATACGAGCACGTCTGCTCTCCGCATGTGAAAGATTGTGCCACTTCACTGTCTGGAAACATCCTCTGAAACAATTCATTCACCTGTGATGACGAATGATGTGAATAGTGCGATGTTATAACCTTCAATGTCCACAAAAAATTCTGCGTCAATCACAAGTTCACGCTTATTGCATGCATCCATCATGTTTGACGACTGCAATGGCCCTGGCTGTGGTTCATTCACTTTAGATTCAGAGATCGTCAGGAAGCTTCTTATCATGCAGCTACTCCTGGTGGCTTGCATGTGCTCTGTATGCTTTGCACTTCTTAGAAAAGACGGGGAATGCGGGAGATGGAAATTCAAGACAATGAGCAAAACGTGAACAAGGTGAATGCAGGAGCCAACGTTTCGACAAGTGGACTTGTCTTCTTCAAGGCAATGTATGCTTTCCTCGCCACAGTATATATAGGTGGGGTTCTTCTAAAGGGGAGAGGTTGTGAGGCGGGAGGACACGGAAACGAGGGAAAATGTGTTGGCATGTCGAATTGAGAGTAAAGGAATGCTGTGTACAAGGTCAAAGTCAGGGCACCCCCCCCACCCCGGTCTGTCAAGGCATGTGCGTTAGCCGGAGTGTCAAGGACGTCTGACACGCTGGCTTACAAAAGAAAAAAAGAAAAAAAGAAAAGGGGGGGGGGGGATACGCCAAGAGATCAAACTAAGTGTTGTTTCCTATAGCTTGAAGTTTAGCATAGCGAATAGATTCTAAAGCTCCCTTTGAAATGTTTATGCCTATTGGTTGCAATGTCTTGAACTTATGGATAAGGTATGATTCTCTGTATTTTCTTTCTCGTTCAGAACGGAAATTTGACTGTAAGATGTAGAGTTTAAATTAATCAAAGTTATGACCTGGTTGGTTGAAATGCTCGGCAACGGCGTTGGGAAGCTTTTTAGCTGTGTCCGCGCGATGTCCGTTTAATCTGACGTTCATTGATTGTTCTGTTTCACCGATATATTGTTTCTTACAGAAGGAACATTCAAGCACATAAATCCCATTCGAACTTGTACAAGTGAAGCTAGATTTGACTTCATGTGTATATATAACTATTTGCGGTGCTTTTAATTTTAATGCCACTTTGAAGGTGCCTGCAGGTTTTGCACCTAGGGCGACAACATGCTTTTATTACAAGGGAATGCTTTTGGCTGACTTTTGCGTGCACTAACATGCCTTTAAAGTTCTTGTTTCGGCGATAGGTAACCCTGGGTACATCCAGGAATGCTTTTCGCAGACGCTCATTACTTGATAATATTGGGTGGTATTTTCTTAGGATGTTGTTTATGTTTGGGAGTGCATTAGAATATTTTGTTATAAAGGCTGGCGGTCTGTCAGATTCTAATGTGGGCTGTCTCTTCGCCAATTCCGACTGTCTCTCCAATCTTGACGCGGCATCATAAGCTCTATCGAGAGCAACTTGGGGATAGTTTCTTTCTGCTAGCGTTGATTTAAGGTCATTTAGGTGGTGGATATAATCGTGGTCTTCGCTGCAGGTTCTTCTTATACGTTTCGCTTGTCCGACAAGAATTCCTTGCTTGCAATGTCTGTCTAATTGGAGACAGTCACTACAAGTACATGCACGAACACTTCCCACCAGGCCAACACTCACCACACATTAGCTTTAAGAGCGGTGCCACAACACACACCATCCGAGACCTCATTGCTGCAGCACCACAGAACATCACACATTTCTTCATTCACTGCAGGACTAATGACCTTAACCACGACACCGGTGACAACACAGTTGAGGCCATGAAAACGCTCATAAACGATTTGGACACCCACAGACCAAATGCAGAAATCACCTTGACAACAGTACTTCCCAGGATCGCAAACAAACACAGGCCACTTATTCAACAATCAGTGACACTTCTAGCTCACGCCCTAGGGACACGTAAGCTCAATGATTTTCTTCTTGACATTGGAAACCAACACGAAAACGTCGATGTCATCCACCACGCTTAAATACACCAGGACCCCGACATTCTGCTCGTCCGGGACGGACTTCACCCCAATTTTTTTGGCATCAAGGTAATGGCTAACAACATCAAGTACAGGCTCAGGAACTCTTTTAAATCGACGCAACCTACAACACCAATAAATCCTGCCTCCCAGTTAGCTTCAACACAGGAACACATGCCTGAACTTTTCAACACCAGCTCGCACGCACGTTCCACCAAAGCTAGAACCCAAGAAGCATCTACACAGACGGTGGACGCGGAACCAACACCACCTTTACAACATCTGCGCATATGGAAGCCCACAACCACCTGCGAAGCCTTCACGCAAACAGCTACATACACTAACAAGAAAACCGATACGCAGACAGACATCGGTGCAGGCCTCGACAAGAAAACTAAGCGTAAAAAGACACCACCTGAAGATTTTTTGCCCCGGAGGTCTGCCCGAACCAAACAGAAATGACTACCATGCACTAGGGATAGCACACGCAACAACAAATCTCGCCTTTTCCTCCAATCCCGCAAACTTGTCGCCAAACAAACAAATTACAGATCTCACCTAAAAACTTACACTAGCTGCATTAAACAGAGGAAAATCCCAAGAGGTCTCAGAATTAAGGTTAGATGCGCCCTTGGTTCTTTACCCTCCAGGCTATTATTAAAGTGGAATGCTGTCCTAGAAAATGCATCACTCTCCCTTATTGACATTCTCGAAGAACACTGCAAAGAACAACTTATGATAATCTCTGATCAACTCGAGAGTATAAAGTTAACTGAACCGGAAAGAAGAGAACTTAAACAATTCGTCCAAACTAAGGAGGAAAAATTACTAGATAAATACCAGCGCAAAGATATAAGAGCTGCAGATCCACCCAAAGAAACTAATGTAACCCCTGCAGCACGTAGCTCCACCGGCAGTCCTACAGGCGAGCATCCAGCGCACTGCAGCAATGTAGTAGACATATCCCAGAGTCTAAGCCCCGAAGAAGTTGATCTCCTGAAACGTGGTCTAACGTTTTGTCCGACGAACAACGCAGTAAACGAATACGAACTCCAGAAAGATATAACAGAGTTTTCACGACGCATGCGCATCAAGGAGTTCTTTTTCGGTAGACCAGATGTAGGAAAAGAAGATAAAGACTCTCTTAGACCACCTAGCACGTGGACACCGGAAACCGAACAGTGCCCAGACCTCGATTTATACTTAAAACTGATATCAAAGGAAATTCTAGAGTCAACGTGGCATTGCCGGAAACGCAAAAATTTGACCCCCGCTCAACACCAAATCCTTAAAGAACTTGCGAAAAGGAATGATATTGTAATAAAACCAGCAGACAAAGGCGGCAGTATCGTAATCTGGCCTATAGAAAAGTACAAGAATGAGGCCTCTAAACAATTGAGCAACCACACCCATTACAGAAAACTCAACTCTAACCCAACTTCAGATAACAGCAATATTGTGATAAGCACAATAGAGGAGCTCCTGTCCAGGGAACTAATCACGCAATCTGAATATCGCTTCATGATGCCCAAGAACAAAACAGCAGGCCGCTTTATCTTCTTCCTAAAATACATAAAGTTCCGGTCGAAGAAATATTTACAGCAGAAATCCCAGGTCGGCCTATTGCGTCTAATAACAACAGACCTACTGAGTCACTATCTAAATTCTTAGATCACCACCTGTCAAACATACCCACCACCCTCCCATCTTTCGTTCAAGACACGCCGCACTTCCTTCGAATTATCGACGGCATCATCGCCAACCAAGTCCTTTCCGCCCGCGCTATTCTAGTCACTTTGGATGTTTCTGCCCTTTACACCAACATTCCCATGAGTGAAGGAATTGAAGCCGTTTCTAGATCCCTCGCAGTCAATCCTTAAGCGCACGCTCCTGAAGTTTACTTATCGCTCCTTAGGTTAGTTCTCACGCTCAACTATTTCGAATTCGATTCTATACACTACCTGCAAATTTTCGGCACTAGCATGGGTACGCCATTCGCTCCCACGTATGCGAACATTTTCATGGGACAGCTTGAAGCAGACCTGCTGAAATCCTATCCTTTAAAACCCATACCTATCTTCGTTACATTGACGACATATTTATAATATGGGAACACGGCACAAGCGCCTTAACCGACTTAATTAGCCATTTCAATCGCTTTCACCCGAGTATTAAATTTACTGCTCACCACTCTCCTAGTCAGATCAACTTCCTGGACACGACGGTCTACATAGAAAACTGAAAACTGAGAACGACACTGTACCGGAAGCCTGCAGATAGCCAGCAATATTTAGACTACAACAGTCATCACCCGCGACATTGCAAGCAAGGGATTTTTGTCGGACAAGCAAAACGTATAAGAAGAATCTGCAGCGAAGACCACGATTATATCCACCACCTAGATGACCTTAAATCAACGCTAGCAGAAAGGAACTATCCCCAAGTTGCTCTCGATAGAGCTTATAATGCCGCGTCAAGATTGGAGAGACAGTCGGAATTAGCGAAGAGACAGCCCACATTAGAATCTGACAGACCGCTGGCCTTTATAACATAATGTTCTAATGCCCTCCCAAACATAAACAACATCCTAAGAAAATACCACCCAATATTATCAAGTAACGAGCGTCTGCGAAAAGCGTTCCCGGATGTACCCAGGGTTACCTATCACCAAAACAAGAACTTTAAAGACATGTTAGTGCACGCAAAAGTCAGCCAACAGCATGCCCCCGTAATAAAAGCATGTTGTCGCCCTAGGTGCAAAACCTGCAGGCACTTTTAACGTGACATTAAAATTAAAAGCACCGCAAATAGTTATACACATGCAGTCAAATCTAGCTTCACTTGTACAAGTTCGGATGTGATTTATATGCTTGAATGTTCCTTCTGTAAGAAACAATATATCGGTGAAACAGGACAATCAACGAACGTCAGATTAAACGGACATCGCGCGGACACAGCTAAAAAGCTTTCCACCGCCGTCACTGAGCATTTCAACCAACCAGGTCATAACTTTGATGAAGTTAAACTCTACATCTTACATTCAAATTTCCGTTCTGAACGAGAAAGAAAATACAGAGAATCATACCTTATCCATAAGTTCAAGACATTGCAACCAATAGGCATAAACATTTCAAAGGGAGCTCTAGAATCTATTCGCTATGCTAAACTTCAAGCTATAGGAAACAACACTTAGTTTGATTTCTTGGTGTATCCCCCCCACCTTTTCTGCTGCCGTTAAGTACGGACGTAAAGCAGAGAAGAACTACTCTCTCTCAATGCAGCTCAGTGCCTCAACCACAGAGTAGGTTGTGCTGCCAATGACTATGTCTTCATTGCCTTTCTGGTTCTCTGCAGCTCCATAGTCAACTTCCTGCAATGAATGACATGCCTTGACAACACCTGGGTGCACAAATCTAGTCAGGAGATCCTTGAAAAGGTGGTTCAAGAGGCCCCTCAGTACATGAATCTGAGAAGCCTGTGCCTGAAGAAGGCAGTTTGCCTTCTCAAAAAGCGGTATAACATTTTGGAGAAAAAGACAGCATGTCCTGTTTAGCTCCAATGACAAAAAATAAAGCAGCCGCTCCTCACAGGTCACGTGGCTGGCTTCCCCAGAATCCTTGGTATGAAGTTTCAGTTTTCTTGCTTGAGGTCCAGAATTAGCTCTTTTCCTCTTTAGCAAGAGTTCATCGCTGTCGGTGCTTTTTTTCCCGAGGCCTGCAGCAGTCTTGTGAAGATGTGTAACATTGGGGTCAGTGCAGGGTTCTTGGGGATTTGTGAGAAAGTCTTCGGAATTGGGTACAACTCCAAAAACAAGCTCTGCTTGCTGCACTGCTTTGTTTCAGATAAAAAAAAAGCTGAGTAGTGGTTTCCACTGGTCAAGCAGCCTCTTCAAACACTTTCCCAACGACAGCCAACGTGTTGGCGAATGCTTCAACATCTTTCTGACCTCGGTGTCATGCATTTTTTGGAACTGTTTAAATCGATCTTTCCGTTTCAAGCTTTTCTCTAGTTATAAAAAAATGTCAACCAAAGCCTCATCAACCTTTACAGGAAGACATGAAGCTCCTTTTTGGGCGGCCAAATTGATGAGAAGGCACGGGCAGCCAACCCCTATCAAACCTGGTTGAGCCTCTCTCAATACAGTAGAAGCACTGTTTTTCTTGCCGATCATGACATTGGCATTGTCCGAACACATAACCAACTGGTTTCCAACAGGCAAATTCCGAGACTTCATCTCGTCCAGAACCAGATTTGCAATCTTGTGCCCCGTCGCTCCCCTTGGATTGTCCCGACGCAAAGAAGGTGGCTTTTGACTATATTCGTTTCTTTAACGAAATATGTCACAACAATAGGGTAATGCTGTGTATCCCTATTGTTACTGCCATGCACAGCGATGGAAAATACTTGCTGTTTTAGGGCATCCAGCAAAGGAGTCTCCACGTTGGTGGCCATTTCCCGAACAATTGACGTCCTCTTTGTTCGTCCACAGGCATATTGTTTCGCTTCTTCACACTGCATGAATCATGAACACAGATCATGAACCTGCTGTTCATGATCTGAGAATGCCTGCCAAACGCACCCCAGCCCATTCTTATTTATCTGATTATTTCCGTCTCATGATCCAGATCCGCCGTCACTACCTGCCCTAAGTAGATGTATTCCCTTACCACTTCCAGTGCCTCGCTACCTATTGTAAATTGCTGTTCTCTTCCGAGACTGTTAAACATTACTTTAGTTTTCTGCAGAATAATTTTTAGACCCACTCTTCTGCTTTGCCTCTCCAGGTCAGTGAGCATGCATTGCAATTGGTCCCCTGAGTTACTAAGCAAGGCAATATCATCAGCGAATCGCAAGTTGCTAAGGTATTCTCCATTAACTTTTATCCCCAATTCTTCCCAATCAAGGTCTCTGAATACCTCCTGTAAGCATGCTGTGAATAGCATTGGAGGGATCGTATCTCCCTGCCTGACGCCTTTCTTTATTGGGATTTTGTTGCTTTCTTTATGGAGGACTATGGTGGCTGTGGAGCCGCTATAGATATCAATATTTTTACATACGGCTCGTCTACACCCTGATTCCGTAATGCCTCCATGACTGCTGAGGTTTCGACAGAATCAAATGCCTTCTCGTAATCAATGAAAGCTATATATAAGGGTTGGTTATATTCCGCACATTTCTCCATCACCTGATTGATAGTGTGAATATGGTCTATTGTTGAGTAGCCTTTACGGAATCCTGCCTGGTCCTTTGGTTGACGAAAGTCTAAGATGTTCCTGATTCTATTTGCAATTACCTTAGTAAATACTTTGTAGGCAACGGACAGTAAACTGATCGGTCTATAATTTTTCAAGTCTTTATCGTCCTCTCCTTATGGATTAGGTTTATGTTAGCGTTTTTCCAAGATTCCGGTACGCTCGAAGTCATGAGGCATTGCGTATACAGGGTGGCCAGTTTCTCTAGAACAATCTGCCCACCATCCTTCAACAAATCTGCTGTTACCTGATCCTCCCCAGCTGCCTTCCCCCTTTGCATAGCTTCCAAGGCTTTCTTCACTTCTTCCGGTGTTACCTGTGGGATTTCGAATTCCTCTAGACTATTCTCTCTTCCATTATCTTCGTGGGTGCCACTGGTACTGTATAAATCTCTATAGAACTCCTCAGCCACTTGAACTATCTCATCCATATTAGTAATGATATTGCCGGCTTTGTCTCTTAACGCATACATCTGATTCTTGCCAATTCCTAGTTTCTTCTTCACTGCTTTTAGGCTTCCTTCGTTCCAGAGAGCATGTTCAATTCTATCCATATTATACTTCCTTATGTCAGCTGTGTTACGCTTGTTGATTAACTTCGAAAGTTCTGCCAGTTCTATTCTTGCTGTAGGGTTAGAGGCTTTCATACATTGGCGTTTCTTGATCAGATCTTTCGTCTCCTGCGATAGCTTACTGGTATCCTGTCTAACGGAGTTACCACCGACTTCTATTGCACACTCCTTAATGATGCCCACGAGATGCCGTTCATTGCTTCAACACTAAAGTCCTCTTCCTGAGTTAAAGCCGAATACCTGTTCTGTAGCTTGATCTGGAATTCCTCTATTTTCCCTCTTACCGCTAACTCATTGATCGACTTCTTATGCACTAGTTGCTTCCGTTCCCTCCTCAGGTCTAGGCTAATTCGAGTTCTTACCATCCTATGGTCACTGCAGCTCACCTTGCTGAGCACGTCCACATCTTGTATGATGCCAGGGTTAGCGCAGAGTATGAAGTCTATATCATTTCTAGTCTCGCCGTTCGGGCTCCTCCACGTCCACTTTCGGCTATCCCGCTTGCAGAAGAAGGTATTCATTATCCGCATATTATTCTGTTCCGCAAACTCTACTAATAACTCTCTCCTGCTATTCCTAGTGCCTATGCCATATTCCCCCACTGCCTTGTCTCCAGCCTGCTTCTTGCCTACCTCTACATTAAGGTCGCCCATTAGTATAGTGTATTTTGTTTTCACTCTACCCATCGCCGATTCCACGTCTTCATAGAAGCTTTCGACTTCCTGGTCATCATGACTGGATGTAGAGGCGTAGACCTGTACAACCTTCATTTTGTACCTCTTATTAAGTTTCACAACAAAACCTGCCACCCGTTCGTTAATGCTATAGAATTCCTGTATGTTACCAGCTATATTCTTATTAATCAGGAATCCGACTCCTAGTTCTCGTCTCTCCGCTAAGCCCCGGTAGCACAAAACGTGCCCGCTTTTCAGCACTGTATATGCTTCTTTTGGCCTCCTAACTTCACTGAGCCCTATTATATCCCATTTACTGCCCTCTAATTCCTCCAATAGCACTGCTAGACTCACCTCACTAGATAACGTTCTAGCATTAAACGTTGCCAGGTTCATATTCCAATGGCGGCCTCTCCGGAGCCAGGGATTCTTAGCACCCTTTGCAGCGTCGCAGGTCTGACCGCCGCCGTGGTCAGTTGCTTCGCAGCTGCTGGGGGCTGAGGGCCGGGGTTTGGTTGCGGTGTTCATATAGGAGGTTGTGGCCAAGTACTGCACCAGGGTGGCCAATCCTGCTCTGGTGAGGGAGTGCGTTACCGGTTCTGGTCACCAGGATCAGGCCACACTCCAGGCCTGTTTATGCAATTTTATCAACACGCGGATTTTTTTCTTTTTTTTAATCTGGTGGAAAATTTCGCGGCACCGGGATTCGAACCACGGACCTCTTGCACGCGAGGCGGGTGTTCTACCTCTACGCCACCGCTGCTCACCGAAACGAGGAGTTTTAAAGCTTCGAAAGTGCGCCGTAGCTTTGAAAGATGCCGGCAATAGTTTGCTACCCATGCCGAGCCGTGCCAGAGTCTCTCTCCTCCCCCTCCCCCCCTCATGACTGCGGAACAGGCTTAGCAGATGAAAGCGCTGCTGGCAGCGGCCGGTGTTCATGTGGCATTCTGGCATTACTAATGCAACCCAATGATTTGAAAAACGCGTGAGCAGCCGCCAAATGTGCACCCCGTTCCTCGTGAACTCTCTTGGTGTGTACGAAATGCGGAGCACCGTTAATTGGCAAACAGCTTTAAACGAATTCTTTTTGTTTTGCCAATTACAAGATATTCATCTTGTGTGCCATCTGCGGTGGTGCCGCATGGACCAAACGTGCAACCCATTCCTTGTGAACAATCTGACTGCGGGTGATATGCGCAGTACCAGTAATCGGCATATTACACTTCTTTTTTTCCCCATAACAAACGTTTCACACTAGCGCATACATGCTCAGGCATGTGCTAGGGGCATACTAGCCTGTTAACTGGTAATGTCTAAATACTTTATTACATTCCTGAATAAATCAAGCTGTCTATTTTTCTCATTACAAACTTTTTGCTCACCTGTTTTTGGCAACATTAGTACACCTGTAATGTTTTTATATATATATGAAGCCAAAAGCATTAAGCTTGTAAGTACTGTAAGCAGATTATTATGAGGCTTATGAGTCGATTCTGAATGCAATTATGTAAATAGCAATGCCTCAGTATTGCACTGAGCAAAGTTTTTCTTTCTCATTTTTCTCAAAACATGGTTTTTGGTCACTTTGGTTGTTTACTGTATCAATATCTTTGGATCTAGGACAGCTAGGGCTATTACTTCTTTTGCAGCACAAAGCTAAATGTGTTGAGAATGCAACGTTGAGAGCAGATTTTTTTTTTATTTTGAGCTCCAAATTTTTTATTTACATTTATATGTGCTCTTATTATTGCTACTGTGAACACAAAACTTCGATGAGCTGTAAAATGACAAATAATTGTTCAATTTCGGATCTGTTTCCAGCGTTGCTACCTTTATGCACTCTAGTATCCAATTATATGTTGTTTGCAACTTCCCCTTTAGCAGGTAATTTTTAATTGTTTCAACATCGGCGTTGCCACCGCTGGGAGGCGGCTCTAAAAATTTCAGAGTTGTCAGACTAGCTCTGGGCCGTCCGGCAAGCCGAAGATGCCGCCCGAGTCCAAGGACTTCGAACCACCACCTGAGGCCACCACAACAATAAACTGCCGGACCATTCATTAATAAAGTTTCTTTTTCTTCAACAAACAATAGAATGTAATTAATAACTATCTCGGCAATTACTATGTATATGCAAAATATAATTAGGTACCTAAAATCATCACGAAACACTGAATGAGCATATGCAGTTTTATCAGATTTGATCAAGAAATAAAGTCATCTCAACAACCCATGTTACCCCTTAAAAACAATCCCATGCCGCACTTTGAATCAATGTAGCCAACCATTGCCTAGGCAGAAGTCAGGAAAACCTAGCAGGAACGCAAAGTTTTTGGCTTTGCCAAGCATCATTGGTCCACTTATCGGAATGTTGCGAGCCCGTGCGTCGGCGAACCACTTAAGCAGCGCGTCTTCTACGTCTGCATAGGTGGCCTTCCGCAGGCGCTTTCTGTTTGTCGAGTCGGCGGCAGAGCTGGCGATCTTTTCCTTGTTCTTTAGAATCGTTGAGATGGTTGATTTGAGACATGTTGTAGTTCCTCATTAACTCGCAGTTTTTAGCAACTTGAGACACGTCCTTCAACATTGCTCGCTTCGTTGCCATGTACAGCCCTTTTCGTTTCATGACCGCTGCAGGCACAGCATTCCCACCCGCCATCCTGAATTACAACTTAGGCCCGACTAGAATGAAGCAAGGAAGCATGGAGACTAGTGTGGAGAAGCCATCTTTGCCGGTAATGGCCAGAAAACAAAACTTCTGAACTTCAGCCGGCACCGGCTAAATGCGTGCTACAGTGCCGGCATCGTGTGACACGCCGACACTCGTGGGCAGCGCGTGATGGCAGGGAGAGGGGCACGAAACGGATAGTTCACCTCCGAGGAGGCTTGGGAAAACAGACCACGTGCACTAAGGGGCCAGAGGTCGTCGTTATTTCGCAGTGCGGGTTTGCGCCGTCTGTTCGCTGTAACCGATTGGGAGCGCTCAAAGATTTTCTTTATATGTGCGATTTTATGCCATTGAAATAATGTATATTTTGGCAGTCGCATGGCTCTCGTTCGTTTTAAGCGGAAGTTAGTCTTAAGCGGGGCCATTAAATGTGGGCTCGACTGTACAACAGAATGCCACTAATTTATTATTTTCGGAGGAAAAAAAAAGCAATAAGACTCGATTCTATTCAAAAGAAATTATATCAATAAAAAAATATTCTCCATACCTTCATATACTAGAACTGAACTGTAACCAGGGCTGGCATACAAATCTGGCATTCTTTCTAAAACTAGACTGTACTGTACATCTTCATTTTTATGTAGGTTACTGATAGCTTGCTACATTCTTGTTATGCAATGCTAGGAGACTCCTGAGCATGTTATCACCTGCCCTTATAAGAAAATTGCAATGTTATGACATGGGTGACCATGTCCTTGTTATCACTCGTGTGCAACAAATTGTACAATAAGCACAGTATTATCTGCTTCGCTTCGCTTACCAAACGAGTGTCTTGTGCTAGGTCATGTCTAGGCGAACTCACTTTAAAACAACTACTGTTTTTTCCAACACATTGTCCGTGCCTGCCTTAGCACAATCAACTCACTTATCTCTGAAATGTAGTAGTCGGCATCTTTGCGATGACCACTGGCAAGAACCTGTCGTCCTATGTCCTCAAACATGACCGGACGCGCTTCCAGGTTCATTAGCAGCATCGACTGGAGCTGTGTCTTGGCCCGCTCCAGCTCTATCTGCAAGACACACAGCGGTTTCAACACAAACACGCAATGTCAAACACAACCAACAACAATGGCTGTAACAGCACCTTGGTGCTCAAAGGCAATGAGAAAAAAGAAACAATCAAAGCAGCAATGTCGCTGATGTGTCCATGTTGGCTACAACAATAATTACCGTATTTACAAGACTCTAACATCTCCCCCAAAGCTAACATTCACCCAATTTTCGCAGGCACCTGAATAAGTGCACCTGAATGTCACAAACATGGACCTAAAAAATGTTCACTTGAATGTAATATGCTGGAAATTCATAAATGAAAGATATAGCATGCCATGAACCCCATGTTCATGCTCAGAAAAAATGCGATGTGCAGAATTAATCTTTATAGAAGGAAAACAAAGGAATGAGCTTTCATAATGAAAGCGGTGCATCGTCGTCGCCATTTGTGCTACGCTAGCCACAGAGCACAAAGAAGCGGTAACTACTATCACTTTCGTTGTGTCCCGAACGAGAAGAAAGTGGGTTAACCGAGGGGCCCAATATTTATTGATCATATCATATAAGCAGCCAACAGACAAGGACAACCTAGGGAAATTTACTTGTACTTACCAACTGAAATAAAGATATGATAAATTAATGGAAATAAAAATGGATGAACAAACAACTGGCCGCAGATGGGGAACAATTCCACGTCTTCACATTACGTGCGCGATGCTCTTACCAATTGAGCAACCACACCGCTGTTCTCCCATCCACTTTCTGGGGTATTCATGTTTTACTACTAGAACTAACCCTGGCAGTGTTAGCCAGCAACACTACTCACGAACCTTGGCAGCGGATGTGAAACATCCTTTCTGCCGCAGCCGTCACGAGTACGTGATCTTTTTGGGTGAAGCCAACTGGTAAATAAACCTACACATGCTACCTGAAGGCATCAATGTAGCCGGATTCGAGACTGGCAACATCCGGCAACATTGATGCCTTCAGGTAGCATATGTGGGTTTATTCACGTACTCGTGATGCCTGTGGCAGATCCGCCACCAAGGTTCGTGAGTAGTGTCGCTGGCCACCTCCAATGGTCTCTGTGTGGGACTTGGATACAAGGAATGGTGAAATCATTCTGGCCTTTTTGTCAGCTCTCTAACCACTATGGATGCTAAATTTCGGGAAAGTCTGTTTGCTCTTGAGAAAAGCTGAAACATAGAGTTGGTGTGCCCCTTTTTGAGGGATGATCAGTTGAGAAGGGTCTGGAAGATTCTGTGAAGTGTGTAGTTTTATTCGGCAACGGGTCTGGAGGATTCTGTGAAGGGTGTAGTTTTATTGAGCAACGATGCCAATCACCCACCACCGAGCCCAACGAGGGGGTATAGCAGGGTGAAGCGAACCTTACCATGCCAACCGTACATTGTCACTATGCGGATATACAGTTAGACCTCAATATAACGAAGTATTTAACTTTTCATAAGCTCTTGTCCATAGAACACCATGCATTTAGAACCTCAATATAATGAAGTGTGCTTGTATGCGATTTCAACATAACGAAATTTCGCTTCCGATGCAAAGGAATGCTGAGACAATAAATAGAAACTTCTGCAGACGCAGATGGTCAAACGAGTGAATTACAATCGGCTGCCTGCAAATGCACCTTTCGAATCGCGTGTGGTGTGACAAGAGCCACCGCCAAAGTGGATCCGCATCATGTTCCGTATAAAGTCCAAGTGCCATAATATCCTATTGTGCCCCGAGTGCCCTGCGCTGTGGGTGAGACTGAAAGTGTACAAGGGTGAGACAAGAAAGATGGTGGCTTCACGAGTTCCGCCTTCCCGCATGAGCAAAGGGAAAGAGGGGGATGGGAGCGACCTCCCAGAAACGCGCGTGTCCTGGCTGTGGCTGCACATGGCTGTAAGTGCGGCTGAGAGCATATGCAGCCGCACACCTTGCTTTAGAGCAAATATGCTGCGTGTGCAAAGACTGGGCATGCCGAGACGGCGTGGCATCAAGTCAGCTGTCTTTCCATGCGTTTAGTATTGGAGGTTGCGTAAGCTTGAGTTTCAATGACTCGTTGGAGCGAGGGGCAGGCAGAGCAGGATCGTCCCAGTGCAGGCAACGCCATCAGCTGTGGGGACGGTGTGCACACGAGAGCGTGGCTGACTTCACTTAATTTGTACTGCCGTTGTGAATATATTGTCAATGTGGCATGAAAGCGTATCCCTCGTTGCCAACTCATAAATTGCTTTCTCATTAAAATTTGCTTTTTTCGATTGCCTGATAATTCGGAAAATTCTGCGGCCCCTTTCCGTAAAAGGAAAATTGATCGGCGACTGCACTTATTCGCATAAAAGGTCGAATTTCATTACAACGAAATTACAATATAACAAAGCAAATTGCCGGTTTTATCTACTTCATTATATCGAGGTTTAACTGTATATTATAACTGTGTATTATGGTTACGGCACACCAGGTTAACCCAGGCAGCCCAGGAAAATGAAGAAAATGAGGAAGAGAGCAGTGGACATGAGACCTCAGGAGAGGAAAGTGGAAGGCAGAAGAAAAAGGTAGGTGATCGGCCCATTTCCCCAGGGTGGGTCAGCTTGGAGGTGCCGTGCCGTCTTTGTGAAGCGGAGGCCAAAGAGGTGTGTTGCCGCCGTCGAGGGTCCATAAAGGTCCAGACACCCGGCATTGGCTCAGCCCCTAGAATACATTTTTCCCCGGACACAGCTAAGCTGTGCACGGCTACATGCCGGAAGGTCGAACCCCCACATGCTTGAGTCTGGTGTCGCAGCCCACCACTCACCTGTTGACGTAGACAACTCTGCGGGCAATCGTAGTCACGCACAAAATGAACCCGCAGCAGCCTTCACAAAAACCTTCTCTGTTAGCATATGGCAATGATGCTGCATCTGATGGCAGTAGGCTGTTGTCAACGCCATGAAGACTGTTTTGGTATTGTATAAAATTCTAACATGCAGGTAATTTTCGTACCCATTTTCTTGGAAAACAGGTGCGCGATACATTTGGGTAAATATGGTACAGAACACATGTACAAACATCCAGCCGTGCACACACATGACAGGCACAGCATCAGGCAGTTGTGCATAAAGATGCCAAGTGAAGAATAAGCACTGCCAAACAATCACTCTCATAAACAATGCCTCACCCATCGTACTGTCTAATTCAACCTGCGGTAGGCATGCTTCCAAGCTCCGCCAACTGAATGAGATATCACGAGTAGACCTTATTTTACTTGACCTTGGCCAGAACTACAAAACTCTAATAAAATATCTTTAAGGATCTCTTTCAGAACATTTTTAAGCCAAACCTTCCTGCAAGATCTTCAGTACAATTCAATGGATTCCTCTACAATACTCATATACTGCAATTTTATCCCAAGGCACTTGGTACACAGCCGCACTTATTTACCAACGGCATCCTAAAGCAGCAGCCAGTGCTGCATGTAATTTACAAATCAATCCCTTTGTCATGGCAATTGAAAACAGCATTATTGTGCAGGAAATCTGACTTGCAGTGTGGCAAACAGACTAATAGCTTTGCGGGATAGCTGACCTACGTGAATTTGCGACATAGACAGTTCAATCAACGAGTTGCCGTGACCTTACTCATTAAAATAAAGAGCTCCCTGACAATTCCTTGACTTTTCGAGGTTCTCAGAGTTTCCCTCACTTTTCCAGGCCACTAGGCACCGTGTAAAGTTCTGAGAGTGGTGAGTCCGCACACGAGATGAATAAGGGAACTATGTTGAAGATGTGGATTGGGATATTATGAAATAAGGAGAGGTGTGCTGTCCTTGCACATAAAGAAAGAAAAGATGGTAGTACAAAAAGATGAAATGTTCACTACGATTTGGTATAGTTTTAATGTGACTAGTGAGAGTTTGACTGAACAGATCGGACACAGCAGACGCATATGTGATGCTTGTTTAATGAATGCATAGGAGCAGCCTTACTTTCAGTTGAATTATTGTTCTGTCCCCTATAGTAGCTGGTGCAAGAAATACAGACGTTAACAAAAACAGAGACACATTGGCTGTGTGCAAGTGTATTTGCACTAAGAACACAACTTGCCACTGTATACAAATACAGTAGAACCTCATTCATTTCGAAAAAAAAAAAAAACATAAGAAAAAATGTGCTAACCGGGAAGATGTACGACCTAAAGTAACTAAAAAAATTTGACAGAGTCAACTATTCTTGATATCTACGTAATGCGAAGCGTCGCGCAGGTCATTGCAGCACGAGACGCCAACGTGTGTTGAGCTGGAGGTGCTATGGTGGCCGGAGACGTGTTTTGTCGGTGTTTTAAGAAGGCGACAGGAAACAAAACAAAATCGAGCTGGTGGGCGACGCAGGGTGCCGGCGAAGCGAAACGTGATGCCCACATTGTGCCACCTGCAGCAGGGAAAGGCAGCGCGTTTGGATTATCGCCTACCAGAAGCTTGCAGTGCGCTATCAATGGCCCTACGCACCACGCGCGGTAAAACAGATAGGTGAAGATGCTTATTGCAATACGATTGGCAGTGATAGCTGTAAATACAGTGTGCGGAGCACCGGAATAAGATACTGTGTGCGCCCCGTTGTCTTTCATGTGAGATGGGCGACTATATACTGCTCTCGATCACACGCGCCTCGCGCCTTCTTTTGTTCACATGGGATCTAGTGGCCGGAAAACGTATACGATTGCAGTCTGCAGCAGGGAACGGCGGCATGTTTCGGTTATTGGTTATTAAAAGCATGCACTACACTTCTTATGGCACCACACGCTGTGAAACAGATCGGCAAAGATGCTTATCGCAATAGGATTTGTGGTGATATCTGTGAATGCCGCGTTCGACGACCCCGGAGATTTGCTGGTACCGAAATGAGAAACAGTGTGTGTATGTGCTGGCATTTTCATGTGAGATGGGCAGGCAAGTATTTTGGTGAAGCTGCCACAGCAAAAAGCTATATACTGTTCTTGATCGCGCGCCTCGTGCATTTTCTTGTTTACATGGGATCTGGCGGCCAGGAAACATATCATACGATCGCAGTTTGGCGACGTACTGAACGTTGGTGCAGAAAAATTGTGTTTTGCAGTGTGGTGACCGGGCCTGAGGTAATAGTGCGCGGTAGTGAGGGCACAGTAGCCACTGTGAGGGGTGTACAAAAACTGACCACACAGGTCAAGCACTCTACCTTTCATTGTACAGGATGGATGGATGGGTGGATGGATGGATGTTATGAGCGTACCCTTTGGTACGGGGTGGTGGGTTGTGCCAATAAGCTCTTGCTATTATACTGCCCAATGCCCTATTTAGGTAAAAAAAGAAAGAAAAAAAAAAATCGCATGAATTCCCAAAATCAAATTTTCTGACCCCCTATTGTGAATTTTGTTTTTGTACGTCTCTGTTTTTTGTATGTCTCTGTTTTTTGTCGTTTCCCTACTTTTCTTCCACCAATCTTCCTATCGCCTCTCACTAATCTCCTATTGCGGACATGTTTACTTTCCCTCTGCTCTCGCTGAACCCAAGGGCTTCAAGGAGTCCAGTGGTGGTTAAATCGACCCCTGGGCAGATATCTTGACATTAAAATAAAACATGCTCCATCGTTTCCCTAGCTTTAACGGAGCAAGCACATGCTTCTTCCTTCTTATATCTCGCTTTATAAATGCATGTTCTAAGGCCTCCCGATCTTGCTTCGAAAAGTAATGAGCTTCCCTTTGAGTTATCATAAATTGTTTCTTTCCTGATTTCGTTTTTTCCTCTAAAATAGTTACTCATGGCAGGTTTATTTTCCATTGCCGCCACTCATGAGATTATTTCAGCCTCTCTGACTTTCCGCTTCATGTTCTTTGTTGCTGTGTTGCACACCCTACAGGGCGCATACTTGCTGGTAAGCTTCCTAGTTCTTTTCCTTCACTGCGAATCAATGTTTTTTCAGTACAAATACCTCAACACTGTACCAGCCCTTTACTTTGTTCCATATTCCTCAGTCGTTCTTCATATTCAATTTTACTGTGAACTTCCCTCACTTGAAAACAATGCCAGCCCATATCACCCTACACAGCTTCATTTGTAGCCTTCCCGTGAGCACCCAATGCGAAACGACCCACTGACCTTTGCTTGCCATTGAGTCCTGATTGTGCCCCTGATTTCAAGAAAACAACCGCATTTCCAAAAGTACGTTCTTGAACCATTACACTTTTCCACATACCCCGGAGCACCTCGTACCTACTGTATCCACATAGCGCTCTGTGCTTCATTATGACTGCATTTCTCTTCCCCTTTACTGTTATTGTTTTTTCCTGTGTTTCCATATATCTACTGCCTTTGTTTATCCATATACTAAGATATTTATCTTCTTTTACCCAAGGTATTTCCTGGCCCTGTATTGCCACTGTCTGTTCACTGTTTTCATGGAATACCATAAAGCTTTATATTCTCACGCTACATTTTGTGGGGATGCGCGACTCTCGCGCGTCCCCTGATACGTTGTTTTCCCGCATAGCTCCCGTCTCCTGTGATGCGGTTTTGCCACAGGGCCTGGTGCCTACGGCGGTCGGTGTGGTTGAAGCGCAGTACGAGAGATGGTGCGAGTGTTGCACTGCTAACGCCGCCTCACGGCAGGGTTACTTGGGCACGGAAAGGTGAAGGCGCTTCCTCTTTGGCTGCGGGTCGGTGAGTGCTGCGGACATCCCGCGCGTGCACCGATCCATGCTTCTGCGAGACCGTCTCGCGTGGCCTCCTTCGAAAGCGCCACCGTTCGCGTGACCGTACGCGCGAATGACCAGGCGTTGAGATCCAGCATGAGGCGAACATATTCGCTCGCTATCCGGTCGCGGTGAGTGACTTCTTAGATTTGTCGCGCGCCCATCACCATGTTCAACGGATAGCAACTCGGCTAGCAGGCATTGATCTATGAAAAGTGCAATAAATGCCCTTGTGATTTTTTGCACTACTGTGTTGTCGTTCCTTTGTCCCAAGAGCACGGATGAGAACCCCACAATTTCAACCTAAATTCTCGCCTTCCTGTCCACAGATATTAACCAGACGTTGCAAATCACTTAGCTTGTTAGCTAGCAACACAATGTCATCCACAAAAAATAAACCTGGGAGCTGCTGCTTTACTACTGTACCCACCTGTTTGTATGAGAGATTAAACCCGATATTACTCTCTTCTAGCACCCTCTCCATCCTCACCATGTACATCGTAAACAGCAGTGGCGATAAAGGGCACCCCTGCCTCAGTCCCTTGTTGCTATCAACCTTCTCCTCGCTCCTCATTCCTTCCCATTCAATGCAAACGGTATTTTCTTGGTAAATCTCTCTCAAAGGCTGCAGACAATCATCACCTAAGCCTTCCCCTTCCAGAATATCCCACAACATGTTGCGGTCTACGTTGTCATACACTCCTGTAATGTCTAAGAAGGCCATATATAATGGTCTGCTTTCTACTCTTGATATTTCAATACACTGAGTCAGAACAAATAAGTTATCATCCAAGTGCCTACCTATTCTGAAGCCATTCTGAAGTTCCCCCAAAATTAAGTTCATTCTACTTTGTCACCAACTGTCTGGTATTCTTCTATTTTATAAAGTTCTTTCCACTGTGTTCCCCAGAGCTTCCTTAGTTTTTCGTCCTAGCTCATTAATCAGCCTAACGGGAACCTCATCTAGCTCTGTGGCTATGCGCTTAGGAATTTTCTCTTCGGCTTTCTTCCAGTTGAAATTTGTCAGCACCAGCTGCTTTTCCACCTAGGTCTCTTTCATGCTCTTTTTTTATTCAACTACAATCTCATCAATGCATTGGAAAGATTTGGCTGTGATTTTTCAGAAGTAATTTAGTACCGCTTCCCCTTCCAGTTTGTTTCCATCTTTGTCTAGGATATGTTGTTGTGTTGTTGATTTCCTGCCTAATAATTTTATGCGGTTCCAAAATATTCTAGGCGCCGCCTTCTTTTTCTCCCATATTTCTGACAAAAAACATTCACTTTCACCTTTTATCTTTGCTTTCACTAGTACTTCAACCATAGACTTTTTCTCCTGGTATATTTCTCATTTACTGGCCACTTCATCCTGTGGCAACTGTGCCTTCATTGCCTGCCTGTGCTTTTGGGATGCTTTCTGTCCTTTGGTGATCGCTTCTCGTATCTCCCTGTTCCACCAGCTTTTCGGTTTCTTTTTTCTTTACAATGAACATGTTGTTTTTCTTTACGTATTCCTGTCATTATTGCACTTAGAAGATCACTATATTCCCTTGTGACGCGCAAGGGCCGAGACAAGCGAGCCCAAGACCCGCGATGAGGAGCCACGGTTCTCGGAGGCCAGGCGCGGGATCGACGGTAGTTGACTGAGCGGTGAACAGGCGGCGTGAGTGCGGAGAGGACAGCGGCGTGAGCGGGCGAGTGTGCGGGTGGAGAGTGGCGAGCAAGAGAACTCGGAGTGTGGTTGTGTGATGCGGAAGGTTGGCGTTCGGGAAATAAAGCGGTAGTTCGGGACCATGTGTGGCGTGTCGTCGATCGTGACAAGTGGGGGCTCGTCCGGGATCTACGTGGACATGGACACAGTGGACGTTCCCGAACAATTGGTGCAGCATCTGCTGGGACAGACGAGCGGATCCACCATGGAACGCGAGCAAATCGCGGCAGCTGTCAGACAAAGACTGATGGCGGCCGAGGCAGTGCCTATGGGTTCTACGACAACGGCGGCGGTGGTTCAACCAGTGAGCGACTGCGCTCCGCGCTCCACAGGAGGTCAGCCAGGTCAGCCTGCAAGGTTTAAGGGGTTCAACGACCATCAGTCCCCCGAGGAATTTTTGGACCGGCTTGAAACGTTTTGTTTGGTCAGCGGTGTCGCAGCTGACAAGAGGCTTACGCACATTGTGCCCGCTGCGCTGGAAGGTAGCACGAAGCTGTGGTGGCGATTCGTGAACTCGTTTGCGTCGTGGGAGGAGTTCACTGCGGCGTTTATTGTGGAATTCTCCTCCATTGATGCGAAGCGCCGCTTGAAACAAGAGCTGGAGCTCCGGATGCAACATTCCCAAGAAAATTTAAAGGAGTTCATATATACCATCGCGGCCTACTACGACCGGATTGGCGGCGAAGTGCCCGAGTCGGAAAAGGTTGACCGCGTGCTGCGGCAGATGCACCCGCAACTCCAGGATTTGGTGGAGGGAAGACAGTTCAGCAGTCTCGCGGAGTTGGCAAAGGCCGCTGACGGTCTCATGGAGCGTTTCTGGAGGCGCATGCAGTACAAGCCACCACCGCCCCCTACTGACCAAGTCGCGAGAGACTTGGCCTTCCAGTCGGCTATAAACGTGGCCGGTGTGCCGGGACCACAACCCGGAGGGTTGATCACAGCGGCTGCCGCGCCGTTCCAGTATCCGCCGGCGGCATCCCCCTGGCCATTGCACCCCGCGGCGATACAGCCCTCCTACCACCGAGACCAATTGCATGGATTGGCCGCATTCACCACAAGGACGCCACATCTCTTAACGCCGTCACAGCCGCAAAGGTACCAGCTGCGTGACCACAGAGGATTCAACTGCCATCGCTGCGGAGGCGCCGGTCACATGGCCCGCGAGTGCCCTATAGGTCGGCGTGGTGGCCCACCCCGCTGCTACCAATGCAACGGGATTGGACATATCCGCTCTCAGTGTACGGGGAACGGGGGACAGTAGGTGCTACACCAGCAAGCACCTACGAGACTGCGCTGCAAGTAGCGGCCTTGGCCGGCAACAAGGAGCCTCTCCTGGAAGTGCAGATCGGGAGGACGACGTTCCAGGCCCTACTGGATACAGGCTCAAGTGTGAGCTTGCTTGGATTGCCGGCAGCAAGGGTAGCGGTCGAGGCGGGCGCCAAACCCAAGACACAGGAACAAGCACTCCGCCTGGCAACAGGTTGGTCTCAGTCAATGACTTCCCTCAAGTGCAAAATAAAGTGGGCCACAAGCAGCCGCAATCAACGCTTCTTGTGTGTGCCAGACTTGCGTCGGGACATTGTGCTGGGCAGAGATTTTTTAACAGCAACAGGCATCTCTTTACATGTATCGCTGGGTGGATGGACGATTGGAACCGATCCACAGTGCATGGTGCCATTTGCTAAGCGCGAAAAAGAGCCAGCAACAGCACTTGCCATAGAAGATGGAGAGTCATACCACTTGCACAGCCTCTTTAAAGAAGTGCTTGTTGTTCTGGGCATAGAGAACATGCATCAGGCTGGCACCAGGGAACTACATCCAAGCATGAGTAAAGTTCTCGATGACTTTAGCCATCTGTTTACTACAGTTGCGGGATGTACCACCCTGGCTCAGCACCGCATTGACACAGGGGACAGTGCGCCCGTGAGATGCAAGCTACGTCCAGTGAATGCGAAGAAGCAGAAGATCATCGAGGGCTGTGTGGATGGCCTCCTAGAACAGGGCCTTATAAGACGAAGCACCAGCCCGTGGACTAGCGCCCCAGTGCTCGTTGCAAAGAAGTCTGGAGGCTACTGGCTCGCTGTGGACTACCGGCCATTAAATGCAGGCACCCGAGTACCTGCCTACCCAATGCCTCGAACAGACTGGCTGCTAGCGCAGTTGGGCCAAGCAATGTGGTTTTCCAGCTTTGATCTCTCCCAAGGGTTTTTCCAAATTCCTGTTTGCAAGGCTGACATAGCTAAAACGGCCTTCATTTGCCATCAAGGTACATTTGAATTTACGAGGATGCCCTTCGGGGTGGCAGGCGGTCCAGCAACTTTTCAAACCCTAATGGACCGAGTGCTGCAGGGAATCTACCACCACTTTGCTATGGCATTTTTAGATGATGTCCTTGTATACTCAGAGACACTGGAGAACCATGTTGAGCATGTAAGGGAAGTGCTACAACGCATTGAGGGTGCTGGCCTTATGGTTAATCCAGATAAAGTACAGGTCTGCCGTCAGTCCCTCAAGCTTTTAGGTCACATCATCTCCCCTGTGCAGTGCAGACCAGATGAGGACAAGGTGCGTGCAGTGCTGCATTACCCAATACCCAGTACAGTTAAGCAGTTGCAAGCCTTCCTGAGACTTGCCAGCTACTATAGAAGCTTCATCCCTCACTTTTCACTGACGGCACATTCACTGACCAACCTTTTGAAGAAGAACGAGCCATGGCAGTGGGAGGAGTGCCAAGAGCAGGCTTTCACTGCACTCAAGCAGGCCTTAGCTCAGGATGCTGTTATAAGCCTCCCAGATCTAAATCGACCTTTCGTGGTGGAGACATATGCAAGTGGCATGGGCATTGCAGCTGTGCTACTGCAGGCTGGCCCTGATGGTCTGCAGCCTGTTTCCTTCATTAGCAGAGTCCTTACAGCAGCCGAGAGACGTTATACTGTCCAGGAGTGGGAATGCCTGGCAGTAGTCTGGGCAGTGGACAAGTTCAGGGCATATCTTGAATTTACGGAGCTTGAGATACACTGTGACCACTCCTCCCTGGCATGGATGTTTAATACTGACCAAGCTTCACTCAGGGTCAAGCGTTGGGTTCTTCGGCTGCAGGGCTTCAACTGCCGAATCAAGCACAGACGAGGGCTGGCAAACATACCCGCTGATGCCTTGAGTAGAGCCCCTCTCCAGTGTGAAGACAAATCAAGTGACAACCTACATGAGATGCTGTTCCCCATTGCTGCTCCAGAACCTGAAGGCAAAATTACATTTGATGAAGTAGCTGTGGCCTCGGAGGTTGAGTCTTCGCTGCTGAGTGACACAACACAGCTGGTACAAGAACAGGCTCGTGATGACCGCCTCTTAAAGCTGAAGGCAGTGGTCCAAGGGACTCAGCTCCCAAGCTCGGACCCTCATCATCGCCTCTTTCGCTATCTGGCCGAAACAACGGAACTGCACGCAAGCGGATTGCTGGTTCAGCAAAGAGGCAACCAGAAGGTAGCATGGTTACCTAATCACTTGCGGCAGCTGGCACTGAAGGTGGCCCACGACCATCCCACTGCAGGCCATGCTGGATTTTTCAAAACTCTGAGGCGTGTTGCTGCACGATTCGTCTGGCTGGGCATGCGAGCAGACATATCGAAGTATGTGCAATGCTGTACTGTCTGTCAGCGCACAAAAGCTCGGCGCAAGAAACCAGAGGGCCTCATGAGCAGTCAGTGGGCAACATCACCCATGGAAGAGCTCAGTGTTGACATTATCGGGCCCTTGCCATCTACACCCCGGGGCCACAAATACTTGCTGGTAGTTATTGACAAATTTATGAAGTTCCCAGAGCTTTTCCCTCTACGAGCAGCAACAAGTGCAAGAATACTGGAGTGCATGGTGCAAGTCTTCTGCTGCCATGGCACACCTGTGGCCATCACCACTGACAATGGCAAGCCCTTTGTTAGCACACTATGGCACAACCTCTTGAAACACTGGGGCATCAAAGATCGTCACACAGTGCCTTACCGGCCGGCTGGCCAAATGGTGGAGCATCACAATGGCACAATTAAGCAGTGTCTAGGAGCATACTGCTCCAACCACAAAGACTGGGACCGGCATATACCTGAGATCGCCCTTGCCATGCGTACTGCCGAGAGTGTTGTCACCGGATATACTCCAGCATTGTTGTGTTACGGCCGCGAGTTGCGCACCCCATGGGAACCTACAAGCGACAAGGAGGACGCAGAGCCTCCAAAAGCAGCACACCATGCACTTGCTGCAGAACTCCAGCGGTGCCTTGGAGAGGCCCTCCAGTATGCTCGGTCACATCAGGCAGCTGCTTAGGTGCAGAAATCCTGTTACGACCGTCATCATCAGCCAACAACCATCAAAGAGGGTGACCTTGTGCTCCTGGATTCCCATACCTTGAGTGATGCGGCCAAGAGCGTTTCGGCGAAATTGGCACCGCGGCGAAGTGGACCTTATTGTGTAGTCAAACGATTAGGTGACAATGACTTTGTTTTGAGCGATCCTGCTACAGGACGTCATTGAACTACCGCCCATGCTGATCAGTTGATGCTCTACCATGAGCCATGGCTCCTCCCTACCAGCACAGCTTCACGATTCGAGGGGGGGGGGAGAGTTGTGACGCACAAGGGCCGGGACAAGCGAGCCCAAGACCCACGACGAGGAGCCACGGTTCTCGGAGGCCAGGTGCGGGATCGACGGTAGTTGGCTGAGCGGTGAACAGGTGGCGTGAGTGCGAAGAGGACAGCGGCGCGAGCGGGCGAGTGTGTGGGTGGAGAGTGGCAAACGAGAGAACTCGGAGTGTGGTTGTGTGATGCGGAAGGTTGGCGTTCGGGAAATAAAGCGGTAGTTCGGGACCACGTGTGGCGTGTTGTCGATCGTGACACCCTTAAATAGCAGCTTGGGCTTGTTGGTTTTCCATCCTGCTAGTAACAGCGCAAAATGTAGACAAGAGACGAGACAAGAAGACACCACAAGTGCTGACTTTCAACAACGTTTATTCCAAAAGAACCACGGCTTCTTATAACCATTGCCCACACATGTCGCAGTCACGTGATCGCACATCATGTGAAACATGCACTTTTTCTTTTTTTGCACTCAAGATAGCTGTTGCACATGCAACAGCTCAAGTTCTTTTTTTGTCGATAACAAGGACGGCGTGCTAACGCATTGGTCACGAAGTCTGGTAATCTCGGCTGCCTCAATTATCTCCCGGACCAGCTGGTCATTGTCTTTCTTCAGCACTTTACAGCATCTGAATTCTGCGGCGCAATCTTTTGAGGGGCAATCCCTGATATGGATGCCTAGATTCCTGTTAGCCTGCTCGACGCTAAGTTTGTGTTCCTTCAGTCTTTCATTTGTGCATCTCGAAGTTTGCCCTATATACCTTTTTCCACATTTCAGAGGTATTGAATACACCACGGCTTCTGTGCACTCCACAAAACGATTCTGGTGATTTATCGTGCACCCTTCCTGGTTTATCGGCTCTTCAGCATTGACGCGTCGGCAGAGGCGTTTTAGTTTTTTCGGGGAAGTAAGCACTACATTAACTCCAGCTTTGCGCCCAATCTTTTTCAAGCGGTGAGATAAGTTGTACACGTATGGCAGGGCAACGGTCCGTCGCTTTTCTTTCATTTTTGGCTTCTCGCCACCTGGCTCGCCATGGGCACGCTCGAGTTTTAGGTTCTTGCTCATTTTTTCTGCAATGGACACAAGAAGGTGCGACGGGTAACCAGCCCTAGTAAGCCGGTCAACCTGCCGACGAAAACTTTGTTCCATTGCATGGATGCACGATTTTTTGAGCGCATTTGTTAGACAAAGGTTTGCAATTGCTCTCTTCACCAGTTTTGAATGCGCTGATTCGAATGGCAGTGGCGCCTTGTCGCCTCTGGGTTCATAGGCCCAGCAGACCTTCCCCCTGGAGAGCTCGAGTCTGAGATCAAGGAATCTCAAAAACCCTTGCGTGGGGACCTCGTGGGTAATAGCAAGCGGATGAAGCGCATGACTAAAGCATGTTACTGCCTCCGAAACTGCGTCATCTGAATTCGTGCCAGAGCCATCACATAGAACCAAGTAATCGTCAACATACCGAAAGACTCCCCGGACGCTTGTTCTGGTTAGGGCGTTCTGAAGTAATCTATCTTTTTGGGCAAGAAACAAATCGCTAAGTGCTGGCGCAATACATGACCCTATACAGACGCCGCGTTTCTGGAGGTACACATTCCCTTCCCACGTAACATAAGTGGACTTCAAATATACAGAAAGGAGTTCCAGGAACCCACCAGTTGAAACCCCGGAGGCATTCCGAAAAGCGACAGCACCGTGTGCATCTATACATTCTTCCACGCACTCCAAAATTTCATGTTAGACGTAGACATGAAATTTTGGAGTGCGTGGAAGAATGTATAGATGCACACGGTGCTGTCGCTTTTCGGAATGCCTCCGGGGTTTCAACTGGTGGGTTCCTGGAACTCCTTTCTGTATATTTGAAGTCCACTTATGTTACGTGGGAAGGGAATGTGTACCTCCAGAAACGCGGCGTCTGTATAGGGTCATGTATTGCGCCAGCACTTAGCGATTTGTTTCTAGCCCAAAAAGATAGATTACTTCAGAACGCCCTAACCAGAACAAGCGTCCGGGGAGTCTTTCGGTATGTTGACGATTACTTGGTTCTATGTGATGGCTCTGGCACGAATTCAGATGACGCAGTTTCGGAGGCAGTAACATGCTTTAGTCATGCGCTTCAGCCGCTTGCTATTACCCACGAGCTCCCCACGCAAGGGTCTTTGAGATTCCTTGATCTCAGACTCGAGCTCTCCAGAGGGAAGGTCTGCTGGGCCTATGAACCCAGAGGCGACAAGGCGCCACTGCCATTCGAATCAGCGCATTCAAAACTGGTGAAGAGAGCAATTGCAAACCTTTGTCTAACAAATGCGCTCAAAAAATCGTGCATCCATGCAATAGAACAAAGTTTTCGTCGGCAGGTTGACCGGCTTACTAGGGCTGGTTACCCGTCGCACCTTCTTGTGTCCATTGCAGAAAAAATGAGCAAGAACCTAAAACTCGAGCGTGCCCATGGCGAGCCAGGTGGCGAGAAGCCAAAAATGAAAGAAAAGCGACGGACCGTTGCCCTGCCATACGTGTACAACTTATCTCACCGCTTGAAAAAGATTGGGCGCAAAGCTGGAGTCAATGTAGTGCTTACTGCCCCGAAAAAACTAAAAAGCCTCTGTCGACGCGTCAATGCTGAAGAGCCGATAAACCAGGAAGGGTGCACGATAAATCACCAGAATCGTTTTGTGGAGTGCACAGAAGCCGTGGTGTATTCAATACCTCTGAAATGTGGAAAAAGGTATATAGGGCAAACTTCGAGATGCACAAATGAAAGACTGAAGGAACACAAACTTAGCGTCGAGCAGGCTAACAGGAATCTAGGCATCCATATCAGGGATTGCCCCTCAAAAGATTGCGCCGCAGAATTCAGATGCTGTAAAGTGCTGAAGAAAGACAATGACCAGCTGGTCCGGGAGATAATTGAGGCAGCCGAGATTACCAGACTTCGTGACCAATGCGTTAGCACGCCGTCCTTGTTATCGACAAAAAAAGAACTTGAGCTGTTGCATGTGCAACAGCTATCTTGAGTGCAAAAAAAGAAAAAGTGCATGTTTCACATGATGTGCGATCACGTGACTGCAACACGTGTGGGCAATGGTTATAAGAAGCCGTGGTTCTTTTGGAATAAACGTTGTTGAAAGTCAGCGCTTGTGGTGTCTTCTTGTCTCGTCTCTTGTCTACATTTTGCGCTGTTACTAGCAGGACTATATTCCCGCTCTTTACTTGGCCATTTGCCAATTTCTTCCTCGACTCTAGTGACTATATTTGCTATTTGTTCAGCCTTCAGATTTGGACTGGCCATTTTGCGCTCCTTGCTTTCTTTCTCAACTACATATTCCATTTTCAAAATGATGCGTTTATGGTCACTCCCTATGCTGCTATGCCCTTCCTCGTCAATGACCATTTCTGTCAAGTTATTATGAATGTCTCCTGTCATCAGACAGTAATCAATGGTTGATTGCTGGTTCCTCACTTCCCAGGTGATCTGTCCTTCACACTTAGGCCCTGTATTAACGATAATGAGGTTATGTTGCTCACAAAGATCTAGCATTGACATCTCATCAGTATAGCCATCTAGCTCCTGTATGTGGGCATTCATGTCACCTGTAAAGGGGGTTTATTCGGGTCGTAGAGAAGCAGCGACCAACGCGGCAACAGCAGCTAGGGCGCAGCCAGTGAACGAACTGGGTATGAGCCACGCGATGGCAACGGGGCTTTTCAGCCTGCCGATTTTCGTCACACACCTAATAGGACAATTTCGACATCATTCCCGAAACCATTATAATCAGTACTTATGCATTCCACTAACTCTTGATTCTGCTCTGTGCAATTATTTCTGGTCCACAAATATGTTACGCCCAGCCAATTTTTTTTTTCACTCATTGTACCTGATAACCAAAGATGGACTCGACATTTTGAATTTACTCTTTTCCATTTGGCTCCCTGATGGATGAGCACTCCGATTCCCCCTCCCTTTCTTTCCGTCTTAGTTCTGTTGTACCCTTCCCAAACATAGTTCTCAATCACTGGTGGCTCTTCAGAGTTCCGAGTTGCGTTTCTGTAATCACATACAACCCTATTTGTTCTCTATTATACTGCTCCTCAATCTCTGCCCACTTTTCCTTTCTTCTGCCGCCCTGCGTGTTGATGTAGCCTATTGCATGGTGAGCTCTCCTTCTTGTTTTCCTCCTTTTTCTGTTATTGACTGTGATGCTATTCTAAGGTTCCCATAATTACTACCTACTCTGGCTTCCTGAGTGCCCGTGGGCCCCGTAAAAAAGCAACAGCATAACCAGCAAGTCGCCAGCCCACTTCTCATCCAAGCCTGTAATTGAAGTGGATCTTGTCTCATTCAAAACCACCACATCTTCTGACTTCCCTGTTTACTTCGACAACGTCGAAGCCTTTCTCTCGGCTCATTTTCCATATCGCTATATTAGCAGCCACTACGGCTCCTTGTACGTGACTGTCACGTACAGGCACCTGCGGCACCGTGCACACCACTATCTGCACCTGAGGGAACAGCTCGCGCAAGTCATCCACCTCCTTCGCCAAGTGCTGGGCTAGTCCTGTGCCTTTCCTTTTTAGGACGTCATTTAGTCCACCTGCTACTATGACAAGGTTGCTCACATGCGCATTTTCCGCAAGCTTTGCTTTTGCTCGCTCCATGACAGAACCCAGTGTCCGCCCTGGAAATGCCCTCACCGCCACTCTTTTATCACCTTGCACCCTCTCCAGAATCGCATCTGAGCACCTACCAGGCTTGAGTCGCTGGCGATAATCACCATTGCACTCTCTCCTACCTCTCCCTGCTTCCCCCTTTGTCCTTTTCCGCATGATTCGGACTTGACAAGGCGTACTGACCCCCGCGTTCCTGCTTTTCTTGCATGGCGGCCTCAAGGTAGGTGCCGCACTTTCCAGCTAACCCCTGACCATGTTGCCTGCATTCCACGTACTTTGCTGGCACTCCCTCCCCTATCACGTCGGGGGACTGCGTTCCATTGTCACGACCATTCTCGTTCATAATGTTGGCCCCTTTTCAGCTTCTCTTCGGCTGCTTGAAGTCTTCTTCCACTACCTTCCATGCAACACACTCCATATTTAGCTCATTTCTGAACTCTTCGACCTGTTTGAAAAACTCATCCGGGAAAGCCTGCATTTTCTTCAGCCTAGCATCGAAGTTATAGTGTGTGCTGATTGACTCGATTCCCTCTCCATTCTCATCCATCCCCCATCTACCTTGAGGGACCCCCAGCACGCTGCATGCTTTCCTGGCTTTCTTGCCATGTATTACACGTCTTTTTCTAATGCAAATACTATAATAATGCAGAGCATGTGCCTTCTGGCAAAAACTGATACGCACAGTATCTAAATCCTTAAAATGCTGCAAAGTAATTCTCAACCATGTTGTAAAAGCAATCAATGCCGCACAGACTTAAGGTATGCCACATTTTCGCACGTGGTTAACCATGTGGCCACACTCACTTTCCTACTAAAGTAATATTCTTGATACCAAAGCGCACACAGTAAAACCACTAATAGCTATTGCTCTTGCCACTTCCAAGCTACTATTTAAAGGCTATAAAGACTTAACGTCCCACCCGTTTGCATGTGTTGAAGCATGCAGCGCGAAAGGACACTCTGACTATCCTGCACAACCAAATAAACATGAAACACACCTGTGCACACGAAAAAACAGAGAGAAAGAAGAGGAAACTACCCAATTATTATTTAAAGGCTAAAAAATCAGCAAGTCAAACACAGAAGCAAGTTCATAGCCCGCACAAAAAAAAATTGGAGGATGCTTAAGCTTCGCCTTCAAGAGTGGAATGCGATAGCGTTATCACACCCTGTTCGCACCACCCACCCATTTGCTTGGCATGCTCTTGAGTAACACACATAGTTTTTATGTACAATGCTTCTAAGTCCACAGCACAACTTTTTTTTAATTATTTGTTCTAACAAGTGCTTCTCACAATCTACATTACCGCACTGTGTTGTGCACACTACGTTTCTTGCTCCCCTGTTCCTTTAGCGTTCACATTCACTGAGTATCTCGGTCACTCGCAGCACGGCACACATTGCAGCGGGCGCTTTCCCGCCAGACGCGCTACGGCGCAGTGATCACGTCAGAGGCGTCCCGCATCGGACGCTGCACCTACGAATCGCGTTGTGAACAGAAAGAGGAGCCGCGTCACCTAAACACGAGGGTTCGAGTGACGCACGCTGGAAGTTGGAAGGGGAGAAAGCGAGAAAACTTATTAAACACAAGGGTATTGGGGCATCCTCGCATCGGTCCCTGCACGGCCCCAATGCGTTCAAACGAGACGAATGGGAGAAGCGAGCGAGTGGCGCGCCACCTGTCGGGGCAGTGCTGTACATTGCGACGAGGGCATCTTCTGTGTTTGCCGCAAGATGGCTCTGCGTGTGCGCCAAGCGCAGAAGAAATGTAGCGGAAACATACTTCACTACTCGTTTAACCACAACTTCTTTAATTTACATACTCATAATTACCTATATACACCGCAGTATAACTTTCTACGGCACATTTCTAAGGCAACACTGCATTCACTAGAGGCGATTTAGTCCCGCTTTGAACCATCGAACTCATGGTTGAGTGGTAGCGTCTCGGTCTCACACTCCGGAGACCCTGGTTTGATTCCCACCCAGCCCATCTTGCAAGTTGTTTTTTATTTATAAATTGCCTTCCGAAATTTTTCGCTCACGACCAACGCCGCCGACGCCGACTTTTCTGCAACACGAGCTCTTTAACGCTGTCGCGTTAAAAAACTTATGATTTCGTCACTGCCACAGAGCCCTGAAAAAACATGTCCATCCACCACAAAATCTCATACCGAATACATGGATGGATGGATGTTATGAGCGTCCCGTTCGGAACGGGGCAGTGGGTTGCGCCACCCAGCTCTTGCTATTATACTGCTTAATGTCCTACCTAGGTTAAAAAAAACACTATGAACTCTCACAACCAAATTTCCTGATCCCCTATTGCGAACTTTGCTTTTGTTCGTCTGTTTTTTGTAGTTTCCCTACTGTTCTTTCGCCAATCTTCCAATCGCCTCTTACACAGTTAAGTACGAGTAGCGCCACCTGGTGGTGCCAGTTACAATTCCTACCCCCTTAAAACAACAGTTTAATGGAAGTTAAAGGCAGTTACAGTTCAAGGAGAAAACCGAAGCACAGGACAGCGTTCCCTAGTGCTCTGATGAAGCCGAGGTGTGGGAGGAGGCGAGGAACACACTGTGCGCGGTGATCGTGTGGTGTCGCTGGCCTCCAGTTAGGAGGACTCGCCGGATGCAAGTACTTGGTCTGCCCATCCTGGTGCAACTTCAGGAAGAGCACTGACAGCTGTGTCTCCGATTGCTAATGGCAGCGGCAACTGTAGCTCTGGGCATTCAGTGGAGGTGCCGGAGCCATGATCCAGATGATGGGTTCCATTGTCGCCCATCGTCCAACTGTAGCTTCATCTGGGAATTGTGTTGCCTGGTGACTACAGAGGGTATCCAGCTCAGACCTGGGCAAAAATTTCTGGCTCCTGGTTGTGCTGGCAACTCAGTTTGGCACTTTGATCATACACCTTCTTCTGACCGAGTTGTTTCTGGAGGAATGTTTTTCTCAGGTCTGGCTGCAGCAGGTTCAATGCAGTCCTGAGCCTCCATCCCATCAACAGCTCGGATGCGCAACACCCAGTGACCTCGTGGGGTGTAGACCGATACGCTAACAGTATTTGTGCAGTTTGTGTATGTAGGTCCCTTGGGGCAAATATCTGTTGCTTTGCTTTCAATGTTTGAACTGCCCTTTCTGCAGCACCATTAGAGGCAGGATTGGGCAGTACCAGCATCCGCTTCATGCCGTTTTTCTTCAAGAATATCTCGTATGCTTCACTCAGCAACACGGGGCCATTGTCTGACAACACCATATCTGGAAGGCCCTGATTCGCAAAAGTGACTCGCACGCACGCAATTGTACAGTCCGCTGAGGGCGATCAAACAGAAAACACTTCAATCATAGAAGACAGAGCCCAATGTACAAGAAATGAACTGTACTAGAAGAGAAACTTGGGTGAGTTGGTGGTAATTCATGTTTCAAAATGTTTTGTCTGTTTTGCACTGTTAATTTCCAAAACACTTCAATCAATTTGGAGAATGCATCAATCGCAATAAAAAAATAGGAGTTCCCATAAGGTCCCGCATATTCCACATAAATTCTTGACCAAGCCCCGTCTGGG
Source organism: Dermacentor andersoni (assembly GCF_023375885.2). Lineage (NCBI taxonomy): Eukaryota > Metazoa > Arthropoda > Arachnida > Ixodida > Ixodidae > Dermacentor > Dermacentor andersoni. Next base: position 12,049,006 of record NC_092820.1, read on the forward strand.
AATGGCCACGGCATCATAGGCACTGGTCCATTTGGCCGCTGCTGTTGTTGGCAAGAGAGAGAGAGAGAAACAATTTTTGTACTGAGCCCTTAGTGACGGTTGGTGCGCACTAGCACCAGATGGGGTGGAACCTTCTTCTCAGGTCCCATATGTGTCCAGCAGTTCCTGGCCCCTAGCCGCCAGCGCGAGCTGGGTCGGTAGGTCGGGGCTGGACAACAAGGTCTCCCATCACTCGGGGGGGTTGGGGCTGGGGAGGGTGGGGGGTAGGGATGGTGTGGGGTTCTTGAGCTTAGTGCACTCTGCAAGGATGTGTGCTAGAGTGCCTTTTGACCGTCTGCAAAAAGGGCATGAAGTGTCATGCTCTGTTGGAAACATCTTGTGCAAGAGCACGGGATGCGCTAGCGACCCCGCTTGCGTGCGTTGCACGATTGTTTGCTGCATTCGGCTGAGTTGTGGATGCGGACGGGGAAGCCTACATCTGCCACTGCTGTACATTTGCGTGATTTCTTTGTAGCTTGACACGGGCAAGCTTGTTGGCAAGCACAGCGCTTTTGTATTGTTGCTATGATGTCGCTGTCTAACGATGGCCACCACACATGACTTCATGCGATGGTTTTCATTTTTGTGACCCCAGGGTGGCTCTCGTGCAGTAACTTGAGGATTTCCCCTTGGAGGCTGGAGGGTACCACAACACGGTTTCCCCGCAGTACACAGTTCTGGTGCACACTTAACTCATTGAATCGGGACACATATAGCCCCCCCTCTGATTTCATGTTCAGAACATGGCCATATCACAAATCCTGTTGACAGCACCGAGTCTCTTGCAGTGGCTTCTGTGACCACCTTTGATGAAATAACAGAGGGATAGACACATTCAAGCATGAATACCTCTGCAGGAGCCCTTGCAGAACGTCCGGTTGTTGGCAAAGGGAGCCTACTCAACCCATCTACGTGGGCTATCAGGCCTCCAGACCTATAGCTCAAGCTGTGGCTGTACAGCAGCCACAGCCAGCAGCAACGCCCAGCAAAGAACCCTCAACGAGCACGTTCCAGGAGTAGGTCTTACAGCGCCTAACAGACCTAACAAGGGTGTGTAGTCGGTAACTGCTTCAAATTTCCGTCCACCTGAACTTTGTGATACCAAACACGAGTCCAAGTGCCTGTTTATCCAGCTGACTGTAATTCTTTTCAGCGGTGGTGAGGCTCCTTGATGCAAAGGCTATATGCTGCTCTTCTCCAGAAGTGTCTCTCACTGCCAGAGCAGCCCCCAGGCAGTGAGGAGAAGCATCAGTGATCACCACAGTTCGTCTGGATAGGTCGTAACAGGCCATCTAATGGTGGATGCGAGCAGCTCTTTGGCTCCTAACGAATACACATTGTTTGACTGCAATCCAGTATCACTCTACGCCCCACGAGGTCACCGGGTGTTGCCCATCCGAGCTGTTGATGGGATGGAGGCTCAGGAGTGCACTGGACCTGCTGCGGCCAGACCTAAGAAAAACAGTACTTCAGAAACAACTCACTCAGAAGAAGGAGTATGAACAAAAAGCCAAACTAAGGTTGCCAGCACAACCAGGAGACAGGGTGTTCACCAGGAATGTTCACCCAGATTTGAGCTGGATGCCCACTGTAGTCACCAGGCAACACAATTCACAGATGGAGCTACAGTTGGACAATGGGCAACAATGGACCCGTCATCTTGAAATCACAGCATATGCGCAACTGCCCATTTTGTTTCAGCACTGGCACAACAGGCACTGCTCATCTGGCAGTCTTCGCTCGTCAAACCACACCTCGACAGACCAGTCTCTGCAATGACTCTTCAAACTTTTCTTTCAGAGTAAAGGGAATCCAGAGGCACTTGAAAAATCTGGGTTTAGCATCTTGAGGCACCATTATGCGAGCCTTAACCCCCTGGAACGTGCCTAATCCTTTGGAAAACATTTCCTGAAAATGGTCCACAGCTTCTTCTGCAGATAGAGAAAAAACTGATTCTGGCTTGCTGATTCCTAATTGAAATTCCTTCATCCAATGTCTACCGAACAATGCAGGACACTGCCCTTTTACCACAAACAGTGGTAGCTGTCTGTCCTCTTCCTCAAGCTTCACAGTGGCTGTGAACTTCCTGGCGATTGGTCGCGTGTCCCTACAAAAACTCCTCAGCTGTACGTTGGATAACAGTTGCGCAAACTTTTTTTTCACTTATCGTTGACACATTCGCACCCTTTCAAGTTCCACTTCTAGCGGCACGCCGTTAGCAATAACCATAATGTGCATTGGCGCCGGTCCTAGCCGCCTCAAGTGTCCAAAGGCTGTACGCTTTCAGCGTTTCACCCACATCGTGTACCCCAAGCACTTCATTTACAGTATTCACGCACTTCGAATCTGCATGGCACATCTGTCTATCTGCTAAGTTGTTATCAGTCTTGCACACTCTTGCCAGATGTCCTTGCCACCTGCATTTGTAGCAAACTGAGTTGACATGTTGGCACAGGCGCCGCATCGGAAACACCCGTGTTCACGACACCCAGATTGTATTCTGTTTGTTGCCACATGGCTGTTTCGACTGCCAATTGGGCTGGCTCGGACTATGATGCTGGGCGTTCGCTCAGGGCACGAGAATCCTTGTGAGCAGCCTCGAAGGGCCATACTGTACTAATTGCGGTTTCTAAGTTTAAATCAGCTGTTTCTAATAACTGCGTTTGCATTGGCATGTCGTTCGTGCCACTGACAATTTGGTCTTGTGGCATGCGGTCTCGGAATGTCCCAAATTTGCAGGCGTCGCACAGTCACTTGCTCACCGCCTCCCCATCCTGCTTATGTTATGAAAAGAACTTGAAACAGGGGCCATATTCTGTAATGCTTTGCTTTGGAACTGATTCGCTCTGGCTGTTACATCTGGGTGACATCACCCGGAGAAAGAGCGGAATGTCGCAGCGCGAGGGTGTAGTATAGTGTCGCCCCCTGTCAGATCTCTGTGTCATCGTACACGTATGTTTTGTAGTTGTTTAGCTAGATGGCGCACCCCCCTTCTGTCATGTGACAAGCTTGGACCAATCAGGAGGTGTCATCTAGTGTGTGAAGCCTTTATAAGTAATAAACGGCCGCGGGTCGGCGGGTCTTCGTTCTGGTTATCATCGGGAGCAGTTAGCTCCGCGTCTCCTTTACTGCGCCGGCGCTAGCCGCGCGTTCGCCCGTCGGGGCCCCCCGCTTGCCTGCCGCTGCCGACACAACATCTTTTGGCGACGAGGATGGGATTCCCGCAGCGGTTCCGACCGAAGCCCCGGGAAACCAACGAGCTTCGTAAGTGAAGCGACCCTTCCCGTGTCCGCACGGCAGGCAAACGCCGCCGACGCACTTGGCGTCGCGAGGCTTCCTAGCCTAGGCCTTCTCGCCCCCTTTGTTCTTCCTTGCCCATTCCTGCGGCGAGCTCCGGCTTGCCTCCTGCACTGTCTCCTGCACGCTACCGGGCATGGCTTCTTTTACGGCGAATCTTCCAGTCTTTCTTGAAGTGCCCGGGCCACCGTTAATTCCATGGTATCGATGGAAAAAAATTTTTCAGGCCCACCTCGAAGCGGCCGGCGGTGGCGACTGGACGGACGCACGACGAGCGTCCGCGCTCGTCAGCGCTCTCGGGCGTGAGGGACAACGGAAGTACTTTGCAGACGAGGAGCAGGAAGCAGCAAGGCAGTTAACCAGCGCAGCGTCAGCTTCAAGCGAAGCAGCAAGGCAGTCGACCGGCGCAGCGTCAACGTCAAGTGATGCGGTCCCGCCAGCGTCAGAGTTCCCGAGACTCTTGCAGCGGCTTGACTGGCTGTTCGCCGCGTCAACAAATGTTCTGGCGGAGAGGCACGAATTCACCAGTCGAAGGCAGTTCGAGGGAGAAGGATTCCTGGAATTTGTGACCGCATTGAAGGAGAAGGCGGTACAGTGCAACTTTGGCACAACCTACAACGAGCGCGTCCGAGACCAAATAATACATGGCGTAGCGAACGTCAGCGTTCGCGAAAAGTTACTGGCTCATGGCGAAACCCTGTCCCTGGACAAGGCAGAAGAAATTGGACGCTCGTTAGACGCCTTGCATCGAGCGAACCGCGCGTTCGGCTCCGAAAATGTACGAAGAATTGAGGCATCTCAACTTGGCGTTCCGTCGACGGGCCAAGATGGCCGACTTTTTCCGGGGAGCCGCCAAGATGGCCGACGTAATCCGGGAGGCCATGAAGACGGCCGACTTCTTCCGAGAAGCCGCCGAGGCGACCGACTTCTTCCGAGAAGCCGCCGATAGGGCCGACTTCTTCCGAGAAGCCACCGAGAGGGTCGACTTCTTCCGGGAAGCCGCCGAGAGGGCCGACTTCTTCCGGGAAGCCGCCGAGAGGGCCGACATTTCGCACATGGCTCCTCCGGGAACCGTGGTGCATGCGATCGGTGTGGCAGCACGAAGCATATTGCAACGTACAGGAATTGTCCAGCAAGGAATCGGCGGTGCAACGCCTGCCACACGTTGGGCCATTTTGCATCAGTATGCCGAAAAACCCGTACTGTTCAACACGTCTCTTCCGCAGGGCAGCCGTCCGCGTCTGTCTTGACGGTAAGCGCTTTCGAAACTAAAAAAGATTTGGAGGTTCTGGTCGTAGTGAACGGCATCTCCATGCGACTGCCGGTGGATACGGGAGCGTCTGCCTCGTTGATGACGGCCGAAGATATTGGAAAGCACTTTGGTCGACAGCACAGACTGTCACAAACAGTGGACTTGAAAAATTTCTCCAAGCAACGCATCGACATTCAAGGCCTGTTTCAAGCCACTGTCCAGTTTTTCCAAAGGTCATGCTCCGTCACGTTCCACGTAACGACTACAGGAACATCGCTGCTGGGTTTAGACGCCATCCAACGCTTGGGCATACAGATTGACGGTACGTCGCTGACATGTCGTCTACCATCGCTTCCTTCAGTACAGAGCCCCACAGGTGTGCCTCCGGATTTTGATCACCTTTCCAGTGAAGAGTTGGGCCTCGTCAACAACTTTGTGCACCGAATTCATCGGCAGCAAGATGCGAAACCAGTATCTTCAACGTTGCGCCGACTACCCCTGGCCCTCCGTGACCAGGTCACACATGAATTGCGACGTCTCGAGGACTGCGACGTCATCGAGCGCGTCGAGGCTACTGAGTGGGTGTCTCCACTCATGGTGATGCGCAAGAAGGATGGAACCATGCGGCTCTGTGTAGATCTACGGGAACAGGACAGTCTTGTGCCTCAAGTTCAAGAAAGGGTCTTGCAGAAACAGTCGCAGACTAAACAGTACGTAGACAAACGTAGAGGTGCTCAGGCAACTCGTGTCAAGGTGGGAGACACCGTCAGAATAAGATTTAACAGGAAAGGATTTTTTAAGTACAGTAAACCTCGTAAAGTCAAGGCCCAGATAGGACCATCTACTTTTCTACTAGGTGATGGGCAAACGTGGCATGTGTCTAAGTTAACCGTAGTGATGAAGGATCCAGCAGGTAGTACACTGTGTACAAGTGATAGAGACTTTTTGTACTCATATTCAAACTTGGATAGTCATTCCGATGACTTGTCTGTAGTGACAGCGTCTTCTCATAGTCATAAGCTTCAGTTAAGTTGTGCGTCTGACTGTATCACTTCAGAGTCTACACAGTCAGCAGTCGTCTCTGATTCCGTTGGGGAATTGGTAGCTGTTGTGTCGGCAGCGGCAGGCAAGCGGGGGGCCCCGACGGGCGAACGCGCGGCTAGCGCCGGCGCAGTGAAGGAGACACGGAGCTAACTGCTCCCGCTGAAAACCGGAACGAAGACTCCGCCGACCTGCGGCTGTTTATTACTTATAAAGGCTTCACCTGCTAGATGGCACTTCCCGATTGGTCCAAGCTTGTCACATGACAGAAGGGGGGTGCGCCATCTAGCTAAACAACTACAAAACATACATGTACGATGACAGAGATCTGACAGGGGGCGACACTATACTACATCATCCCCCCCTGGAAACAAAGCAAGCATACAGTGAAACGTGCACACGAGGCGCGCACTTAAGTCCAAAAGCAATTTCAGTTCGTTCCCCCCCACGTTCACACACACGTGCACCAGATGCACACAAGCACGCACTTAAGTCCACAACAATTTCAGTCCGTCCCTGCCCAAGTTCACATACACGTGCACCAGTCTTGGGCACCAAAACACAGGCAGTCACTCAAGGTCTGACAAGGAACACTGTACAAAACTCACTGCACCGCAACAAGGAGCATTTTTTATACCTGTGTTAATGAAACATGTGGACTGTCTCAACAAGGCCCCTAGCCGTGGCATTTAGAAGACTTAAATACGTTCTACACTACATAAACAAAATCATCGAGCCACGGAGGCCGTTTTCTGTCACGATGAGGACGCGTGCGTACCTCAGAAGAACTTTGGGGGTTGCGACGCGTATCGGTCGACTTTAAAGACCCAGTCGTCCCACTACTATTTACCTCCCCCTGGTTGGAAAACTGAATGTGGTTGTCGCTCAAAGCTGGAGAGGGTTGCCCAGGAAGCTCCTCTCGAAGTTCCAACAAGTCCTGGGAGGCTACCGATTCCCCCACGGAATCAGAGACGACTGCTGACTGTGCAGACTCGGAAGTGATACAGCCAGACGAACTACTTAACTGATGCCTATGAAAGGACGATGTCACTACAGACGAGTCATCGGAATGACTATCCAGGTTTGAATACGAGTACAAAAAATCTTTATCACTTGTACACAATGTACTACCTGCTGGATCCTTCATCACTACGGTTAACTTAGACACATGCCACGTCTTCCCATCACTGAGTAGAAAAGTAGATGGTCCTATCTGGGCCTTGACTTTACGAGGTTTACTGTACTTAAAGAATCCTTTCCTGTTAAATCTTATTCTGACGGTGTCTCCCACCTTGACACGAGTTGCCTGAGCACCTCTACGTTTGTCTACGTACTGTTTAGTCTGAGACTGTTTCTGCAAGACCTTTTCTTGAACTTGAGAGACAAGACTGTCCTGTTCTCGTAGATCAACACAGAGCCGCATGGTTCCATCCTTCTTGCGCACCACCACGAGTGGAGACACCCACTCAGTAGCCTCGACGCGCTCGATGACGTCGCAGTCCTCGAGACGTCGCAATTCATGTGTGACCTGGTCACGGAGAGCCAGGGGTAGTCGGCGCAACTTTGAAGATACTGGTTTCGCATCTTGCTGCCGATGAATTCGGTGCACAAAGTTGTTGACGAGGTCCAACTCGTCACTGGAAAGGTGATCAAAACCCGGAGGCACACCTGTGGGGCTCTGTACTGAAGGAAGCGATGGTAGACGACATGTCAGCGACGTACCGTCGATCTGTATGCCCAAGCGTTGGATGGCGTCTAAACCCAGCAGTGATGTTCCTGTAGTCGTTACGTGGAACGTGACGGGGCATGACCTTTGGAAAAACTGGACAGTGGCTTGAAACAGGCCTTGAATGTCGATGCGTTGCTTGGAGAAATTTTTCAAGTCCACTGTTTGCGACAGTCTGTGCTGTCGACCAAAGTGCTTTCCAAAATCTTCGGCCGTCATCAATGAGGCAGACGCTCCCGTATCCACCGGCAGTCGCATGGAGACGCCGTTCACTACGACTGGAACTTTCAAATCTTTTTTAGTTTCAAAAGCGCTTACCGTCAGGACAGACGCGGACGGCTGCCCTACGGAAGTTGAAGACCGCGTCTCTGCGGAAGAGACGTGCTGAGCAGTACGGGTTTTTCGGCATACTGATGCAAAATGGCCCAACGTGTGGCAGGCGTTGCACCGCCGGTTCCTTGCTGGACAATTCCTATACGTTGCAATATGTTTCGTGCTGCCACACCGATCGCATGCACCACGGTTCCCGGAGGAGCCATGTGCGAAATGTCGGCCCTCTCGGCGGCTTCTCGGAAGAAGTCGGTCGTCTCGGCGGCTTCCCGGAAGAAGTCGGTCGTCTCGGCGGCTTCCCGGAAGAAGTCGGTCGTCTTCATGGCCTCCCGGACTACGTCGGCCATCTTGGCGGCTCCCCGGAAGAAGTCGGCCGTCTTGGCCCGTCAACGGAACGCCAAATTGAGATGCCTCAATTCTTCGAACATTTTCGGAGCCGAACGCGCGGTTCGCTCGATGTAGGGCTTCTAACGAGCGTCCAATTTCCTCTGCCTTGTCCAAGGTCAGGGTTTCGCCGTGAGCCAGCAACTTTTCGCGAACGCTGACGTTCGCTACCCCATGTATGATTTGGTCTCGGACGCGCTCGCCATAGGTTGTGCCGAAGTTGCATTGTACCGCCTTCTCCTTCAATGCGGTCACGAATTCCAGGAATCCTTCTCCGTCGAACTGCTTCCGACTGGTGAATTCGTGCCGTTCCGCCAGGACATTTGTTGACGCGGCGAACAGCCGGTCAAGCCGCTCCAAGAGTCTCGGAAACTCTGACGCTGGCGGGACCGCATCACTTGACGTTGACGCTGCGCCGGTCGACTGCCTTGCTGCTTCACTTGACGGTGACGCTGCGCCGGTTAACTGCCTTGCTGCTTCCTGCTCCTCGTCTGCGAAGTACTTCCGTTGTCCCTCACGCCCGAGAGCGCTGACGAGCGCGGACGCTCGTCGCGCGTCCGTCCAGTCGCCACCGCCGGCCGCTTCGAGGTGGGCCTGAAAAATTTTTTTCCAGCGGTACCAAGGGATTAACGGTGGGCCGGGCACTTCAAGAAAAACGGGAAGGTTCGCCGTAAAAGCCATGCCTGGTAGCGTGCAGGAGACAGTGCAGGAGGCAAGCCGGAGCTCGCCGCAGGAATGGGCAAGGAAGAACAAAGGGGACGAGAAGGCCTAGGCTCGGAAGCCTCGCGACGCCGAATGCGTCGGCGGCGTTTGCCTGCCGTGCGGACACGGGAAGGGTCGCTTCACTTACGAAGCTCGTTGGTGTCCCGGGGCTTCGGTCGGAACCGCTGCGGGAATCCCATCCTCGTCGCCAAAAGATGTTGTGTCGGCAGCGGCAGGCAAGCGGGGGGCCCCGACGGGCGAACGCGCGGCTAGCGCCGGCGCAGTGAAGGAGACACGGAGCTAACTGCTCCCGCTGAAAACCGGAACGAAGACTCCGCCGACCTGCGGCTGTTTATTACTTATAAAGGCTTCACCTGCTAGATGGCACTTCCCGATTGGTCCAAGCTTGTCACATGACAGAAGGGGGGTGCGCCATCTAGCTAAACAACTACAAAACATACATGTACGATGACAGAGATCTGACAGGGGGCGACACTATACTACAGTAGCCTCCCAGGACTTGTTGGGACGTCGATAGGAGCTTCCTGGGCAACCCTCTCCAGCTTTGAGCAACAACCACATTCAGTTTTCCAAGCAGGGGGAGGTAAATAATAGCGGGACGACTGGGTCTTTAAAGTCGACCGATACGCGTCGCAACCCCCAAAGTTCTTCTGAGGTACGCACGCGTCCTCATCGTGACAGAAAACGGCCTCCGTGGCTCGATGATTTTGTTTCTGTAGTGTAGAGTATATTTCCGTCTTCAAAATGCCACGGCTAAGGGCCTCGTTGTGACATTTAGCAGACAGTCCACATGTTTCATTAACACAGGTATAAAATGTGCTCCTTGTTGCGGTGCAGTGAGTTTTGTGCCGTATTCCTTGTCAGACTTTGTTTGAGTGACTGCCTGTGTGTTGGTGCCCAAGACTGGTGCACGTATATGTGAACTTGGGCAGGGACGGACTGAATTTGTTGTGGACTTAAGTGCGTGCTTTGTGTGCGACTGGTGCGCGTGTGTGAACGTGGGGGGGAACGAACTGAAATTGCCTTTGGACTTAAGTGCGCGTCTTGTGTGCACGTTTCACTGTATGCTTGCTTTGTTTCCAGGGGGGGATGATGTAGTATAGTGTCGCCCCCTGTCAGATCTCTGTGTCATCGTACACGTATGTTTTGTAGTTGTTTAGCTAGATGGCGCACCCCCCTTCTGTCATGTGACAAGCTTGGACCAATCGGGAGGTGTCATCTAGTGTGTGAAGCCTTTATAAGTAATAAACGGCCGCGGGTCGGCGGGTCTTCGTTCCGGTTATCATCGGGAGCAGTTAGCTCCGTGTCTCCTTTACTGCGCCGGCGCTAGCCGCGCGTTCGCCCGTCGGGGGCCCCCGCTTGCCTGCCGCTGCCGACACAACAGAGGGCGACCAGTGAACGAGAGGCGTTCTGCCGCAAGGTCACGTCATGATTTTTGTTTGTACTTTAGGGACGATGTAGTAATCGAAGGTTGCTGCTAGTTTGGTAAAAAAAAATATTGGTTTGTATACAACACTTTCACTTTTAATTTCCAGTAGTAACACAGCTAGTGGTTTAATTTTATCTACGCTGTTTTATTTATTAAAGCAAAGCTTTTGCCTCTTCCTTTGACTTTCCCACTGCTGCTGCTACAATGGCGGCTGTGGCTGCTGCATCAGGCACACTGCGTGGCGGGGGGGGGGGGGAGGGGTGAAGGGTCACAGCGTGTGTATACATGACAGGAGCGAATCAGAAAGGAAAAGCAATGCTAGAAACTCATTTTCACTCCACCGCGTTGAATGTGCACAATGCCCTCTGGAGCTCCCTTGCTGTCGCCACATTGGCCTCTTGGAAGCTGTAATTACGCGTGGCTCCCCTTAGAAGCATTGCAGAAACTGCAGCGCTTCCTTTTCTGCTAAGGTGCGAGTCCAGAGGGCACGTAGATAGAACTGTAGGGAAGAGGGAGAAGAGGCAGTTCCCATACAAGGGAGGGGGAGGTGACGTGAGAAGGCAAGCAAACCCTACTACTATACGACCGCGACTGCGGGGAAACTAGATATCATAATGGCAAAGCCTTTAGCGCAATTAAAAAAAAGACAGGGATGTGACAGAGACACAGGAAAGTGCTAACCGTACCAACTAGCCTAGGAATCAGCCTTGTTAAACTAGATAAGCTTAAGTTCAAGGAATGGTACAGTACGCTGCTGCTATTTCTGAAAACTGAACACCATGCAAATATGTCAAGCGAGCAACTTACGCAGGGCATGCAGAAGCAGAGCTGCATTAATTAAAGCGCACATACCGCAGGGTCCAGGCGGCACTACGGAAGTGGTCGACCATCAAATGAACACTCATGTGCCCGCCACATTAGGTTTGCGGCTATGGAATTGCTAGAGGCTGTGGATTTGATCCGAACTGCGGCAGCCACATTTCGATGGGGGCAAAATAAAAAACGCACGTGCACTTAGATTTTGGGACAAATTAAAGAACATCCCGGTGTCAAAATTGATCCGGAGTCTGCCACTACGGCTTGCCTTATACATAATCCGATTGCAGTTTTGGCGCTTATAATCCAATTCAAGTTTAAAGGGACACTATGGGTTAATATTAAGTCAACATGGACTGTTGAAATACCATCTCAGAAACCTCGAAACGCTTGTTTCATGCAAAGAAGAGACTTATTTTAAGAGAAAATGCGTTCTGAAGCGTCCGTGTACCTCTAGCGCAGTTCAAATTGCCCACCCTCCGATCGAGGAGTGGTGACGTCATGGTCTCATAGTGAAGTTGCACCGTCAGTGAGTAAAACGGCGCCCACAGACAGCGCTACGGCTTGTCTGCGCAAAACACAAACGTGCGGCCAAAAACAGAGCCAAGACAGAGCCGACAGCTAGCAGCACAAAAGCGGAACTATGGTGGCTAGCGGAAGGGAAAGCGCGCGACGATAAGCTGGTTCTTTATTTCATGACGCTAACTTTGACGCTCGTTGCAATGGACGACCCTGACAACGTCACATTGGCTCGCGATGCTGGGCTCGACTTCAGCAATTTAAGCACTGATGAACGTGAATTGCTGCTGAGGGCTCGCGCTGCCGGCGCCGTTGCATACTACAACAATGGCAACTGTATGACATGGCTGTACATATTCGCAGATTTGTAGCTTTTCCTTCGTGAAAATCAAATGCCGCACTCACCGCCCCGTCTTCGACCTGGAGTTGTTCTTGCGCTTCGGAGAATGCAGGCAAGACCGACAGAACAGCGCTACGGGAAAGCATTGCTTTGAAAGGCACTCCACACGGCTTCAGTAAGTCGGCGTTTAACTCGTAATCCTCTGGACGAAAGTGTAGCGAGCACACAATGCGATTTTTCGGCACTTTGCCAACACGCTGTGGCAGAGGTACGGCACTTAACCACTTCGAACGGAGAGGTTCACTCGTTGGCACAGAGAGATAAGTAACGTTGGATTTGCCGCTGTAACTGCCCTTGACCAAGTTCCGCGGAGAGTTTGAGCATCCCACGACATCACATGGACGTGGCATTGTCGCTGTTTGTTCCAAATGCAAGTTTCGCGAGCCAGCAGAACCAGCGCAGCACGACACGATAACGAAACAACTGAAACTCTAAAGCGCGCGCGGCACAAGAGTTGAGCGCGCAGAGTTGAGCGCGCAGAGTCGAGCGAAAACGAAATCTTTCGGCCACCCATACTACTGAAGGGTAACATCAAAATGTTATTTTTTCTTAGAATCGAACAGAAGTAGACAAGTAGCATTTTCTTCCGTCTTATAACCTAATGAAATTACCTTTTTAATACGATTAGTTGAGTACTAGTGACATAAATTATGAGGAGTGCCTTCGTCATCGGGCTAGTACTGGGATGACGCTGGGGGGTCTCAAATCGTGTCATGCATTTACCTCAATTTCTCAGTTACTAAAGGTCTGTTCGCGATTATATTGACGCCTTAGACGTTCTAGATCATTGCTTTATCACTTTAACTTGACTTCATAGTAACATTTAGTGCCCCTTTAATACTCCTGCCACGGTGGGATGTGGCATGTGAGGCAACGACAACGCTCAACCCTCTCAGAGGTTATGAATATGGGGCACAACAACGCCTCAAGCAAAGACCTCTCCCTGTGTGTTCTGTGTGCCATGCAGACAAACAGCAGTGGTGCACGCAAGGTTACGTTAACATCAACTCACCACTCTCGTGCTAAACATGGAAGAAATTAAGCTTTAGCTGTCAACATCACCAATAATTATCGTCTATTAAAGCATCCAGCATGGAAAGCTTCACTTACATCAATTCCCACAGTGCATGGGATCTGCAGAATTTTCTTTTGTCCCTAGTTGTTGTGCCATACACTAAGCAATCAAAGCAGTTCTCTGCGTGTAGGCCGCGGCTCTAACAGGATTTCGTTTAGCTATGGCTGAGCTTCTAAGGGGGCACGATTGTGATGAGAGAACTTCGAGAATTTTGCCGCGGTCAAGGAAGCATTCTTGACTACGGCTTTCTCCTGCAGCGTGGAGAGAAATTTTACAATCTTTTTTCTTTTCCCTCAACAGTAATGACCCTAGCAATGGCAGTAATGATGCGACTGACTCTCGACATTCCATATGCACTGATAAAAACCACCTAATCCCGGCCACGGCGGCCGCATTTCGATAGGGGCGAAATGCGAAAACACCCGTGTACTTAGATTTAGGTGCACGTTAAAGAACCCCATGTGGTCAAAATTTCCGGAGTCCTCCACTACGGCGTGTCTCATAATCAGAAAGTGGTTTTGGCACGTAAAACCCCATAATTGAATTTTTTTTTTTGATAAAGACCACCTGTTAAAAAAAACAACAAATAACGTAGCACGCACAGCATTTACGTCGCACTGTCAACGCTACTAAATTTTGTGGTCCACGATGCTCTAGCTCATGGCAAATCCATCGCACTCTGTTTTTGGGGTGCCTGAAATGCCTTCGGAACTCGCCTTCGCTCATGTCGAACGCATCGCGCCATTGCCTCTCGTCACATCGTTGTCTTCGGCCAACGCTCGCCAGCAACACAACCACAGAACTCACTATTGGCGACCCTCTCGTCACACCGCCCAGCGCGAGACTAGCAGATGGCCACGGTTGCACTAGCAACAGTCGAGATCATGCTTGCGACCAAACGCAATCTTCAAGTGAACAACCTCTCCACAGTTCCTCTCGTAGCAGATGACGGGTTCCTTTCCAGATGATTGACAACCTGTGAGACGACAACAAAATTGGTTGTCACGCCCACCAAGGATGACGACAACGAAGCGCTAACCAATGGCGTTCGTGCGAGTGAACCGGTTCCAAAGCGAACCGTTAAAGAATACGGCCCCTGGCTACCACTTCCGAGACCTTTGGCGAAAAGTGGTTGTTGAGGGCATCAAAAATTGTTGCTAAGTTCGCCTTGGCAGGTATCTCAGGGGCCAGTAAACTTTGTAGCATGGAATACATCACGGCTCCACAACACGTCAGAAATACAGCCGTCTTCTTACCGTATGGCATGCCGTTTACAGTCAGGAAAAGTTCCACCTGTTCTCAGTATTTCGCCCAGTCCTTGGTGTCTGTGCTGAATTCGTCTATATTTCCGGGGACCAGCATGCCTGCTCTCACATTGCCGGTGTCATTCACTTGAACTATTTTCCCTCGTCGCCAGTTGTGATGACCGGGCCCCAGGTCATAGTTCGCAGTAGTGAGGGCACAGTAGCTGCTGTAAGCGGCGTAGGCACACTGGCCACACGTTCTGCCTTTTATTGTACAGTTTAGTACGAGTAGCGCCACCTGGTGGTGCCAGTTACCATAGCAGGAACACATGAAGTGGTAAAAGATGAGCATAACTCTAGTGGGTCATTTTTTGTGTTCTCGATGGTGAATGTTGGCGCCAGGAACTCTAGTGGGTCATTTTTTGTGTTCTCGATGGTGAGTGTTGGTGCCAGGAAAATGTACGTAATGGGAACGTATCAACAAGGTTCTACTGTGCATGTTCATGTTTTGTGCCGTACATTTGCACTCACCCATAAATCCTCATAAACACCATCAATAGAGAATATTTTATGCTCTTGTGAATGGGTAATTTAGATGCTCATGGGAAAAAAAGTATGCCTTGCCAAAGCTAACCAAAGCCTCCATCCAATTCGGTATTTCTCGTGCTGTATGTGCGTGTGCACTGACGCACTTACATATTTCACTGCGCTGGCAAAGCAGCTGTGTCCAGTTGTGCAGACCATACTCACATGAGCCACTTTCCCTGCCATGGATGAAAACTCCCGAACGATGACATTCACCACGTCTCGGAGCTGGAACACACGAGCACCAACCACATGGTTATAGACAACAGGTCGCACAAGAAGACATGACTCATTTGCTTTGCTGTACCGAAAAGAACAATACCACTCGGGCGCAAATAACTTCTCACGCTTTGCTAATGTTTCAACCAGCATGTGTTTGAACGTTGTAAGCCATTAGCCGTAATGACATAATAACCTGCACACTAATCCTGCATGCACCTCATTTTTTTTTTTTGCAATTCTTTATCATGCCATGAACAGGTTGAATGACTTTATTTGCCCTCCAGAATGACCAACCAAATTTCCAGTTCTTGTAAGTGTACACAACACTGTCATGCAGACAGGGCTAGGAGAGCATCTTTTGCTTCACCTTATCTCATAATAAATGTTAAACTCTATTTGGTTGAAAAGTGAAAGCCAAACTGCCCTTCTTTGAATGCCTCATCAAGTCAGTCACAGACTCAAAATTATATCTAATGTTTGGGTTATTTTGGCTGTAGGAAGTTCTTGGAACTTGCTTTCGTTTGTTTAACGCTGTATTGAAGCCACTGTAGCATAAAGGAACACGGACAAAGAAAAGGACAGGACACCACGGGCGCTGATTCACATCTGCCTGTGGATTGCCTGGCCTGCAAGTGTAAACCATGGTTGCATAAGCTTAAGATTCTAGGCAGAAGTAAGGATACTACTGCTCATTAATTTTTTGAAGCTTATCACATTCGAAAAAGAGGCACAGATTGCGTTAGCGACACGTGGATCTGCTTATTTGGTAGCGAAACACGGCGTTTTGAATATTCTTTTTTTTTTCGCTATGAAGAATGTATACGTATGCGCTATACCGAGTGTCTCTGTAATTTCCTATTTTTCTGGGGTCGACCGAATAAACCAGCTGCGAGTTATCAATTGTGGTGTCCTGTCCTCTTCTTTGTCCGTGTTCCTTTGCACTACAATGGCAATATATATCAACCAAGTCTCCCAATAAGTTTTACTGTTTAACACTGTGTTTCTCCTCTTTAAGATTAGCAATTAATTAGAGCTGAGTCGACGGGATAAAGTCAATGACGTCTCAACAAACTAGTGCAGGAAGATCAGGGCAGCGTTGTTGCTTATTTGTCACTGTTGCATCTACTTGCACAACAGGCGTTGCTCCAGACTGGTCGAGGCACTGCTTTGAGCCAATCAGTATTGATGTACACACCTTCTTAAGCAGTGCGACGCTGACTGAGATGATAAATCCCGCAGACCCAAACATACTAACCGCTTTGCTGTTGAACAAGCATCATTAATGCACAGCCTAACTTAATACAGTTGAACCTCGCAATAAATAAATTGGCAGAGAATGCGAAAAAATTCGCTTTCGCAAGAATTTCACTGTTGCAAGATGAGACTGCACAGACAGGTAGTTCGTCGCAGAACGAAACTTTACTGTCAAAATTCCGTTAGCCTTGGTTATTTATGTAAACAAAAATGGCAGCAACCAGGCAAGTGTAACATGGTGGTATTTTATGCAATTTTGGTGCAAAGCAAGGCTCCAAAATGTGCGTTTGAGCACATTTTGGAGGCTTGCACAAATAGGTAATATGCAGGATTAAGTTCCAGCAAATATTGTTGATGCGGGACTTTAGTACAGCAAAGCTTGCCCGAGGATATAAAACCACATCGCCATCAGTACAAAGTGCGCCACATGCGACGATCCGCAGTTGCAGCACTGCCGTGAAGCAGTATTCTCGGTCAGTTGCTTTCGTAGATATGGCCACTTTTGCAAGATTTTGCATAACTCAACACTGCACGCAAAGCAACAGCGCTCCACGCATGCAGCAGCATTTCTCCAGTGCACTCTGTCGCCCGCAGGGGTCGATGTGTCCAGTGCTGAGTACGAAAGTGATCGCAACTCGTACACCTGAGAACAATAGAGTGAGATTACGGCCCCTTGGTGCCAATCTACGTCCGGCGCCAAATCCGCATGCGATGCCAGTTGGATGGCGCCAAAACCAGCATTCTTGAAGCAAGGAATGCGTATTTTTGGACGATCGCTCAATCACGGCTCGATGCATGGCACCCCATGCTGCGACTGCCATCTTAAAAGCTATAAACAATTCCACATCGGTGGGACGTAGATTTCCTTGTTCTTGCTGCATTTTTCACACTGAGGTGCACGTTACGCACTGCCCTAGGTGTGCAAAAACCGTCGTCACATGTCGGTAGCAACATGATGCCGCTTCAAACGGGCGATCAACAAATAAGATGGCAGCCGTGATGTGTTTCCAGTGTGATCGTTTCCAGCACTTGGTTGTTTATGTAAACAAAAATGGCAGCAACCAGGCAAGTGTAACATGGTGGTATTTTATGCAATTTTAGTGCAAAGCAATTGTGTTTGAGCACATTTTTGAGCTTTGCACAAATAGGTAATATGCAGGATTACATTCCAGCAAATTTTGTAGATGCGGGACTTTAGTACAGCGACATTTCGTTGTCGAGACATACGAAATGCACTGAATCTTATGGCCATTCACTGGGGATACAAAATTATATTGTTGTCGTGAGAACTTCATAGTCATCGGATTTCATTACTGGGGGTTTCAACTGTATTACTCTTTAATGTTGTAGTGAAAACGACGAACGCTGGCCAATAATCATCACCAGTGCTGGGCACGGCGTTCGCCGCTCATGCTGGGGCTTTTGCTGCTGCCTGACTGCCGCATTAGCCACTCTCAGTCCCCAGCCAATAAACCTCTTCACAATACAGGGTTTTGCATCCATAACAGAGACGGCGGCTCCAGTGTCCATGAGAGCAAATGCACGTACACCTTCAATGCAATCTTCTATAACATTTGATGGGCGACGGTGAGGACTTTTGTAGTTCAACGGCACTGCAGTCCTTGGTTTGTGGAGTGCTACAATTAGTTTTCCTCTTCTCGAGCCATACACTGGCTGTAGTCCTTGCCTCGTGGACTGCGACAATCAGTTTTCCTCTTCTCGAGTGACAGAACGAGGTTGCCTCTGCGATACTGAGCGGCGACGCAGAGAAGGTGAATGGTGGATAATGGGCATCAGTCGAACAGCTGAGGGGCCGAAAGTGAGTCGTAAGAGCTGCAAAATGGCCTTGGCGCACCTGAATAACGGAACGTCATGAGTGATATGGCACCGGTCAATTGCGTGCATCGACAAATGCAGGCAACATGACTGGCATAGCCACAGGCACAGCACATTGGCCAATCGTCGGACGTACACTACGAGTTTGCTACGGCAGGTCCAGTCCAGATCACAGGACGTGGTGGACATGGCGTCTGGTGAAGCAACGGGACGGTAATTCGTGGTCAGGGCCTGAAAACCACGTCGGCGAAATTTAGGGGCAGAGCTGCAGCTGCAGCTGCACGCGATGGTCAGAGCCTGGTGACGACTTCAGTGCAACTGAGAGGCGCCACTGTAAGGGCAGTGGAGAGGCAAGAACCTGGCAATTTCTTGCTGAACCGGGTGGCAGAGCGAGGGCCCAATATCTGGAGCAGGCTGTTAAATATGCTGCGGCTGAGCGAACGTAACTAAGGAGAGTTGGCGGGCAACTTCCGCACGCACAAACACCTTTCTCTCAGCAAGCAGTGTTGACTGGTCAGAGACGGCAGCCAATCGAGCCTGATGTTGGCCGTGTGAAGAAGGTCAGCGGGTGTTAGGATCGGCCTGCAGGGCTACTGCTCTGCAAAGCTATTTGAGCCCGCTGCACGTGCTTCGATCGACCCGCGGTGCTGGAGCCCTTCGGAGAACCAGCGAGGACGACAACGCTAATCCACCATACGCCTTGTTCGGAGAATCGGTGACGACAGCAGGGCGAGCCATGTTTGGCACCCAACGTATTGTTGGTTTATTTGTCGGGTCGTCGTGGTCTCTCTGCAGCAAGAAGAGCTTTCTCTAACAAAAGGGGGCTTTGCGGTACGGTGGCCCCAGGATTCGCCACAGTCTGCTGACATTCGTGGCGACTACAGGACAAAGGCAGCTCTGGAATTTAGAGGCGCAAGACAATGGGCACCCGACGGCGGCGCTGCGGGGGTCAGCTCGGGGAACCGACGCGCCTTTCAACACTCAAGATAATGGACAACCGGCAGGTCGGCTGCGTTGACGATGACGTTGAACGGTTCTCTCACCTAGGGAACTAGGGACCAATGGAGTGTTTATAAGCAGCTCATATCGGCTGCTAGAGTGTGCCCGTGCTCTGTGATCGTGCTCGTGAGCTATGTGCTCGTCTGCGTGCTCGTACTGCACTTGTCAATGTACTCGTGAGCTGTGTGCTGTATGCTCGTCTTGCGTGCTCCATTTGGGAGCCACGCTTAGACTGTCGAATGTATCTCTTGTTTAAACTGTAAATACTGTAAATAAACTCTGTACGCCTAGCTCCTCCCAAGTTCCTCTTTACGACCTACAACCCTTACAAATTGTGGCAGCGGCAAGATCGTCCGACAACTCCTACAATTGGATGCCAGCGGTGGGATCATTCGACAACTCTAATACGGGTCAGTGACTGCTGCCTTTGCAGCTCCTCGTAGCTCTGACACAGAATAAATAGTTCTGCCACAGTATGTGAATTCTTCACAAGCAGAATGTTAAAAATGTGTCCTCTATTCTCTTCATAATATTCTTGATTTGGTCTGACTCCGACATGGTCGTGTTGACTCTCTTGCAGAAGTCTAGAATGTCTTTGATGTACCTGGTGAATGATTCACCCAGCTGCTGAGCTCATTCCCGCAAATGCTGCTCTGCACTGAGCTTGCAAACAGTAGGCTGGCCAAACACATTTACAGAAGAGGTCGTTGACCATGTCTGGAAACCCCTATCACGGTCCTTGTCCCAGAGGCTGGCCGAACCCGCGAGCTAGAAAATCGTGTTGTTCAGTTCTGCAGTATCGTCCGATTTGTTGTGTACGCTTACCCTCACATATGACAAGAGCCAATCCTCCACATTGTTGTCATCCACGCTGCTGAAAACAGCAGGGTCATTCTGGCGGTGCAAAGCAGAGAGCATGTTGCCGATGGAGGAGGAGGCGCCTACGGGGATGCGTCGTCAGGCAGGGTAGATGGTAGCCTGCGGGATTGTAGTTCCAGCATGGTCGTTTTCAATATACCCAGCACCCTCCACCAATTGTGAAGAAGTTTATTGGCTGCGAACTGAGAGTGGCCAATGCGGCAATCAAGCAGTAGCAAGAGCCTCAGCACGAGTGGCGAATGCCGTGCCCAGTGCTGGTGGTGACGAATGGCCAGCATTCGTCGTCTTCACTACAATGTGAACCTACATCTCATACCTGAACCATTTAATTCTATCTATACCACAACATCAAAAACATCAGACTGTCTGCACTGCTACCTACAGAAGTTCACTTTCAATATACATAAACTTTGCTCGATCACACTTGTCCAGTCAAAACTCCAGCTTGGTCACCTCATGAAAACAAAAGAGGGAGGCAACACAATACCTCATGTAATCATGACTGTGATGGAACGTCAAGCGAAGTGTTATGTGGCCATTATTACAAGCTACAATAAGCTGCCTGCCTAGAGCAGAAATACCTAGCACACATGCACAACCCAAACACATCCTGGGCAGAAGATGTGCCACCACACCTTATGATGTCATGATCGTGACACTCGTCAAACACACACACATGTAGGAGCACATAAACACAAGTTTATTTTCATTAAGTATTCAGCACACTTTATAAATCTTGATATTGTTTAAGCTTATACGAACTCGGGCCTCATTATAAAGACGTTGTATTCGATCGAAAAATACCTTCATTATATGTAATACTTGCTATCACTACACAAGCTGATATTGAAGCAGAAATTGCTATCCTGTTGATGGCCTGTCAGTGACTGACATACGGAGCACACAAACAACACTAAATTACAAATGCACACTTTGTATTGCCATTATTGTGCAACTGTGCGATCAGTGTGGTAACACAGGATTGACACTCTTGCTTGACAGCCACAGGCTAGCCAAGCCAAGCCATTGGCCAAAACATGCATTCATGACCAAATTGGGCCATTCCAAGTAGCCTTTTGCTCAGTATTCGTGATTCCTCCTACTATAATACATATTTCCACTTCTGTAGCATGGCAAGGATGATAGGAAGATGTATCGGCATAGAAAAGAAGGAGCATGCAGTAATAAAAGACAGTTTTTGCTACTGTTCTTGCTGACTAATGCTTTTGTCCCTCGAGTATCCAAGGCCCACAACACTGCTGGAAGTGCGGGGTACAGTCGAATCCGGCTATATCGAACTCACAAAAGAAAACAGCTATCAGTTCGATATAGGGCATAATTCGATATAAGCCTACTAAAGAATTGGGTGTCATAAAAGCACATATAATTTATAAAAACACTTTATTGATGAAGCTAGCTTAGTTTCGCATAAAATAGTCCTGTATTTTCTTCAGCTTGGGCAATTTCACTGCCTGCGACGCACGCACTTCTCCACATTGTCTAAAGAGTCGGAGCAGCTGAGGCCGCAACCTCCCACATTTAAAAAAAAACGCTTTTGTGCACAAACAAACAGGGACGAAGAAAAGGAGCAACACAAGGATGAGCGCTTTCTAACAACTGGTTTTATTTTCGAAGAACCACCTGCTTAAATACCCACAGATCTGCGCGATCTAGTGAACAGAGCATGCCTATAGCGCATATAACAACACCTGTGATAAAATGCCGCTGAACAATGCCACCCGGTCAACATAAAAACAGCAAGGCGCATAAAATGAGCACTTTTGATCATTACAAGTGCTTGTTTTATGAGCCTTGCTGTTTTTATGTTGACCAGGTGGCATTGTTCCGCGGCATTTTATCACAAGTGTTGTTATATGCGCTATAGGCATGCTCTGTTGACTAGATCGCGCAGATCTGTGGGTATTTAGGCAGGTGGTTCTTCGAAAATAAAACCAGTCGTTAGAAAGCGCTCGTCCTTGTGTTGCTCTTTTTCTTCATCCCTGTTTGTTTGCACACAAAAAGTTTTTTAAAGATTGTGGGGATGCGCCACTCTCACGCGTCCCCTGATATGTGGTTTTCCCGCACGGCTCGCGTGGCCTGGCGCCCGCGACGGTCATAGTGGTTGAGGCGCAGTACGAGAGATGGCGCGAGTGTTGCGCTGCTAATGCCACCGACAGGCGAGGTTACTTGGGCGCCGAAAGAGAAGGCGCTTCCTCTTGGGTTGGGGACAGCTAGCAGTGCGGACGTGCCGTGCCGCGTGTGCGCCGATCCATGCTTCTGCGAGACCGCCTCATGTGGCCTGCCTTCGAACGCGCCACCGTTCGCGTGACCGTACGCGCGAACGACCAGGCGTTGGGATCCAGCATGGGGCGAACATATTCGGTCGTTATCCGGTCGCGGTGAGTCGGACTTCTTGATTTGTCGCGCGCCCATCGGCATGTTTTGTGGGTAGCAACTCGGCTAGCAGGCATTGATCTATGAAAGGTGCAAGAAATGTCCTTGTGATTGTTTGCACTACTGTGTTGTCGTTCCTTTGTCCCAAGAGCACACGGAGGAGAATCCCACAAAATGAATCTGTTCCAACTAGGCCGACTCGCAGTTATGCTTCCACATTCGCGCAGAAGGACCGGACTAGTGCGAGTGCACCAATCACCTCGAATGATGTCGGCAAAGGATCGTCAGTGCTTTCCTCATTGTGTCCCCTATCATTTATGCTCGGTACAATGTCGGCAATGTAGTCTTCGTTTTCGGGCTCTCCCATGTTCGCGACACCATCATCCGCACTCACAAACTCGTCGACCGTTGATTCATCCATGGCTTGTGGAAATTCTGACAGCCTGCTCCTAACTTCGGCAACACCGGCAATGGCTTTGTCGCACTCTTCCGAATTTTCGTCGCAATCATCAGAATTTTCAGGCATCACTGAGCAAGTGGAAGCCGGCAAGTTTGAAGCAATTTCGGATGAAACCTTTGTACACGGCTGCCTCAGCGTCTTATACACCGGCTGTGTATATGTGTCTGGTGCCACGAGCACAGCGTCGTGAGCGTGACTACTTTATTTGCCCTAATCTCACCCTTATTCTTCAAGATCGCCCTGAGAGTGCTCCTTGGAATCTTGCATGCTGCGGCGACATCCGACTTCTCACCACCGTTCGACTCGCTTTACGATTTCGAGCTTCACTGCGAAAGGCAAATTTTGTCACTTCGCGCTAGCCATCACAGCAGCACTGCGGGAGACGGCCCACAAGGTGCAAACACAATGAACCAGAAGAGCAGCGAGACCACTTGCACGACGAGGGCACAAGAGCCTCTGATTGGCTGTCTGGGCAAGCGCTGCGGGCAGGCCAGGATAACTTTTTGCAGGGGGATGTCGACGGCTCGTACGACGCGGCGCAGTCACGGTAGGCAGAGCGGGTGGATGGAGCTGCACTGCCGAATTTCCCTGCCACCATGAGGGAAAGCCAAATTCTGGGGGCACTTTTGCGTCGCTTGACGTTGAATATATCGGGAGTCACTGCTATTTTTGTTCGATATAAATGTAATTTTTGCTATATATACTCACTGTAACTATACTGTATTCAGAAATTGTTTGATTTACAGGATAATTCTATGTAAATGGGTTTGATATAGTCGGTTTCGACTGTACTGCGTCCTGATGCTTGGGACTCGTACTAGGACCCGTACATGCAGTCCAGAGACTTAACCTCTCGTCACCACTCTAGTGCACCGATTCAGCCGCCGTGTGCTAGGCCTGAGCCCTAAAATCACTACCCTTCCAGCTCCGATCAGCATGAAAATTCCTATATTGGCAAATCTACCTCCTTCACAGACAGCGACAAGCCTTTCCCATGAGACTTTTTCAACGTCCTCGCATTCCGAAAATTTTTCCTGGCGACACATTTGAAGGTGTTGAGGACCAGCTTAATCACTACGAAAGGCTTGCTAAGGTCAATGAGTGGAGCACAGAACAAAAACTTGTACACACTTCTTTCACTCTAGAAGACAGCGATTTTGCATGGTTTCGCAACAGGGAAGAGAGCTACCAAACGACATTTTGGCACCAGCTCCAGGATACATTCTCCAGTTCCGGCCGGCGGGATTACACACAACAGCTGTTCGAAGCATGCTTTCAGCAGCCCAACAAAAGCGTCGCCATGTGTGCTGAGAATATGGTCTGTTTATTTCACCAAGCAGACCCCGATATGCCTGAGACTAAGAAAGTGCACCATCTCATGCGAGGAATTAAACAATTATTTGCAGGCCTGGTTCAAAACTACCCATCAATGGACATCCTGTGATAGCCCTTGTGGACACCGACACTGATTTCTTTATTATGTGTCAAGAGCTGGTTGACTACTTTAGAAAGGTGAAAACAACATGGACAGGGCCACACATCATAAGTGCCAGGGGTCAGCTAATGGTGTTAATGGGTACCGCCAGACTCTGTATCGGTGACTCAAGCTTTGTTGGAATGTTCGTTATCCTCCCCAAGTGCTACAAAGAACGCATTTTGGGCATGGATTTTTTGTGGGATTATGGCACAGTTATAAACATTCTAGGGCGTGTGGTCATATTTTCTGCGAGACCAGATGTTAACGGCAACAAGGAGGGGCAGTGCGAGCGCTTATGACTAGCCAACAAGATGACAATACCACCATGAATCTGCTGACATGTGTCTGTCTTTAGCGAGAGGCCTTACCATAGTGATGCAATAGCAAAACAGATAAGCATACTACCGCCCACACAAAGCGTTTCAATTGCAAGGGGCATTCTGACATTAAATCATGGCCATGCAGAAGTGCTCCTTACGAACTTTAGCAAGGAACACCCCCACATCCCAAAGGGCACTGCAATGGTGTGCTGCGACGACACAGCACAAGACTGCAGCATCATGAAATGAATGAAATGATCGCTCGGGCAACATTGTCTGTTGACGTAAGCTCCACCTTGTTGCCCTCCAAGAGGCAGCACGTGAGGCACAGTTTGAGAATTGGTACAGCAGTTTGAAAACTGCTTTTCATCCACATCCAAGGAGAAGCAAACACCAATGACCAAACATCGGATAATTACAGAAGATGCCACGAGACCAATTTGTAAGAACCCCTACCATGAGGCCCAAGAAAAATGTGAAGAAATACAAACGTAGGCGAAGAAAATGCTAGAGGACGATGTGATACAGCCTTCGAAGAGTTGTTGGGCGTCTCCCGTGGTGTTGGTCAAGAAATAAGACAGCAGCTTGCGCTTGTGTATTTGCAAGTTAAACCAGGTAACAAAGAAAGATGTCTACTCTTGCCAAGCATAGACGATTCACTAGACAGGTTGCACAACGTGCATTATCTTTCCTCCATGTAGTTACTTGATAGTACAGGTCTTGTTCACCATCATTTGTTGTCCTCACGGGAACAGGTAACTTGTCGGAACATAAAGCGTCTTTTGTTAATTTTAGTAGCCTTGAAAATGTGTAATCTCTTGTGATTGATATGTTGGACGTGACAAAATAAAAAAAAAAACTGTGCGTTCTAATGTGTCTCTCTCTACTGAGTAAATAAAGGGTGTTAAAATCCCTGCTTAAGTCATGCAAGCCCCACCGAAAATGCATGGAATCAACATACACTGACCTGAGAAGGGTCCGCACTGGCATGAATGCAGAAGACGCCCGAGTCACCATATGCGTGGTTGTACGCAGTAGCATTGTACATCCAATGGTACCTGCATCACCATATCAGCATTGTACAGGTTGTATGTACATTCTTGGGATTGGTGCCAGGCCAAAGTCGGGATAAAGTAGTCTGGTTCCTCAATGGGCATATTCCTCAAACAGTGTATACAGTAGAACCTCGTTCGTACATTTTGTAAAAGACATAATCACCCGCCACCTACCTTTCCCTGTATTTCCCACTTCCCCTTTCCCCAGTGAGGACTAGCAGGCTAGACACACACTCTCCAGGCCGACCTCTCCTCCTTTCTCTTCATTAATATCTACTCCCGTGAGAAAAAACGTACTAACCGAGAAAACGCACGATCTGAAGTAACTAAAAACATTTGACAGATTCAACTATTGCTGACATCCATGTAATGCGAAGCATCACGCAACTCATTGCGGCACGAGATGACCTACATCGAGCTGGCAGTGCTCCGACGGCCAAAGACGTGTTTTGTTATTTTCTTATTGCGTGGTTTTAAAAGGGCAACAGAAAACCGAAATGTACTCAAGCTGATACTGCCACACACGCTGCCATAACTTGCTATTCTTTGGAATCACAGAAGACAAAAGCGAATCATCGTCATCAGAATAAAAAATTATTGACATTTGTAACCAACACTTTGGTATCATTATTGATCCAGCTCAAATAGACCGCGTGCATCACCTCGGCCAATACAACGATGAGAAGAATAGACCGGTCATTGTCAAGTTCGCATTTTTAAGGATAAGCAGCACGTAATAGAAAAAGGCTACAAATTCAAGAACACTAATTTTGCTGTTCGTGAAGATTTTTCTATGCAAACCCGTATCGCTCGACGCAAACTAATTGACTTCGCAAAAAGCCAGAACACGCAATTTAAGCTAACCCTTGATAATCTAAGAATCGATAACAATGTGTACACATATGATGCAGCGTCCACCGCTGTAGTTCCCCTACCCCGATAGCAAAGACCTAGATTGGGAACACGTGCATTTAAGAAAAAACCCAATTCACCACATGAGCTTATCGTGCCCTCGTATCTATTCATATCATTAACTAACGTTCGTAGCATTCTTCCTAAAGCAACGAAATTTCGACATAGTTAGATGGCTGTGAATGCGACATATTGGCACTTACGGAAACTTGGCTCAGCTCTGAAATTACGGATGGCGAAGTGCTACCCGATTCTAATGTTTACATTATCTATCGCAGAGATAGGGACGACAGAAGTGGTCATAAAAAACATATCACATCGTTTCTTGTGCAGATTCCTTCAAGTCTCGAAATTCTGTGGGTCTGCGTATCATTTCCACAATCACATGCAATTTATGGTGTATGCTACAGACCACCTGATAGCTCCTATGATTTCATTTCCGAATTACACGATAACATTACCTCTATTCGATCCAAATATAACAAAGCTGAAATTTTTCTTCTTGGTGACTTTAACTTTTCATACATTGACTGGCAAAACTTGCGAGGCTAATCATGTGCATCTTGTAAGTTCGTTCAACTAAAACTTGATTTTTCACTTGTGCAATTAACAGACCAAACAACTCATATCAATAACATTTTGGACCTTGTTCTATCGTCTGTGCCCAAGAGGGTTAACACCATCACTTTTGTGGATAGGTTCAGTGACCACCGGTTATTACAATTCACAGTTCATACACCTTCATGCTCACGTCACCTGAAAACTAAACAAATATTTGATTACAAAAGAGCAAACATCAGCGCTATTAACAATAGTTTGAAAAACTTCATGTCGTCATTCTTAGCAACTTTTTCTGAGCGGACAGTGAACGAGAATTAGTGCCTGTACAAAGAAAAGCTAATGGAATTAGCACATGCGCATATACCAAAGGTCTAATTTCACGTTAACTCATCGAAACCATGGTTCAGTAAGCCTCTTCATACTCTAAAAAATAAAAATAAGCATCTTTGCAGGAATGACAAACGTGTGGACACACCTGTATCTTGGAGCAAACATAAGTCTTGTGACGTAGCCTACTGCAATGCCCTGCGTCAAGCCAAGCAAAAGTGTTTCTCTTGTGATCTTTTTTTTTTTTTTTCCAAGCACGCCTGGCCAGCGACCGCACCCGTGAATCTCGGTCACTCATCAGGCCAAGGATCCACGCCATCATCCCACCGGCTAGCGGATTCAAATTCAGGCACTGGCATCACGGCGCCATTTAGTCATGGTGTCGTTCTGCAGGCGACTACATGAAGTTGCTTCTCTTTCTCTCTCTCTTGTGATCTGCAATCACTGCTTCGTAACAACCCAAACAAATTTTGGAAAGCGATCTCTCGCATTAAAGACTCCGACATGTCACAAATACTTGACAGTTCTGGCTTGCCGATCGCACGAGGGCTTTCAGCATCTATGTTTAACAATTACTTCACGGCCATATTTACAAAAGAAGACCATTCGAAAATATGAACACCCATCGAACTCGATTATCCATACATGGCCCCCATCAATATAACAACCACTGGTGTTGCTGAGCTAATCAACAACCTCAAGATGACAACTTCTTCCAGCATGGACGATATGAACTCAAAAACCTTAAAATATACAGTAGTACCCTCTAGCACAGTCCTTTCCTGCTTGTTTCAACAGTCCCTCTCAACAGGGGAAGTTCCGTATGACTGGAAGGTCAGTAATGTTATCCCTTTTTTTAAGTCTGGCGATAAAAGCGCTGTTAACAATCACCGCCCAATATCACTAACAAGCGTTCCTGGTAAGTTACTAGAACACAATCTTTTCAAACGTAGCAAATCACTTTGAAACCAACAAGTTCTTCTTTAAACATCAGCATGGTTCTAGTAAAGGACTATCATGTGAAACACAAGTATTCAAATTGACTACGGATATTTTCCTAAGCATGGATACGGGCCCACAGACAAACTCCGTTTTCATAGACTTCGCTAAGGCTTTCGATCGCGTTGCTCATTGCCGTCTCATAGCTAAACTTTCATGCTTAAACATCGATTTTCTAACAGTATCTTGGATAAAAATTTCTAGTCATTCAGTAAGCATTTCACCATCGTCGATAACTTTACTTCCAGTATCAGCGATGTAACATCTGGTGTACCACAAGGAAGCGTACTCGGACCACTACTTTTTCTGATCTATATTAACAACCTGCCATCCGAAATAATGTCATCCATTTGCTTGTTCGCAGACGATTGTGTGATCTATTGTCAAATCTGCTCACCTTCCTATTACATTGCTCTCCAACGAGATCTTGACCGTATTACCAACTGGTGCTGTTCTTGGCAAACGACCCTAAGCACTGATAAATGCAAACTAATAACATTCACCCGCAAAAAGACATTTCCCGCTTTCGATTACTCACTGGTTAAGAACTCTGTCACGCGCACCAACTCGTACAAGTACCTTAGCATTCTCCTTACGCCTAACCTGTCATGGTCTGCGCACATAGAAAAAATAACAGCTAAAGCCTCACGTACGCTCGGTTATCTTAAACGTAACCTGCGCGATGCTCCTGCCCTCACTAGACAAATTGCCTATCTGACATCCATAGGGCCACAACTGGAATTCGCAGCTCCTATCTGGTCACCTCATCAAGCTTACCTAATCACGACTGTCGAGTCAGTCCAAAACCGCGCTGCCCACTTCATTGTCAGAGATTACCACCGCGACTCTAGCATGACTCGCATTAAGTCATCTTTATCCCTCTCATCTTTTGAATCACGAAGAATCATAGCATTGCTTTGTCTGT
The DNA here is from genome assembly GCF_023375885.2 of Dermacentor andersoni. Taxonomy (NCBI): domain Eukaryota; kingdom Metazoa; phylum Arthropoda; class Arachnida; order Ixodida; family Ixodidae; genus Dermacentor; species Dermacentor andersoni. The sequence continues at coordinate 12,078,486 of NC_092820.1, forward strand.
TTCACAAAATGGTCCATAGCCACGCGCCCGTCCACCCTGCCGCTCACACATCCATCTCGTACGTCTCGGCATCTGCATAATCATCCGAGTTTTCAGTGTATCTTTGGCTGAACCAATGTTTTCAATTCTTCCGCGTTACCACGTGCCATTCAGCATTGGAATAACCTCCCAAATGACATAGTGGACATTCTTGACCCTGTATCCTTCAAAGCACGCTTATGCAAATTATTTCCATAATTCATCACAACTAAACCATACTGCGCACCTAAGTAAATGCTTTCAGCGAAGTTGTATAGTTTTTCTAGTTAGTTTTGTTTTAATGTTTGTTTTGTATTGCAATAACATTGTTAGAGACTGGTTCTCTCATCTTCACCAGCTACCATTTGTATAATTTCTTGGTACACCTTTTTTTGCTACTTCACACAGTTGTTTTGTTTCATTTATCGCGTTATTTATATTGTTAGATATTTGTTCTTTCATGTTTACTCGATAACAATGTATAATTTCTTAGTACTCGTTTTTTTTTGCTAATTCCCTGTATCCTCCCCTCATGCAATACTCCTTCGGGAGCCTGTGAGGTAACTGAATAAATAAATAAATAAAAAATTCCCTTTTGATTTGATGACTTGATGATGAAGGTAGTGCGACACCAGGCCGAGCCCCAGCGGAGGTGAAGCAGGCGTTAAGCACCCCCCATACGTGGGCCGATCCCGACAGTAGTGAAATGCTGGGCTGACCCAAGGCATAGGAGAAGTAGGCGTTAAGCAGTCCCCATACGTGGGCCCATCCTGAAGAGTGCATTACAGGTTCTCGAGCCCACAGGGGTCTTGGACCCTTTCTTGCTTGGACCCTTTTGCACTATCACCAGCATCGGCCCACATAATTTTTTCTGTTGACGGACACACACACACAAAAAAAAAAAAAAGATGGAAGGTTAGTCATATACAGCTTTCGCTGTAAAAGGCAGCAGAATGTTGACCACCAAATAGATTGATTTGTCAGCACTTTAGCAATGCGTGTGCGGAGAGGTGGCGTGGGCGGGGGGGTATGATGCTGAATTGCAGGGGGAGGGAGGGGCCTGGGCCCCCCTCTGGGTACGTGCCTGGTATAACCCCTTGAGAGTTTCGGCACAGCAGGCCAAGCATGCATATAGTGTGGGCCCATTCTGTTCTCTGGGCAGAACGGGCCCTCCCGCAGAATGGGAAGGCCCTCCGTCAGAGCTTGCACCACACACCACAGTATAACCAGTCTCGGCGGCAAGCAATGCTGGGCCAGTTGGCTAGACCTGGATGAAGATGCTTTGTGTTTGGCTTCCCTTATTTGCCAGCCATCATGAAATGCATTATCGCGACCAGATGCCAACAAGATGCTGCCTGCATCCTAGAAGCATGGGTGAGGCACCAGTTCCACTGTCCAACCTCCTCCCAGCGCTTCCCATTAGACTTTATTTTGCAGTGCACTTGTGTTAATACCCAGTGTAATTTCATTTGCGTATTCACTATGTGTGCTCGACTTTTGAAGTGTGCAGTGTTGGGGTTGTCACTCTAAGCTTATGACGGTGCACCACAGCTAATCTGTTCACTCGTGCATTGACATGACACTCGAGTAACGAACTTACCGGTTGAGCACATTGGTGTAGAGGCGGGTGTACATGCCTTTGCCAGGTCCACCAGCCGAGAAGGAACCCCCACCACCCATGATCATGTTGAGAACGCAGTAGGCAATGAAGTCGGGGTCCTGGTGCGAGCAGCTCTCCAGGCCCAGCACAAAGTGTGCCAGCTCGGGGATTGGAGTCTGGCCAGGGCTCACATTCGACAGGTCCTTCTCAACCTGACATCCAAACAAAAAGTTGTTCTATGCCTCCAGCTGAACGATTCTCTTGCTCGCACTCAAATTTCACACAGGGCGAGCATTTATCAATGGATGCAGTTTAGTACTTTGAGGGAATTGCTTAAAGGGACACTAAAGGTTAATAATAAGTCAACGTGGACTGTTGAAATACCATCCCAGAAGCCTTGAAACGCTTGTTTCATGCGAAGAAGAGAGTTATTTTAAGAGAAAATGCGTTCTGAAGCGTCCGCGTACCTCTAGCGCAGTTCAAATCACCCGCCCTACGATTGAGGAGTGGTGACGTCATGGTCTCATAGTGACGTTGCGCCGTCAGTGAGTAAAACGGCTGCCGCAGATGGCACTACGGCTTTTCTGCACAAAACGCAAACGCGCGGCCAGAAACAGAGCCAAGACAGAGCTGACAGCAGCGCGAAAGTGGAACTATGGTGGCTAGCGGAAGAAAAAGCGCGCGACGATAAGCTGGTTCTTTATTTTATGACGCCGACTTTGACACTCGTTGCAATGAATGACCATGACAACGACACATTGGCTCGCGATGCTGGGCTTGACTTCGGCGGTTTAAGCACTGATGAATGTGACCTGCTGCTGAGGGCTCGCACTGCCGGTGTCGTTGTGTACTACTTTGACGGCTACTGTATGTCATGGCTGTACATATTCGCACATTTGTAGCTTTTCCTTCGTGAAAACCAAATGCCGTGCTTGTCTTCGAACTGCAGTTGTTCTTGCGCTTCAAGAGAATACAGGCAAGACAGACGGAATACCGCTACAGGAAAGCATTGCTTAGACAGGCACTCCACACAACTTCAGTAAGTCGGCGTTGAACTCGTAATCCTCAAGATGAAAGTGCAGCGAGCACACTATGCGATTTTTCGGCTCTTTGCCAACGCGCTGTGGCAGAGGTACGGCACTTAACCACTTCGAATGGAGAGGTTCACTCGTTGGCACACAGTGATAAGTAATGTTGGATTCGACGCTGCAACTGCCCTTAGCGAAGTTCCGCAGACCGTTCGCGCATCCCACGACATCACATGGACGTGGCATTCTCGCTGCTTGTTCCAAATGCAAGTTTCACGAGCAGCAGAACCAGCGCAGCACGACGCGAAAACGAAACAACTGAAACTCTAAAGCGCACGCGGCATAGAGTCAAGTGAAAACGAAACCTTTCAACCACCCATACTACTGAAGGGTAAAGTCAAAATGTTATTTTTTCTTAGAATCGAACAGAAGTAGGCAAGTAGCATTGTCTTCCATCTTATAACCTAATGAAATGACCTTTTTAATACGAGTAGTTGAGTACTAGTGACATAAATTATGATGAGGAGTGCCTTCGTCATCGGGCTAGTACCGGAATGTTGCTGGGGGGTCTCAAATCGTGTCATGCATTTACCTCAATTTTTTGGTTACTGAAGCTCTGTTCGCGATTATATTGATGCCTTAGACGTTCTAGAGCATTACTTTATCACTCTAACTTGACTTAATAGTAACCTTAAGTGTCCCTTTAATTACAGTTTCATGCAGAATAAATCAGAAAGAAAACCTTTTTTTTACTATGGCAGTGATGTTACTGGCGCTTGCCATTTCAGACCAGCTTTGGGAGCAGACAAAAATGCATTTCGTAGCAGTAAAACAGACTTTCGGAGTAGGTTTATGAAAGTGGTTGCAAACTATATTATATGGCATTCTTACAGCGGGCAAGCCATGTGAAAGCAGTAAGCGGTCCTTACTATAGACTGTGACAAAGCGATGGTGTACTAAGAGGTGCTAAAAAGCACTTCAGTGGCTTAGAAAAGCACTGAAGCACTTAGACCTGCTACACGCAGACTTTGGAGGAGTTTTGAGAACCTTAAGCGTGATCTTGCCGCTATAAATGTATCCTCTAAGACGGAGCACTCTGTCAAAAAGAAAAGGTATGCTGCTAATACATAAGAAGAAAATGTAATAGCCGCAATCTCCTTCTTTACCTCCCTAAATAGAATGGGTGAGTTTTATTTATTTATTTATTTTTGCATCGTTCTCGACACACCATTCTCTCCAAATTATAGAAGTCCTCTAAAGTTAAAGCATCGGTTATTTTGATAAAACCAATGCTATCTATGCCAATAGTTGCTTGCATATGCAGCTTATCTGATATGGCAGGCACAGTTTTTGCAAACAGTTAGATCCAGCAAAAAATTGTATTTGTTTTATTTCACATTTAGGTATATATGCTTATATTAAAAACTGAGTGATCAATTCGGAGACAACTTCAGTTTGTTTGAGTCTTCAATAATGCTTGCGTTTCGAGATATACATCATCAGATTTGACACTCAGTAGAATAATTTCGCATTCATAGGTGAGAGTCTAGACACAGGCACACGACCGATCTGACGTCCAATGAATGAAGCGGTTTACTGGTCCGACTGTATCGGAGGCCACCTTGCCGCAACAACCTGCTACCACGACCGTACGATATAGCGAGGCCTAACCAGCGGTGCTTCATCGGTATCTAAAGCCCTTTGGTGACGAGTGGACCAATATCTCAGTAGCAGCCATACGAATGTGAAATCACCCTGCCAACAAAAGTGGGGGATAGTTGACAAACTGAATGGCGGAAAAATTGTTCATGGCCGCCATGTCTGCGCCAATGTGTGCATTGTGTTAGAAAAATCGAGCGAGACACCATACAGTGTGTCCAAAACCTGAGTCACCATTTTACATTGGTCACACAGGAGATCTGGCTCGGCACTAGCGCAATCGCTCGCTGCCTCCTGAAAAGCGAGGCTGTCCCGTTGCCTAAGCAACCTGCACAAGTCGAGCTGGAAAGTACTGAACATAGACAACCGCCCACGGAATAGGCAGCACAATGATCCAGACATAATCGGAGGGATTTGACTTGGTCCACCGTGGAGCTAATGCAGTTGCTGGTCTAATGTTGAATTCCAATGGCGGAGTAGGAGCAGCTGACAGACTCCGCGAGCGAGCACTTGACTCTGGCGCAGAGCCACGCCTCCAGATTCGCGAGTGGAACACAACCTGCGCCGCCGAAGCAAGGTGGAAGCATAAGTTCTATCACCGGGTTACCCAGGATACCTTGCGTGTTGTCCTTTTATTCCGCTGTTTGCTCCCAGCACCGCTGCACCGGTCACTTGTCTCTTCAGCGCCGTTCACCTGTTGTTTTTTCAAAAGTGCGGAATGGATATCTCGCCAAGCGTGCAGCAGCTTTTGCTTCCTCGCGAGTCGTGACCGGTGGCGCCTCCCAGCAGACAAACGTGGTAAAGGAAATATGTCACGCAGAGTTCCGGTCCACTCCGCCGATTTTGGCGGAGCATCTTTTTCTGCTCCAAGGACTGACTCCCGCTCTGAATTCCCTCCGACTCTCTCATTGGCACGCCTTAGTCCCGCACTCACTCTGCCATTGGAACAAACTTGCTCCGAAACGAGCAGAAAAACTTGCTCCGACTCCGCCATTGGAATTCAACATAAGCATAGCCACTTTTGATGGTGCGATAAAACCTTGCTCAAGCAACCTTTTCGGCGCAGAGTGGGCGCAGACTTCTTGCTGAAATGCAACACGGTTCACCCCTTGGCGCAGCATAACTGCTGTGGTGAGTGCGTAGGACCGAAGGAGAGGAGACAGGCACAACTCTACTGCAATAGCACCACACAAATCAACACCACTCAGTGGAAAACAGCATGCTCAGTGTTTTGATAACAATGGCTGATGATGGCATTGTGCCTGCAATTTGTTACAGGAATCAAGTAATGCACCCCAACATGGTACTAAACTGTTCAAAATTGCACCGAGTCAAAAAGAAGCTACTGTTTGCCTCTGCATACCAAACCGTAGCCATTATCGATGCGATACGCAGTTATGAAGGCACACGACCTAGCAGGCACCGAATCAAAATGAGACTACTGTTTGCCTCAACCGCTGTGCATGAAACTGCAACAGCTGCGAGAGGAACTGCGGCCGCTTCGATGTGAGCATGGATGGCGACCATGCAGTTCTGAAGGCACACAGCTCATGTGTGCACCAAGTAAAAATGAAACTACTGTTTGCCACAACCGCTGTGGACAAAGCTGCAACCACTGTGGTCACTATCGACGCTATCGTGGATGGCGATTACGTAATTTGAAGGCATGAGGTCAATGCAGTGTTATGTGCTGTGGTAAATGCAAAAACAAAAGCTGCAAAGGCACAAATAGGCACGAAGTATTCTGGCGTTCCTGTCAACATACAATTTCCGCTGATGACTATGGTGATGCAGATTCCGCTGCTTTCCTTCGGTTCAACACAAACGCACCTTTTGCTCTTTTGCATAGAAAATTTGCGGTGCTCCACGCTTGACAAGCTCGAAAAGTTACACGAATTAACCGGTGTGCGGCAAAACACACCTGAATTCACGAGTTTCATTCCATTAAATAATGCATACACCTGCCGGGACCAGCAGATGAGTCAAAATTATCCAATTTTTCGTGTTACTGAGGGTCGACTTAATGAGGTTTTACTGTAGTACAGTGCACCAGTTGCTCTGACAACCACGAGGTAGATTGCAGAAGCCATAGCAGTCACAATGGGCCCCCACCCAGTGTGTCAGGGTTTTTGTGGACTCAATAGCTCTGCATCTGACAGTTACCCATGCTGCATGAGATGACAAGTTTGACCCCTGAAAGCATGGCATAAAGCATTACACCGATTACAAATAATGTGCTCTTCAATCAAAACTGAGACGAGAACAAAGTTGAAAGGAAAGCTGGTGCCCAAAAAAAGGCTGAAAATGTGCCACAATTATGCGTGGCATTTTCGTCACTCATAAGTGGAGCTCCAGCCAGAGTTGAAGCGACCAGCAGGGACGAACCCACCTTGACGACACCTCCTGTGTATTGTGCAATGGATGCGTCTGGCTCCATCCTCGGGTCCAGAATTAACTCGGGGTTCTCCTGCCAGATCGGCACCTGCTCCACAAAGTACCTGCACATCACAATACATTGATATCAGGGGCCCACCAAACACTTTCAGCTATTCTCTTGGCACACACGAATCGTGAACACACACACCTCAAGCTCTGTGGTGTGCACATTGGAGGTGACATGCAGAGATGCCACCCCCGTGTGGCACATGCTGTAGTGATAACAATGGACAGCTGCGAAAACAATGCATGCACTTAGAAGCAACTAATCACCTTCAAAGATGTCAGTGTCACCTGCTTTTTGAGAATACACAGAATAGAACAAATTGGCCAGCAAAATATAATAGAACCTCATTGGTACGATCCTGCTACATACGATTTCCTGGTGGCAACATGCATGATATAAGAAATGACTCGTGCAGTTATGCTTATATTCTGTTGGATAATACATTGCTGGAAAACACTATCTTTTGGCATCAACTTGCAGTACACCATCAAACTGTGATTGTGTGATACGTTTTTCGGCCGCTAGAACCCATGTGAACAGGAAGAGGCGCAAGGTCTGCACGATCGAGCTGCCACAGCAGCTTCCCTGCCGTACTTGCCCGCCCGTGACGCCATACACTCAGTTTCCTCTTCCAGTGAATCTCTGCACAGGCCATCGCACTTTAAACACACAGCCAACCTTATTCATGTAAGCATTTTCACCTACCTGTTTCCCAGTGCCAAAAGGACTTCTTCTTGGGCAAGTTGGTGCTTAGATTTCCTAGGTATACTCTGTGGCGCAACATACATTTCTTGAAATATGGACAGAAGAAAGGAAGACAGTGAAGCGCCAAACTACCAACTCTTTAATGACAGCCTGAACAAACGTATAGAAGAAAATACAACTTCCGCTCATGCACAGCGAGCCAAGGTATGACAGAACAACATGGTCATGATAACATACTTTGGATGAAGCACATTTCTGCGGAATATAATACGATAGATGTATTGCTGACACAATCAGACCCTTTCTTTTTAATATAAGACGCTTCCAACAACTCCCTTGCAGTTTGGTCCCTACTTTTGCCAAGAATCAATACTTGTTCAAAGCATGGCGTACAACGACAGGCTTTACAGTGCGCAGCAAGATGTGCCTTGTCACACTTGCCGATGCTATTAGCATGCTCCCTCAGTCTGTCATTAATACAACGTCTCGTTTGTCCGACGTATGACTTGCCGCAATCTAGGCGTATCTCGTAGACCACCCCTTCAACACAGTCCCTGAAATGTTTGGCGTGCTGCTTCTGGCAGCCCCGTGGCCCTTCGCGTATGATCCGGGGGCACAATTGAGCCAACTTGTTGGGAGCCGAAAAGAAATATTTCAAGAAATGTATTTTGCGCCACAGAGTATACCTAGGATTTCCCAGTGCATGTCGCACAGTGCTATTGGAAGCATACTGCATGCTTTTAATTGCCAGTAACCCAAGTGAGCGCTATGTTTCACTCTGGCAGCATTATATTCCACTGCCGATCACCAGCTTCGTTTCATTTCAGTTTTCTGTCAGCTTCATAAAACACTACACAATCGGAAAACAAAGCACATCCTGGGTCATTCGGGCCCCACCACCTCTATGCACGTTGGTGCATTGGGCTGCAACGATTCTCGTAGAGAGGGCTCACCAATGTTTTTGGCCAAAATGCCCAACATGAATAAGTTGCCGACCCAGGCCGAATTTGAGGAGCGTAAACATGTGCTTGCCGAAGCCGCAGAAACAACAATGCATGCTTCCAGCCCCAAGAGCACGGCGCACGTCTGTCGGGGCCTCATGCTGCAACAATTAACGCAACAATTTGCATTACGTAGGTGTTAACTACAGCGCAGTGTGCGAAAGCGTTTAGTGACTACGGGTTGCTTGTTTTCCCGGATGAGTAAGTATATATTCGGGTATGTATTAGGTACATATTGAGTAAGAGCGAGTAAGCGTCTTCTCAGTAGACATTAAGGACCTATTTCAGAACACGTGTGGCATTTGTGTAGACAGCTTTTCAGAATTGCAGCAAGGTGTGAGACCGGACTAGTTGGTATTCCATGCTGATGTAACCAGCACAAAAAAAGTGGACACGGGACACTAGTAAGGCAACAAGGACAAGTGCTGACTTCCAACTGGCGTTTATTACAACACGGCCATGCATATATAAGCTCCCGCACTTGATCACAATCAGATACAATCACGCAAGTTAACATGGTCACCACAAATTAACAAGAGCGTGCCAAGGCCTAAGGCGGGCTCCCACGTACAGACCCCAGATAAGCAAATTCTTTAACAGTCAACGCTATGGATAGTTTGCTAACAAAGTTGCCTTCTGCGACAGCCACTGCCTCAATGATGAGTCTTGTGTTTTCATGCACATTTCTTGCTAGTATTTCTGTTTTTTCAAATAGTGGCAGACATTTACATTGGGAGCAATGTATTCCGAGGAAGCCCTCCCTCCCTTTTTGCACTTTCTGATTGTGCTCTTGCAACTTCACGTTTAAGCACCTTCCCATCTGTCCCACATAGCGCTACCTGCAGGAAAGAGGTATGCTATACACTACTCCTCCTGCGCAATCGACGAAACCCTTTCTGTGCACAATGTTGCATGATTTTTATTGTCTGCTGACAGGGCTGGTTCTGGCACCTAATTGAGATAACTGGTGGGGCGAAGAAAAAGATGACAGAAACTCCCACTCTTTGGCCTATTTTCTTTAGTTTAAGCGAGATAGCGTGAATTTATGGATGACCGCTGGATTCCTGCAAACGGTATCACGTGGGTCGGGATGGGTATCATAAAATTGCAACTTCTTATGCAGCGTCTCTGAAACGGAAACAATAAGGCAGTTGAGACAGTCAACAGCCTTCGAACAAACTACCTGCAACCTGAACCTCTGTTGTACTGAGTGGTAAGAAGATTTCAGAAAAGCGTTTTTCAAGCAAGCCTCAACAATGCCGCGTTTGACTAATTTACTATGGGCTGATGTAAAAGGCAGCAGGGGTTGTTTTAGCGTGGGGCTCATATTTCCAGCAGACATGTTCGCCTAAAAAGGACAACCTCAAATCAAGAAACTTTAAGGTACCATTCTCAGGATGTTCGTGCATGAGAGTGAGTGGTTCCAGGCATTCGCTAAGCAGCGCCACTGTCTGTTGGAGGGAAGAATCAAAGCCGACATCATTACAGTCTAATGGAATAAGGTAATCATCGACAAACCAAAAACATTTTACTACATGTGTAAAAAATAAAAGAACTTACCTTCTTATCTAAATGTGCCAATAACAGATCGCTCAGAATAGGGGCAATACATGAACCGAAATACATGCTGCTGTATTGCAGATAAACTTTTCTGTTCCATTCAGCGAAAGTGGAGTTAAGGTAAATTGTTAGAACATAAAGAAAACTGTTGACTGTGACGGCACACTCATTCTGGAATGGCAAAGCTCCAAATTCAAAAATGGATTCTTCAACGACGCCCGCAAGCGCGTGATGTGGAATATGGAATAGTACAAATCTCTAATATTGACACGTGAACTCGTTTATCTTTTACGGGTGAGCGCTTTTACCGTCTAAGAAATGTTATTGCTCAGCGCAGGACGGGTCTACATGTATTGGAAGTTTTTAGAATGTTATCGATGCTTCTATCCGCTGTCTGTTGTCGCTAAACCTTCTGTAATCTGATTGTATGCATGCGCGACGCAAATGGCATAGAACTTTGTGGAAGGCACGTGGGTCTCAGCGATTACTCTGGAACATTTAACAACTTCTATGAAAGCCGACGCGCTTGACTCGCTGATGAGATTTTGACGATCACCGACTGTGTTCGCCGTTGTCGCCGTTCTTTAAGTGTAGCCTGGTTTTGTGGGCACAGGTTTGCCCAATAAAAGTTAGTTTTGTATTTCACAGTATTGCTACTGTGTTCTTCATACGTCACTCCACGTGACATCTGGTGGAGGTGCTTTTCGTTCACGTACCGGATGCCCCCAACAAGCCGTGATCCAAGCCCGGACCGCAAAAAGAACACCAACGTAGTCCCGGACAATCGAGCAAGCTGCTGTCTTCAACAGCAGCCCCCGGAGCACGGACTTTTACCTGAGAAGACCAAGAAGATTGTGGCTAAGGCAAACACAATGGCAGCCCCAGTGTCACCCATCGTATTTCAACAGCCCAGAGAGCCCCTACCTACCGGGGAGCTACGTCGGAGAATCTGGAAACCTGGCTCGAAATCTTCGAAAGGATCTCGACCTTCAACAACTGGACCTCTGAGGATAAGCTATGACACGTGTACTTCACCTTAGAAGATGCCGCGAGAACTTGGTTCGAGAACCGGGAGTCCACCCTTACAGCATGGGACCTGTTCCGCAGTAACTTCCTGAGGACGTTCAGGAGCGTTGCCCGTAACGAAAGGGCCGGAGTTATGCTGGAAATCCGATGCCAACTACCTAATGGGACCATCACCATCTTCACGGAAGAGATGACCCGTCTTTTCCTGCACGCTGACTCGGAAATGTCTGAAGAGAAAAAAGTGTGTTTCTTGATGCGTGGCATAAAGCAAGAACATTTCGCTGGACTGATCCGAAACCCACCGAAGACCGTAGCCGAGTTCTTGACAGAGGCAACAACAACTGAGAAAACTTTAGAAATGCACACTAGGCAACATAACCGCTAAGTGCTCCCGCCTCAGTGCGCCATCCAAGCACTGGGCTCCAGTGATCTCCAAGAGACCATCAGGGCCATTGTGTTCAAAGAACTGTGCAAGGCCTTGCCTTCGTCGCCGCCTCAAGTGGCCTCGATCGCTGACATCGTGAAAGATGAGGTTCAGCGATCGTTTGGAGTTCCTGAGGTGCAACCTCAATTACCGCAGCCCCAGCCAGAAGCGATGACCTATGCCGCCGACGCACGCCGTCAAGGTCCCCCTTCGCGACCGCGCCAGGGCCCTGTAATGCCACAATTCCGTCGTCAGCTGCTGCCAGCACGCCCACCCTTCGCCCACCGCACCTATGCGAGGAAGACTGACATTTGGCACGCCCCCGAACCCCGCCCGCTCTGCTACCACTGCAATGAAGCCGGCCATGTGTACCACCGATGCCCATGCCGCGACCTGGGATTGCGAGGCTTCGCCGTCAACGCAGCGCGCCCAAGGGAAGGTGAACGCCCTCGTGACATCGCCGACTACCTCGCCGCTACTCAGTGGAGCCCTCAACAACCGTCCCATTCACCGTCACCAGGCTGCTACCTGTCGCCGCAGCGCCGTCCATACACTGGCCAAGCCCGGGGCCGGTCCGTGAGCCCACATCCGGAAAACTAAAAGCAGCAACCGATGGAGGTGCGGTTGCTGTTCGTCGAACTGACGAAGATCCTCCGCCACCTACAAAGACTACGAAGAGACTACCTCGACGACATAAGGTCACGCCGCCGTCCCGACGAAGTCTGGAAGCAAAGAATACGCAGACGAAAGACTACCTGACGACGCCACGTACCAGCCACAGGTCAACGCGACGCAGCCGTGATCCGATGCCAAGGCCTAACTGTAACGCAAGACAAAGAACCACCGACCACGACGTGCTTCTCGACAGCCACGCAGTCACTGCCTTAGTAGGCATAGGAGCCGGTTACTTCATCATGAGTGGACCCATCGCCGCCCAGTTGAAAAAAGTTAAGACTGCATGGGAAGGCCCTCAAATTCGGACCGCTGGAGGACACCTCGTCATGCAGAGTGGAATCTGCACGGCAAGAATTACTGTTCATGACCGGACTTACCCTGCCACCTTCATTATCCTCCAGCAATGTTCACACGACGTCATTCTTGGCATCGACTTCCTAAACCAACACGGCGCAGTCATCGACCTGAAGTGGAAGTCGATAACCCTTTCGGAAGATCAAGCAATACTGCTGGAGAGCTCTCTTAGAAACCATGCCTTGAGCGTGCTCTAAAGTCAACTCAGCATCCCGTCCCACTCTAGCATTGTTGCTTCCATCAGCACCAAAACACCTGCCGACGTAGAAGGCATCATCGAGAGTGACCAACGCCTACTGCTAGACCGTGAAATTTGCGTCGCAAGAGGGATCGCTCGACTGCACGGCGGAAAAACGAAAGTGTTGCTGACAAACTTCAGCCAGGAGTTCAAACACGTCAACAAGGGCACGACGATCGAAAAAAAATGAGGAACTTCTGGAAACCAGCAATACGTTTGTCGCCTCGGATTCTGCCGCATCTACCCCCACGACCATAGTTCCCGAACCAGACTTCAACGTAAATCCAGGTCTCACCATGAGTAAGCAGCAACAGCTCAGAAGTCTTCTCCGAAGATACAAACGCTGCTTTTCGACGTCATCGAGGGTTCGACAAACACCAGTTGCAATGCATCGCATAATAACCGAAGAGTGCGCTCGACCATTCTGCCAGAGCCCTTACCGAGTTTCGACGTGAGAATGTGAAGCTATTAGGCATCAAGTCGACGAAATGCTGCGCGACGACATCATCCAGCCGCCGGAAAGTCCGGGGGCATCTTCTGTAGTCCTGGTGAAGAAAAAGGACGGAACCCTACACTTCTGTGTCGATTATCGTCGACTGAACAAGATCACGAAGGACGTGTACCCCTTTCCACGGATAGACGACGCATTGGATCGGCTCTGCAACGCTAAATACTTCTCGTCTATGGACCTCAAGTCTGGCTACTGGCAAATAGAAGTCAACGAGAGAGATTGCGAAAAGATCGTCATCACGCCAGACGGCCTCTACAAGTTCAAGGTCATGCCATTCGGACTATGCTCGGCGCCTGCAACGTTTCAGTGCGTCATGTACACGGTGTTAGCAGGATTGAAGTGGCAGACGTGTCTTGTTTACTTGGATGACGTCGTCGTCTTCGCCGGAAATTTTGACGATCACCTTAGGCGGCTTGAGACAGTATTAAAGGCCATCAAGTCATCAGGGCTCACTCTGAAGCCGGAAAAGTGCTGCTTCGCTTACGATGAGCTTGTTTCTCGGCCATGTCATCAGCAAATCTGGAGTACGCCCTGACCCGCAGAAGACAGCTGCCATCGCAAAGTTCCCGCAGCCCACCGACAAGAAGGCAGTGTGTAGATTCCTTGGCATGTGCGCCTACTACAGGAACTTTGTCAAGGACTTTTCCCACATCGCTAAGCTGCTTTCACATATAACCGAATGTGATGTCGAGTTCAAGTGGGAAAATCCACAGGCCGATGCATTTCAAGAACTCAAACGACGCATGCAGTCGCTGCCGGTACTTGCACACTTCGACAAAGATGCTGGTACCAAAATCCACACTGACGCCAGTAGCCCAGGCCTCGGTGCCATCCAAGTCCAGAGGAAAGACAGACTTGAGCGGATGATATCTTATGCTAGCCGGTCGCTGTCAAAAGCGGAAGGCAATTATTCTACGACTGAAAAGGAATGCCTCGCCATCATTTGGGCTACAGCAAAATTCTGCCCTTATTTATATGGCAGGCCATTCAAAGTCATCAGTGACCATCACGCATTGTGTTGGCTAGCTAACATAAAGGGCCCTTCAGGACTGCTGGCACAGTGGAGGCTCAGACTGCAAGAATATGACGTCATGGTAATCTACCAGTCCGGACGAAAACACTCTGACGCTGACTGCCTATCACATGCCCCCTTCGATCCCCCGCCGCAAGTCGACGAGGACGACAACGCCTTCCTCGGAATAATAAGCGCAGAAGCCTTCACTAAACAGCAACGAGCAGACCCGGAGCTAAAAGGCCTCGTCGAGTATTTGGAAGAGAACACCGACGTTGTCCCTAGGGCATTTAAGCGTGGATCGTCTTCGTTCACGCTACAAAATAACCTGCTCGTGAAGAAGAACTTCTCACCCGTCCGCGCCAGCTACCTTCTTTTTGTTTCGTCAGCGCTGCGTCCAGAAATACTCCAAGCCCTACATGACGATCCAACTGCTGGGCACCTCGAATTTTTCCGGACGCTGTCGAGGATACAGGAAAGGTATTACTGGCCGCGTCTGACCGCTGACGTCGCCCGTTACGTCAAGACATGCCAAGACTCTCAGCAATGCAAGACACCACCGACAAGGCCAGCAGGATTACTAAAGCCGATCGAACCTCCTTGCCGACCATTTCAGCAGATTGGGATGGATTTGTTAGGACCGTTTCCGACGTCAACATCCGGAAATAAGTGGATCGTCGTGGCGACGAATTATCTCACCCACTTCGCTGAAACTAAAGCTCTACCAAAAGGAAGCACAGCCGAAGTGGCGGAATTTTTCGTCGAGAACATCCTCATGCGACATGGTGCCCCAGAAGTCCTCATCACCGACAGAGGAACGGCTTTTACAGCAGAGCTCACCCAAGCCATTCTGCAATACAGCCAGACAAGCCACAGGAGGACAACTGCCTACCACTCGCAGACGAATGGTCTCACGGAGCACCTGAACATGACCTTCGCCAACATGCTAGCAATGTACATCGACGTCGAACACAAGACATGGGATGCCGTCCTGCTGTACGTAACCTTCGCTTACAACACTGCGGTGTAGGAAACAACACAGATCACGCTGTTTAAGCTGGTTTACGGCAGGAATCCGACGAAGAGAATCTTGACGTCGCCACCTATCTCCAGCACGCCGAAGAAGCCCGACAGCTCGCCCACCTGCGGATTAAGAACCAGCAGAGGACTGACAGCCGACACTACAACCTTTGACGACGCTACGTCGAGTACCAACCCGGCGACCGTGTTTGGGTTTGGACCCCTATACGCCGACGAGGACTGAGCAAGAACCTTTTACGCCGCTATTTCGGACCATACGAGATCATTCGACGCATTGGCGCACTCGACTATGAGGTCGTGCCAGACGCATTTCGCTATCACAGCGGCACCGCTCACAACCTGAAGTAGTTCATGTTGTGTGTCTTAAGCCGTTCCACTAGCGCTAATGAACTTTGGGAACATTGCATAGCTGAACTTTGGACTTTTCTTTGGACTGTATCACCTTAGACTTTGTTTCCTTGTTGTTTTGTTACTTTGTTTAATAAGTGTCTTTTTTTTCACCTCCCGTTATGTTTGTAGCATCGGGACGATGCCTTTTGAGAGGGGGGAATTGACACGTGAACTCGTTTATTTCTTATGGGTGAGCGCTTTACTGTCTAAGAAATGTTATCGCTCAGTGCAGGACGCGTCTACATGTATCGGAAGTTTCTAGAATGTTATCGATGCTTCTATCTGCTGTCTGTTGTCGCCGAACCTTGTGTAATCTGATTGCATGCATGCGCGATGTGAATGGCGTAGAACTTTGTGGAAGGCACGCGGGTCTCAGCGATTACTCTGGAACATTCGACGACTGATCTATAAAAGCCGACGTGCTTGACTCGCTGATCAGATTTTGACGATCCCCGAGTGTGTTCGTCGTTGTTGCCGTTCTTTAAGTGTAGCCTGTTTTTGTGGGCACAGGTTGGCCCAATAAAAGTTAGTTTCGTCTTTCACAGTATTGCTACTGTGTTCTTCATACGTCACTCCACGTGACAATATCGACAGAGAAACCTTTATACGGAACATTGATGTTCTCCTTAAAGAGATGTTAAGGGCAAATAGTCAAGATAAAGTAATAGATTGTGTTGGAGAATCTCTAAGGCGTCAATATTGTACCCCGTACTTCTTCCAGTACCCCGCACCTCCACCAGAAATGTTACGTGTCGAAAAACACAGACGAAAGATGCTATTTACACGCTATTTACACTGGAGCCAGGCAGCCAGGCTGACACTCGCTCGTGCCAAGGGCACCGACCAACTTCTTCTTCGTTCTCGCGGCGGCTCGTCTCTTGGACATCGCTCCATGATATCGTAATATCGCGAACAGAGCCTTGATACTTGAGAAATCGAGGTAAATGCAGGACATGATTAGATACTCGTCCGGGACTTTCGAGCACTTGCCCGATGACAAAGGCACTTGTGAGTTAAATTGTGTCACTAGTACTAGAAGTTATACAAAAGGAAGTTGACAAAATGCTTCCCGTGATATCATCGAACCTTCTCCAAACCCACGGGCATCTCGTGTCAAGCTCGTTAGAACGACAACAGCTGGCGCTTCTGTATCGACTACCATGTACCCTTACTTAAGACGTGTACCCCTTACCTTGGATAGATGATGCCCTTGACTGTCTGGGTGGTGCCAAGTATTTTTTCTTCGATAGACCTTCGTGTTGGGTATTTGCAGATGGCACTTAACGACACGGATGGTGAAAAGACGGCATTTATTACACCCGATGGGCTCTATCACTTTAAGGGGATGCCATTCGGGCTATGCAATTTTCCTGCCATATTCGAACGAATGATAGATGCCCTCCATCACGGCTTAAAGTGGTCAATCTGTTTGAGCTACCTTGATGATGTCATTGACTTTTCGCCGGCTTCTGACCTGTTCAACTGACATTCGCAGCTTTGTAGGCTTTGTTTGCTCCTACTTCCGCAGATTCGTGTGAAATTTTGTTGACGTTGCACATCCTCTAAGGGAACTTCTTAAAAAGGACGTAACTTTTGTCTGGGGTCACAACCAAGCTAGAGCATTCACTGAGTTGACCACGCGACTCACATCACTACCAATTCTCGACCACTTTGACGTGTCCGCTACTATGGGGGTTCACACCGATGCCAGCGGCCACGGTATCGGCGCTGTTTTGGCACAACGACAGCATGGTTGCCACCGTGTCATCTTCTTTCACCAGCCGAGCACAATTACTTGCTCACCGAACGTGAATGTGTTGCCCTCGTTTGAGCAGTAAGTAAATTTCACCCCTACCTCTATGAACAGCCTTTCACGGTTATCACCATGCCCTATGCTGGCTTTCGTCTTTAAAAGATCCAGCTGGACGTCTCGGTCGGTGGGCTATCCGGCTCCAAGAGTATTCTTATACAGTGGTGTATAAGACAGGCCAACTCCATGAGGACGCTAATTGCTTGTCACATCATCCAGTGGACCCACCAGACCAGCCTGAGACCAGTGAGCCAACTTGTGTCCTCGCGCTTACCATGTTTGGCGACATCGCCGAGGAGCAGCGACGCGACCTTTATGTGAGAGACATCATTCTCAGCCTGACGGACCTGACAAGTTCCTCCTCTTTGCATATGTTTGTGCTGCAAGATGGCATATTGTACCATTAAAATAGGTGCCCTGATGACCCTGAACTGCTCCTAATCCTTCCCAAGCATATGCGTGAGACTGTGCTCGCACAGTGGCATGATGTCCCAACCACTGGTCATCTGGGAGTCTCAAAGACATATGACCATGTTTGACGTCATTTCTTTTCGCCTGGTATTTACTGTTCCATTTGCTGTTATGGCGACTCCTGTAAATCTTGTCAGCACCGCAAAAAACCAGCAGCTGTACCAGCTGGCTGTCTTCAGCCCATTTAAATACCATCTGCGCCATTCTTTCGAGTTGGTCTTGATCTCCTTGGCTCTTTTCCTCTATCGCTTAGTGGGAACAAGTGGATAGCAGTTTCTACAGACTACACCACCCAGTATGCGATCATGCAGGCTCTCCCTACCAGTTGTGCAACTGACGTGGCTGACTTCCTTCTCGACGCAGTGATACTTCACCACGGTGCTCCCCAACAACTCCTTACCAACCGGGGTCGCTACTTTCTCTCACAGGTTGTCAGACATCTTGCACCCCTGAACTACAAAGCACAAGTTTACAATGGCGTATCACTCTCAGACCAACGGCCTCACAGAGCGGCTAAATAGAACTATCACAGAAATGCTCGCTATGCGCGTCTCCACTGACCACCGTGACTGGAATGCCACTCTGCTGTTTGTCACATTCCGCCACAATACATCATGCCATAATTATGCTGGTTTCTTTCCATTTTTTCTCTTGTATGAACGAGACCCTATGCTACCCCGTTTGAAATGATCCTCCCAGCCAATCTGGATAAAACATCAGACTATGCCCGAGATGCCACATCTAGAGCGACCAAAGCACGTGAGATCGCACGTCTGCATCTGACCACTTCCCAAGAAAAGCAACAACGGATTATGATGCTTGTCACAGCAATACCCACTTTAACCCTTGTGACATCGTGCTTCTTTGGAAACCAGCACGGCGAGTTGGTCTTTGTGAGAAGCTGATTTCAGCCTACTCAGGCCCATACCACGTCTTACGTCAAGTAACAGACGTGCCCTACGAGTTACAACCTTTCGATACCTCCACACTGCGATCCTCCTCTGATATCGTTTACACCGCTCAACTGAAGCGATATCACTCAAACCTACCAAGCGCCAGGACAGCACCTTTGCTGCTGTGTGTTATGCTACGAGGAGCTGCGCGAGCAAATGATGACGAGAGGAATGACAAAGACGATGACCGTCGATAGTCGTGTGCATGGGCTCCATCTTGTGTGCCTGTCTTCTGCCCTTCTTTGGAGGAGTTTCGAGAACTTTAAGCGTGATCTTGCCGCTATAAATGTATCCTTTAAGACGGAGCACTCTGTCGAAAAGAAAAGGTATGTTGCTAATACATAAGAAGCAAATGTAATAGCCGCAATCTCCTTCTTTACCTCCCTAAATGGAATGGGTGAGTTTTATTTATTTATTTATTTTTGAATCGTTCTCGAAACACCATTCTCTCCGAATTATAGAAGTCCTCTAAAGTTAAAGCATCGGTTATTTTGATAAAACCAATGCTATCTATGCCAATAGTTGCTTGCATATGCAGCTTATCTGATATGGCAGACACAGTTTTTGCAAACAGTTAGATCCAGCAAAAAATTGTATTTGTTTTATTTCACATTTAGGTATATATGCTTATATTAAAAACTGAGTGATCAATTCGGAGACAACTTCAGTTTGTTTGAGTCTTCAATAATGCTTGCGTTTCGAGATATACATCATCAGATTTGACACTCAGTAGAATAATTTCGCATTCATAGGTGAGAGTCTAGACAGAGGCACACGACTGATCTGACGTCCAATGAATGAAGCGGTTTACTGGTCCGACTGTATCGGAGGCCACCTTGCCGCAACAACCTGCTACCACGACCGTACGATATAGCGAGGCCTAACCAGCGGTGCTTCATCGGTATCTAAAGCCCTTTGGTGACGAGTGGACCAGTATCTCAGTAGCAGCCGTACGAATGTGAAATCACCCTGCCAACAAAAGTGTGGGATAGGCGACAAATTGCCAGGCCAGCACCTTCGCCACCGGGGGTCATGCTATAAGGCGCTGCAGGAGCCAACGATGATGACAGGACTGACGAGGAGGACGATCGCCAATAGTCGTGTGCACAGGCTCCATCTTGTATGCCTGTCTCCCGCCCATTGTATACATCTTGTAAATATAATGTTACAAAAGCAGTCTTCTCGCAGTCGAGATTGTCCACGGCAATCTGCCAGTAGCAATCTGTCAAGTGTGTTTTCTCCCAGTAATATAATATATATATATATATATATTGTGACGAAGAAGATCGGCAGGCTGAAAATCCCCGTTGCCATCACGTGGCACGTACCCAGTTCGTTAGCTGGCTGCGCCCTACCTGCTGGTGCTGAGTTTGTCGCTGCTGCTCTAGGAGCCGAATAAACCCCCCTTTACAATTGGTGGAGCTGCTGGGTACAACCAGAATACTGGAACTTTGTAATCGGACACTGCAGCCCGTCTTCATAATGCTGGAAGAAGGACCACCACAACAACAACCCGCGGCCCCGGTGACTACCGTGGTCTGCCCCGGCCAGCAACACGACCCACCTATCTTCCGTGGTACCGAAGACCATGACGTAGAAGACTGGCTCGCTGACTACGACCAGGTGAGCATCCACAACCACTGGGACGACACCAAAAAACTTAATTACGTGTCGTTCTATTTCAGCGGTGTCGGCAGCGTGTGGCACCACAACCACGAACGTGATCTGACGACGTGGATGGCCTTCAAGAGGTATTTGGGCGCCCCGCGGTTCGCAAGCTTCGCGCCGAGCAACGTTTGCGTGGCCGTGCGCAACAGTGCGGGGAGACATTTGCCAGCTATATAGGACATGTTGTCGACCTCTGCAACCTCGTTGACGTTGCAATGGCTGATGCCAAGAAGATCCGACATATCTTAAAAGGCATTGAAGACGACGCCTTCCAGATGCTGTTGGCGAAAAATCCCTCGACAGTCTCTGAACTCATCAGTCTGTGTCAAAGCTTCGACGAACTGCGCAAACAATGCGTAGCCACCCACCAATCTACACCTCAGGCCACTTCAATGTTGAGCTTGGCTGCTGCCCCAGATAACTCTTCGCTGCTGCTTCAGATCAAGGAGTTCGTCCGTGAAGAGGTGGCTCGTCAGCTTTCCTTGATTCCACTTGCACACGGCCAGCCGCGTACTCCGTTGGCGCCCGCTCTCCAATCTGTCATCAAGGAGCAGGTAGCCGACCACATTTCGCCTTCTCTTCAGCAGGCTCCGACGGTCGCTCCCCTGACGTATGCCGAAGTCGCGATGAGGCCTGCGCCGCAGACCTATGGCCCCCTTCGCCCACCTTTGCGCCCACCCGTATTCCCTCCAGTCCGTCCACTGGTGCACTATGCACGACCTCAAGACCATTGGCGCACGGAAGACAACCATCCGATTTGTTTTTATTGTGGCCGTGCTGGACACGTGGCATGTCACTGTCGCCTGCTTACACCGAACGTCCTGAACAATGTGCGTCCGTATGCACCATGTTTCCAACAACGCCGCAATTATTCGGACGCCTTTGAATCTCCTTCTGCCGTCGACACCGCATTCTCCGCCGCTCGCCGTTCACCTTCTCCTCGCCGCCGCTCGCTTTCCCCCATGCACCGGCGGCGGAGCCCTTTGCGCCAGGAAAACTAAATATCGCAGTTCAGGAGGCGAGAACTGCGGTGCCATGCGAAATGTATAAAGCCTCACACTTCTCCGAAGAACGTTATTGAAGTCGAAATAGAAGGAACATTGACGCTAGCACTTGTCGACACCGGCGCTGCACTTTCAGTGATAGATGCCCGTATTTGCCGCAAGATAGGAAAAGTGACAACGCCGCTTTCTGGACTGTCTCTTCGAACTGCCAACGCGCAGCACGTCGAGCCATCCGGCGCCTGCACTGCTCGTGTCGTAATTCAGGAGGTCCTCTATATCATAGAATTCATCGTGTTGCCGTCATGTTCACACGAAGTCATATTAGTTTGGGACTTTCTCTCCACACATCATGCGATCATTGACTGCGCCCGTGCTGAAATCGAGCTGTTTCAGTTTTCGACCGATATTATCACTGACCATAAGGACCATTGTCGCAGAATCGCTGTATCGGAAGACACCGTTATACCTGCCTGGTCTTCTGCTCTTGTCAGTATCTCTTGCGAATATGTAGATGACGGCACAGTACTCTTCACTCCGTCCGAACTCTTAGTTCGCCGCCATTCACTACCACTGCCGTTCGCCGTCCTCGAGTTCAAAGCTGGCGCCTCTCTCATGTGCGTCTCAAACCCATCGGCTGAACCAATTACTTCACGCCGCCGTAAAAGCCTTGGCAGAGCAGAGCCACTGACCTCATCTTCAATACTTGACATGATGGACGACTCCACTTATCTTGCTGCTCTCGAGGCATCGCCTCCTCAGTCACTGCCGCGTTCTTTTACGCCAGCTATTGCCAGTGACCTTACGATGACGCAGCGCGACGAACTTCTTCGCTTGCTCCAAGGCTTCTCTTCATCTTTTGACTGCCAAGCAACATCACTTTGCCGCACAACGACTGTTTCGCACACTATCGACACTGGGAGCTATGCACCAATTCGACAGCGTCCCTACCGAGTATCCGCGACTGAAAGACACGTTATCAATGACCAGGTGAACGATATGCTCAATCGCGGTGTTATCCAGCCTTCTAGTAGTCCTTGGGCATCACCAGTCGTCCTAGATAAAAAGAAAGACGGCACCATACGATTTTGCGTTGATTGTCGAAGGCTTAACAAGATTACCCGAAAGGATGTATACCCGTTGCCACATATTGACGACGCACTTGACTGTTTGCAAGGAGTGGAGTTCTTTTCCTCCTTAGATCTCTGCTCTGGCTACTGGCAGGTGCCCATGGCTGACGCTGACTGTTCGAAAGCCGTGTTTGTAACACCAGACGGCTTGTATGAATTCACTGTAATGCGGTTCGGTCTGTACAATGCGCCCGCCACCTTCGAACGCATGATGGACGGCATCCTACGCGGCCTGAAGTGGCATACTTGCCTCTGCTACCTCGATGACGTTGTCGTCTTTTCTCCTGATTTTCCGACCCATCTTCGGCGTTTACATCAAGTTTTGACCTGTTTCCGGAATGCTGGTCTCCAGCTTAACTTAAAAAAGTGCCGATTTGCAGCTCAAAAACTGACTATATTAGGCCACGTTGTCTCCAAAGAAGGCATCCTTCCTGATCCTGCTAAACTTCGCGCCGTATCCGAATTTCCGAAGCCCACTAATTTGAAAGCACTACGCAGCTTCATTGGCCTATGCTCTTATTTTCTACGTTTTGTTCGGAATTTTGCTACTGTGATTGCACCACTAACCCAACTTCTCCAAGGCGACCATGAACTTTCTGCTTGGTCGGAAGCCTTTGATGATGCCTTTACGACTCTTCGTCACCTACTCTATCTCCGCCAATCTTGCGCCATTTTGATCCAAGCGCACCTACAGAACTTCACAGTGACGCCAGTGGTGTCGGCCTTGGTGCCGTGCTCGCACAACGCAAGGACATTAACGCCGAATATTTAGTCGCCTATGCCAGTCGTGCCCTCACGAGACCTGAGGCCAATTACTCAGTAACAGAAAAAGAATGCCTGGCTATCGTATGGGCTCTTCGAAAATTTCGTCCATATCTCTACGGTCGACGCTTTGACGTGGTGACGGATCATCATGCTCTTTGCTGGTTGTCCAACCTAAAAGACCCGTCGGGCCGCCTCGCTCGGTGAGCCCTCCGAGTCCAAGAATATGATATCCGTGTCGTCTATCGCTCTGGACGCAAACACGCTGACGCCGATGCCCTCTCGCGCTCCCCAGTTACTTCAGACAGCAGCACTTCTACGGACAGACATGACATCTCACCACTTGACATCCTGGACATGGCATCGGAGCAACGAAAAGACCCATGGATCGTCATGATATTCGACTTTTTTGTCAAGTCCTCCGGCAACTTCGGCACCTCGAGCGTTACGCCGACAGGCGCAGCATGTCACAATCCGGGACGGACTTTTATACCGCCGCAACTACCTCAATGACGGCCGCAAATGGCTCTTAGTAGTGCCTCGCCACCTACGACAAGAGTTCTGCTCCGCTTCTCATTCTGACCCGCAGTGTGGTCACGGCGGAGTGTCAAAAACTTACACACGACTTCGCCTACAATATTATTGGCGAGGGATGTACACCTTCGTTGACAAATACGTACGCTCCTGCATTGCCTGCCAGCGACGCAAATGTGTCTCGCATCTCTCCACCGCACCTCTCCAACCACTTCCCTGCCAAGCTCAGCCATTTGACCGTGTCGGCATTGATATATACGGGCCTCTTCTGGCGCTGGCAACCGATGGATTGTTGTCGTCGTAGATCATTTGACACGGTATGCTGAAACCGCCGCCTTGCCTGCCACATCAGCAAAAGACATCGCCTCGTTCATTCTA
Source organism: Dermacentor andersoni (assembly GCF_023375885.2). Classification (NCBI taxonomy): domain Eukaryota; kingdom Metazoa; phylum Arthropoda; class Arachnida; order Ixodida; family Ixodidae; genus Dermacentor; species Dermacentor andersoni. The sequence goes on from NC_092820.1 coordinate 12,102,878, forward strand.
AACAACTTCGTTCTCCGCCATGGCACACCTCGTGAACTGTTGAGCGATCGGGGCCGCGTATTCCTCTCGGATGTCCTGCAGTCACTCCTATCTGAATGCCAAATTATTCACCGCACTACTACTGCTTATCATCCACAGACCAATGGCTTAACAGAACGATTCAACAGAACTCTTGCTGACATGCTATCAATGTATGTTGCCTCTGACCACTCTAACAGGGACCTTGTACTTCCGTTCGTCACTTACGCTTATAACACCGCCTCTCAAGCCACAACCGGATTCTCACCATTCTTTCTGCTTTACGGCCACCATCCCTCCAGCACCATTGATACGGTTCTCCCGTACCGGCCGGACCCTGCTGATTGTTCACGTGTTTCTGCGGTTGCTCAGCACGCCGAGAAATGCTGACAACTGGCCCGTTCTTTGACTTCTGCTCAACAGTGCCGCCAAAAAGAACGCCATGACCTCAATCCTCCCCCTCACCCCTTCCCCATCGACTCACTCGTGTGGCTTTGGGTCCCACCTGTTGCTGCTCCTGGCCTTTCGTCCAAGCTCCTCCCGAAGTACCACGGACCCTACCGTGTGGTTGCACAAACATCACCAGTGAACTACGTGGTCGAACCCGTATCGCCATCTTCCGATCTGCGTCGTCGGGGGCGAGACACTGTGCACATTGACCGGCTGAAGCAGTATTACGATCCGCCCACCTCCTCCTAGGTCGCCAGGATGGCTGCTCTTCAATTCCGGGGGTGATTGTGATGAAGAAGATCAGCAGGCAGAAAATCCCCATTGCCATCGCGTGGCACGTACCCAGTTCGTTCGCTGGCTGCGCCCTACCTACTGGTGCTGAGTTTGTCGCTGCTGCTCTATGAGCTGAATAAACCCCCCTTTACAATATATATATATATATATATATATATATATATATATATATATATATATACTTTTTTGTGTTTTTTTGCATAGGGTTGCTATACATTGCAAGTGAAAATGCAATAAAGAGTGTTTGTTAGCCAGCGCTGTATACATCGTCTCTGCTTTCATACTGTCCATTGCGCTGTTTTTATCCCCTTTGTAATGTTAGCTATGATCACGCAACTTCTCCAAAAAGCAAGAACCACAAGCAAATCTAAAGACTCATCACAGACCACTGCTGCAGGTTCTCTTGCACGCCCATGTTTCAGAAAACCATTGTCTTTAGGAGGTTTGCAATGCAGAATAGCAAAAAGCTATGAAGCTTTTTATAATCTAGCTATAAACTCCAACTTGCTATGAACTAGCACGAGATTAAACGCTCAAAATATGTTAGTACTGTGAAACTTTGTCACAACGAAGTTGCATTCATCTTAAGAATACCTTCCTAGCATTCAAAATGGCAACCCAGAAAGAAAACATTAATATTTAATTTGTTATATATGTGTCCCGGGGGCACAGCTTGGGCAAGCCCAACATGTTGTTGCCATAGACAGCCTGCACGCAGCACCAGCCCCAGTAAGCAAAGTGCACATTTTTGGGTCACCGGCCTTGTGCACAGCACTCCTTTATTCTCAATTCTACACCCTCGCAGCTAACACACCTTCGCTCATTGCCACACCCACCCGTCTTACCCTCTCTCTCCTTTAGAAGAACCCTACCTATATATACTGTGCCGAGGAAAGCATGTGTCGCCTTGAAAAAGGCACGCTTTTACCTTGTTCTCGTTTTGTTCATTGTCTTGAATTTCCATCTCCCGCCTTCCCTCTGTTTTCCTTATATTCGTGTTTGTTACACTGAGGTCCCACTGTAGCATGCTGGTGACACATGCTGTGCAAAATTACTACTTTGGCAGTAGCAAATTCTACCTGCACTATCACTGTCCTGATGTCAATGCGCACGCAGCGCGCAGCAGCTATCACAGAGTATCTGGTGGCTATCACTTTCCCTTCCCCGCTTTCCCTTCTTCTTACCCTGCGATTTGGGGGGGGCAAGAAAACCAATGCCCCAAGACAATAAAGCTGGCTTTTTCATTGATGGCATCAGGAGTGCTGATGTCTGGTCACTTCAATCACAGCTCACTCTTTTGGTTAAAGTACAACATGTGATCACACATGGTCTCACCTGCCGTGGTTGCTTAGAGGCTATGGTGTTGGGCTGCTGAGCACGAGGTCGCGGGATCGAATCCCGGCCACGGCGGCTGCATTTCGATGGGGGAGAAATGCAAAAACACCCATGTACTTAGATTTAGGTTCACATTAAACAACCCCAGGTGGTCAAAATTTGCAGAGTCCTCCACTATGGCGTGCCTCATAATCAGAAAGTGGTTTTGGCACATAAAACCCCATAATTAAATTTTTTTTTTCTAACACATGGTCTCACCTGTGCACTGCTTCCACCAATGCAGTGTGGTCGACCCCAACGCCAGCCACCACCATGCGTGACGGAGTGAAGTGGTGGCTCAGGTAGGTGTACAGCACCTGGCGCCCAACCACGGCCACATTCTCCCGTGGGCACAGCTTGGGCAAGCCCAACGTGTTGTTGCCATAGGCGGCCTGCACACACCACCAGTCCCAATAAACAAGGCGCAAGTTTGGATGAGATCGAGAAAGCAGTGAGAGCTCAGACCTTAGTCCATGGCAGTGGACTGACAAAGGCTGCTCCAAAGAGGAAAGGTTATGAGAGCACAAAACGTGTTGCACTAGTTAGAATGACAGTCTAGGCCACAGAAAGGTAATCCAAGTAAGAAGACATCATTCGATACAGACAGTGCTTGACTTTCACAGGCCAAACTGTTGTGAATGCATTGTTGCACTTGCACAGAACATGGTTTGTTTTCTTGTTTTCTTGTGACTGCAAGTTCATGTCCTGTACTCTTGCAAACAAAGGACTGAAACTCTAGAAACATGATCCCCTTGTGGATGAAGGCCATAGTTGCTGCATACAGCATCCTAGCTGTATAATGCATTGCCAAAGCATTTTCATAGTGACAATTCGACACAGGTCTATCTCAAATTTGAAATTATGTATACTGATTTCTATAGTCCTGTGATATCCTATGCAAGTTTTGGCAGACAATCGGAGAGCTAATTTGACCACAATTGGCGTGCAGTGCTGTTTCACCTGCTTCCCATGGCAGCCAACCCTGTGTGCAACAATGACCATTTTGTAGCTCACACTCTCCAAGGCAATGCTGCCAAGGTGCAATGTACAGTATGCATTCATATTCCTTCAGACACTGCCTGGTTTCAAGGCGTAGCATTTCCTGCAGGACAGCGGTATCTTGTACAAAAAGCTTACCCTGCATGGCACAAGTCATGCTGCATGGGTCTTTGTGACTGTGCCACCGTTTTTACATTCACTCTTCATGCCAATTTCTCATGGAGAGAAAAAACAAAACACATTCTGTACTTAGTTGCCCTATGCTTAAGGCAGTGAGAAAAACTGGAAGGTATGCAACCGGCCTTGCCCTTGGCTGACTTGCAACTCCTTGAGGAAAAAGGTTATTAGATTCTGAGATCACATGTGCAAAAAGCAGCTTGTTCTGCCATTGACCCCAGCAGTTTCCTAAAGAAACCAGCCCACCTGAGCTATTCTAAAAGGCATTACAGCACCTTTGTCCAACAAGGTGTTTGCATGACTTTGTGGGAGTGTAGCTTACCTTAGGCGCATAGGAAAACAGGCAGCTTAACCCTTTGAAGGTTTTTGCCGTACATGTACGGCGGCGGTTTTCTGTCTCGCAAGGTCTTTGCCGTACGGGTACGGTTTTGACCGTCCGTTTGAAATTTCGTGCCATAATGACGATGCATGCTGACTGGGAGATGCTGCCACCTCTTAGGACTTATAAGAAACATTTTAAATTTGTGCTACCTTGTTGCAGAGATAAACAGAACTGATTTCTAGCTTCAGTGCATCACACAGACTGCGGCAACACCCCTTTTGCGGTTTCGGTTTCACCTCATGATTACAACGGAGGCGCGCGAAACGTGACCTTTCTCTTTGTCGGCAATCTCTTGAAGGGGTTGCAGAAGTTGATTTCTATCTTGATTGGCGCTGCTATTAGCTTGTTTATCACCACCGCTCGCGACATATTCTCGCTCTCAGCGGCAACGCGCTTTCGCGGTTTTGGTTTCGCCAAGTGATCGCAACGGAGGCACACGAAACGTGATTTTTTATCTTTGTCGGCACTCTCTTGCAGGGGCGGCGGAAGTTGATTTCTATCTTGATTGGAGCTGCTCTTAGCCTGTTTATCACTGCCACTCACGAGGTATTCTTGCTCTCTGCGGCAACGCGCTTACGCAAGAGGGTGCCTCAGACCTCTGCCCAAGGCAGCCGCACGCAGAGAAGATGTCATGTATGTGTCAACACAACTCGTTGCTCCAAGAGGAGAACAGACATGCATTTTAGGTGTGCAGAGTGCGATAAGGCGCTATGTGTAGACCCGTGTTTCAAGGAGTACCACACTCTGAAATACTATTGAACATTTTGCAGTTCTAAGTGATGCCGACACCAAAATACTGTTCCTAATTTTTTTTTTACTATTTATTCCAGCCTTTATACATTTTATACATTCAAGATCCGCAATAAAGTAATTTGACCACCTGGGAAAGTTTTTTCAAAATAATTCAACCCTCAAAGGGTTAATTTCCCTCCAAGCTTCCTGTCTAGACCTCAAAGTGGCCTGCATTGTTCTACAGGAGGACGCAACACTGGACTTGTTGATGCTTGCTTAATGACATGATGTAGTGCAGTGTTGCAGCATGAGCAGCCTATGGTCCCAAGCCACACATGTGGCCCCCTTTTCCACTCCACATTAGTTGCTTCTCTCCCAATGCACACAAGCCCTTTCTCTCTCTCGTTAATTGCAAGGCAAACCACTGAACTTCCCTGTATGTTTTCACGTGAGCACCACCTACCCTGATTTTCTTTATGTGTACACGCACCCTTAAAAACACACCATATGACAAAAAGCCACCTTCCATTTGATGCACACATTAAATGATGCCATAATCTATGATTTGCTGCTTGTTCGACAAATCAAGGACTCATGCCACGATTACGGAGTCGGCAGCTTAAAGCAAGAAAAGACAAACCAAAATGTCATGTCAGTACTCCTTTAACCCTTTCAGTGCCACTCACATACTGGCACATTTCCATACTTCTGTTCCACAATGTCACTTAGGTAACCATATGTTCTCCACTCTCTCCAGTCAGACACGTGCAATAACACAAAGGGGGCAAGCTCCATCTGTAGTAAATTTCAAAAGCATATTTTCTCATCAGTTTGTTTGCTCAATCTGGGTTTGAATCTGATAGCGTAAGGGGCCCCGTGCCGCAGAAAATCCAGCGTCCTGCGTCGAACATTGTTTCGGCAAAAAGATTTTCAAACCACCCATGCCCAGGCCGTCCATATGGCACAAGGCAGTTACTGAACTAAATGAATTACTCAAGCTAAAATATGTAAAAAAATCGTAAAGTATGACTTATAGACAACCTACAGACATGATAGCCTCGGATTGTAATTTGCTTTGATCTTAGCCGATAGGCCGAGAAACGATAGCTAGATTGTAATTTGAATTCATGGGAAAACATAATTCTGTTACGCGAAAACTCAAAGAAACCATTTTTCCAGCGTTTCTACCATTCATAGACAGGCCATGGCATCCACCATTTGTGCGTGCCCGCGCTAGAGTATCTTGGAAGTCACGAAGCAGCGTGCCTGGTTCTTTGCAATACCTCCAGATGGTACTTGCCTCCGCTGCATCGCGGCCTACGCAGGAGGCTGCGTTTTTACCAGAAAGCCTGCCTCTGTGCATAGTGTTCGCGGCCAGCATTTCTCTATAAACATTATGGTTACATGCACTCCAGTTACCGGGAAGCGTGAGAAGCAGTCAGGGATCTTTGAATGCTATCGCGTTCCACTCTTAAAGACGAAGCTTAAGCGTCCTCCAAGTTTTTGTTAGTGTGCTGTGGAATGCACACCCTCATGGGGTGGTTGCGCCGCGTAGATCACACATCCACCGCAGACGGGAGGGGTGGCTCCCGAATTTATTGCACCACAACGACAGCGAATCCTCGTCGAAATATTCATGTCGTAGTGGAAGGCCACCACTCTTGCGTGTCTCTGCCAGCTTTTGTACGTTTATATGAGGTATCTCTCTCTCTCTCTTTCTCTCTCTCGTTTTTTCTCCTGACAAAACTAGGTAGGAGGTAGAAAAAAAAGATAGGAATGTGAGGAATAGACCCGGATGGAAGCACCCAAGGAAGTTTTGGATTAACGCAAGTCAATTTTAAGTCAGGATATTCCATGAGAGAAGATTACTATTGTGTCTGCAACCCTGAGTGCTGAGCATGAACGGTTGGCAACAATGACATTGGAGGACTATGCGACAGTGTGTGCTGATGGTGCCTCGCCTCTGTGCGTGAGTTCAGTAGTGTTCTATTGCTGTGTAACCCAGTGTGTCCGAAGCTAGGGGCTTCGCATATAAAACCATAACAATTGGCAATGAGGCAAATCCACTGAGATGGCAGCAATGACAACAACAACGTTGGGCTCCATGGGAGAATTCACGCCAGGATCTGGTGAGGTGGCATGGACTTTGTACAGAGCAGGCCACTGTTAAAGGGGACACCGGAGTGCATGGCGTCTGCTCTGCGTCACCACCGGCTGGGGGGCGCCACGAGCTTCCCAGAGGCGCAGTGAGCGCAGTGGGAGGTGCTCTTTTGGCATCTGCTACTGTCTGCAGCCGCAGCGAGTGTAGTGCATGGTGCTCGTTCATCGTCTGCTACTTTCTACTGCCGTGCTTCGGATCGCCACAAAGCTCTGCTGTGTGAAGCTTGCTCTGCTCCGAGCTCTGCTCCGATCCGAGCTTGCTCCGCTTCCACGGGTGGATGAGGCGCTGAATAATCTTATCGGGCAAAGTATTCTTGAGCCTGTCCGACATTTCCAGTGGGCCACACTGATAGTTGCTGGAAGGATGGCAGTATACGAATTTGCGGGGACTACAAAAGTACTTTGAATCCTGTGATCTGTTGGGAAACATATCCCCTTGCCTACACCAGAAGAGCTGTTTGCTGAGCTAGTGGGCTGTTCCAAGTTCTCCAAGCTTGATTTCAGTCAAGTGTATCAGCAACTAGTTGGTGACAAGGAAACTGCTGACCTTTTGACACTGTCAACATATCACGGACTTTTCTGAGTAATGCGTCTGCAGTTCAGAGTAACAGTAGCTGTTGCTATATTTCAGTGGTACATGGAAGAGCTGCTTTGAGGTAACGAAGGTGTGCAAGTCTAATTGGACGACATCTTGGTTGGCAGCAAAGATGAAGAACATAATGGGCAACTTGAAGCAGTGTTACAGAGCATACAGGATGAGGTGTGCGACAAAACGAAGAGAAATGTGCCTTTGGCATGCATGAACTTGAGTTTCGTGGGTAAAAAGTCAGCGGAGCAGGGATCCAGCCAACTGATGACAAGGTGAGGGCTCTGCATGATGCACCAAGCTGCAAAAAGGAGCTGCAGGCTTTTCTGGGAGCCTTCTACAACAGGTTCCTGTGTGGAGCTGCACACACCCTTGTACAGGTTACTTGATAGCAGCTGGAAGCGGACAAAGCAAGAAGCAGAGGCTTTTCATCGAGCTAAGCAGCTGCTACAATCGTCAACCATCCTTGCCCACTACAGCATCCAGAAGCCACTACTACTGGCCTGTGATGCTTCGCAGTATGGGCTTGGAGCAGTGTTGAGCCACGTTGATGATAATGGCTATGAGGTGCCAATAGCCCATGGCTCCCGAACAATGACGGCAGCAGAGAGGAACTATGCACAGATGGACCGAAATGCTTTAACCATAGGCTTTAGTATTAAGAAGTTCCACGATTTTATCTACGGCCGCTATTTCTGCATAGTGACTGATCATAAGCCTCTACTGGGATTGTTGCACCATGCAAAGCCAATGCCAGAAGTTTTTTCATGAAAGATGTTACGATGGCGACTAATGCTGTCTGCATATTACTAGGAATTGGAGTACAGGCCCGTGCAAGGCCTCAGAAATGCAGATGCCCTTAGTCAACTGCCTGCAGCAACAGAGACAAGATTGACTGAAAAAAAATTGAGTGATGTGCGAATGCTGGAGACAGGGCCTGGGCCGGTATTTTGTAGCGATGCCTTTTCCAATTCTATGCCTTTTCAGGCTTTTCGCGCTTGGCCACTGGTCAGAGCGATGGTCTGCCCACATTATCAACGCGATCAGGCGGCCGTGTGAGGTGGATGATAAGAATAGCATAGAATAAGGCATAAGGCATCGCTACAAAATAGCGGCCCTGAAACTGCTTGAGATGTTCACAGCTCAGTGCAATCGAAGTGACTCAACCTTGGCTAGAGTTCAACATTGGGTTGTGAATGGTTGGCCTCATGGAAAACTCCAGGAGGAATTTAAGCCATTTATTCATCGGCAGCATGAGCTTTCAGGGTACCGTGGCTGTCTTCTGTGGGGCAGCAGGGTGATTATTCCAAACCAAGCAAGAAGTCATGTTTTAGAGTTGCTGCACAGCACACATCCTGATATTGTGCGCATGAAAGCCTTGGCAAGAAGCCCGGTCTGGTAGCCAGGAATCGATGTGGACATTGAGCGAAAGGTGCGAGCTTGTCAGTGCTGTCAAAAGACAAGGCCAGAACGTGCAAGGTCATGTCCCTGGGAGTATGTGAAGAATTCATGGTGCAGGAGCCACATAGACTTTGCAGGACCATTCCGACGAACTGTTCCTCCAAATGGTTGGAAGTACTTCCTCTGAAATCCATGTCATCAGCAACTGTGTGCCGCAAGTTGCGTGCTTTGTTTGCACTGCATGGCACCCCAGACACTGTGGTTTCAGACAATGGAACAGCATTTTGTTCAGAGGAGTTTGAAGTGTTCATGCGAGACAACCAGATCCATCATGTCAGAGTGGCACGTTACCACCCATCTTCAGGACACGTTGAACGCATGGTGCAAGAGACTAAGCAGGTTCCGAGATGCATGAGTGGTGGAGACACGACCACAAAACTGGCTCGTTTTCTTTTAAGCCAATATGTTCTTCGACACTCAACAACAAGCGATAGTCCTGAAATGCTGATGGGCAGAAGACTCCACACTGCACTGGATAAAATGCGCCCAGATCTGCTGGGAGAGAAACTGGCACAGCAAGGCAGCCAGAAGGTGTGGTAGTATCAACAGCCCGTTTTCATTCAAAATTAATTGGAAGGTCCCAAGTGGCTGCCTGGCATTGTATGCAACATTACAGGACCTCTGTCATACATGGTTCATACCAAAGTCTTTGGAAGCATCATGTTGATCAGTTAAGGAGCAGAGAGTGGAATGAGTATTCCGTCAACCTCTAATTGTGTTGCAAAATAAGACCGTTGACCAGCAGCTGTTGCTTCTGGAGCCTCGTGAACATTCAGAGGAGCAAACTGTGCCAAGTGAACGCGCTGACACCACAGAGAAACCAGTGGCCAAGCTGCCCTTATCATCCCCTATCTCACACCCGGTGGAACTATCCGAGGCATTCGAGCCATAAGAACAACCTGGCCGTTCTCAGCACATCAAACAACAGCCAAGCTACCTGGAGGACTGCATTTGCTAGGGGGGAAAAGTGTTGTGTCTGCAACCCTGTGTGCCGAGCGTGGACGATAGGCAACAAGGACATTCCGGGACTGTGCGACGATAAGCGCTGACAGTGCCTCACCTCTGTGCGCGAGTTCCGTAGTGTTGTATTGCCGTGTAAAGCAGTGTGCCACGAAGCTAGTGGCTTCGCTAATAAAGTCATAACCATTACTGTTTCAGCAAGAAATTTTATTACAATAATCCATAAATACTACATTGTATTATATACAATGAATATTACATTTCTGAATATTCGTTGTGGAGCAGAAGATACCTGTTTTGAAGCATGCTAGGTGAGTGAAACATGAGTGAAATATGAGTGAAACATATGAAACATGAGTGAAATATGTATAGACAAATAAAAAAAAAAAAGATGGTATTTGACTTTGAAAAACACTATTGGGTTACGGATAATTAGTTCTGCAGAAACATGCAAGGTGGAGGAAAGTTCACTAAAGGAAAAAAATGTCATACATCTGACCAAGAAAACTTACACGTGTTCCTTGGGAAAACCCTGTTAAGTTACATACTGGACATGCCAACTAAATGTGGCCAAGAAAAAAAAAAAGAAAAGGGGGATTTACGAAACAGCAACCCACTGAACGTTGACAGGCTTTTGTTATTGGTACTCAAGATTTTCTTTTTTTTTTTTTGTGCACAAGCAACTAATATTTAAGTTTAATTAGCTAACATTAATTACCTCAATCATTAGACAAGGATATTGGATAATGCCAATCCTAGGTTGCTTTAAATTCAGTTATCACTCATGTTTCAACATCCTCCACAACTTTTTCATTGACATCTCGTCTATTAAGCGAGTTTATAAAAATGAGCTAATTAGACATATTAGTGCACAGTGACCAAGAAATACTGACTGTGACAACCATAAACAAATGGACATCGTTCTCGTAATGCCCTCAGTTATCTTTTATTTCTTGGTGGCATTCAGGTGGAACAGCATGAAACTACAGAATAAATGCGAAGTTACTTGGTTGGTCATTTCATGTTTGCCAGTATTCCACATAACTTGGTGAGAAGAAAGAAAACTCTGACATTTATGAAAAGAATAAAGGGGAAAAAGTGTTCAGTGGCTTTTTGATTAGCATCACCGACCAATATATTGCACAAGTTTGATTATTAAGGCTGCCGCATATAATAAATGTAAAATGGCGATCAATATATTGTATGCCAAACAATGGTTTCTTAAAAGACTCGATCTGCGCAAGTCCCATCACGAACATCATTGCACGCAATTGCTGCCGTTCGCGTACACTCCGACTTAGATAGTCTAAAACCAAAACTTTACATCCTTGGTTTGCGTTTTGTAGTCACAAAAGCTCGATTTTGTATGGCATGGTTGTGCAGAATACACAGTACCCACAGTACAAGTTTGAGGGATCATTATGGTTGCCATTGGATATTTCTGGTCAAGAAATTTCATGAGAGCAAGCAGCTCGTTCGTTAGTGTGCCGCATTATCATACCGATAACCAGACGTGGTTCATCTTTGAAATACATTTTAACATTACATGCATGGTGTTCACCATTAATCAACACAGATTTACGAATAGGGCATACAAGCGAGCCCTAAAATGTATAACTACAGGCCGTACAACTTGTTCATTCAGCTGGGAGCACAGCTTTCTTTCCCAACTGCCCCATTAAAGAAGCACCAGTTCAAATCATCGTTAACTTGTCCACATGTTACACAAATGCGTAAGACTTATATAAAACATTCATATTGCACTGTATAGCACAAAGGGTTTCCGTTTTACTACAGCCAAATTACAATGCACCACCAAACACACCCACACTACAATGGCGCCAGGCATTGAAACAGAGTGCTCTAGCTTGGTTTCTCAGGCAAAATGCTAGCCAAAACATGGTTGTGTAATTGCCACTGAACATGTAAATCTTGCAACATTTAGCAACTTCGTTCGATGTTTGACACAAGCTGGTGTAGCTCAGTGGTTCGGTGCATAATGGCGCAATTGGCATGGCACTTCCATCCCTGAATAGATAAAATAAGAATCCGTGTCATTTGCACCCTTCTGAATGACAAAAAATAAACATTTGTGTTTATTTTATAATAGCTGAGAAAATACACCCAACATGGTGGCACGCCATCTCTAAAAAAGCACGACAATGAAAGGGTTAAATACAAAACACTAGGCATTTCAAGCAACAGCTAGAGGAAACAAATCTGTTTGTTGTAATGTGCAAATTTACATGCTTGATACCACGTAAGACACTATCTTACATGCAGCAATGTCATCCCGTTATGAATGACGAGAACATGGGACACCGAGGGTCAAATACACTGCTCCGAGACACTGGTTTACAAACTCTCATTGTTTAAGGGTGTGTTCAGATAAGATCGGCTAGTTATGCCTGGTGACCCCTTTTAATTCTGATCAAAAAATATATTTTGCTCCTGAGTGCCAAGACGAAATCAATCTTAGTTTTGTGGGAAAAAAATCTGTCTTCGTGAAGAAAATATGGAAGTGCCCGGTCAATCAAAAGTGCTTTTCACGAATTTTGCAGAATCCGCAATTTGGAGTCTGGGAGCATTGCGAGTGCTGCTAGCTCTCAGTTTGGTTTTTCACAGCTCCCGGATTCTAAACGTCCTTTTTCACGATTTGTGTGGACTTCTCCTAGCAAATGTGCAGTACGACTCGCAAACCGCTTCTGGCACTCATCATTTCCTGACCGCTGGAAAGTACGCCTAACTTCTCAACGGTACTAACATAACCAGTGTACCAGCCCGACTGCTGCAATAGGGAACGCCAAGCGGTGTCTGTGTGTACAAGTGCCAATGCCATTCTCAGCAGCTCTATGTGCAAAGCAAATGGCTTCTCATGCTGCTTTATCGCCAGTCTTCATGAACACAGACGCTTCGGCCCATGAGGCCACTGCCTTGAAAGCTCCTGGTAAGCGTCTCTCTTCACAAACTGCCATGGACTTAATGAACAAGAGTCGACCCCGAATGTGAAGCATGCATGCAGAACCCATTTCCTGTGGCCTGACATGCACACCCATACAAGGCCATCATCAAAGCATGCGCCTGCATCGACCTTTCCGCTGTACGATTGTTCAAGCCGCTCTAGATGCATGTCGTTACAGGACGGGGTTTAGAGCATTCCGCATCCATCAGCAAACAAATACAGTGTCGGTGTGGATACTGTCGCTAGACACAGTTAGTCGACTTCAGCAGCTTAGGCAGATTGTTCCTCCAGCCAGCGAGCCTATACCTGTCCAGGCCTATCAAGCATCGGGCGTCAACCTATGTTGGTATGTGGTTGCTAGAGTCGACCTAAGGGCAGAACAAGACACCCTACACGGCGAGCTCTTCTGCCCACCACATATCATTGTTGCTGCACGCCACATGGGAGAGAGGGGCACTTGTTTCATCACTGTCCAAGGTCCCTTAACCCCACTGCAGAAGATGTACCACTATGGCTGTATCCTTCGCCTTTGACCTTTAAAGCCTGCTGTCATATTTTGTTATGGTTACTACAAAAAAGGGTGCATGAAAGGCATCATGTCCTTACAACCGAGTGCTGACATGGACGCAACAGCTGGCTCCAATTTTCGCTGTGGCCTTTGCAAGTGTGATGACTATGGCATAACGTCACCTCAATGACTAAATAAAACACCACGCGAGAGCTTCGGCATAAATGCCAACAATCAAATGACCAAGACCAATCTGGCGGATTTAGAAACAGATGATTATCACGTCACGGAGGCCACGCCTTCCATGGAAAACAAAAGTTATACTGCCATGGTCAAAGAGCTGCGCAGGAGGCCTTCGCCGACAAACTGAGCCTCCTCCTTCGCAAATGGAAACACCAGACAATCTCATATTATTGGATATGAGACTGGCCTGACTTCAAGAAGACATGGATCACCTTTGGTGCCACCGAGAACTTCTAACAAGACGAATGGCAATGCTATGCACAACGTCGCGTGACACAAACATCCAGTCTTTTGAACAACTGCGTACTTCGTCCGCTGACCTGACACCTGTGAAACTCCTGCAATTTGTGGCCAAACAGCTGATGTCACTGTCGGAAGTTGTGGCCTCCAATCTTCCAAAATAACGTTGTCACAACACTCCCAGCCCCAAAACGTTCTGCAGTGGAAATGTCGTGGCCTACTGGGCAAGATATATGAACTTCGCAAATGGGTTTGCTTCGGATGTCATGCTTTTTGGGCAGTACTGCTTCAAGAAGCAAATGCCACATTACCGTATTTACACGATTGTAAGTCGACTCGAATGTAAGTCAACCACCCCCCCCCATATCACGTGTGACAGAAAAAAAAAAGCGTGTACCCGAGGGCGCATTCGATAATGAAATTTATTGGTACCTGGCGTGGTCACTGGAATACTCATCCTCACTAGTGCTGCCATCAACATCGCTGCTACGGTCCCACAGCGCGTCGTCGTCCAGCAAAATTCCCCATTTGGCAAATGACCACACCACGACATCTTGTGGAACAGCAGCCCACGCCAAATGCACCCACCCACACGCAGCCATCAGGGAAACTCTGTTGACAGGTCCGGTTGGAGTAAGTTCGCGGTGTTCTGCCGCCAGCCACTCGTACTCACGGTGGAGCAGGTCCTTAAAAGGCGAAGATCCGGGCTGTTTCATGACCATGTTGCACTTCACTGGCAGGGACCGACCACGCATTTCAGGGACGTAAGCCGTAAGCTTGGCCTACAACTCCGGAAAGCGTCCAGACTTCGGCCCGTGAGAAATTCTTCACTTGCCGTCACAGGTGAAAATTTTGCTTCATTGCCGCTCTCACATCGCCAGTTCAGAAACATTGAACTTGCGGCCCGCTGTGCAGTGATTTGTTTCTTCGGCGTAAAGGATGGCAGCCCTCTTGAACGCTGCTATGAACGAGCGGTGAATGTTTAGTGGGCCTGGAGTGATCATGACGACTGAGGAAGCACAGAAGTAGCACGTAGCCTGCAGTCAAGTCGAACGTGTCAAACTAAGAGCTACAGGGAAAGAGAAACACGTGAGCGGTGTCTGCTCTTCCATGAACTATCGATACTCCCTGCAAGTGCCACCGTTCTGAGGGTGCCGCCGCGAATGGAACTGCGGCACTTCCATCAACTATCGACACCCCCCCATGAGTGTTGTGCCCACTGTAAAACTTTAAAGACGTTGAAAAACCCTTCCGAAAAGCAAACAAACGTGCGGGATAGCGAAAAGCTATGGGTGAGGCCATAGAGCAAACATAAAATTGTAATTATGCTGTAGCTCCCCTAATATCTCGTTGGCTCGCATTTTTGGTGGTTTGGTTTCGATTGTAAATCGACCCCCCCCCCACTTCAGATTTTCAAATTTAAAAACGGAATGCTCGGGAGAAGAGTGCTGCTGCGACGGATTGCCTTTGCCCAATTGGGTGCGCCAAGTCGAAGCTCAGGTACTTCCCCGTGTGCGTTGGCTTTCTGTAGACACTAGTCCTCAAGCCGCTTGAAGTCCTCTCTATGAGGACGGACATCCAGGAAGGGAATTTGCTTATTGTTTTCCTCTTCAGCCGTGAACTGTATACTCGGCTTAAAGGAATTTAGGTGCTCGAGGATTGGATTGGAGCCAACTTTATTTGTGCTTGCAGTTGGGCGCTCGCGCACCCCGACAAGGGCCTACGTCATCTAGGAAGTCACTGTTACTCGGCGCGGGTCTCCACTTGCCGTTGCCAGCTCGCTGGGTCCCTGCCTTTCAAGCGCCCCGAGGAGCTGCTGGATGGCCCAGAGCTGTTCGTCTTGGTCGTAGCTCTTCGCGGCTGCCTCGAGCCGCGGTGGGATTGTTCTTGATTTTGCTTCTTCTGGAGTTTTAACGTAGTCCCACAAGATGTGCCTGTAATCTGCCGTCTCGCTCTGGCAGACTCTGCACTTATCGGTCGGATGTGTCTCTGGGTACATGCGATGCATCAGTCCCGGGCTCGGTAGCGATCCGGTCTGGAGCTGTCTCAGTAGCACCACCTCCGCTCGACTCAGCCTCGGGTGCGGGGGTGGGAGAGTCCTGCGAGCCAGGCGGTAGGCCTTCGTGATTTCGTTGCAGTCCGTCATGCGGTCCTTGGTTCCGAACCATGTCGGACGGTCTGTCACCGGGGCGCGGTTGGTTAGCGCTCGCGCCACTGCGTGTGCCATCTCATTGCGGTTCTCATTGTGTTCCGACGCGTTGCCCACGTGCACTGGGAACCATTTGAGTCTTAGTTTTCTGTCTTGTAGTTTGGCCGCTCGCAGTACGCGCTCGGCCTCCCTGCAGATTTGGCCTTTGGCGAAGTTTCGCATTGCCTGTCTCGTGTCACTCAGCACTGTGTGGCAGTCTGCGTCGTCGATGGCCAGGGCAATGGCTACCTCCTACGCTTGTTCCGCTCCGGCGCTTCTCACGCTCACTGCCATCCTCGTGGTGCCGGTTGACGCCTCTATGACGACTGCTGTGAAGGTGTTCCATTGGTATTCGGCTGTGTCCACGTACTGCGCATGCTTGTCGTTAGCATGCTGGTCGATGAGAGCCTTGGCCTTCGCTGCTCTTCTTCCCTTGTTGAACTGAGGATTGATGTTCTTTGGTATGGGGTCGATTCTGGTCTGGCGTCGGACCTCTTCGGGGAAGGGGAGCTTCATCTCCACCTCGTTCGAACATCCTATTCTCAGGTCGTCTAGTATGTTCCTCCCGGCTTTGGTCATGGACAGCCACTCCAGTTGAGAGGTCCGTTGTGCTTCGGCTATTTCTTCGAGCATATTGTGTATCCCGAGTTGTAAAAAGCGGGTCGTGCTCGTGGACTTGAACAGGCCCAGTGCCCTTTTGTACGCTGTTCTGATGATCATGTTGATTTTGTTACGTTCATGTTGCAGCCATCTGTGGTAGACTGCAACGTACGGGATGTGGATGAAGGATTGGACGAGCCTAATTAGGCTCTCCTCTCTCATGCTAGCCTTCCGGGAAGTGACTCGTTTGAGGAGTCAAATCGCGTTGGCTACTTTTGCCGTGAGACGCGTGATGGTTTCGCCATTTCTTCCATGCTTTTCGATGACCGTGCCTAGGATCCTAATTTTGCCGATCTCGGGGATCACGTTGCCGGATTTGGTTACAATTCTGATTTTTTCGTATTCGCGTTGTCTGGTCTTGCCTCTGCTGTTTTTGGTAGGTGGGAGTATGAGAAGCTCCGATTTGCTCGGCGAACATCTCAGTCCGGTGCATTCCAGCTGGTCTTCTATTGCATCAACGGTGGCTTACAGCGCGCCCTCGATGTGGGCGTCGCTGCCACCGGTCACCCACAGCGTGATATCGTCCGCGTAGATGGTGCGCCTGACGTTTTTGATGTCTGCAAGCTTTTCGGCTCCTCCGATCATTACCAGGTTGAACAGCATCGGCGAAATGACCGATCCTTGCGGTGTGCTGGTGCTCCGGAGCTTCTCTTGCGTCTGTAGGTCGCCTGCTCGTAGCTCGACGGTCCTGTCTGTGAGGATGTAGTTGCAGGATGTAGTTGTAGGATCTTTCGCCCATGTTGAGTTTGGAGACTTGGGACAGAATCGCTGAGTGTTTCACCTTATCGAAGGCGCTCTGCAGGTCGAGTCCTAGGATTGCTTTGTTGTCACGGGCGCTGCTGCCATTGTCGATGATTTGGTATTTGAGCTGTGGCATCGCGTTTTGCGTGCTTAGGTGCTGTCTGAAGCCGATCAGCGTGGCCGGGTACAGCCCTTCTCGTTCCATGTAGTCTTGCCACCTGTTGAGCAGGACGTGCTCCAGCACCTTGCCCACGGAAGACGAGATGGGCCGGAGGTTATCCGTGTCCGGTGGCTTCCCCGGCTTGGGGATCAGGATGGTCTTGGCTGTCTTCCACAGCTTTGGCAGTGCGCCCGCTCTGCAGCACTTGTTGAAGTATTTTGCGAGGTTCTCAATCAAGCCATCGTCGAGGTTCTAGAGCGCCTTGTTTGTGACGAGGTCCGGGCTGGCTGCCGACCGGCTGTTGAGGTCATGCAGGGCAGCGTGTACCTCCTCAACGTCGATGTCACGATCGAGCTTCGCGTTAGGTAGGCCGCCGTACGGCGCATGTTGTTCAGTGGGTGTAGTCGGCAGGTATTTGTCGTTAATGCGCCTGGTGACTTCGTCGGCGCCGTGTACCAAGAACGCTCGATGTATGAGCCTGGCGAGTCTGTCCCTTTGGTGCGACTTGGTCTTGGTTTCGGCGAGCAGGTGCTGCAGCAGGTTCCACGTCTTCACGCTGTGCATCTGCCCATCTGCCGCATTATAGGTCTCATTCCACTGTTGCGTGCATAGCGCGCGGCAGTGATCTTCGATCGCTCGGTTCAGGAATGTGTTGCTTACCGGTGAGGGATAATGCAGAAGCAGTCATCCACGTACCTTAGAAATAGCTTTGGTCGTGTCCCAAATGCAGATAAGGCGGCACTTTCCAGATCCTCTAGAGCAATGTTGGTGCAAACGACAGATACAGAGGCTCCCATCGCTGTGCCGAATACTTGCTTGTAATATTCCTTGTTAAAGATGAAGTACGTATTATCAAGGCAAAATTTTAGAAGGTGGCAGACGTAGTGGGATTCGAATGGCATGCGTTCAGGCAAAGAAGAGTCAACCTCGAGAAGTTTCCTGCAGCCCTCGACCGCGTAGTCAATAGGCACACATGTAAACGCTGACTTTATGTCAAAGGAGATCATGACTTTGTCATCGTCAATGTTGGTGCTTCTTATTAGCTCAATGAAGTGAGCGGAGTCTTTCACGAAAGTGGGCGCGAGTCCTGCAAGCAGCCTAAGAATACGGTGCAGGTAGCCAGACAGTTCATACAGTGGTCATTCGGGACGTGACCAAAGCTATTTTTAAGAGACGGGGACGACTGCTTCTGCATTGTCCCTAGCCGGTACGCAACACATTTCCTCGAGCACCTAAATTTCTGTAAGCCAAGTATACAGTTCCTGGCTGAAGAAGAAAACAATGGGCGAATTCCCTTCCTGGATGTCCTCATAGAGAGGACTTCAAGCGACTTGAGGACTAGTGTCTACAGAAAGCCAACGCACACGGGGAAATACCTGAGCTTCGACTTGGCGCACCCAATTGGGCAAAAGCGATCCGTCGCAGCAGCACTCTTCTCCCGGGCATTCCGCGTCTGCTCCAGCCCCACGAAACGTAGGCAAGAGCAACAGGTTGTGAAAAGGGACCTGTTGAACAATGGCTACCCTCGACAACTGCTGAGAATGTAGCAGCGTAAAGCAGCGAAGCCCCGCCGTGAAACAGCGAAAGAAACAGTGAAGTGCGCGGCGGTACCGTACACAGTGAAAAAAAGTGAAGCCCTTGCACGAATTTGTAAGGGCTACGGTGTTCGAATCGCCCACGTGCCTTTCCGAAAAATTGGCCAGCAGTTGGTATGTGCAAAAGACCCTTTGCAACACACGAACTACCCAGGAGTGATATACAAGATACCTTGCAAGGAGTGCGACATGTCGTACATTGGCGAGAGCGGAAATTTTAAATGACGCTTGAAACAACACATGAATGACGTCGCCAAGAGCCACACAGCCGCGAATGCCCTGGTGGAACATCACGAACTAACCCTACACATCATTGACTGGGACTCGGCAGTCATCATCGCAAAAGAAAAACACTTATCTGCCCGTTTGCTTTTAGAATCATTTTACATCCAATCAACTAGACACACAATAAACAGGATGCAGGGTAATCTTCCTGAGATATACACCCGAACACTGCGCCACCTCACCCATTAATAGTCGCGGGCCCATGCTTACATCTTCATTGTGATCAAGGGACCCGTACGAAGCCCAAAACGTCGGTTTTTAATTTTTATTTTATTCTTGGCGAGTGCACGTTTTTTGGCACCAGTGTGATAGCAACGGTTCGTAGGCCCAGGGGCTTAACATACAGTGAGGCAGAGGTGGTGACCCAACACTGCGTTTATCTGCCTTATAACAGGGTGCATGTGGCAGTTACCAGCACACAATACACATGAATCCATTCCGCAACACCGTGAAATCCGCAACACCATTCCACAACACCATGAATCCGCAACACCTGTAACACCTAGAAAAACTTTGTGGCACGTCTCTAATCGTCCGTGGCTATGCACTAGAGTTCATTGACTTCAAGTATTTGTTGTCACCCCACCGGCGATTCACCCACCCGTAGTAGTACCACGGCGAGGTTTTACGGTAGGCTGAATGGCCGCGGCTGTTATGGCAGGTGAAGCTGCCGTACCCAGGCACCAGGGCAGGTAGAGACGCCCATCACTCTGGGCTCGCAAACCTTGACTGGCCCGTTGGCGGTGAGCTCTGCTGGCTCCAGCCCACGGCAAAAGCCGCCTGTTGTGTCGGCAGCGGCAGGCAAGCGGGGGGCCCCGACGGGCGAACGCGCGGCTAGCGCCGGCGCAGTGAAGGACACACGGAGCTAACTGCTCCCGCTGAAAACCGGAACGAAGACTCCGCCGACCCGCGGCTGTTTATTACTTATAAAGGCTTCACACGCTAGATGACACCTCCCGATTGGTCCAAGCTTGTCACATGACAGAAGGGGGGTGCGCCATCTAGCTAAACAACTACAAAACATACATGTACGATGACACAGAGATCTGACAGGGGGCGACACTATACTACATCATCCCCCCCTGGAAACAAAGCAAGCATACAGTGAAACGCGCACCCAAGGCGCGCACTTAAGTCCAAAAGCAATTTCAGTTCGTTCCCCCCCACGTTCACACACGCGCACCAGTCGCACACAAAGCACGCACTTAAGTCCACAACAAATTCAATCCATCCCCGCCCAAGTTCACATACACGTGCACCAGTCTTGGGCACCAAAACACAGGCAGTCACTAAGTCTGACAAAGAACACGCACAAAACTCACTGCACCGCAACAAGGAGCACATTTTATACCTGTGTTAATGAAACATGTGGACTCTCAACGAGGCCCCTAGCCGTGGCATTTTGAAGACGGAAATACACTATACACTACAGAAACAAAATCATCGAGCCACGGAGGCCGTTTTCTGTCACGATGAGGACGCGTGCGTACCTCAGAAGAACTTTGGGGGTTGCGACGCGTATCGGTCGACTTTAAAGACCTAGTCGTCCCACTATTATTTCCCTCCCCCTGGTTGGACAATTTAATGTGGTTGTCGCGCAAAGCTGGAGAGGGTTGCCCAGGAAGCTCCTCTCGAAGTCCCAAGTCCTGGGAGGCTACCGATTCCCCCACAGAATCAGAGACGACTGCTGACTGTGTAGACTCAGAAGTGATACAGTCAGACGCACTAGTTAACTGAAGCTTATGACTATGAGAGGACGCTGTCACTACAGACAAGTCATCGGAATGACTATCCAAGTTTGAATATGAGTACAAAAAGTCTCTATCACTTGTACACAGTGTACTACCTGCTGGATCCTTCATCACTACGGTTAACTTAGACGCATTCCACGTCTTCCCACCACTGAGTAGAAAAGTAGATGGTCTTATCTGGGCCTTGACTTTACGAGGTTTACTGTACTTAAAGATTCCTTTCCTGTTAAATCTAATTCTGACGGTGTCTCCCACCTTGATACGAGTTGCCTGAGCACCTCTACGTTTGTCTACGTACTGTTTAGTCTGCGACTGTTTCTGCAAGACCCTTTCTTGAACTTGAGGCACAAGACTGTCCTGTTCTCGTAGATCTACACAGAGCCGCATGGTTCCATCCTTCTTGCGCACCACCACGAGTGGAGACACCCACTCAGTAGCCTCGACGCGCTCGATGACGTCGCAGTCCTCGAGACGTCGCAATTCATGTGTGACCTGGTCACGGAGAGCCAGGGGTAGTCGGCGCAACTTTGAAGATACTGGTTTCGCATCTTGCTGCCGATGAATTCGGTGCACAAAGTTGTTGACGAGGCCCAACTCGTCACTGGAAAGGTGATCAAAACCCGGAGGCACACCTGTGGGGCTCTGTACTGAAGGAAGCGATGGTAGACGACATGTCAGCGACGTACCGTCGATCTGTATGCCCAAGCGTTGGATGGCGTCTAAACCCAGCAGTGATGTTCCTGTAGTCGTTACGTGGAACGTGACTGAGCATGACCTTTGGAAAAACTGGACAGTGGCTTGAAACAGGCCTTGAATGTCGATGCGTTGCTTGGAGAAATTTTTCAAGTCCACTGTTTGCGACAGTCTGTGCTGTCGACCAAAGTGCTTTCCAAAATCTTCGGCCGTCATCAATGAGGCAGACGCTCCCGTATCCACCGGCAGTCGCATGGAGACGCCGTTCACTACGACTGGAACTTTCAAATCTTTTTTAGTTTCAAAAGCGCTTACCGTCAGGACAGACGCGGACGGCTGCCCTGCGGAAGTTGAAGACCGCGTCTCTGCGGAAGAGACGTGCTGAGCAGTACGGGTTTTTCGGCATACTGATGCAAAATGGCCCAACGTGTGGCAGGCGTTGCACCGCCGGTTCCTCGCTGGACAATTCCTGTACGTTGCAATATGCTTCGTGCTGCCACACCGGTCGCATGCACCACGGTTCCCGGAGGAGCCATGTGCGAAATGTCGGTCGTCTCGGCGACTCCTCGGAAGAAGTCGGTCGTCTCGGCGACTCTTCGGAAGAAGTCGGCCATCTTCATGGCCTCCCGGACTACGTCGGCCATCTTGGCGGCTCCCCGGAAGAAGTCGGCCATCTTGGCCCGTCGACGGAACGCCAAGTTGAGCTGCCTCAATTCTTTGTATTTTCTCCGAGTCGAACGCGCGGTTCGCTCGATGTAGGGCTTCTAACGAGCGTCCAATTTCTTCTGCCTTGTCCAAAGTCAGGGTTTCGCCATGAGCCAGCAACTTTTCGCGAACGCTGACGTTCGCTACCCCATGTATGATTTGGTCTCGGACGCGCTCGCCATAGGTTGTGCCGAAGTTGCACTGTACCGCCTTCTCCTTCAATGCGGTCACGAATTCCAGGAATCCTTCTCCGTCGAACTGCTTCCGACTGGTGAATTCGTGCCGTTCCGCCAGGACATTTGTTGACGCGGCGAACAGCCGGTCAAGCCGCTCCAAGAGTCTCGGAAACTCTGACGCTGGCGGGACCGCATCACTTGACGTTGACGCTGCGCCGGTCGACTGCCTTGCTGCTTCACTTGACGGTGACGCTGCGCCGGTTAACTGCCTTGCTGCTTCCTGCTCCTCGTCTGCGAAGTACTTCCGTTGTCCCTCACGCCCGAGAGCGCTGACGAGCGCGGACGCTCGTCGCGCGTCCGTCCAGTCGCCACCGCCGGCCGCTTCGAGGTGGGCCTGAAAAATTTTTTTCCAGCGGTACCAAGGAATTAACGGTGGGCCGGGCACTTCAAGAAAAACGGGAAGGTTCGCCGTAAAAGCCATGCCGGGTAGCGTGCAGGAGACAGTGCAGGAGGCAAGCCGGAGCTCGCCGCAGGAATGGGGCAAGGACGAACAAAGGGGCGAGTAGGCCTAGGCTCGGAAGCCTCGCGACGCCAAGTGCGTCGGCGGCGTTTGCCTGCCGTGCGGACACGGGAAGGGTCGCTTCACTTACGAAGCTCGTTGGTGTCCCGGGGCTTCGGTCGGAACCGCTTCGGGAATCCCATCCTCGTCGCCAAAAGATGTTGTGTCGGCAGCGGCAGGCAAGCGGGGGGCCCCGACGGGCGAACGCGCGGCTAGCGCCGGCGCAGTGAAGGACACACGGAGCTAACTGCTCCCGCTGAAAACCGGAACGAAGACTCCGCCGACCCGCGGCTGTTTATTACTTATAAAGGCTTCACACGCTAGATGACACCTCCCGATTGGTCCAAGCTTGTCACATGACAGAAGGGGGGTGCGCCATCTAGCTAAACAACTACAAAACATACATGTACGATGACACAGAGATCTGACAGGGGGCGACACTATACTACACCGCCAGCATGCTGGCGGCTTTTGCCGTGGGTCGGAGTTAGCAGAGCTCACCGCCAGCATGGCTGGCAGCCGCGCGAGCTGTAGCGCTGTGGGGCTGCAGCGGCGGCCCACAGGCGGGACCGCAAGCATGCCTAACAGGGCGGACTGTCAGCCACCGGACCCGATGGTTCCCGGACGGCTGCCCAAGCGAACCATTAGCCGCTCATGTGTGGGATGACCCGGCTGTGTGCGTGGACGGGCAGGCGCCAAGGCGAACCAGTAGCCATCTCGATCAGCCTCGCTGGAACACATTCCGCCAGGTCCTCGCCAGTCCAAGTTCCTTCTCCCGTGCCGTCCGCAATTAAATCCTGATTTGCCCTCTCCTCGTGTGCCATGCTGCCGTGTACCAGCATGCACATACTTCTTTTACTTTGTCACGCTGCTGCCACACACTGTAATTGTTCCACTCCACTCGTCACATGGAGTAACCACTACCCCCCTTATCTCTTTAACTTCTTACCCACAGACATTACCAACTTCATCGCTGTTGTCAAGTTGTTCACTGAAATGCCTTTCAGGAAGCAGCGCTTTTAACATGGGATCTGTCGCTGCAAAACCTTCAGGAATTTCTTCGAAAGGCACTCGATTCAGCAATGTAAACATGCTGGGTAGATGAAGGTCGTCTGGCCCTAGACATGCAGCTGTTGCATCTTTGGACAGCTCTGCACTAGGCTGAGCTTGTTGCGGTGCATGATCGCACATCGATGAAAGCGAAAATTCAAATGCACCGTATCATGGCACAAGCCTGTCGGGACGAAAGAAGACTAGACAGAGGATGCTGGCCGGATTGGTGTGTGTCCCTCGGACCCTCGTCACGCACAGCCTCTCTCTGCCGTGCTTTTCATGCAATGGTGAAGGGTCAACGTCAGCTCGATCCCACGGCTTCCATGCTTCTCGCCTCTGAAGCTACGCCATCGAATGCGGGGAAACAAATCACTCTGACATTGTTCCTACACTATGATACACTTCATGCACCTATAGATCACCGTGATCCTGCCTTTGACGGTAAGCCAATACCCAGAGGCAATCGCTCGAATCCAAGAACCGTTACCTATGCCAGAGTTGATAGCAGGTATCGATGCATTGAAGCCAGGCACAGCACCTGAAATTGATGGGTTACCTCACGAATTCTTCAAAAACCTCACAGAGACATAATTGGTCTCGCTCCTGGATAACATCAATCACACGTGGACTGAAGGCAATATACCAGAATCTTGGACATACTCTGTAGTTATAGCTATACCCAAGCCAGGAAAAGACATTACTAATCTCCAAAACATTCATTCTATTGCCATCATCATCGTCAAGATGGCCAGGAACACCCTGTGTCGTTTGCTTGGAAGAACACGTGGACTTGCTCCTCGTAAATTTGCCAGGCGGACCCATCTCCCTCGAACGGCTCGAGCCTTCCGTACAGCGGCATGGCGACAGCAACGGGGGGGCGGTGTTTCGCCGCTCGCGGCGGCGTGGGACTGTCCGCGGGTACTCGTTGCCATCCTCGTCGCCAGTGTCACGATCCACCCCAGGTCGTGAACAAGGGAGGGCTTGTGGCACCCTCCGTTAGACGGACGCTCTGCAGCGTGGTGGTGCTGAACGATGACTGACCGGCGAGCAGCCGTGCTCGTCGGTGTTTATTGTGGTGCGGTGACCAATGTTGCCTGCCGAGCTTTAGCAGGCCACCGAGCCTGGTGGCGAACGAACATTATGCCTGGGGGGCGTCACATGCTTGCTACAGCATCATCATCTTATTTTATGTCCACTCCAGGACGAAGGCCTCTCCCTGCAATATCCAATTACCCCTGTCCTGCGCTAAGCGATTCCAACTAGCACCCGCAAATTTCCTAATTTCGTCGCACCACCTAGTCTTCTGCCGTCCTCTACTGCACTTCCCGTCTCATGGTACCCATTCTGTCACCCTAATGGTCCAACGGTTATTTAATTTGTGCATTACATGACCTGCCCAGTGCCATTGTTTTTGTCTTAATGTCAATTATAATATTGTCTATAACCGTTTCCTCTCTGATCCAAACCACTCTCTTTCTGTCTCTTAAAGTTATGCCTAGCATTCTTCGTTCCATGGCTCTTTGCGCAGTCCTTAACTTGTTCTCAAGCTTCTTTGACAGTCTCCAAGTCTCTGCTCCATATGTCAGCACAGTTAAATTCACTGATTGCTTACCTTCTTTTTCAATGATAACGGTAAGCTTCAAGTCAGGAGCTCACGATGTATGCAGTATGCAATCTAACCGATTTATATTCATCTGTGAATTTCCTTCTCATGGTCAGGGTTCCCTGTGATTAGTTGGCCTAGGTAAACGTACCTCTTCACAGACTCTAGAGGCTGACTGGTGGTCCTGAACTCTTGTTCCCTTGCCCGGTTGTTCATCATTATCGTTGTCTTCTGCATATTAATCTTCAACCCCACTCTCACACTTTCCCTGTTAAAGTCCTCAATCATTTGTTGTAACTCGTCTGCAGTGTTGCTGAATAGAACAATGTCATTGGCAAACCGAAGATTGTTGAGGTATTCCCCGTCGATCTTTAATCCTAAACTTTCCCAGTTTAATAGCTTAAATACTTCTTCCAAGCACGCAGTGAATAGCATTGGAGAGATTGTGTCTCTTTCCTTATAGGTATCTTCCTACTTTTCTTGTGTAGAACTAAGGTGGCTGTGGAATCTCTCAAGGTATTTTCCAGGGTATTTAAGTAAGCGGTTTGTAGTCCTTGATTACGCAATGCCTCTATGACTGTTGGTATCTATACTTAATCAAATGTTTTTTCGTAATCTATGAAAGCCATATAGAGAGGCTTATTGTACTCTGCAGGTTTCCGATAACCTGATGAATGACCTGGATGTGATCCGTTGTAGAGTATCCCTTCCTGAATGAAGCCAGCCTGTTCCCTTGGGGTTGACTAAAGTCCAGTGTTGCCCTTATTCTATTGAAGATTACTTTGGTAAATATTTTATATCATACTGGGAGTAAGCTAATCGGCCTATAATTTTTCAGTTCTTTAATGTCTCCCCTTTTGTGGATTAGTATAATGTTTGCATTCTTCCAGTTTTCTAGGACCCTTGCAGTCGATAGACACTTCGTATAGAGAGCCGCCAGTTTTTCTAGCATTATGTCTCCTCCATCTTTGATTAAATTGATTGTTATTCCATCTTCTCCTGCCGTTTTTCCCTGTTTCATGTCTTGCAAGGCCCTTCTGACCTCATCTCTAGTTATAGGAGGAGTTTCTGTATCCTGTTCATTATTGTTTCGAATGGAGTACTCCCGGGTCCTCTGGGTACTGTACAGGTCAGTATAGGATTCTTACGCTGCTTTTATTATACCTTTGAGATTGCTGATGATATTACCGTGCTTATCTTTCAGCGCATGCATCTTGGTTTGTCCTATGCCAAGTTTCCTTCTCGCTGATTTCAGGTTGCGTCCATTGTTTATGGCTACTTCAGTCTTTCTCACGTTATAATTTCAAATATTACTTATTTTCGCCTTGTTGATCAGTTTTGACAGTTCCATGAATTCTATCTTATCTCTTTAGTTGGACACTTTCATTCTTCGTCATTTCTTTATTAGGTCCTTTGTTACTTGGGAGAGCTTGCCTACTGGTTGCCTTAGTGCCTTGCCTCCCATTTCAATTGCTGCCTCTGAAGCCAGCCCCGTTACGATTTCATTCATTACCTTTATGTCATTATCACCATCTCTCTGTTCTAAAGCTGCATATTTGTTTGCAAGTACCAGCCTAAATTTGTCTGCTTTTATCCTTACTGCCTCTAAGTTGACCTGTTTTTTCTTGACCAATTTTGCTCTTTCTCTGTTCAAATTGAGGTGAATCCTAGTCCTCGCTAACCTATGATCACTGCACTTTAGCCTACCTATCACTTCTACATCCTGCACTAAGCTGGGATCAGCAGAAAGTATGAAATCAATTTCATTTCTTGTTTCACTATTAGGGCTTTTCCAGGTGCACTTTCTGTTGCTACGTTTCCTGAAAAAGGTGTTCATTATTCTCAGCTTATTCCTTTCTGCAAATTCTGCCAGCATCTCTCCTCTAGCGTTCGTAGAATCGATGCCGTAGTTGCCAATTGCCTGTTCACCCACCCGGTTTTTCCCCACTTTTGCATTGGAGTCAACCGTTACTACTGTATACCGAGTTTGCACTTTTCTCATCACTAATTCAACATCTTCATAAAACTGATCTACTTCCTCATCGTCGTGATTGGATGTTGGAGAGCTAGGCTTGTACTACCTTTAATCTATACCTCTTATTAGGTTTGATTACGACTACTGCTACCCTCTCATTAATGCTTTAGAATTCATCAATGTTGGCTGCTATGTCCTTATGGATTAGGAATCCTACCACGTATAGCTTCTTATCAGGAAGACCTCTACAGCAGAGGAGATGGCCGTTACTTAGCAATGTATAACCTCACCAGTTCTTCTAATCCCACTAAGGCCGATAATATCCCAAACAATGTCTGATAGTTCCTCAAAGAGTCCTGCTAAGCCAGCCTCACTTGACAGAGTTCAGCTGTTGAAGGTTGACAGGGTCAGTTTCCATTGGCTTAACTGCCACTGTCTGTCAATTAACTGAGAAAATGCTTGCTGTGTGAATAACCTGGTGGCTTGAAGAATTCAAATGGTATCATCCTGCACAAATTTGATTTTGTCTGCACCTGGGCACAGAAGAAGGACTTGGAGCGCTTACTGGAATGGTTTTGGCAGGCAATCAGATGCACCGGGTGCGAACAATATTAGCCATGCATGTGTGCAAGGCATACAATGAAGTTAGCCACATGACTTTACTTGACATTATGCGTTGCATGGGGCAACCCGAGCATGCCTGTAATTTCGTAAAGTGCTTTCGAATTCAAAGGACGTTTGCCATTCATGTGGTGGGACATGCAACCAGCAGCTTCAACGCAAAGCGGGGAGTGCCATAGGGGTCGGTGCTTGCACCAATGCTTTTAACCTGGCAATCCCAATGTGCTCTAGACTAAAAGAATGGGAAACACGACCAATGTGATCATTATATTGGACGGGTTCTATGTGCCAAAA
Organism: Dermacentor andersoni; assembly: GCF_023375885.2. Taxonomy (NCBI): domain Eukaryota; kingdom Metazoa; phylum Arthropoda; class Arachnida; order Ixodida; family Ixodidae; genus Dermacentor; species Dermacentor andersoni. The sequence goes on from NC_092820.1 coordinate 12,131,483, forward strand.
TTTGTTCCCTTTGTCATGCAAAGCCTAAGTTCTTTTCCGATGCCCTTCAATCCTTGATAAAAAATAATCCTAAGAAATTCTGGAAAACCATATCTCCTTCAAACAGCACTGACAATCCCATACTGGTGGATAGCACTGGTCTTCCCATACTGCGAGAGCACTGCACATCTGTATTTAACAACTATTTCCTTTCCACATTCACAAAGGAAGACCCTTCCAATATGCCAAAGATGGCAGACTTTGATTACCAATATATGACTCCTATTACCGTAACAGCCGCTGAAATCGCTACTTTGATTAATAATCACAAATTATAGACTAGTTCCGGACTTGATGGCATTCACACGAAAATCCTAAAGCACAGTAGTCCCTTCCAGTACAATCCTCAGTCATACATTCCAGCAGTAACTGTCAACAGGGGAGCTGCTGAATGATTGGAAAGTCGGCAAAATCATACCCATCTTCAAGTAAGGTGACAAGAGCAATGCGAGTAATTGCCGTCCCATATCACTAACTAGTGTTCCCTGCAAGTTATTCGAACACATCATTTTTACTAATGTCGTTCATCACCTAGAATGTAATAACTTCTTTTTTAAACATCAACATACATTCAGAAAAGGCCTTTCATGTGAGACGCAACCAATTGAGTTCACTACGGATCTTTTTCAAAATATGGTCAACAATGCTCAGACTGACTCAATATTCACCGACTTCTCTAAAGCATTTGATTGCGTTGCTCACTGTCGCCTAATTTCTGAACTCTCATGCTTAAACCTTGACGATCTAACAATTTCTTGGATAAGAAACTTTTTGTCTTTTCGAAAGCAGTCCACTTTCATTGACCAGTAATCTTCCCCTTTCAGTAACGTAACATCAGGCGTACCTCAGGGAAGTGTCCTTGGATTCTTACTCTTCCCGATTTTCATCAATGACTTGCCATCTAACATTACATCCAGTGCTCGACTATTAGAAGATGACTGCGTTATCTACTGTCAAATTCGTTCCCCAGCTGATCATATTGCTCTTCAACATGACCTTCAATGTGTCACTAACTGGTGTTTGGATTGGCAAATGACCCTGAACACTAACAAATGCAATCTAATGACATTTACTAGCAAAAAATCCTACTCTATTTTCAGTTACTCACTAAGCAATAATATTGTTGCTTGCACATCTTTATACAAGTACATGGCATTATTCTAACACCTAGCCTTTCATGGTCATCCCACATTGAGAAAATAACGGCTAAAGCATTGCGCACTCTCTGATATCTAAAACGTAACCTTCGCAACGCTCCTTCCCTCACCAGAAAGATAGCCTACCAAACAATAGTGCAACCCCAGCTCGAATTCGCAGCTTCTATATGGTCACCTCATCAGGCATATCTAATCCATCTTCTCGAGTAGATCCAAAACCACGCTGCACGTTTCATTGCCAGAGATTGTAGCCCATTTCGAGGACAACTAATATCAAGTTGTCGTCACTTTCATCTTTGGAATCACGGAGGAATATAGCATTACTTTGTCTTCTGCACAAAATCATGCATCTTCGGTCACACCAATGCATTTAACTGCTCAGCTTTGCCACGTGCGATTGCGCTGTGGAATGGTCTTCCTGATAACATCGCTTACATAAACGACCCATTAACCTTCAGACAAAAAATCAGTGCAATATTTGGCTAGTACTTAGCTAAAAACAAGTCTAAAACAGGTAAAACTAAACTAAAAAAGCTAAAACAAAAACCACTCCCCTCTTTAATGCCTTTGGCCCTGAGGGTTCAATAAATGAAATGAAAATGAAAATCTGTTTTCGTTTTGTTGCTCTTAACTTCATTATTGTGTATTTATGTAAGCATTTGTTTTAAGGTTGTTTTCTTTACTGTATACTGAAAAGCTAACGACTGTTAGTTTACCTTCCTTTCTATTTATCTTTATTTATTTCGCGTTCTTTGTTTATTATTTGATTCTCTTTCTGTTCATAGTTATGTAACAAAAAAACATGTTTTTGCTCCAGAATTGTTATCTGTACCGCCCCCCTCATGCAATACTCGTTCTGGAGCCTGTGATGTATATGAAATTTAAAAAAAACTAAAAAAAAAAACTATGGTGCCTCGTTTGTTCGTTGTGCGCTATACAAAAAACAGTTCGACATATGTTACGAATGCGGCAGACTTGAACATAGAGTGGACGTGTGCCCCAATCCCAGTGACAAAGTGTGCCGTGGATATGGAAAGAACAATCCTTAACAAGACCACGAGTGCATAATAGATTGCCATTTGAGTGGAAAGGACCACACAGCAGGAGACCAGAGGTGTACGGCCAGATATAGAATTTCATACCTAGTCAAGAGACAAAGATGGGAAAGAAGAAGAAGAGGAGGATGAGGAAGCAGAAGCTGAATATTACAATACCCTAAAAAGATGGAATCAAGAGATCCAAACAAAAGACAACAATGGATACAACAGAGACAAGAGCAAGAGAGGACAGAAGAAACAAACAGACAAGGGGTCGCTTGGAATCCTTTCCTCGATTACTAAACTCAAAGAAAGAGGACCCAGAGGAAGAAGCCAATCGAGATCCAGGGGCAGATCGAGATCGACGTCTCGACCCAATGACAACAGGAGCTTGACACGAGCCTTACCAGGAGACCGGGCCTCACGGAAAAAACGAAAGGAGAGAGGCAAGCAGAGGCAGCCAAGCTGGATCATTAAAAGTGATCGAAGAGAACAAACTGCTGGGCTAGTTGGTACTGCCTAACTTGAGGCAAAGTGCAAGAAAGTAAGAGGTCTTTGTTCCCTTCTGTTGTCCTCGTGCTTTTTTTGCGTGCTTTGCCTCAAGTTATTAAAGGTGAGCTGGGCAGGCGCAGTCGCCAGAGCGCACGCGGAGGCCGCAGTTGCTACTCTTAACAAGAAAAATAACAGAGTACAGGAAGAACTAGTGCAAATTAAACAAACGCTAGTGCAAAATAATCAGAGTATAAATGCACTAAGAAAAGAAAATAGGAAATTAAAGGAAGAAACTAATAAATATAAGAAAGCAGAAAGAAAATGTGAAGAAGCGAAAACAGTAGTCGAAGACAATGTACTCATTATGGAAGAGGAAAAAGACATCACTGTAACTAAACGCGAAGCGACAGAAGGCACAGGAGAAAACAGTAGCAGCGCAAAGAAAACTAACATAACCAGAACAATTCAAAAACGTCAAGACGAATTCAAACAGAGGATCAAATAGAAAATCAAGGAAATGGTAACGAAAATAGACAAAATAGAGGAAACAATAGAGGAAGCAATGGGAGCAAAGCTAAAAGAAATGGTGCAGAAATAATGCAATAATTGAGCACCATAATACCACTTGAGGCAATGGTATCAAGGGTAGCAGAACCTGAAACAAAAGGGGGAGCCCCATTAATACGACAAGCAAGCCCTATAGCAGACACCCCAATTCGGAACTGGGGGCACTAAAGCCGTCATGGGCAGACATGATACATATAAAATTTGGCAATGAAACTGTAGAGAGTACAATAGGAAAAAAAATCATTCTACAACAACACCTCTTTAATGACAGGAAACTAGATATTATTATACTACAAGAGACGCACGGGCTAGCCAAACTGTCAGGCTACAAGCTGACTGGCAATGCTGAAGGGGAGACAAAGGCCATAACCACATTAGTGAAAGGAAACCTCACAGTCATACAACACTTTACAGGAATCAGACAGAGACAACATTCTAATAGAAATAATAACCACTAGAAAAATGGCAGATAGGCCATTTATTCTCAATCAGAAGAACTAAACATAGGCAGCGCAGGCATGCCACGAGGTTCGGTGATATCGCTCTTTAATCTAGCCCTCATCGGATTGCCAACCAAGGCCTAAATCACACCACATACACTGATGACATCAGCATGTGGGTGATAAGTTGCAGTGACGGGCAGATAGAACAAGCACTCCAGAATGCGACATAGAGACAGTAGAACGACATTTAAAAGGGACCAGGCCGGTCTGCTCAGCAGAAAAGCCAGAATTATTGCTATACAGGCCCACCCTAAGAGAATGCAAACCAAATAATAGCACAGAGGGAAATGAGCCAAAAGAAGCAGAAAAACAACTAAGAACTGCAGATGGAACACTCATAGCTAAAGTGGATAAAATCTGCATTAGGAATTTGTCCTAAGCAGAATAGTATAAGTGGCACCATACCTCGGGTGGTATGCCACTGAAAAGAACAAACTAGAATGCCTAATAAGGAAAGTATACAAGCAGGCATTAAGACTTCCAATAAGCACTAGTGCAGAAAGACTACTAGCACGAGGACTACATAACACATTGGATGAACTCATAGAAGCTTAATGCACATCACAGTATGAAAGGCTCTTTAAGACAAAGACAGGAATAAGTATGAGGGCTATTCAGAAAGTAAGAGCCGCTTAGTCCTGAAGGATATATATGCTCATCAGTAACTATTTCTAGTGGCGCTCTTTGGCCGTACCTTGCCCTTACGCCATTAAACATCAAACATTTAGTTATTTCTGTTGGTGGGCTTAGTTTAGTACAAACCTACTTCACTTTTTTATATAGTCACCGTTAACCCTTTCAGGGTCAACGATGTAAATATATGGTGCCACGAACAAGTCCAGAAATGGTCGATCCGTATATTTACGGTGCTGTCTGTACGTTTAAAAAGTGCACCACTTTCCAAGCTTTTTCTTTCCTGGCACGTGCTGCCACTATTTGGGAATAGAGGCAATTTTTTGCGAGCACGTCCCTCTGTCAGTTTTCGTTGCATGGTTTGTTTAGAGCTAGTTTGCTCCCGCACGTCTACATACTATCGCTCGCGCATTGGCGCGTGCGCAGGCGGGCGGCGGTTTGTGTTTTGTTCCGTGGGCAGTTTCGGCCTCTTGCGCTTGCAAAACTGATGGCTATCTCGTTACTAATCGCTCAAACGGCAACCGCTTGTTTCTGGCTCCTTTAGTGCTCACAGGGGTGCACATAGGAAGGATGCCGCCATGCATGTGTTTCTGTAGCTTTTATTTTTTTTTTTTGACACTCGTGAAAACTAATTGCCTCTGGTTGGCGATAAGATGAATGTTAGCGGAAGTTTGTCACACGTTTTACTTTTTTTGACGGGCACACAATCACAGTTTTCTTGAGTGCACTCACCTGTGCAGTTCGACTATGCTTTGGATGTACACAATAGTGTGAGAGCAGGAACATTTCAGTCTTGTGAAATACTCTCATGTGCGCATTTTCAAAGCTTTGAACTATATGTATAACAATGCATGAAATTTTTAATTCTTATGTTTATTTTCTTATTGTTATTCATGAATGAAGAGTACATATATACCAACGCAAAATATTTTTTTCTCACTTTACGGTCACCCTAGAAAAATTACGGTAAATTTTTTTCAAAATAAGGCGCTAAGAAGAATTGGAGTCTGTTATAAAAAAAAATCGACCCTGGGCAGTCGCATATGGCGAAAAAAATCGACCCTCAAAGGGTTAACTTCTAAGCATTTTTCGTACAGCTGCACCAGTTTCTTCAGTCCCTTTGCTTAGAAGTTCGCTGCCTGGGAACTGAACCAGTTCACAACGATGGTCTTGAGTTTCTCGTCTTCAAGCCATTGTTCCCCAAGCCACTATCTCAAGTGGAAGAAGAGGAAATAGTCACTTGGTGCAAGGTTGGGGCTGTAGGGTGGGTGATCAAAACGTCCCCAACCAAAATCTTGAATCTTCTTCTTGGTTCAGGCAGCAGTGTGAGGACGCGCATTGTCATGTAGGAAGGCAATTCCAGATGACAGTTTCCCGCACCATTGATTTTTGATCGCACGTCTCAGTTTGGCGAGCGTTTCGCAGTATACGTCAGCTGTAACTGTGGTCCCACATTCTGTGAAATCAACCAAAAGAATACCCTTTTCGTTCCAGAAAACGGTAACCATAATTTTCCGACTGGAGTAAGGAGGTTGTATTTTTTGTGGTTTTGGTGAAGAGGAGTGGCACCACTGCATTGATTCTGAAGTGGCGTAGGATATACAAGTCGCGTCGCCTATAACAATGTGCAAAAGGAACTCATCTCTGTGTTGTCGGTAGTGGTCCAAAAATGCTCATCCATTTGACATTGTTTGCTGTTTGAGCTGGTCGTAAGCATTTTTGGTACCCACCTTGCACACACTTTATGATATCCAAGCTTTTCAGTTACAATCGTGTAAATTGTAGTGCATCTAAGAAGAGGAAATTTATCAGCCAGACCACTAGCTGTCAGTTGTCGATCTAAATGCAATTCCCGGTCTACATATTGAACAGTTTCATTGATCTGAATGCAGGGCCTACCACTCTGCTCTTCATCGTGCACATTTGTGCGACCATTTTTGAAGTCTTGACAGCATTTTCTGATCTTTCCTTCACTCATCACTGTGGGGCCATAAACTAGGCACAATTCCCCATGAATTTGAGAAGCTGATGACCCTTTCACATGCAAAAATCGAATTACAGCTCCTACTTCAGAACAGGTGGGAACAACAATTTTTGCAGACATTGTCGTCCACATTCCCCAACAAGCAGACGACTACTGGGCCAAAACAATAACTTCATTACCTTTGCGAAGAAATGACAGATGGCGCTGCAGGAATAAAACATTTATTATGACGTATAAATATTTAAATATAAGCAAACGACTCTTGCTTCTTTGAATAACCCTTGTATATTAGAAAGGCTGGGTATTAACTACCACACACAACGTGGAGAAAAGAAGGAAATGCCAAGAGAGATCAAAAACATGATAATGGTTCCCTCCCTGCCAAAGAACATGCATCCCACACAACATGAAGGACAAAGACAAAGCAGCAGTTTTGTAGAGGCAGCTAGATTCAAATGAAGGAAAGGATTCACTGCAGTTGTAGTCAATCAGAAAAAAACTATCTGTAACAAGTGTGTCACAATAAAGACAGAATATACAGAAGCAGCAGAAGAAATGGCAATAGCACTAGCAATAACACAAGCTGAAGCAGACATAATAATCAGCAACTCACAGGCGGCAGTTCACAACTATGCAAATGGCTGGATCTCCCCAGAGGCACTGCACACATTATTGAAATTAGCCAAAAAAACGAAAGACAAAAATGTTCAATTACTACGCACACCTCCTCATACTCCGACCTCACCAGGGGACGGTGGAAACAAAGAGGTGGCACACAATGCAGCTTAGGGGCTAACTGTCCGAGATGTGCCAAACATTGGTGTCGTGAACTCAGGGGCCGCCGAAGAAGGCGAAGACAGAGATTGGGAGTGGAGCGACTGATTGACCAAATGCAAAGATATAACAATATATTACCAAATGCAGAGGTGTAATTATCCACCACCTCATCAAAAGCTAAATAAATCACAGTCTGTCCAGTGGTGGTAGTTACAAACAAGGACATACTGTAATCCAGTAATGGGGAATATAATTTATCCAGATATATGCAAGACAAACGAATGTAAGTTACGTGGCTTAAGAGCAACTCTAGAGCTCTGGGAATGTGATGGGCTGACAAGTAGCAATGCGTCTCAAGGGTGTCCTGTGCTGCTCAGCTCCGGAAGATCAAATGCGGGCAGTCCAATGGGCTGCCAGATCCCAAAGGGCAGACACCTAGGCAGGGTCAAGACTTGCCAGACAAAAATACAGTTTTCACCACCACCTTTAATTCAAGAAGGCCAAATAAAGTACAGAGAATCCCGTCCCACCTAGTCTTCCCAGCCATCTAGTAAAGCTTACCTCCATCAAGTGCGGGCAAGGTTTCTTCAAGGACGCAGTCAAACAGGAGCAAGCTATAGCATTCTTAACAACTTTCAAGTGCCCTGGGCGAAAATCAAGAACTGGTTTAACAGACTGGGGAGAATACATACAGCAGGTGTGTGGTCCCCCAAACCTGATAGTACTCAAGTTCAAAAATTGGATTAACCCACTTTCCGGTACTTCAAACAAGAAATTGAGCCCTCAACCATTTCTCCTTGTAAAGTTTAGTACATTGGCCCGCACTGTACCAGACCTTGTTGTGGACAATGATGTAAATCAATTTTTGGACTTGAGTATCAGGTTTAGGGGACCACACACCTGCTGGATGTGTTAAACCAGTTCTTGATTTTAGCTCAGGACAATCCAAAGTTGTTAAGAACCCTTGCTTCTGTTTGTCTGCGTCCTTGAAGAACTCTTGCCTGCATTTGAAGCAGGAAAGTATTACTAGACGGTTAGGAGCACTAGGTGTGACGGGATACCTTGCACATTATTTTGCCTTCTTGGCCTTCACACGATTCTGGAGAATATGAAATGTTAAAGTAGTGGGAGAATGCAAGTGAGCAGTGTTAATGAAGGTCACATTGTGAGCGTTCTTCATATACGTGGCCTTTCACACCATTTGAAGAAGGCTGGAGCATGGTACCGTATTAATGTCATTTTTTCAGCGAACCAGTTGGGCAGGACTTGTGCTGCCGTGCGTAACAGGGCAGAAGTCGCGGATCAAGAACAATGAGTGTGCGGCATTGAGCACTGGAAAAAGCGCGTTCAATGCAAGAAAGGAGCGCTGCTTGAAATTCCCCTCTCGTGTGATGCGTGGTACATTGGCCAGACGGAAAGATGTGTCAGTGTACATCTTAGGGAACATATCGCTTCCTTGAGGGGGGGCAGCCGTCTTCAAATCTTGCCCTGCTCCAGTGCCTTCAAAGACCAAAGTACTATCGAGGTACGAGGATAAATCAGTCCAAGGGATAGTGGAACCTTACTTCATTAATAAGGTAGGAGACGTGCGTTGTGCATCCGTCCGTTTCGCTGAGTCAGAGATAATTACCTTGACAACTTTCTTTAGGGATTTGTTGATTGTCATCTCATGCCAAGTCCACCTTTACTGCATCATTTTCGGTTGTTGTCACATGCATCATCGCTTATGTATATGTGTGCTTTAAATAAAGTTGCCTGTTGATAGTCGGCACTTGTCCATACATCTTTCATGTGTAGTTTGTGCCGTTTCACACGGTCAATAGTTTCAGTATAGAATGCCGACGTGCCCAACATGCAGTCTTTTTTAACCAATGACAAGCTGACCTATAAACGTTGCCAAGCAGGGGCTGCCAAACCATTCTTTCTGCAACCTGCTGCTGACTTAGTAGAGTGTGGATGTAGGCCAGTTGGTTATTCATGATTTTGGGAAGCTACTGCAAGAAAACATGAGACTTAAAGAAAGGGTCAACCCAAAGCGGTGTGAATTAGCGGCACACACCCTTCCACCCTGGAGTCACCAGCAACTCACAGACAACAAACCCATCGGCCGCCTCCAAAATCCAGTCCCTAGTCCATTGGCTACCTGCCAGCCCCACATAGAAGAAGCAGAAGCTGCACTCCTGGCAAGTTCACTGGTGGCCTATACCGGTGCGAGCTGCATGGACAAAAAAGTGGTTACATCCACGCTGGCATCACGGCACCCATCCATAAGTGCCAATTATGTGTCTGACATCTCCTGTCCCATTGGTCAGTGCTGAACTTCTGGCCCTACGAGACGCAACAAATTTGGTGCCAGCTGCTTCCTCGTCACCGGCATGGATCATAATACACGCTGACTCCTCCTCGGCCATAAAGGAGATTCGGAAGGTATAAAATGCCCACCTATTCACAGACAAAATACATCGCATGACTGCACAGATGCCCGGTCTGCTTCAGATACAGTGTATTCCACGGGGCACTATTTCTACTCACATACAAGCTGACATCGCTACCCACAGTGATCTGCCACGAAGATTGGAAGCACCTTTCTCAAGTGACCCCAATTTCCTCCACCGCAAGGAGATTCTCTGCCCAACCACACAAGATTTAATTCCACTGTGTGACTCAAACCCCCCAGTCAGCCTTACCCGCCAAAATGAGGTGGTGTTGCGGAGGCTCTGTGTGGAGGTGGCACTCACCCCATCGGTCGGCCACCTATGCCTGGCCACAACCCTCCGTGAACAATTTTGGAATACCTGCCCATATTGCCCAGCTTGAGCGTCCGTGGCTACAATCAAACAACTGTTGCGGACATGCTCTGGCCTAAACCAGATTAAATTAAACTCTGGGGTTTTACGTGCCAAAACCATGATCTGATTATGAGGCACATTGTATTGGGACTCCGGAAATTTGGACCACTTGGCGTTCTTTAACGTGCACCTAAATCTAAGTACATGGGTGTTTTTGCCCCCATCGAAAGCGGCCGCTATGGCCAGGATTTGATCCCGCGACCTCGTGCTTAGCAACCCAACACCATAGCCACTACGCAGCAACTGCGGCAGCGGGTGGCTTTAACGACGGCGCTATCTGCAAACAGTGGGCCTTCATCCCACGAGACCATCAGACTGCGATTCTTGGGTCTGTGGGACCAACCATCGAATACTATATTGATGTACATTGCCAGAACCGGCCTACATTTGTACATTTAATAGTTTATGCCGCTGGGCAAACCTTCAAAATAAATAATAATAAAAAAATAAGACTGCTGAGACCCAGGCTAATTTCGAGGGGAGCGCAAACCTTGTCGCGGCTGCAAGGAGGACCATGCGTGCTCCCACTAGTTAGGCGCATGTCGGTGTCTCATCTCAGGCTGTAATGATTCACTCAACACTTCGTATCACGTGATGCATTTTTTTTTTTGTATTTGAACGACACATTTTCCCAGGTAGTACATTTTTTTACGAGTTTCTATTGTATCTAATTGCTAGAGATGACGCAGATTCCTGGTAAATATGTAAAATGTTATTTCTTTTGGTTATGTTAGGTTTCAACAAGTTTTTGTGTGTGCATTGTAAATGATACACCACGCAGTAGGGGGTTCAATAACATGTTTACAGCGCATGCCTCATGTGGGGTTTTGGCCTGCCATGTTGTTCCTGCCGACACCTTGCAACTTTCCAAGAGCAGTCAATACTTCCTATTTGTGCATGAACCTATTGAGAGCGGCTCGCAAATTTAGAAAGCTTGGAAAGAAATCTGGTATTTACTATTTATTCATTTGTGCCAAGGAATGCTGCAGGACAAGCTTGCTTGAAACAGGCATAGTCGTTTTTAAAATAATTAATATTACAGTGCAATAGAATGCAGGCCTCATTGCACACGCAGACATTTTTCTTTAAAAAAAAGAAATGCCTTGCATTGAAGACTCCCTGCGAGAAAAGCAGCTACTTTGAACTTACATGAATATTTTATTTTGCATGAAAATGCAGCTTCCACACAGTTTAGTTGTAATGTTCAAATGTGGCATGCACACTGATAAAGGGAAATGTCTCCACTCACTATATTTATGTTTCTGAAATGCCACCTAATTTTCTTACAGAGAACTGCAGAGCTGGACACATTTTTGGGTCTATGGATCTTCCATATGGAAAGCATTGCTCATTGTGGGCAGTCTTTTCAAGCACATTTCATCCAGAGCAGTTAAACAAACAAAAAAAAAAAAAGACACTGACTCGGTTTACGCTCAACCTTTCAATTTCATCCTGGTTCAGTTACAGCTTGAAAAAATAAAAGGTGTGTTCAGATAAGTTCAGCCAGGCATGTCCGGCAACTATGTTTAATTTTGATCAAAACAATATATTTTGCTGCCCGAGTGTCAAGCAAGACAAAACCTATTTTAGTTTTGCAAGAAAAAAATCTGTCTCCATGAATATAATATGGGAGTACCAGGTCAATCAGAAGCATGTTTTGTTAATTTTGTCGTATCTGCAATTTGGTTAGCCTCGAAAGAAAAAGTGTTGTGGGTATGGCTCCAAGTATATTTAGTGATAAAGTAACAGTCTATAGCATCAATTCTAATGAAATATTACCGAGTACGACTGTTATGATGGGGAAGAAAGAAATCTCAAGAACGGAACATTGCTCAATATTGGTTAAAGTCAAAACTTTCTTTTTCTGTGTAAGTGAAGAGTGCCATTTTCAAATCTTTGTCAGCCTGTAGCCATGAAAGTTGTTGAAATTTTAGACAAATGTTGTTGCCCATTGCTGCACTACGGATTCAGGAGAAGCACTCAAGTACAGGCCTATTGTTAAATTAGCAGTATTTTAAAGGAAAGACCATCCTTGATTTTCTTTAAATTTCGCAAGTCCAAGCTCCTGACTTGAACTAATGTAATCTAAAAAAACATGTTGCATCATTTCTTTTGTTTTGGAGAAATGTGACCAAATAAAAAGTACCACTGTTGCGACATAAGGGGATCTCGCATGCTCATCGTGGCAGTCTCCTTTCCCTTATCCCACAAAAATGCTCCAGGATAAAGCGAGGATTGACAAGAGAAAAATTTGGGCTGAGAACACTAGGCACATTCTTGGACAGGAATTGCAAAATCTGTGCATGGGAGCAGTGACAGAACGGTGGAGAATGGTTACATGGTTTTGAGCTCTTCCTCTTGATATCAGACCTTTAATAGCATGCCCTGGATGCAGTTAATTAGAAACAGAATGGAGAGGACGAGAGAACAGCGTTTTTAGCTAAACACAGGGTAGTAACTTGATCAATGAGGGAGTATGCAGCGAAACTTGCAGTGAGACAGTGCCACACTGGGGCACGCATGTGAGCAACACCTCGGGACCTGGCCAGCACCCTCAACTGCCACTTCAGAGTTCCAGCCCGCAGGAGGACTAGTGGCAGCACCAGTCGCTTCCAGCGCAGCACCGCCCACCTCAGAGGCGGCAAGCTTTGCTAGTGGTGCGGCCCCCAATGGGCAGGTGTCAAGTCCGGCATCACTCATAAGGCGGACCACTGCGCCAAACGGAGCGAGGCTGACTCAGGCAGCACCCTGCGTTGCCACACCCGGCCCGTCAACACCGGTGCCCAGGCGGAGTACTCGACGGCGGATTGCACCGGACCGTTACTCCCCTGCGTAGCAGGCACTGTCAACCCGGCTAGGATGGAGGCAGAGCCTCGTACATTGAACTTAGAAGTTTTTCTGCTGGCGACAAACAAACTGAGGGTAAGGGGTGTAGCAAGCATGCGACTCCCCCTCAGGCATAATCTTCGTTAGCTCGCCACGCTCGGTGGCCTGCCAGGCTCAGTTAGGCAACATTGGTCACCGCACCAATAAACACCGGCGAGCATATCTGCTCGGCGGTCAGTCATCGTTCCTCACCACCACGCTGCGGAGCGCTTGTCTAACGGAGGGTGCCTCGAGCTTTCCCTCGTTCACGAACCTGGACGGATCGTGACACCCTCATGACCTAATCTTTGGGCTCGACTTTCTGACGACGCATTCTTCCCTCATCAACTGTTCCACCGGTACGCTGTGCCTAGAGCTTCCTCTTCTTTCAGACGTTCGCCCTGAACAACCGAACACACTCTGCACTACAGCGTTTCTTCGCTTACCTCCAAAAGCCCTAACCTTCGTCGAATTGGCCTCAACGGCAACCGTGCCTGATGGCGAATATATCATTGCACCTATTCGTGATGTCCTCCTGGCGTACGACATCTCTGCACCACACTCCGTCGTAACCCTCGCCGCTAATCACATGTGTCTCCCCGTTATCAATTTTGGCTTGGCGAACCAAGTGTTACCTGAAGGCATAGTGGTGGTCACGCTCCGGTCAGTGACAGACGACCACGTCACTGCTTTTGCAGCAGACGCATCTCCAGATTCTCCTGATTACCCGCAGGATGCCTTGAACCTCAATGGCCCATTACATCCCATGGTCGCTCCAAACCTCGCACCTGACCAAGCAGCCGCTCTATATCGCCTTTTGCTTTCCTACTGCGACATATTTGACACTGCCAATCGACCACTCAGTCAGACATCCCTTGTTAAGCATCGGATCAACAATGGTGATGCTGTTCCCATTCACCGCCCACTGCATTGCGTGTCCACGACAGAGTGGCAAGGTATTCAGCAGGAAGTAAACAAGATGCTCGCCAGAGGCACTGTTGAGCCCTTGTTGAGTCCTTGGGCGTCGCTGGTAGTGCTCGTCAAAAACAAAGATGGCACGTGGCATTTCTGCATTGATTACCGCCACCTAAATCGAATCACTAAAAAGGAAGTTTACCCTTTATCACGAATCGACGACACTCTTGATTGTCCTCACAGTGCCAAATACTTTTCGTCCATCGACCTTCGATCTGGTTATTGGCAGATTTCCGTTGATGAGCAAGACCAAGAAAAGACTGCTTTCGTCACTCCAGATAGCTTCTACCAATTCAAGGTTATGCCGTTCGGTTTATGCAATGGCCCTGCCAGGTTCAAACGGATGATGGACTCTCTGCTTCAACGTATCAAATGGTCAACTTGCCTTTGTTGATGACCTTGATGACGTCCTTGTGCTTTCTCCTACATTTGAGACGCACCTTGAGCGTATTGCAGCTATCCTTGACATCTTCTGCTAGGCTCGACCCCAATTAAACTCATCTAAGTGCCACTGCGGGCACCGACAAATTACAGTGCTAAGCCATCTCATCGATGCTTCCGGAGTACAACCCGACCTGGAAAAGGTTTGAGCAGTAACGGCTTTTCCTGTACCTCAGCCTGTCAAAGAGATCCGGAGTTTTGTGGGGCTCTGTTCTTATTTCAGACGGTTCGTGAAAGATTTCACAGCAATCGCTCGACCACTCCCTGAATTTCTAAAGAAAGGACCATGAAACCGCGACCCATGAAAGGTGTGCCCTTTATGTGGGGTTCTCCTCAGGCTGCCACATTTTGATGCCTGCTCCTGACAACTGCAGAGCGCAACTATTCGATTACCGAGCGCGAATGTCTTGCTCTCGTCTGGGATGTTTCAAAGTGCCGCCCATATTTATATGGCAAGCCCTTCTCATTAATCACACACCATCACATGCTCTGTTGGCTTTCGTCGCTCAAGGATCCCACTGGCAGGCTCGGTCGTTGGGCCCTCCGACTACAAAAATATCCCTACACAGTGACTTACAAGTCAGGACCCCAACACCAGGACGCAGATTGCCTCTCTCGCTGCCCAGTCGAAGACGCGACCTCTACGCCTGATACTGACACCGACGCCTGTGTTCTCTCCGTTTTTCCACTGCTCCATGTCGCCAACGAGCAGCGCCGTGACTCATCCTTGCGTATCATGATTGACCGCCTGGAATCGTCACTTGCCGACAGTTCTCTTTGCTTATTCACACTTCAACCTTCCCCTTTTGCAATAACACCCCTCCCCTTTCCACCGCAGCGTCTTCGGCGCATTTTAATGTGGAATAAACGTGGTTTCATTCGTTCATTCACTTCAAGA
This sequence comes from Dermacentor andersoni, assembly GCF_023375885.2. Lineage (NCBI taxonomy): Eukaryota > Metazoa > Arthropoda > Arachnida > Ixodida > Ixodidae > Dermacentor > Dermacentor andersoni. Next base: position 12,146,700 of record NC_092820.1, read on the forward strand.
TGGCTTACTCTACCGCCACAACATTCACCCCGACGGCCCTGTATTACTCCTTGTGATCCCTAAACACCTTTGCTCGGCTGTTTTCCGTGAACTTCACGACCTCCCTACTGCCGGTCACCTGGGTGTGTCATGTACCTACGACCGGATCCACTGACACTTCTTTTGGTGAGGGCTTGCTCGCTCCATTCGAAGATACGTAGCTGTGTGTGAGAAATGCCAGCGACGAAGACACCATTGACGCTCCCTGCTGGGTACCTTCAACCATTCGACATTCCTGCGGAACCATTCTTTCGGGTTGGTTTGGACTTACTTGGCCCTTTCCTCTTTCTACCGCTGGGAACAGGTGGATCGCTGTGGCCACGGATTACGCCACGTGCTACGCCATCACCCGAGTGCTTCCTACAAGCTGTACCACAGATGTCGCCGATTTTCTTCTGTGCGACGTGATTTTATTACATGGAGCTCCACAACAACTTCGCACAGACTGCGGCTGGAAATTCCTATCAAAAGTTATCGCGGACATCCTGCAGTCCTGTGCCACGAGGCACAAGCAATCCACATCATACCATTCACAAACAAATGGCCTCATGGAGCATCTCAATCACACTCTCACAGACATGCTCGTGAAATATGTCTCTTCAGACCACACTGACTGGGACCTTGCTCTCTCGTTTGTCAGATTTGCTTATAATTCTTCACGCCACGACACAGCCAGTTATTCCCCATTTTTCCTTCTGTTCGGCCAAGAACCAGCACTGCCCCTCGACACAACCCTCCCTGTTCACGTGGCACCGAAGAGTGAATATGCACTTGACGCCATCGCCCGCTGTGCCCATGCAAGGGAAATTGCCTGTGACTGCGTTCTGAAATCCCAAGACAGTCAAAGGAATTTGTACGACCGGCGACACCAAGATGTGCAGTTCTATGGTCTCCATCGTGTCAGGTCGGCCTGTCCGAAAAATTGCTGCCTCATTACACAGGCCCGGGTGCTGTGACTCCCGTCACCTACGAGATTGCCCCTGACGCCCCACCTGCTTCTCAGTCCAGTGATATCGTGCACGTTACACGACTGAAGCAGTATGACCCTCCCAGTGATGACATTTAGATGCTCCGGGTCATCGCTTCTGCCGCCGGGGGATTATGCTACATGTGTGTGGTATTTGTTTGTTTGAACTAGGCAGTTGGGTGCCATCACTCCGGAAAAGAGGAGGAAGAACGAACTGGGCTCGTGCTGTGGATCTAACTGGTCAGCGCTGCAACCGGTGTTGTAAATATAACCTGTAAATAGTTGCTCGTCTTACTGACTCGTCCTTGGCGTAACAATATGGCTGCACATTTTCTACGCCACACAAGTTGAGTCTATCGCTATCCGGAAGAAAACGCCACATTTCTTTACTTCATGTAAATGCAGAATAAGCCAAAAACAAGGAAGACGGGATAACAATACTGCTTGAATCGTTTGAATTTTCCTTCGACGTCATCATGGTTACTGAAACCTGGTGTCGCCACGAGTCTGAAGTTCTTTTTTTTACCTAGTTATGCTACCTATTTCTTGAACTGGGGTGATAAGATGGGTGGTGGAGTTATGCTTTTAGTAAAGGGTGTGTTTGAGTGTGAAACAGTTCAGGCTTTCTCTGTCATTACTGACAATTACGAGATGTTGACTGTGAAATGTAGTTCGGGAATTTTTTCTGTGACATACTGCCCTCCTAAATGCAACGTGTCCACCTTTCTTAAGTTTTCGGACACTTTCCTGTCGTGGGCCAATGAAAATGATTACAACCTTACCATCGGAGGTGATATAAGTATTGACATGCTAACTTCCAGCCCCCAATGTCTTGAACTTTGTGATACCATATCTTGGAATCTAACGCATTTACAAATGTTATAAAAGAACTTACTCGATTCCATGTTCATTCCTGCACACTTATTGATGTCTTTATAACTAGTAGTGCTAATGCATCTATTTCTTCTGGTATCCTTAAAACACATATTACTGACCATCTACCTGTATACATAATTTTAAACCAAAAGAAATTTCAATTCAAAGATGCAAAGCCACTGCGTCCACAATTTCGGTACATATGCCTAAGCACTATGGGTATTGTGACACGCTGACGAAGAAGATGTTTTAATCCTGGTCGGAAGAAGACGACGCTCTGGACTTTGTGCGCTGTCTACCATGTTGTCAGCTGCTACAATTATTGTAAATATCTTGCAAATACATGTCTGACTGTTTTTAACCCCGTAACATTTTTGGTGGAGGTTGCGGGATCATTATCAAGATGGATTTATGCAGTGGGCGCTCCTTGGCTGCATCTACAATGCCAGCTCAAGGCGAGGATGCTTCGGGCCCGTCGGCACCCACGCCCACCGTCATTCTAGCACAACCCTGCAATCCAGGAACCTTTTCTGGCCCCGACGACACTGGTGTTGAAGACTGGTTTCAACTATATGAACGGGTGAGCGCCAGCAACCACTGGGACCAGACCATCATGCTCGCTAACGTGATATTTTATCTCGTGGGCACGACACTGTTACGTTTCGCCTACAACGCGCGGTAATGCCGGCGCGGATGCAACGGACGCCGGGGCTTCGTTCAAAGCGGCGGACATTTTGGGCCGTTCGACGCCGCCGCAACGCCTCCCCGCCAAGCGTGTCCAGGCGTGTTTCAGTGCCACGTGTCTTCGTGCGTGCGTGTGTGTGTGTGTGCCCACGCTTGTCAAAGCGCGGCAGCCGGGGAGCGGAGCTCCCCAAGTGAGGTGCCAGGAGGTCTGTCCGTCGGCGGGTTGGCGATGCGTCACTACACTCGGTTCAGCATGTCTCTCGGCTCGACCGTGCGCGCCGTCGCGTGGGCTCATGCTCCGCCGTCGCGTGGGCTCATCCCGTGACCTTCCTTCTGGCCCGCGACGCCGAGAGTATAAGAGCAGCTGCCCCCGGACGCCAGGAGAGAGGCTCCGATTTGTACTGTTGAGTTACGTGCTCTCCCGTCTCTCCACTTCGGTCGACCTGACCGGCCGCTCTTTTGCTATGTTAGAATAAACAAGTTGTTCTGTTACCAGTCTTCTCATGCTTTGCCGGGACCTTCGGATGCTTCCAGTGCCCCAGGCCGCCAGGCCAACGCTACCCTTGGGGCTTGCGACCCATTTGCAATAACGGGCGTCAGCACCGAGACCCCAACAGCTGGTTGCCAGCGGTGAGATCGCGACAACGGAGGCCAGCAGCGAAGAGATGCGGTTGAATGTATGCTGAGCAGCACAACGACCATCCGGGAGCAGTGCAACGAGCCCTGTGTGATGACTGGTTGCCTGCAGCGGAACGACTGCGCTGAAGTCTTGGCTGCGAGGTTTGGTGAGTGCGGGACTTTCTTCTTCTGAGTTTTGCCAGGCTTTTGTTAGTGTTAGAAACAGAGCTGGTAATTGTGGTTGTCGTTGCTGCCGGGTTAGTTTGCGGCAAGACAATAGTAGGCAGTAGAGAAAGCAGCATTCAGAGCAGCCATGGATTTGAAGTCGTTGCGCAAACCGATATTGCTGGAGCTTGCAAGAGAGTTGGGTCTGGATGTCTCAGACAAACTCAGAAAACCAGAACTGCTAAGGGCTATTCTTGAGTTAGAAGCTGAGGATGACAAGCTGTCGGATTGCCTTGAGACCATTGAGGAGCGGGCAAAAAGACATGAGCGCGAACTTATAGAACAGAAAGAAAAAGAAGAGCGCGAACACGCTTTGGAAATGAAGCGTCTCGAGGTAGAGATGGAACGCGCTCGTAATGGAAGTCAGGCACACGGTGCAGGAGAACGAGTATTGTTCAAAATGACTGACCTGATGCGGCCGTTTAAGCTTGGAGAGGACATTGGTTTGTTCCTGGTTAACTTTGAGCGAACGTGCGAGAAGCAGGGGTTCTCTCGGGAAACGTGGCCACAGCGCTTGCTCACTTTGCTACCCGGCGAGGCGGCCGACGTAGTCGCTCGCTTGGAGAGAGAGGAGGCAGAGGATTTCGACAAAGTGAAATCGAGTCTGCTAAAAAAGTACAGGCTGTCAGCGGAGGCGTTCCGTCGGAAGTTTCGGGAAAATGAGAAAGGCAAAAGTGAGTCATATACAGAGTTTGCGTACAGGCTTATGTCAAACATGCAGGAGTGGCTCAAAGAAGAGAAAGCGTTTGGTGACCACGAGAAAGTTCTGCAGTGTTTCGGGCTAGAACAGTTTTATAGTCGGTTACCTGAGAACGTGCGGTACTGGGTCTTGGATAGGCCAGACGTTAGTACGGTGGCTAGAGCCGCTGAGCTAGCCGAGGAGTTTGTGACGCGTCGGGCTCGCGGAGCTAAGGACGGTCAAAAGGGTGAATTTGGCTCCAAGTTTGAGAGGCCGAAGTTCACACCCATGAGAGCAAAGGGGGACACACGTAGTTCGGATGCGAGTGAAAGCAGTCCGACCGAACGTAAGGAGACGGCGGCAACCGAAGCCGAACGCAGAAAGCGGTTCGAGACGAGGCAAGCGCGCGTGTGTTATACGTGCCAGAAGCCGGGTCACTTTTCGGCGCAGTGTCCGACCGAACGTGAGGAGACGGCGGCAGCCGAAGCCGAACGCAGAAAGCGGTTCGAGATGAGGCAAGTGCGCGTGTGTTATACGTGTCAGAAGCCGGGTCACTTTTCGGCGCAGTGTCCAGAAACAAAACCAAAAGTCGTGTTTTTGTCTTTATGCAGCACTGACGAGAACATGAAGCTTCTCGAGCCTTACATGCGAGACCTCCTCGTGAACGGGAAAGAGTGCCGAGTGCTTCGCGATTCCGCAGCTACGATGGATGTCGTTCACCCCTCTTACGTAGAACCCGATATGTTCACGGGCGAGTGCGCATGGATCAAGCAAGCAGTGGAAGCTCATAGCGTGTGTCTGCCGGTAGCAAAAGTGCTTATTGAAGGACCTTTCGGAGCACTTGAGACGGAGGCCGCAGTGTCATCTATGCTGCCCCCCCAGTACCCGTACCTATTTTCGAACAGGTCCGATCACCTCCTGCGCGAGAAGGGGCTTTTGTTTGGTGAGGCTAGCGTTCAGGCCTTAACCAGATCGAAGGTTTGGGAGCTCGCTGCAAAGGCGGTAGTTGCGGGACCGACGTCGAACGATGAGAAAGGGTCAGAGGCGCAGCAAGCTGGTATTCAGAGCACGCCCGAACTGAATAAAATTGAGCCTGTAGCGTTAAAGGCACCAGATACTGGAGAGGAAATTCCCGATGCGGGAAAGTTAGAAGAGCTTCCGGTCGAGCTTCCGGGACTAGGCTCAGTGACGAACAGGAAAGACACCGATCAAGTCATTAGTGACTTAATAAGTAAAGCATCGCTGTCGCCTGAGCAGAAAACCGAACTACACCAGCTCTTACAAGAGTTTCAAGGTCTGTTCTCTGAGAGGCCTGGTAGGACTTCTGTCCTTACTCATGACATAGAACTTACCTCCCCAGAGCCAGTACGATCCAAGGCGTACCGGGTGTCACCCCGCCAGAGCGATATTATGGAGGCTGAGGTAAAGAAAATGCTACAGCTCGGTGTTATTGAAGCGGGTGAGAGTGATTATACCTCCCCTTTGATTTTAGTTGAGGTACCGGGCAAGGAACCTCGTCCTTGCGTCGACTACCGCAGGCTTAATTCCATCACTAAGGATCAAATTTATCCGATCCCTAACATCGAGGAGCGCCTTGAGAGAGTGAGTAGCGCTCAGTTTATTTCCACCCTAGATCTTGTCAGGGGTTATTGGCAGGTTCCACTTACAGAAGAGGCTAGTAGGTATGCGGCATTCATTTCACCAATGGGGACATTCCGTCCTAAAGTTTTGAGTTTTGGTTTGAAGAACGCGCCATACTGCTTTTCAAGCCTCATGGATAAAGTGTTGCGGGGACAGCAAGAATTCGCTTTACCGTATCTAGACGACGTAGCGATATTCTCCGCATCCTGGCCTGAGCATATGGCGCACTTGCGGGCAGTGCTAACCCGCCTGCACGATGCGGGCTTGACAGTCAAGGCTCCCAAGTGCCAGTTAGCACAGGCCGAGGTTGTCTACCTCGGACACGTGATTGGTCGGGGTCGTCGCCGCCCCTCTGAAATAAAGGTGGCCGCTGTGCGAGACTTCCCGCAACCGCGCACGAAGACCGATATTCGGTCGTTCTTAGGTGTCGCCGGCTACTATCAGAGGTACATCCCCAGGTACTCTGATATCGCGGCTCCCTTGACGGATGCTCTAAGAAAGACAGAGCCGCAAACAGTCGTCTGGGATGAGACAAAGGAAAGAGCTTTTAGCGCCCTAAAGAGCGCCCTAACAAGCCAGCCTGTGCTACGATCGCCCGACTACACAAAAGGGTTCGTTGTTCAGTGTGATGCTAGTGAGCGAGGCATGGGCGTTGTACTGTGCCAACGGGAAAATGGAGAAGTAGAACACCCCGTCCTGTATGCTAGTCGTAAGCTGACGAGTCGTGAGCAGGCGTATAGCGCCACCGAGAAAGAGTGTGCGTGTATCGTGTGGGCCGTTCAGAAATTGTCATGTTACCTAGCCGGCTCGAGGTTTATCATTGAAACGGATCACTGCCCTCTCCAATGGCTGCAGACCATCTCTCCCAAAAATGGCCGCCTCCTGCGCTGGAGCCTCGCTTTGCAACAATATTCCTTTGAGGTGCGTTACAAAAAGGGGAGTCTCAACGGTAACGCCGATGGCTTAAGTCGAAGCCCCTAACGTGGGAATCAGCCTCAAAATTGCTTGTTACGGATGTTTTTCTTCCTGAGGCAGGATTTTTTTTAACTTATTGCTTTTGTGTAGTGTTTCAAAGTGATGATGTGCTTTCTAGTGCAATTTTCCGATTTGTGGACGCGTTCTGAGTGCTGCTAAACTACTGTAAGGAACTAGGCAGCAGTATAAAAGGGGAAAGAGCCTGGCAGGGCTTAGTGAGGGTTGTGCCGTGCTTGCTGACTGAGCGGTTGACTTTCAGGCGTGGTTCTAACGCTTGCCGGAAACGAGAACAAAAATGTCAACTCTCCCGAAGTCACTTTGCAGTGTCCTGTGTGAACCTGAACGTGAGAACGAGGCCTTCTCTGTGCGCTGCGCTCAAGAAACGCCAACGGACGCCCGACTTCGGTTATGAGCATCATCGAGCGACATCCCTCCGGACAGCGGATGCAGTCCCCTGACCATCGGGATCTCCTTCCCCCGGCGGGGCGGTCTGTTACGTTTCGCCTACAACGCGCGGTAATGCCGGCGCGGATGCAACGGACGCCGGGGCTTCGTTCAAAGCGGCGGACATTTTGGGCCGTTCGACGCCGCCGCAACGCCTCCCCGCCAAGCGTGTCCAGGCGTGTTTCAGTGCCACGTGTCTTCGTGCGTGCGTGTGTGTGTGTGTGCCCACGCTTGTCAAAGCGCGGCAGCCGGGGAGCGGAGCTCCCCAAGTGAGGTGCCAGGAGGTCTGTCCGTCGGCGGGTTGGCGATGCGTCACTACACTCGGTTCAGCATGTCTCTCGGCTCGACCGTGCGCGCCGTCGCGTGGGCTCATGCTCCGCCGTCGCGTGGGCTCATCCCGTGACCTTCCTTCTGGCCCGCGACGCCGAGAGTATAAGAGCAGCTGCCCCCGGACGCCAGGAGAGAGGCTCCGATTTGTACTGTTGAGTTACGTGCTCTCCCGTCTCTCCATTTCGGTCGACCTGACCGGCCGCTCTTTTGCTATGTTAGAATAAACAAGTTGTTCTGTTACCAGTCTTCTCATGCTTTGCCGGGACCTTCGGATGCTTCCAGTGCCCCAGGCCGCCAGGCCAACGCTACCCTTGGGGCTTGCGACCCATTTGCAATAACGGGCGTCAGCACCGAGACCCCAACAACACGCATCTGGTTTCAGACTCACGAGGAGGAACTTACCAGCTGGGACATTTGTAAACAGAAGCTCAAAGATTTGTTTGGCAAGCCTGTTATACGTCAGCGCGCCGCCCAAAAAGACCCCGCTTCGCGTGTCCAGACGTGCACTGAATCCTACCTCACGTACATCCAGGACGTGCTCACTCTGTGCCACAAAATGGATCTGAAGATGTCCGAACCTGATAAGGTTGCGCATGTCATTAAGGGCATAGCAGATGATGCCTTCCATCTCCTTGTGTTCAAGAATTCTTCCACTGTGCAAGCCATTATTATCAAATGCCAGCGGTTTGAAGAAGCCAAGAGTCGCCGCATTGCCCAGCCATTTCCCCGCCTTCGCAACATGGCTGCTACGTCCACCTGCGAAGACCTCCGCATCTCCGCCTACGTCCAATCGCTCTGATGTCATTCTACATACCATCTGACGTGAAATAGAAGCCTCATCTCCTGTCACGACCCCAACCCATGGTCCCGACAATTGGCAGGTGACCATCTCATTGATCCAGTTCGTCGTGCGCCAATAATTGGCCAACGTTGGCTTGACCAACGTCTGCTCAGTTAATCGGCCTGACTACACTCCGTCTAGCACTGCCATATGCACCCACAGCCTGAATGCCCCAACGCGGTATCGCAATCCGGCCAAATGGCGTACTCCAGAGGACAGGCCTATATGCTTCACTTGTCGCCGTATCGGCCATATTTCACATCACTGCCGGCTTTTGTGGAATTCGACTCCCTGGTCCTACCACCCATCCCAAGACCCTCATGCTGCTCCTCGGTTCCCCCCCGCAAACGCACCCAGTAAATTCTGGGGAAGACTTCTCTGCCTACCCGCTCTAGCCGCTCTCCTTCCCCACGTCACCGCTCCTCCCAATCGCCTGCGCCTCGCCGATCACCGTCCCCTAGCTCCTTCCGGCGCACCCTTCCGGAAAACTAACGGGTGCAGCACCTGGAGGTGATGCTGCCAAACCGACCCGACGCAGAAATCCTCTTCTGGCCCTGCCCACACATCGGAACCTCATTAAAGTAAACGTGGATGGTGTACCTGTTACGGCTCTTATTGACACTGGCGCGCACGTATCTGTTATGAATGCTCAGCTTCGGAACCGTCTCAAGAAAGTCCTCACTCCTGCCCCGTCGCCGACGGTGGAACACCAGCCGTTATTGGCATGTGTCCGGCTCGCGTGAGTGTCGCCGGACATCATACTTCTGTTTTATTTTATGTTCTAGAGCACTGGGCCCTCACGACCTCATCATGGGCCTTGACTTTCTGTCTACACATTCCGCTTTGATAGAATGTTCTGCTGAAGTTGTGCAACTCTCTCTACCTGCCGCTATTGACCCTCCCGATAGTGCTCCGATACGGCTATGTTCCACAGAGCATATTCGCCTCTCTCACCGTGCCGTTACCTGCATAGGTGTCTCCCCCGTTCCACCTGTACCAGACGGTGACTACATCGTATCCCCTAATCAGGATGTCCTGCTCTTGCATAACGTCGCTTTTCAACACACCGTCACTACCATTTCGGACAACACGTCCTGCTTTCCGCTTGTGTACTTTGGACTCTGTACACAAGTACTTCCGCGCGGAATATCCCTGGCGCAATTAACGCCAGCCAGATACTACCACATTTCAGCTTTAACTTGTGACAGCTCCTCGTGTTCAATGCTGGCTTCGCCCCCTGTCCCTTCAGACTTGAATGCCTTAAAAAAAAATGATTGCTCCCGATCTTCCGCCCCAGCGTGCTCAAGAACTACGTTGCCTCCTTGCCTCATACTGGGACATATTCGACCTTGGAGAGCGCCCTCTAGAACAAACATCTCTCGTAAAACATCGAATAAACACCGGTGATGCGAGCCCGATCCATCGGCTACCCTACCGCGTCTCGCCTACTGAGCGACATATCATCCAACATGAAGTTGACAAGATGCTTTCTCGAGACATCATCGAACCTTCTTGCAACCCATGGGCACCTCAACAAGGTAACCAAGAGGGACGTCTATCCGCTACCATGCACTGACGATGCCCTGGATTGCCTGCATGGAGCACAATATTTTTCGTCCATCGACCTTCGCTCCGGCTACTGGCAAATTGCCGTCGATGACATGGACAGCGAGAAGACAGCTTTTATTACTTCCGATGGCCTGTATCAGTTCAAAGTATGCCCCGGCCACATTTGAACGAATGATGGACGCCCTCCTACATGGTTTCAAGTGGTCCATCTGCCTCGTTACCTGGACGACGTGATCGTTTTTCGCCGACTTTTGCAACACACCTCGAACGCCTATCGACGATCCTATCTGTTTTCAGTCAGGCCGGGCTACAACTAAATTCGTCTAAGTGCCACTTCGGTCGTCGGGAAATTTCCGTGCTCGGGCATCTCGTCGATTCTTCTGGTGTACGCCCTGATCACGATAAAATACGGGCAGTGAAAGACTTTCCCATGCCAACATGTGCCAAGGATGTTCGCAGCTTCTTGGGCCTTTGCTCCTACTTCCATCGGTTTGTCTTAAATTTTGCGAACGCTGCACACCCTCTCAATCAGCTCAAGAAAGACGCTGCATTCATTTGGGGCCCTGAGCAAGCACTGAGCTGATTGGGCTGCTTACGTCCCCGCCCATTCTCGCTCACTTTGATGTGTCAGCTCCAACAGAAGTCCGTAAAGATACCAGTGGCCACGGTATTGGCGCTATCTTGGCACAGAAACAACAAGGGCGAGAACGTGTTATTGCCTACGCCAGTTGCCTTCTTTCCTCTGCTGAGCGCAATTATTATTATTCCATCACTGAATGCGAGTGCCTGGCTCTCGTTTGGGCAGTGGGTAAATTCCGCCTCTATTTGTACGGCCGCCAGTTCACAGTCATCACTGATCACCACGCTCTTTGTTGGCTTTCGTCTCTCAAAGATCCTTCAGAGCGCCTTGGCCGCTGGACTCTGCACCTTCAAGAATACAACTATTCAGTTGTATACAAGACCGGCCAGTTACATCAAGAGGCGGACTGCTTGTCGCGCCATCCTGTCAACCCTCCTGACGTTTCTGCGGCCGGCATACCTGTCACCGTTCTCTCTCTCTGGCTGCTTTTCATGATATTGGAGCCGAACAACGTCGGGACGCCTCCTTACAAGACCTTATTCAACGGCTCACTTCAACGACGCCCGATCCTTCACTTCGCATGTTCGAACTCCAAAGATGGTATATTGTACCGCTCTAACATGCGCCTGGACGGCCCTGCCCGAATCTTCATTGTGCCGGAGCATCTGCGCCAGACTGTTCTCGCCTAGCTTCATGATGTACCGACTGCAGGTCACCTTGGCGTGTCACGGACTTATGACCGCGTTCGTCGGCACTTCTTTTGGCCTGGTCTATACCATGACGTCTGCCGTTATGTCGCTGCGTGTGACCTTTGTCAACGACGCAGAAAGCTGACCACACTCCCTGCTTGTCACCTTCAACCACTTGACGTACCATCAGAACCATTCTTCCGTGTAGGTGTTGATCTTTTAGGCCCTTTTCCTATGTCTGCTTCGGGAAACAAGTGGATTGCTGTAGCAACAGACTACACCACCCGATACGCAATTACACGGGCTCTTCCGACAAGCTGCGCAACCGATGTCGCCGACTTCCTCCTAGAGAACGTCATCCTTCACCACGGCGCCCCCCGACAGCTCCTCACCGACCGAGGTCATTACTTTCTTTCGAAAGTTGTCAATGACATTCTATGCTGTAAATATACGTCCGACTGTTTTTAACCCCGTAACAGTATGTTTACTGCTTATATGTCTAAGATAAAATCGGACGCCATTTTCTGTGAAAACTATGCAGACACAGCGTATAATATCTTTACTGAAACTTTTATAGAAGCCTATAACAAGTGCTTTCCATTCAAAACAAAAAAGTGGCCACGCAAGGCACGAAAACCTTGGATTACTTCAGAGTGCCTTAAAGCTATAAAATTAAAACATACACTTTACTAGCGCTTTTTAAAATCGAGGGACAAGGAAGACTAAGGTGTTTAGAAAACACAGGAATACTACAAGTTCTCTCTTAACGAAAAGCAAACTCGAATATTTCAGTAATCTCTTCGACCCTGAAAAAACCAAAACATCTGAGCCCATCTGGAAAAAGTTAAACATGTTGCTTAATCCATGCTCAGATGGCAGCACATACCCGATTAAACTTACAGTGGACAACCAGATCCTCACTGGTGCGGACCTTGCCAAAGCTTTTAATAAATTCTTTACCTCCATAGGAGAGAGCTCACATGACAATAATTTCACCCGTTTCATGGGCTCGCAAATAAGCGAAAGTGCATTTCTGTTTCCGGTAACTATACAGGAGGTTACGGCTCATTTCATGTTCCTGAACAACAGCAGTTGTTGTGACACTGACAGCCTGAAAATTCGGCCAATTAAACATGTTATTCATATTGTATCTATAGGTCTTGGAATATATAATTATTTTAATTTTTTCATTAGGCACTTTTCCTAGGCATTTTCAGATAGCCAAAGTTTGTTATTTTCAAGGGTGGAAACAAGAATAACATATGAAATTATATACCCATTTTCATACTGCCAGTTTTTTCTAAATTGAAAAACTCATACACAAATGGATAGTTTCATTCTTAACCAAGCACCACATTATGAAGCCTTTTCAGTTTGGTTTCACAAAGCTGCGTTCAACAGAAACTGCTCTACCAACGCAAAAAGAAATCATACTCGATGCATTCGGGAAGAAAACATATACACTTGTAATTTTCGTTGACTTCTCGAAATCCTTCGATAGAATTAACCACATTACACTAATTAAAAAACTAGACCACTATGGTTTCCAGGTTAACTTTTTAAATGTCATAAAATAATATTTGAAACACTGACAGCAAAACGTTAAAATTAATGGCTGTGTGTCCAGTTTTAAAGGATTATCAAATGGCGTGCCCCAAAGTAGTATCCTGGGTCCGCTACTTTTCAATATCTATGTAAATGACTTGGTGAACTTCGATAATAGCACAAATTTCATTATTTACGCAGATGATACAAGTTTATTTTTTAAGGACTGCGATTTGCATAAACTTGTAGGTAAAGCAAACGGTGTCTTGGAGTTACTGAACACATGGAGCATAAGCAATTCGTTAATTTTAAACGCCTCTAAAATAAAATCAGTACTCTTTCCTGCCAAAAATATGCCCATAAACTGCGATTTGAGCCTAACGATTGGCCCGAAAACAATTAAAACTGAACCTATAGTGATTTTTCACACAAATATGCTATGGGACAATCATGCTGAGCTTGTTCACTTCAAGCTTTCTCGCATCATAGGTGTCCTATCGCGCCTGCATTTTCTTTTGCCGCAAGGAACTAAACTTTTATTATATAACTCTATTTTTATCTACACTAAGTTATTGCTATCTAGTATGGGGCACCATGATGGAAAAGAACTTAAGAAGAATATGCAGACTACAGAAGAAAGCTGTTCGTATAATTTCAGATGCTCCAGGCGATGCACACTCAAAACCGATTTTCGAAGCCCTAAATTTACAATTAATGCCTGGCATTTACAATTTGATTTTACTTAAGCGATATTGTACTAGCCCAAAAAAATCATGATTCTTTTCTAATAGACTTAGTGCATTTAACACCACACACTTGCCATTATAGCACGCAAGCCACTGATGATCGAAAAATCCGTCACACATGTACCAAGTATGGTTGCCAAATGATGAACTATTTACTGCCACTAACACTAAACAGATTTATACATAAGTGAATGTTACCATTGTTTTTCTCCAAACATCCTTTCTTTATGTGCATTTAAAATGCAATCAATACAATACTGAGGCATGTCTTGCCATTGTATAAATACTCATGATTTCAAGTTGCCGTTTGCTATGTGTTAAATGGTGTGAAAGCCTTCGTCAAGCCTTGATGGCTTTTTGCTTTCACCCCAAAGCATCACTGTTGTGACTGTTGTATTGTCTTTTCTGGTGCTGAAATAAACTGATTTGATTTGACTGTCAGACCATTGTCGTCATGCCGTCATAGTCGTGCTATCGTCATACCAGCTTCATCATGCCATCATCGTCACACCAACATTATCATACAGGTTCTATGCTAGAGTCGTCATTACACTATTGTCATTATACATAAGTAATTTCATGAATTTTCAGTGCTCTTAAGAAATAGGAAAAATGAAGAGAAGAGGAAAGATGAAAGGACAGGTAGGATGCTATCCTTTCACTTTTCCTCTTCTCTTAATTTTTCCTATTTCTTTAAAGCGCTTGAAATGCAGGAAATCTTGATATTCCAACTAGCCCCGCTTTAAGTACATAATCTCACAATCATTCCATTATTTTCAGGTCACGGCGTCATCATCACTGCGTCGTCCTCATACATTTGTCGTCACGTATTCGTTGCCATACAGTCGTCATGATGCCGTCGTGGTCATTACATTTGCGTCAATGTAACTTCAACATCTGACTCTCATCATGCTGTCATCATAAGAAATCATCATCATACAATCGTCATCATACCATTGTCATCATGCCATGGTCATCACGCTGTTGTTTCACCATCACCACTTCAGTAACATCATCAGGTCGTCATCATACCACCTTCATCGATCCATCAACATCATTCATTGCTCATCATTCTATTGTAATCATGCTGTCATCCTGAAATCGGATTATGCTGCCACTGTCATATCATCATCGGCATTGTGTCAACGTCAGACAGATGCTATCATGCATCAGTTGCCTTACAGTCGCTGTCATACCGCCATGGTCGTGCCAATGTCATTACGCACCTTCTTCTTCCAGTTGTCAACATATCGCCGTCATCACCTCATCGTCACCATACAGTCGTCATCCAACTGTTGTCATTAAATATTGTCATAATTCAGGAATCAACACTTCACTGTCGTCATGCTGCTGTCATTATACCATCTTTGTTGTCCCAACAACAACATTCCTTCTTCCTCATTCCATCGTCATTGCATTGGCATCGTACCATAGTCGTCATGCCACCATGCTCATAGGTGACCTTGGCAAATGAGTGCCACAGTAAAAAGGGATGATCTCGAAGTATGTGGCATACAGCCGAAGCAACCAAAGCCTTAGAATTAGCACTACACATGTTAAATAAACATCACTTCAGGAATACGGTCTGTCACTACATTGCTCGAACACTATTCACATTACCGTCGACAGTCACTGTCAGATGAATTCGGTAATAATTTTTTTTCCATCAAGGTTTAACAGCTTCACTCAGAAGGCCACTCTCAGTTATGCCTGGAATCCCCAAAAGTTTGGCGTAATGACTTGTGGTGGACAATGAATGCCGCAGGAATCCCTTGGCCACTGTGAAGACTGACTGAAAGCAACAGTTAAATTGGTGTGCCTTGTTTTTTGTTTCCAATAAAGGGGAAGCCTTATTAGTTTTTATAATTTGAAAAATATTTGACCCAATTTGCACTTGCTTTTAATTATCCAAATGTGCTTATAAACTAAAAGTTTCATATTCATACACTCCTAATTAAAACACATTTTTGAATGGTCATAAAATATACCCCTAACTGGATGGTGTCTTGAACCATGACACAGGCTATTTTTGTATGCAAGATTTGCAAGATTTACAAAATTGAGGTGCATATGGGCACATCTGGTCTAAACAAAAGCCTGTCTAACTTTCTGTCACGAGAAAATAATAATGCCTACAGTAAGGGGTTAAAACATAGCAAAAGGACAGAGGTCAAGAAGATGGGAATAAGAAAATGACTTGAGCACCAGCTTCTGGAAGCATACCTAATTTAAAAGAATCACAGTGCACACTGCTGCCAGTGCGAGTATCCGAATACAAAGAGAGAGTAGAGTGACTCACAGCATGGATCATCTCAAAGAGCAGCTGCTCCTGGTCTGGTTTGCTGTCAATGTCCTCTAGCTCAAACTGGATGGTCTGCCGGCTCCTCTCGATCTGCATCAGGTAGGTAGAGAGTGCAACTGATGATCCCCAAGAGAAAACAAAGTTGCAGAGAAATACCAAACCACACATTAATGACACAGCATCTCCTCCTTCAATTTTCCTTTCTCTTCGCCTGCTTTCGGAAGCCACACTCAATGAACAGAGCGCCAACAACTGTCCCCTCTGCAGGCATACAATGCAGTGCATGCAAAAAAACACTTTCACCAGAATGCCCTCACACACATGTATAATGAGATTGCGGGCTTCCCCTTTGCATCAGGATGGTGTTAAAGAGAAATTTAGGCAAATGTCCTTCATGCGTCCTCAGAGCTACCTTGAATCTTCTGGATTGTTTTCTGAATTCTTTCCATGGCCAAGTCCCTCCAGGATGTCTGGGCTTGCCATCAGAGATTAAGGAAATCCCACTTTATTAAAGTAGGCTCCCCTGTTTTTTTTTTTTTTGGCTGCAGCAGCAAATATCATTCACACTGTCAAAGTTTGCCTGTAGCATTCAGTCCCAAGCCCCAGACTTGAAAAAGTAACACTTCGAACTTGTCAAAAGATTGCCTTCTTAATGTCTCCTTTAGCCATCCTGTAGAGCTCTGCAATGACCATTTACATTGCAGTACCTTGCATTACCCCCTCCCCTTCTCAAGCGGGAAGACAGTGCGAATTACCATCTTTCTCGGCTCACCCTCACATGCTTTCCCCAGCACCCACAGCATATGGCATGCATGGAACTGCGATCTCAGTTGGACTTTATGTGGAACATAACAGCAAGAAAGTCTTCCTGCTCTGCTTCGGCGGCTGCTCTCTGTCGCACGGCGTGTGATTTGAGAGCTGCATTCCCAGAGAGTTGCATGTAATTCAATCATATGGACCTGCGGAAGTTTCTATGTATTGCCTCGATATTCTTTCACGGCAGCAATAAAATTTTTTTACATTGAAATTGTGCACAAACACACTTCTTTATATACAAGGTGTTCTGTGGACATGATTTGATAAAAAGTTAAGTACTTGGTTATATAGAGAACTTTGTTATATTAAAGTTGGTTATATTGAAGTTTAACTGTAATTTCAAGGTAAGTTCCATATAAATTGACTGCTCCGTGCTAAGCAACATCCCAGCAACTGTATCACCAGCTCTATTTACAGTGGAGCACACGCAGCCCTAGCTCATCTACTTACTTACCAAGAGCCACTTGGACAAACTGCTGATCTTTCTAGTGTGCAGAAGCAGAGTGAGCCCCATGTACATGTATTCCTGCCATGGTATTCAGGGGAATGTGCACAAGTTGGGGCATCGGAACAGCACCTTCTCGGAGATTCAATACACCTTGAAGATGCATCAGCCAAATGCTGCTCCATCTGCTTATTAAACATGTGGAGACGCTCCCCTCTCTCGTGTCTCCCGGTGTTGTTTTTCTCGCATGGCTCTCACATCTCCTGTAATGTAGTTTCTCCAGGTAACTCTGTGCTGCCAGTAGTCGGCGTAGTTGTAAAGAGATTGTGCTAGTGTTCCACTACTGGTGCCACCTCATGGCGTGGGTACCTTGTAGCAAAGATGTATTATCGCTAGTAACTTGATTACTCTTGTGGACCGTCCAAAAACATTCAGCTTCAACCATTGGTGCACTATCAGTGTAGTCTGCCATTTATTGTGCTTATATTGTGTGCATATATTGAAGCGTGCGCCCATTCACTTATTGACACGTTGGTGATAGAGTGGGAGTAAGATTCCGTGCCAGTTGGGGTAGATGTGCGTAGATACTGTGCGTGAAATGTACTATGACAGGAAGCGGCACTACTCCCTTTGTCATTGTTTAATGAGCAGTACTCACTCTTGCCAAAGTTCTGGGGTTGAAGCACTTTCTTTGAAGGTTAGCAATACAATGCTGGCACATGAGCAAATTTCTGTATCCTCGAAGAAAGCCGTACATCTCTAAGTGCAGGTAACAAGTACAGACAGTTGCAGCAATGCTCCGCAAACTCGGCTACACAGATTCATTCCATTCCTTAAGATACCAGTTACTATTTTTGCAGCCAACTACTGCGCACTTCTTCAATCCACATGATTCAATCCGGCATGATTAGAGCACAGTGCATTTGCGAAAATTCAGTTGCATTTCCAACAGCTGATCACACAGAAGCAAGGTGGAAGCGGTTATGGTTTCATATTCACGCGCTGTCGCTGAGGCGACATGCAGTGCTCCGCAGGAAGTGCCACCTTGTTTCTATAGAACAAACTGCTCTGTGAAAAGGGTCAATACATTACATACTTTTCATCATTCTTTCGCCATACCCTACTCCGCTTTCCGCCTCATGATTCTGCTGCACTTTCCTCTACTTTCCTCCTCATGTCTTTCATCCCCCGCTGTGCTACGTGTTCGCCTTGATCTTTCACTGTGCTTGTATGCTCGGTTACACCGCCGCCGCCGCTCGCCGAAGGAACTGGTGCCAGAGCTCAAGAATGCGTGAATAACGAGCTGGACAACTAAAAAGGGCCCATAGAGTAACTGCAGGGCCCTCTGCTTTCTTCTACGATGATAATGATAGCCTGCTGTTGGTTTTGATTTCAGTTTTGCTAGCTGTGAAACATTATGCATGCTAGCTGCGAAGCATTTTGCAAGCTTTAGCATTATGCTCTTATGCATGCTTTGGCGCAGGCTCGGCATAATTTTCTGCTAAAATGCTGTTTTCATGCGGTATGGCACAAAGACCCACTGTCGGCACAGTTTGGCACAATTGGCGCTGCTGTTCCACCAATGTTGCCATGGCCTGGGATCATTCTAACCCACAACCACAACACATTGCTTTTGGAAATGCAGCGTTCTGGAATCTACGGCGACCACGTCACAGGAGTCAGAAGACAACATAGAGCAACAGGGTGCTTGCTGGCCTAGTTGGTTCTTGCTATAAGACATGTTTTTTGCCACAAGTTAAAACACACACAAAAGGAAGACACTGAGAAGACAACACGGGTGGCACTTCCAACTCATTTAGTTTGGGCGGTAACCCAGGAATGTTGTTGTTGCCTTCTCTGTGTTTCCCTTTGGTGTGTGTTTTAGCTGGCAGCAAAAAGCATGTCTCTTAGTAACATAAAAGACTGGGATTAGCTTGGCGTCAAATGTTCTGCCGACGAATATGTCACCACGGACAACAACCTTGTGACCTGTAGACTACACACAGTTGAAGCAACTCAAAATTTCAGGCAGCTTGTAGCACCAGTGACCAGCAACTGCCGACGGCCGAAAAAATGCACACCCTCGACATCCTGAGGCACGCCGTGGCATCCGAGAGTGTTTGAGAATCTCTAGAGTTCTTCACCTTCTAGAATTCACTGTTAGTCAACCTGGCAGAAGAAAATCCAGAAGGACATCTGGGACTCCTCCCAGCATAAATAAATTGGTGAAAATCTGCTTCTGGCTCTTTTTCGGTTGTTTTTTGGTGATACAAATCTCGGGTGGTATGAATATTTTACGCTACCCCTTGAGATTCGTAAAATCGAGGTTTTACAGTAGTGAACCACTCATTAAAATTTATGGTTTCGTACAATATTGGCATTTGGTATAGACAAAAAAATTCAAAATGATACCAAATGAAATACAGTCGACCAATTTTTTTCAACTACAGATTTTTCAGACATGCCTAATAACTTCAGTGCCTTAGCAGCACTGCCACATACCCCATAGAGCCAGTGTATAAGCACATCTTAAATTTCAGAAGCTGCAACCCTTCGCTGTCCGATTTCTTTCTGCCACGACTGCAACTCCAAAACGGCATTATTCAAAGATAATACCATCATTTTGATCATCACCAACCCTTGAACCAGCGCTCTGCATTCCGATCCATTGGCAGCCATAGCCACCGCAGTCTCCTCATTTGTGTTTGGCTGCATGAAATTTGGTACATGGTCATTTTGTGCTATCATAAGCTCTGCAATCATAGAAGCTAGCTGCTTCAGCATTTGCTACTAAGCTTCCTGCTGCTGTTCAAGGAATATGTCCACAAGTTAGACAGAATATTTGCACAGCAAAATCAGAATGCTCTGCTGCTTGTGGACAACTGTGCTGCGCATGGATACATCAAGAACCAAAAGGCTGTACAGATGGAATTCCTGCCGCCAAACACAACAGCAATCCTCCAGCCGATGGACCAATGCCTGATCCGCAACTTTGAGCTTCAGTACAGGTGCTCAGCCGAATGGGGCTGTGCTTGGACTGCAGCAAAAGTTGCGTTTATCTCAGGTCTGCTGTCGGCATGCTTTTGGGTGCATGGAAGGTAGCGACGGAAGACACACTTCGCAACTGTTTTCAGCCCACTGGCTTCACACTCGGTACTGAGACGGCAATCTCATCCATAGATATTGACAGCATGCCTGATCGGTCCCCTTCTATAGACACTGTGATGACCGATGACCTGCTGGTGTTTCAATTGCCATCAAGATAACATTTGAAAGATTCAGTGATGCTCACATCGAGCTCACCCTCTCTACAGAATTAACCAACGGTGAAATCGTCCGTAAGTGATGGCAGAAAATTTGACACTGAAAATGAAGAGCCAATGCATGTGCTGCCAATGAGCTCTGAATTTAAGCGAATGCGAATGATCCTGTCATCAGTGTACAGGGATGATATGACCCTAGCAAAAATTCAAGCAGACATTATGTGCAACTGGAACAGGAACACTTTACAAAAGCAAATCGATGTATCTTTCAAGCCACTTTAAAGGAGTAAAAGCAGGGTGTCATAACGAAATGTTTTTTGGTCTCATTTAAGTTTCGTTCCACTGAAGAAAGTGCCATTCTAGTTCTGCTCCGGAACGGAACAAAAAGAAAAAGGATCCGTAACAGTTCATAACGGTTCCGGTTCACACGCAAGATTTTCAAAGCAATGTAATGATAAAAACATAAATTTATGTTTCTCGATATGTTAACTATGGATAATGGGGGATAAGTTGGCGTGCGTTTCGGCCGTGGCTGCGCATGGCTGTGAGCATAAGTGCATGGCTGTAAGCATATGCGTGGCTGAGTGCATACGCAGCAACGCACCCTGCTTCAGAGCTAATCTGCCACATGTGCAAAGAGTGGGTGTGCCGATACGGCATGGCACCATGTAAGCTGTCTTCTTGCGTGTTTAGTATTGGAGGCTGCGTAATCTTGAGCTTCAGCAAACGTTGGAGCAAGAGGCCGACAAAGCATTCCCTCCTCGCTGGCGGTGCTTTTCATGATAGTGTCGTCCCAGTGAGGGCAACGCTATTAGCCACAGGGGCGGAGTGCACGCAAGAGCGTGGCCGACTTTGTTTAATTCATACCACCGATGTGGTATGAATCATCGACGTAACTAGCATGAAACAGTCTCATTTGTCACCGGCTCCCAAATTTATCAAAATGAATTGTTTTCTCATTCAAGCTTGCTTTTTTTTGATTGCCCGATAATTCAGAAAATTCTGCGCCCCATTTCTGTGTAAGAAAAATCTATTGGCGATTGTACTTATTTGCATAAAAAGTGAAATTTTGATATAACAAAGCAAATTGCCAATTTTCCCAACTTCGTTACATCAAGGGTTAACTGTATGTGGATCTTGTGAGAAACACTGCACGCGTGCCAAAGTTACAGTTGCTTTTACAATTAAATTGTGGGCACAATATGGTGTCATTAAGGAAACAGAGGAGTATGCCTGAAAATAGGGGTCTTGAAAGAAAGATCCAGTCAGCAATTCTTTATGTTACCATGTGTGATGTTACCTGATGGTAACAACATGCCAGACCTGCTTAATAATTATACTGCCGCCACGTCGTCACCCACCTCTTCCTCTTTGAAGAGAGGCCGCAGAACCACGTCGCCAAGGAGCCGCACAACAGAGCCCAGGCCCCGAGCATCGGCTGAGGCCGCATAGATCATTGTGTCCCTGCAGGGCAAAATACCAGCCTTTCAGTAACTGATGGCAGCCCAGCAGGCCTTGGTGTGGTGAAACGTGCAAGCTCTCACAAAGCAGGAAACTGAAATTTTGTTTTTCCTAATGACAGACTTGCGAAACAAATAATTTTATTACTCTTGTCCATGAATGTAACCAAGGAGATTTCAAGCAGAAAGCAAATTCTTTCCCACATGCAGAACTTGTTAAACTATTTGACCAGCTAATGAATGAACCAACAAATCACAGGTGCCCAAGGACATGGGAGGGTCTCGGTGCTTGTGCGCTCGAGACACAAAACCAATGGCAAAAGTAGAAGAGCACCTAATGAGCAATAAATGGGAACATCAAATGATAAGGACACAAAAGGAAACAGCCATTCCTACACACCAAAGAAAGCATTCAGCCAAGCACCGCTTTTGGCTATGTAGGCGGTGCACAATTGTGACACGTAGCTTGCTGAGCTAATGCAGCAACTTCAGGCTGCGGGCGATAACTATCGGCAGCGCGTCTGGGCAATTAAAGCCATGCAGTACTCTTTCAACAGCACTATGCCACATGTGCTGCCGACCAGATAAATGGAGATCTTGTCAGTATTAGATCATACAGGCACGCCAGTAAGTGGCTACATTCTTTGCTTAGGCCACCACCACGCCCGCACATCTCCTATGCTAATTTGTACAGTGTATCTGCCAGCTTGTAAACACCCAAGCGAACTGAACTTTTCCTTTAATGGTCACCCTGACTGCACATGTTTTCAGGGATACAAATGCACTTTATCCATAAAGACTATTTAACTTTGGATTCTGCACACAAACAGCAACAGCCTTGGCATAGGTTGTATTCAATATTAAAGCCACAGTATGTTGTGAAATGATGGAACTTCGGTCTAGGTCGAAGGCGATTCTGACGATAATGGGTTGCGAGCAGTCATCCATGACTGATAACGACAACGATGACTGATCACGAGCAGCTGTGCTCATCGGTGTTTATTTGGTGTGGCGATCAATGCTGCCCATCGAGCTTGGCGGGCCATCGAGCCTGGGGGGCCTACAAAGATTATGCCAAGGGGGTGTCACAAGCTTGTCACAGATGGAGACTTGAAATTCAGACTATAAGAGCAGAGTGCAACTACATAGTCCAGGGGCCACCTCAAAGCCTCTGCATCGACAAGGACAGCGGGTAACTGTCGCAGCAGTCAACCACAGTGCCACAAGAGAGGTCAGGGCTACGCCAAGATGCAGTTCTCGCTCATGTACAAGAGTGAACGGTAACGGAACAAACCAAGGCACAGGACAGCTCTCACCCAGAGGAATGACTGCCCGTGCATGGTCCCTTCTCTCCTTTTGTACCCTTTGTTTGTGGGTTACATAGGCCTCACAAAGGATGGAAGCAATACCTGGCAATACATGCCTGGGAGGGTGTGATGAGGCTTGGGTGGCTCCCTCAGTCATCTAGTCGGACAACTACTATTTTTTCGGTAAGAACATAGGTGCCACACGCTATGTCCCAGCATGCACCAACATTTCAGGGAGGGATCTGGTGTGGCTAGTTCTCATGTCAGATCACTCGTCCCAACGTTGAGCCATGTTATGTGGCATCAAAACCAGCAATGCCTGCTCAACGCTACAGCTTTGACAAACTTATTGTAAATACCATAACACTCTCATTCTTGTTCTATGTTGCTGTTAACTTGTATTGTGTAGCGTGTTACTTGTAGCATGTTTGAGCTTTGTTAAGTCTATTTAGGGAGCTTTCCTCGTGGGCTAACTTGTCTGTTTTGAGCCTCATTACACAAACGCTCCTTATTATCCAAAATGTTCCTGCATCATGCTTTCCATCTAGAGGCTACGACAAAATAGTGGCGAGCCTTCCAGGATTCTTATCCTCAGTAATTGGTCTCTTACTTCACAGGAACATGGATTATGAGAAGCTACTTGGAATATCAAGGTCTTTGGAACTCACGTGAGAGGAGTCACTTACCTTGTTCGAGCGTGCGCAACAGGAAGCTTGGAAAGTACAAGAGGCAGAAAAGGAATTGTTCAGTTGAAATTACAATTAGCAGTGCCCTATGCACAAACAGAGCTGATACCATGGAGTAATGAGAGTGATAGATAGTCCCTTTCATCGGGATCAGAGCCACGCAGAAGATCAAAGATTTGTACACGTAAACAGGTGGAACCATTCAATAACAAAAGAAACGTTACACCTACTTACAGAGGTTTAAGAGGATTGCTTTGGGACAAGGTTCGGAACGCAGTAAGTGGACAGTGGACTACGGCACTCAGCCCGTGTTTGGTAGGCAAAGTGTCTTCAGTAGAATGCACACAGCTGAATCTATGGACTACAACAAAGTCAAACTTGCACAGCTTCGGAGGTTCAGACGAACTGCAACGGTACCATATTTACTCACATAATGATCACACTTTTTTGTCAAAGAAATTGGCATGAATTCAGGGGTGCGATCATTATGCGGGTTAAATTTCCCGAGAAAAGAAAACATCTTTTTTTTCATCCCGCGTTTGCTGCGGGATGACAACAGGTCAACAAATAGGCAGCTGCCGCTGTAACAGTGCAGGACACCAAAACAAAAATGGCGGCCAGCGGAGCAAGCAGAATGCGCCGAACAAAATTTTTTTGATTCTCGCGAGTACATTACGCGCATTGAAACAGTTTCTTCCACCTCAGTAATTAAAATATTGTTACTATCGGCAAGTTTGCGGCAATAACGTAGCCATGACCACTTTGAGAGGACAGAAACAGAGATGGGTACGCTTATCTGCCAGTGACACAGGAACCCATGGTGGGCACACTGCGGAAACTGCAGCATTTGTGTTCACTACTATCCCAATACAGCACGCGTCCGCTATGGGTGGGCGAATATCTTAGCTGTGTTACAAGGGTCAGCATATGAATAGGGTAAACTTCTAACGTATCAGTGTAAACGTGGCTACTATCGTTGCTGCTCACGATTTGTTGCGTTCCCACGAGTGCAGACAAGAAGAATCGAAAAGTGTCTTTTTTGTTGTTGTTAACCACAGCCATTATAAAGCCTACAAATAACAAAGCCAAGGCAAGTTTGGATGTAGCTTTTTTTCATGGAAGTGTGGAAAGTGATGAAAGGAATGAAATGGGGAATCTGCTCAAGAATGTTTGGTGCGTGCAGACCGCTTGGTACGTCTTGAAGAGTTGTTCACATAGTATTCGATAGGATTCAACAGATGGTAAGCATGATTATCATTAGCTAGACTAGGCACATGACATATCGCTGTGGCAAGTTCGGGGTGCGATCATTATATGAGAAAGGCAAAAAAAAATCGAATTTGGCAACAAAGTTCAGGATTGCGATCATTATGCAAGTAAATAAGCTATTTCAAGAAAAGTTACATAACTGCAAGCCAGAAGACCCGAAGACTCGTCCACAGGTCATCTGTCGCTTGTGTAACTACTTTGAGACATGGATTTAAATGTGAAGCATAGCTAAGACTTACAAAGCAGTCAAGGACTCTATGGTCACTGAACTATGGTCACTATAGTTCTTGTTTTGTTGTAGTCCAGAACTCGTCATATTTTGAAAAAGCAAAACGTGAAATCCCATGTTGACTTAGTAGAATATGCTTATCGTTCACTGAAGCACAAGGAATAAATAATTTAAGTAAAACAAGGCAAGACATGCAGGTGATAACAGCAGAGGAACAAGGGGAATATAATAACAGGGAAGGTAGTATGGCAAGGGCAAAAGATGTGGGCAAAGATGACTTTGAAATAAAACAGAAATAGCGTGACACAGGACGAGCGCGTAAAGAGCACAGGACGAAGCGCCGTTCCAGAACTGAACAGAACCAACCAGCCCCTTTGAACGCACTGCTAAAAGATGACTTTTTTTGCAACAGGACGGGACACTGTGCAGCGCATTGTCATTTGAACACAAATACAATGTGTGAGTTGTGCAAAACAACTAGTCATAGCACAGCAATGTAAAATAAGCACTACGGATAAAGTTGCAGCTGTAGCAGCACATTTAGGGAAACACATGAGCGTGTCGGGTGAAAAAGAAACAGCAAAGGTAGATATCGCACATGGAGCGCTATCTTCTACAGGAGATCAGTGGACGCCTGTGGTAGAGACACATGACAAATGAGTTTCTGTCCTTTGGGGCACGAGCACAGTTATAGTTAGAAAAAGCCGATTTTAGAATGAGATCACAGACAAAACTGCACCAGTGACCTTAGCCGATGGTACAACGAGGTGGCTGCCTGTGGCCAATACAATTACAAGGGCAAATCTGAAAGTCCTAGCCCCTATTTTTTTTTTTTTCTAGCCACATTATGGCTGTAAATGTGAAGTCAACACACCATTCCCAGCAGTGGGCATTCCTTGCCCGGCCCAGCCTTATCTGCTAGTAGCTCCGTGGAATGGTGCTGCTGTCAGTTGTCTAAGATGGCGGTTGTGCTTCACATGTCCACGGCGTATGAGGAACGAAGTGTGATTCATTTTCTGTAGAGCAAGGGACGAACGCACATTGAAATCCACAGGGAAATGCAGCCCATGAACAGGGAAAAGCGTCTTGCTTTGAGAAGTGTCGTGGTGGTTCTTTGGGTTCGCAAGAGGTCGTGAAGACTTGCACGACAATGAGCCTTTAGGGAGGCCTCGTGCGTCGCTGACTGGAGACATTTCCCGCATGGATGCAATGGTGAAACCGGATCGGTGTGTTCACCTCAAGCACATTTCCCGGGAGCTTGGCATTTCATATGGGAGTGTTTACGACATTGTTCACAGGTTCTTAGGGTACCGGAAGGTTTCAGGTAGGTAGGTGCCAGTTGGATCACATTATGAAAGGCAAGCGAATGATTGCTTCACTGAGTCATCTGCAATGGTATGCCAAAGAGGGTGAGAGTTTCCTGGACCGCATTGTTACTGGCGATGAAACGTAGATACTGCATTTCACAGCAGTATCGAAGCAGCAGAGCAAGGTGTGGAAACGTTCGGGTTGGGCTGTGACAAAGAAACTCACTTCAGTGCCATCTGTTGGGAAAGCGATGTTAACGGCCCTCTGGGATCGTTGAGGACCACTCCTGCTGGATTTCATGCTACAAGATGCAACCATCAAAGCCGACAGTTATTGTTCGACACTGTCACGTCTGCTGGCTGCCATCAGGCGAAAATGCCGAGGCATTGCTGATGTGGACAATGCACTTATCCTACATGACAATGCGAGGCCACATGTGGCAATCAGAACCACCAACAAGCTCCGGTCATTTCAAAGGGAAAGTCTGGACCACACACCATACTGTCCGGACCTCGCCCCTAGTGATTTCCATGTGTTCGGTCCACTGAAGTACCTTGCAGGACAGTGATTCACATGCAACAGTGAAGCACAAGGGCACAACTGGAGTTCTTCTGAATGAAGCCAAGACAGCAGTCTGCCGCTGGTTCCACAGTCAGCCGGACGAATTCTACCACAGAGTCATCTCAAATTTAGTGCTGCGATGGGACATATGTCTGAACCGATGTGGAGACTGTCGAAAAATACTGTAAGGTACGTATCAGAATCAGAATCAGTTTATTCGTGACAAAAGGAGGATAATTACAACATATGTATATACAGAAGGAGGTCCCGTAGTTAGAAACTGAAATGGGACCTCCTGTGCATGATGACTACAATTAATAATACATACAGCAATGGCAACATGAAAAATTTACGAATAAAGGTTTTAGGAGACAAGGCATAAATGAACAGAAAAGCAGCATATGTACATATTAAACAAAAACAAGGCTTCGACTTAGTCAACGAAAGGTGAAACTACAAAAATAGCTAAGAAGAAAGAAAGTAAAAAATATATATATATATTTATATATATGCGGGAAGGAAATCAAGAGACAAAGAGAAAGTTAATAATACAACTCATACTATACTCAAATGGGAAAGTCAGAGGAAGCAAAAAGAAAATGAAAAAGAAAGAACGTAGAATAGTATATTTGTAATTACCTGTATGTACCTTATTTTAGCTAATAAAAAACAGGGGCAAAGACTCTCTGATTGGCCCTCGTATAATGACACCATGCTATTCAGGGCTGATAACAGCAAAGTGCATCAAGAAACCCATGTATGACATTTTCCTAGGAAACACACCTGGGATGCAACAAATTGAGGAGCCTTGTTCAAAAGAGAAGTATCCTGGCAAAAAGAAGGAAGTCAACAGAACACAATAAGACTAAAGGTTGTCTACAGGAAGATGTTTGGGCTGCTGCACAGACGATGCTGCCTAATGGCAGGACTAATGAGCTAATGAAAGATAGGTAGTTATTGCATCTTTAGTCATTGCACAAATATTGGGTAGCTCACCTGCACTCTTTGCCAAGCAGCAGAACGATAATGTATTCCTAAAGACTGTATCTAGTAGAATGGGCTGTGTACCAGTCAGAGAAAGGGATCAGACCTTGGTTCAAAATGAAGCCCAAGATGGCCTATCGTTAAAGCAGCATTTGAACAGCAGAGGCAAACTGTTACAACAGATAGTTGCGCCTGCAGAGAAACGGTGAAGTGTATTACCGTGATAATGGGATTAATGGCCACTGAAGGATAACAGGAACTGTAGCAGAAGTAACAAAAAGTTTTTCTGACCATCTAAGGTACAGCATGACTCCTAAACATGGTTCAAGAATTCAAATCATTCATGCACAGCAAAACTACTCACAACATGATTCTACAAAAATATTGGGAAACCACAGGAAAGGCAGGAGATGGAAATTCAAGATGATGAGCAAAAATATTAATGTCACAACGACATTCATATTTTTGTAGAATCATGTTTTAAGTAGTTTTGCTGTGCATGAATGGTGTGAATTCTTGCCCCATGTTCAGGAGTCATGCTAGACTTTAGATGTTTGTTGTATCGCATCTGAAAGTAGGCAAGGACTTTCATGCAACAGTTTACTGCAGTGTAAACTTTTTGGGTGAAGTGTGAAAGTATCATTGCCACAAATGTGCCAGTATAGACACTAGATGAAGATGGAAGAACAATGCACCATTTGTTGTGGAGTAGTTTTTCCTTACCCAAAAGGTGTTGAAAGGAAAGCGATATAACATGAGAGTCTTATGGCATTAGCAATGAGTTTGTCCAAGCCGAAGCGTCGAGCAGGCACTGCTGGTTTTGACATTGCATAGCCCGGTTCGGAGTTGTGAGCGATTTGGCTTCGCCAGTTCCGACGTCAGGGCGACAGTCCTGGCCTGAAGATGTCAGGTCAGTGCGGATGCACATCTTGGACCTGTTCACTATGCCTGCGGAATCAGCCACAAGAGCGTCGGCACGTCGTCTTGGTGAACGTGCCCCATGAGGTTGTTGCTGTGGTTCTCCGTTGCACCCACTTAGCTTTCTGATCGTAACTGCAGAAGCTGGGCACGGCCTCTGACCAGATTGCTGTAGACTGTCTCCATGAAACACCAGGTGGGTATGGACTCCAGGCCGACTTCCACTCTACCATTCCAGATCGTAGCTGGGGCTCATTCTTTCTGTTCCTCCCTACGCGTCCTGGTGCTGTTTCATTAGAACTTCTTCGATATGTTTTACCCTGACTGGTGCACTGCTCAGTGTGGCCTTCCTCGATTCACCACTTTATGCCACGTATCTCTTCTTCTTTGGCTCACAATATCTCTTCTTCCACTGTTACTCTTTGCATTATGACACTTTATAGAGTCACAGACAGATTTTTCAGACACATGAAAAGGCTGCACGCAGACTCCGCACTATGATGGCTGTCAACCTAATATGTGCATATGGTCTCATGCTCCATTGCCAATAAGGTCATCGGGTATAAACATACTAATTGTGAGCTACATGTGACGCCTTGTCACCAGCCATTCTGCAGGCCATACTAGTACAGCGTACTAGCTGATGATATTTGTTTGAGACACAGACGCGTTATTATAGTTTAAACATTTTTCTGGCTTTCTAGTTTTGTCAGAAAAAATGACCACACAATACCTAGGTTGCTTTAAATGCTGTTACAGGCAATTTTTTATATCCTCCACAACTTTTGCATGATTTCTTATTGACAAGGTAAACAAAAGTTAACTAATTAAACTTCATTTAAACAATTATTTTTGTGGAATAGAAAGAACTCATGAATAGCATGAACACCACCCATTAAAAAAAAAGGAAGAGGAGACTGTTTGCATGAAGCCCTCCGGTATCTAAATCTTTTTGGCAACATTCAATTGGAACAGTTGGTATACACCGGAATTAGCTTTGGAGAGAGGTCAAGTGGTCAAGAAATCAAGAGGTTTGGAGAAAGTTCGTGGATCCCACCATGCTACAGACCAGATGGCTTAAATGGGCTTCTCCAAGAGTGCTGTGCTCATGAATTGCCCATGGTGCTCACAAGACCTTGTCATGCATGTTTCAAGGAGTGTTTGCATGGCACAGATGATGAGAATCACTGGGAACACCTTTCTGATCACCTGTAAACTGTCTTTGGTGAATGAGCATCGCTTCAATAAAGTGATTGAAGTGTTTGTTAGACATACTACTGTAGGTAGACAAAGCCTTTTTTTTTTCTTTCTACAGAACCAAAATGACCACTTCTTATGTGGAGACTCCTATCAGCTTTGCAGAAGGGTTGAAATCTGGGCCAGTTGGTACATACTTGAATGAAAAAAACCAGTCAAAAACACAAAGGACAAGAGGAGAGGTTCACACCACAACGACTATCCAGTCCAGTCGTGATAGTCCAGTCGTTGTGATAGTGATAGTCCAGTCGTGGTGTGAACCTCTCGTCTTGTCCTTTGTGTTTTTGACTGGTTTTTTCGTTCTCCTATCAGCTCTTACAGTAAGGTTGCATGAGCTGTAGAAACACCGTACACCAAATGACAAACAGCTTGATGCAACTTGTCCTTAATGCAGCTGATGCAGCACAAAGCATTATAACCAAATGCAACTACAGTCAAAAGTGAATTTTTTAAATTAAGGTACCAATTGAATACAATAAGCTGTGTACTGAGAGTGCATTATGTAATGTAGGGTCTCTCAAACTGGCTTCTGCGAATGCCCAAGGGGCCTTCCCTTTTTTCTTCACCTTTCTGGTACAGAGATTGCAGTAGGGGTCGCATTGCCAAGAAGGCATTATCAGCTCTGTCCTATGCCAAAAATACATTTAGCTGCAAGTAGCACCCGATTTGAGGCTGACCTTCAGCAACCTCGAGCCACGTCTTTACTAAGAGCCACTCTTCAAACTAAAATGTGGACTCTTTCTTTTACCTCTCATTTGAGTGCGATAAACCTTGTCTAGAAATAATGACTGCCTGCATCTGGACGCCTGTTTAGGGAAGGATATTTGACACGTTGCACACGGGGAGGGAGTAACACATTACAAGGGCTTGTGGGGTTTTACGAGGCCAGAAAGATTTGGAACCCCTTATATAATGTAATGCAATGTCCTTATGTAAAAATACCCTCTGGCGTTTAAGTACAAACAACTGAAATGAAATTTTGTGGCTTTTGTAGTGGCGAGAGTGCTTAAGTCCAGGAGCTTTCAACGACCTGCAAATCCCTGACATTCAAAAGAGCTTGCAATCAAAACATTTGTACGAAATAGAAGCACAAGCTTGGTAACATGGGACAAGGGAAAAGAAGAAGAAGGAGACAAGGGGAGAATAGAACAGCCAGCCTGGTGAACAGTTGTTATCTCTGTTCTGTTCATTACAATGGCACAGTCATGAACCACAGAGCCATCGAGTCTTCATACGCCTCCGTTCACCACCCTTTGAAGCAAACGAGTCCTTTCAGACTCGCAGTCACGGCGACTCCAAGGCAGGACTGCAACAACTGAACAACATGGCAAGCTTGATTGCCGACATTGGGTACACTGCACTTACTCCGAGAATGGAATTCCAGAGTTTCATGGGTTAAAGGATGACCCCACCACTTGGGTCTGCACGGTCAACTCTGTGGCCTCAAAACACTTTCAGACAAAGTCCATCAAGAAATCAATCACAGAAGGGCACCTCTGAGGTGCTGGCATCACTTCCATGGAAGCAAATATGCGTCATGGCCAACTTGGAGTGCAACTTTCACAATTGCATTTGCAGCTCTTCCGAGTGCTTATGACGCTCAGTTCATGCCAAGCTCCAGATGAAGACATAGCTGAATACACTTACAACAAGCTGCAGCTCCTTCATACCTGCAAACTTACCTGGGCTTCCTCAGCGGCCAAACAGGTTGTCATCGATGGTATCCACAACCCCATGCATGCTGTCGTCCTGTCCGTGTATGCATTAAAGACAGTGCCTGATGCTTTTGTCTGCAAGGCTTCAGTGCTACAGGACACAGCTAGATGGCGTCGGGCCGCCACGACGCTGCCGCGTACTACCTCGCAAGCTTCCCTACTGCAATGTGGACACTCCTCCGTTGGTGACGCTAGCCACTGCTCTAGCAATGTATTGCATGCTACAAGACAGCACATGTGATACTAGAGCAGCCCACTGCCGTTGGTGCCAATTCATGTCGACGGTATCAGAGAGCTGACAGCAATTGTAGACATGTGCGCTGGGCGTCCAGCGCTGCTTCGGCGACGCGCCACTCCCACTCTGCAGCCATGGACTCGAGCACCAATGCAAAGCCTAGGTGGAAACGTACAGCCAGCAGACACCGATGACTTGTGTCCTCACACAACCACTGGTACTAAGCGCCTACACGAGGTTCCCGTCTTCGACGTCTTGCCTGCCGACATCATTCTTGGCATGGACTACATCCTTTCTGACAACATACAACTGAATATTGAAGCCGGTAAAGTTAGGCTCCGATCCATGACCTCCTGCACGCTACCGACTGATCCACAGACAAGTGAGCCTTCGGGCAGGAAGACCCTTTCTAGCATTCTCGAGCAACATTGTGCCGTTTGCTGACAACAATGCACAACTTCCCCACACCAACTTGCTTGAGCACTGCATTCCGACAGACAGCCACCCACCTATATGCATCATCATCATCATCATCATCATTTATTGACCCTTAAAGGCCCCTGTTGGGGTATTACATAAGGGGGGAGCATACATAAGAAAAAGAAACTCGGAAACAGTCATGATTGAGGTAAGAAACAATAACAATAACATTGAGAAGGGTAAAGAAGGTGTACTGAAATGACTGTCAAACACAAAAAGTGATCACCAATTTACTAAAAAAACAAGAGCGATGTAGTAAAATAAGTCAAATACATTAAGCATCAGTACTCAGAAAGTTTGTTAGGATGTTTCGAAACTTGGTAGGGTTTCGTTCGATTACTACATGGTCAGGTAAACTATTCCATTCTGCAATAGCTACCGGCAAGAAAGAGCTGTTGAAGGATTTAGTAGAGCTGTCAAGACTGAGGTTGTTTGAGAGATGGCGTGAAGTACGGTTGGGTGGCAGAAGAAGTGTGTTGTGTAAATGTGGGAAATTGTAATACAGCTTTTGAAAGAGGCATAAGTGCAAGATTTTTCGGCGATGTGCTAATTATTGGATTTGGAGAGATGATTTAGTGTTTCTAACACTTAGCCGATAGTTGTACTGGGATGTAATAAACCGGGCTGCGCGGTTTTGTATGGCTTCCAGTAGCTCAACAAGGTACGCTTGATGGGGATTCCATATTGCCGACACGAATTCCAGTTTAGTATGTATATATAGCATACCACTGTAACGGTATGCTGAATGTGAACAGACTGTCATTGCTAAACAAGTACGTAAGATGCTGGCTGCCAGCGTGATTAAGCTGCCATGTAGTCCTTAGGCCACACCTCTCGTCCTTGTTCACAACAAAAATGGCACTTTGCAGTTTTGTGTTGATTACAGGCAGCTCAACAAGCTTACTATATTGGACTCCTACCTACTGCCCTGCACTCACGATGCCATTGATACAGTACAGAATGAAAGATTCTTTTTGTCGTTAGACCTGTGGGCTGGGTATTGGCAAATCAATGTCGATGAAGAATACAAGTTTAAAATCATGTTCTGTACACCAGCAGGGCTTTACAAGTTCCATCGTGTGCCATTTGGCTTATGGACAGCTCCCAGCACGTTCGAGCGCACTATTAACATCGTGCTAGGCATGCTTAAGGATCACGGCTGTGTTGTGTACCTAGATGATATCTTAGTTGCAAGCACAACAGAAGAAAAACACCTTCGGAACCTAGACAAAGTTCTTGAAAGGCGCCACAATGCCAGATTCCGACTAAACCGTGACAAATGCCACGTTAGACTTACAGGCATCTCATATCTGGGTTACTCTCAGAAAGATGTCCAACCTCTCCCTGAAAGGATATCAGCCGTTACTTCTTGTAACCTAGGTCGCCAGTATATGGCGACCTAGGTCTTGTGCGATCCTTCTTGTTTTTTTGAAGAAAAAAAAAGAAAGAACCTTCAAAAAAAATTTTTTGATCCACGTGACAACGTGACTCCACACCAGTAATATAAGTGGTCGCAGGCGTAAACGTCATCAGTGCATTGCATGTATTACGAACATGCAAACCTGGGTCACGGTCTTGTAATGGTTCGGAAAGCGAATGCGGCAAGAAAAAAACGCAGGTGCTCGTTCCCAGCGCCACTGTTTGACAAGGTTTGTGCAAAGATTGATGCAATCTTTGGTGCGCAAAGCGTTATCACGGTCAAAGCAGTTTCTTTTTTTCTGCATTCTTTTTTTATTTATTTCACGGGCTTTCTTTCCCATTAAAAAAAAGTCTTCATGAATCCTAGGTTGTTTTAAATGCTTTTATCAGTCATTTGTCAACGTCATCCACAACTTTTTCATTTACATCTCATCGATTAAGTAAATTTATAAATTCGGCTAATTAAACATATTCGTGCACAATGAAGGAGAAATATTCACAGTGGCTACCATGAACAACATGTGCCCATCAAGTTACAGTGAACAAGATTCGCGTAGTGCCCTCTGGTATTCTTTGATTCTCGGTGATTCAGTCAAGATAGCATATGAAGCAGAATAAATGTAAAGTGACGTACTGGTCATTGCAAGCTTGCCAGTATTTCACATCGCCTACCCAGAAAAAGCTTTCTGAAAACACAGGGATAAAAAATCCCTGGCTTTCCGGTCTGCGTCATTGACCAATACCTTGAATAAGATCGATTAGGTGTGCGTATTGACGGTTCCGCCAAAGGCGCCATAAAGCCACTGTAAACACAACCAATATTTTGTGCGCTGAACGATGGTTTATTAAATTTTTTGGAGTCGATCTGCAAAAGTCGTGTCGTGAACAAAGTTGCTGCAAATGCAATTTCATAGGTTTGCGTTTCGAAGACCGTTTAATTACGACCACAATTTGGCTGTTAAGGTTGACTAAATATGAAACATTACATGCTTGGTTTGCGTTCTGCGGCAGCAAGAGCCTGATTTTGTGTGATGTGACCGGGCTGAGAATAGTGTAGCCTAAGTGTGAAATTTGAGCGACGATTGGGGTTGCCGTTGGATATTTGTGACCAAAAAAGTTCCATGAAAGCAGGCAGGTAATTTGTTGGTGTGCCGCATTATTATCCCGGTAAGTGGACGTGGTGCGCGTGCGAAACAGATTTAGAATGTAACACACACGGCGTTTGCCCATTAATCAACGCAGATGTACCAATTGGGTGCAATGTGGAGTGCTAAAATATAGAGTGAAACTGATGAGCTACACTGGGCAGACTGTATGAACTTTTTCATTCAGTGCCGCTTTCCTTTCCTTTCCCATGAAATGAGCGCCAGTTCAAATCATCTTGAGCTGGTCCGCATCTACGCAAATGCGTAACACTTTTATAAAATTTTGGAGGATGCTTAAGCTTCGCCTTTAAGAGTGGAACGCAATAGCATTCAAAGATCTCTGACTGCTTCTCATGCTTCCCAGCAACTGAAGCTTATGCAACCGCAATCTTTTCCTGGAAATGCTAGTGGTGAACATTATGCACGAAGGCGAGCTTTCTGGTTCCTTTTTTGATGGTGTTGCAAGGAACCAAAAGGGCTACCCCGTTCCTACTAAGACAGACAAACGACAGCTGAAAAAGGGGTTTGTGTTTGAGTTTCCATGCAACGGAATTATGTTTTCTCGTATATTCAGATTACAATCCCACGCTATCATGTCTGTAGGTTTTGTGTAAGTCATACATTACGAATTTTCTGACGCATTTTACTTTGAGAAATTCAATTCAGTACTGCCTATGCGCCACACGGAGGGCCTGCACTGTTCCGGATGCATGGTCCCGGATGATTTTTTCGGGTGCGGACACAGGTGTCAACGCCAACACCGACGCCTAATTTTCTGCAACATGGGGCTCTTAAGCTATTGCGTTAAAACATTCCTAATGCATTGTATAGCACAAAACTGTTTTCATTTTCTTGTGGCCTAGTTACAATTATATCACCAAACACACCCACACTCCAAAGACGCCAACACTGAAACGAATTACTTAGGCTTGGACTGCAGGGCTAAGCACCAGCCAATGCATGACTATAGGCTGTGTGGTTGCCACTGAACAAGCAACATCCTGCTAAATTTGGCAACTTCATTAGAAATTAGTGTTTTGGCGCAGATTGGTGCAGCTCGATGGTTTGGCGCAAGATGGCAAAATTGGCAAAGCACTTCCCTCCCTGCTCAAGTGATGTCTTAGGCTGAATTTTGAAGCAGATTACCCTGCTACTGAAACTGTCTACTGCATGCAAATTTTGATACTACTGCTTGTATTAGTGGTAGCAATCCAAAAAACATGCCTTCTGCAATAGTCAGTCAAAAATTTCGAAACGTAGTCCAATACATTTTTCTTTAATGTCTTGAAAGTGTGGGTCAATTGCCTGGAAATGCACTTCACCTACAGACTGCATGGAGAATCTAGAGTAATGAACTATTGTGGTTTATTGGAAGCCATTTCTACCTAATATAAACGGTTTTGCCTTGCTGCAAGCCAATCAGAATGCGGCACGGTAGAAGCGCACTTTGTAGCTATAGTGTACTACAATATAGAAGAGTGGGTCGAGCGGCAGCATGGCGCACATTTTCTTGTAAAGCCGAAAATATCTGTGGCACTACGATCGAACCATGTATTCCTGCACCAACGCTCACGATGATAGCAAATTATGCGGTCCAACCAACGTGGCAACATAATTTCTGGGTCACCATTTGTCACCGAAAGCACAGGGAGCTGCAATCGACCCTGGGCTAGTTCCATATGAAACTATTCTGATCTGTTTTTATTCCAAACCTGCCATTAGCCCTTCATGATAGGTCAGAATGGCCCAGGCCGCACCCACATGGGCACAATAACAGATTGGAATAGTTTTACCTTATACTGGCCCTGGGAACAGAAGAGATGCCTGCCTGCTGCTGCAGCAGTGGGCAGCAGCAAGTTGCCGCACAAGCACCGGCCAAGCACCAACAAGCCCAGAGTTGCAAGTGCAAAAATTACAAGAAACGGTGAGGGAGACAGCACAATTGCGCGGTGTGCAGAATGAGAATGGCTGCACTTTCTTTCGGGAAACAAATCTGCTCTCTGTCACCGGCTACTGCTGGAGCACACATGCCGAAGCCATTCTGGTGCAGCGTAGTGCAATTTCGGTCAACTTTCTATGTTTGCCGCAGTTTGGCACAGGAATACACATTTGTACCAAAATGGTACAATTGGCACAGGAGTCCCAGCCCTAAAGATGGTTGATGACTTGTGAAGGTAGTGGTGCTCACATCCCACCCCCGGAGGGACCAGCTCAAGGGACCATGTTTTCACCACACTGCAGGTAGCTGGAAGGGCTGCTGATGTCATAGTTGCCATATCTGGGGCATGAGCTATACAAAGGTTTTCAATAGTGCCAGCTGGTTGACATCAGAGATTTCTTCAGAGAACCTCGAGCCAATACGCAAACTCAC
Source organism: Dermacentor andersoni (assembly GCF_023375885.2). Taxonomy (NCBI): domain Eukaryota; kingdom Metazoa; phylum Arthropoda; class Arachnida; order Ixodida; family Ixodidae; genus Dermacentor; species Dermacentor andersoni. The sequence continues at coordinate 12,184,318 of NC_092820.1, forward strand.
CATAAAAAAGAAGCTTCGAAATACCCAAGTGGTACTGGTAGGGCCAAAGCCAATGCGGCCATGAGCCAAGGTGTAGTAAGATATACACTTGCCTCGACCCCTGGCAGTCACAGATGCCGCCTTGCTTCTCCAGCTCCTGGAGCACTGCATCCCGGTCCTTGAACTCCCGTGTGGACTGCAACACAGGTTGCTGCACTTCAAGCTCCACCTCAGCCAAATGAGCACACACACAACGGTGCTCGGCGATATCTTGCACAGCTGTAGCACTGTGACACCCGTGCATTTCACAGCTTCCTTTGCACCCTTCTTACTCACTTGTTTTATTTTTCTTACGTCTCAAAACCCCGATCTGATCATGAGACACACCGAAGTGGGGGACTCCAGATTAATTCGAACCAGCTAGGGTTCTCTAACGTGCCGCCAATGCACATCACACGGCCCTTTTTGCATTCCGCCCCCATCAATAAGCGGCTGCTGCAGACGAGATATTCACTCATTCGTTTGCTCATTAGTTTGGCCTCCGGGTTCCCCAGCACATTTCCCATTTCTGGCTCTTCGTTGCCTCACCCACTTCTTGTAATCGTTGACGCTAGTATCTCACTTGCCCCATAAAAAAATCTGACACCGGTCCTTGCGACTGCTCCCTCTTGGCTGCTGCTCAGTTTGATTAATTATGCTGTACCAAATATGGACACAAATTTCTGTTTACTTGTCAAGGTTTTTCCTGGTAACAAATGGAAGGGAAACTCCATGGTAGACAGTTTCTTGGCCATGACCCAGCACTAGGTGCTTCTACCTGCATGCATCACATAGCAGGTGATGCATGAGAGGAGACACTGAGCGTCCTGTTTTAAACTGGTTTCTCTAGTGCCTGTCTCAACGAAAGGAGCATTTACCTTTCAAAAGAGTTAATTTCTCCACACCAGCCAAGCCTCTAGCTCAGACAAAGGCAGCATAAGTAATAAGTGTTAGCTGGTTATGTTTCAGTGTTTTGCCACAGTTCTCAAGTAGCTAAGCACTTACAAAGTACTTTTAAGGTTGTTTTCCTAACGCCTCTCTCAATGGAAGGGGCATATTTACTTTCCGAAGAGTTATATTCTCAGTAGTTTGACACAGTTCTGAAGTAGCTGAGCAGTTGCAAAGTACCTTTAACTCTTTCCTTACCATGGGGGAAATAGGTGTTTTTTGTAGGTTGTGCCAGACCTTTCTTTCTGAAGTAATTACTGCACTGAATATCTTATGTAATACATAAACGAAAAGCAGAATGAATGCACTTTTCACACATAAAAGTTTTATTAATGAGATATATGTTATAAAAAAGACATAAATTGCCAGAATCAGGATTGTGGGGCAACACTGAACAAATTTTGTAAAAACACACTTGTATCTACTAAGAAAAATATGTAAAAAAAATTAGGAGATATACAAAATGTATTGCTGTCTAAGACAATAGGCACTATCTCTGAAAAAATAATATTTTTCATTAAACAGGCATTCCGCTACAAAAATTTAACTGCAAGCACTACAGTTGGGCATGCCGGGCTGCGGCCGCCGATATTCCAGGCTCGTTTGCATCATTGTCGCTCTTAGAGTCTAAGTCCGACGAAAAGGCAACATCCTCAGACGAGCTGCTACTCGATCCATCAATAAAATGAGCTGCAAACACAGCGAAATCACGAGATCTGCGATCTTTCAAAGCGCATGCGGCCCTCCCAGAGGCAGCCATTTTTGCGACGATCGCGAAACTTCAGAGCGCATTAAAAATTACCACCTCTTCGGAAAAAATCGGAGTGCTTAGCTCCTCCTTCATGTCCGATGGCAAAGTGCGTCCATGAGTAGCGCGGAAGGTCTCGAAAGTGGCCCTTAAACATTCGACAGCAGGCAGCCATTTTTGCTTTCTACTGTGACAAAAGCCAACTGTTTAGAAAATAAAAGTATAATTCTCCTCCTTCACGTCCAATAGCACAGTGTGTCCATGAGTGGCACGGAAGGTCTCGAAAGCAGCGTCTCAAACTAGTGTTGGGGGGGGGCTGACGATGCACAATGGACACGGTATGGAAAGAGTTTGATTTTCCTAGTGCCTGTTTCAATAGAAGGGGCATTTACCTTTCAGAAAAGTTAATTTCTCCACACCAGCCAAACCTCTAGGTCAGACAAAGGCACAAGTAATAGGTGTTAGCCAGTTACGTTTCAATATTTTGGCACAGTTATCAAGCTGCTGAGCACATGCAAAGTACTTTTAAACTGATTTTCCTAGTGCCTGTCTCAATTGAAGGGGCATTTAGCTCTCAGAAGAGTTTATTTATCTGCACTAGCCAAGCCTCTAGCTCAGACAAAGGCAGCACAAGTAATAGATGTTAGCCAGTTATGTTTCAGTATCTTGGCCCAATTCTCGAGTAGCTGAGAATTTGCAAAGTACTTTTCGAATCAGCTGACCTACTAAGCACTTTTGAATCTTATCCCTCTGCTAGCACAGTTTAAGCAAAGGTGGCTAAAATGAACTAACACATTTAAGCAAACAATTAAAGAGACCATTGATAAAGATTGTGGGGATGCGCGACTCTCACGCATCCCCTGATATGTTGTTTTCCCGCACGGCGCGTATCCTGTAATCTGGCTTCGCCGCGAGGCCTGGCGCCCGCGGCGGTCGGAGTGGTTGAGGCGCAGTACGAGAGAGGGCGCGAGTTTACGCTGCTAACGCCGCCGACAGGCGGGGTTACTTGGGCGCCGAAAGACAAGGCGCTTCCGCTTTTGGTTCGGGACAGCAAGCAGTGCGGACGTGCCGTGCCGCGCGTGCGCCGATCCATGCTTCTGCGAGACCGTCTCGCGTGGCCGCCTTGGAACGCGCCACCGTTCGCGTGACCGTACGCACGAACGACCAGGCGTTGGGATCCAACATGGGGCGAACATATTCGCTCGCTATCCGGTCGCGGTGAGTCGGACTTCGTAGATTTGTCGCGCGCCCATCGGCATGTTTTGGGGATAGCAACTCGGCTAGCAGGCATTAATCTATGAAAGGTGCAATAAATGCCCTTGTGATTGTTTGCACTACTGTGTTGTCGTTCCTTTGTCCCAAGAGCATGGGTGTGAGAACCCCACAAGATGTATACTGGGTGTTTCTGCTAAACATGCCAAACATTTTAAAGATCACCTGTCATAGATAGAGCAATTCCAGTCCTTGTGCTGGATTACTCAAAGAGGCGGACATTATTTGCATTGGAAATCAGAATGACCAATTGAATAATCTCTAAAATTACCTAATTATGCTTTAACCTTGATGAAGAAATTGCAGTCACTGTCAAGGTGAAAACAACACAGAGACGTTTCGGGACCCGTACGGGTTCCTTGATCACACTCCTCACACGTCTGTGTTATTTTCTCCTTGATTTCGTCATGTGACCGTAATTTCTTCATCATCATGTTACCTGACCAGACAAACTTTCGTCGAACTCATGACTAAACTTACGGCACATATCACAAGTTGTTGCTGAGGAGTTCGCAAGGACAATCCACTTGGAGTGAATTAGTAGCATGACACCAGTTCCAGGATATTGATTCCTGAACTTTGGGACGCAATATACTGGCAGTACAGCTACTTTTGTACGTCATAGCATAAAACAGGTGTTCCATTATAAAAGCAAGTGAAACGACAGTGCATATCTTGAAAGTGATGCTATCCACAGAATTATTTTCAAGTGGATATGCCCTGCCGTCTAAGTGCCCTACAATTTGCAATTGTAGTGTTGGGAGAATATTTCATATTTTAGAATATTCAACTGAATGTCGAATCGGCGCCACACATACAAAACTTCTGTATCGGATCATCCTGTCTATGCACTGCCTCATATTGATGTCACAAGAAGCCAAACTAAGATTTGTACAAAAGAATCTTAATTTTACAGTACCTCAGAGTTTCACAGGTGAGACCACAGTATTTTGAACTTCTTCCACTTCATAAAGCTGCCAGGCTGAAGGCCCTTCATGACTACATGGAGCATCATAACAGCACTAATAGTGTGACATGGCAGTACTGCTATTTATGGCTCTTTAGTAACAGCATTTGCCACTTTGTTTTTAGCATCTTTGCTCCTATTGTTGACATTCTGAACAAAATTACACAGCAAAACATTTTTAGTGTATGAAGCAAATTATAACAAAATACACATGCAATACAGTAAACTTCGGTTATTTTGACTCCAGTTAATTCAACCTGTTGGTTAATTCAATCCTGTCCAAAAGCCCCGGCCGGCACCTATACATTTCTATGGGCGGGAAGAAGAAGAAGCTCGAAGCGTGCAGACGTGCTTTGCATCGGCTCCGTGGTTTCAAATTTTCCAAGCGCCCAAATTTTCTGGTACCACCGGTATCAGCGGAATATTTGTAAACATCAGGGGGATTCAACGGAGCCGAACTTCGGTGAGCCGCAGTTTTAAGACCAACGAGAGCCCTATTCGTTCGGCCACGCCGACGGTAGGGTTAGCCCTAACGCCGAACACTGGCGCGCGGGAGCTCGGAGACCCGCAAGCAGCCACCGTGTCTACGGTGAGCTGTGGGGGCGACCCAGCCCGGAACGCCACGATCGTGGGAAACCCAGGCACCATTGCCCACCAACCCACCGACACCGAAACCATGGAAGTTGTATCCGAGAGTCACCCGAGACCCCTGCCTGACGAGGCCTTGCCCGGGCCGTCTCCCGTCCTCTCGGAGCAGCTCCACAATCAAGAATCCCAGTGGCAAACGGTCGTTTCCCTCCATCGGAAACGCCGTCTGCAAAAAAACAACAATCCACTGGTGAGCAAGACCCAGTCGGGCAAACCCTGCCATCGCAAACCACACCGTTAGGGCTAGCTCTAACCCAGGCGCCAGCTGCCGCCTCGAAAGCCACGTCGCAAGCTACCTGCGAAGAGCGCGGAGCCGGAACACCTATTTCTGAAGACGCGGCTGCAAGGAACAGGCCTCGCCGACGCGCGCCTCCACTACCGCGCACTGACATAAAAATCATTATCCGACCGACCCCGGGCCTCATCGTTCGAAAACTACAGACCCACCAAGTGGCCAAGGCGATCGTACAAGCCACCGGAGGTGCGCCGACCTGCAAGGGGGATGACTTCATCGTCCGCCTGCGACACGGCTCGAACATCATCATCGTGAGCACCCCTCACGAGGCCACGGCGGCCACCCTCATGAAAATTATAAGCCTCACCTTTCACGGACGATCACATCCTGTGAAGGTGTATCTATCAACACCCGAGGGCCTGCTTAAAGGTGTCGTACACGGCATCGACGCAGGCACCGGCGAAGAAGAGCTTATGGCGAATCTTCGGGTCCGCACACACGGAGTCCGCATCGTGCGGGTCCGTATGCTCGGACAATCCCAGACAGCCTTACTCCACTTCGAGGGACCCCAGGTGCCTAGATTTGTATACTATTACGGAGGGGAGATGCCTTGCCGAGACTACCAGCCGACAAGGCAGTTCTGCTCCATCTGTAGAATCACCGGACACCGACCAGACGTCTGCCCCAACCCAACGGTTCGTGCGTGCAACGTTTGCAACAACATCAACCCAGACGCCGGACACACTTGTGTTCCGAAGTGCGCCCTGTGCAGAGGTGCCCATCTCACGGCCGCAACAGGGTGCAACAACAAGCTCAAGCGCATTCCACCCAGATGGAAGCCTGCCTCCACCACCACACCCAAAACCCAACGACAGCCCCGCCCGGTCACTCAGTCGACCAAGGCGGCTGACCTTCGCCCGCGATGGTTCAGCTCCGAGCGGGAAGACTCCGACTTCGACTACTCGGAGTCTCCGAGCATCTACGGATCCCGGTCGGGTTCCAACACGAGGTCCAGGTCCCGCTCCTGCTCTCGCCCCCGGTCTCACTTTCGGTCGCCCAGACGGCGATCCCGGTCGACGCCCAAACAAGGACAGCAGGCAGCACCAGTGACCGCGGCACTCAAAGGCAAGGGGCCCCAGCAACACAACCGAAAGACCAAGGAGGCCTCGCTCAAGAGGAATACCACCAAAGAACACGAGGTAAGCTGGGCAGCAGTAGCCTCCCCTTCGTATAAAAAACCACAGACGCCACCATCTGCAAACTTGAAACAGGAACTCGCGGCCATGCGCGCACAGATACAAACACTCACACAAGAAAACAGACAACTCAAACAACAAGTGTTACAGCTCACACAAATACCACAAGAGATGGCTCCACACAAGGACATCATTGACCTACAAACTCATGTCGATGCCATCCGCACCCAGATGCAAGCCTTCATGGACGCTACACGCACCCAATTGGAACAAATCACAGACTGCAATACAACGCACAGATGCAGCAATAAAACACATGGAAACCACTGTAGACAGCAAGCTCAAGAACCAGCTTCACTTCATAAAACTACGTAAGACGCTACGACAGAACCTTTACAAGGCCACACCTGTAGCAGCACCGAACCAAATTGTAACATCACCGACCACAACGTCCAAGAATGCCTAGACCATACAGGCAAGTCAAAGAAAACTTAGAAATTTGGCAATGGAACTGCCGTGGGTACCGGAGGAAGAAAGGGCTGCTGACACAATTTATCGCTCATTCCTCGAAGCCACCTGGGGTCATAGCCCTACAAGAGCCCGGTACCCGACCAACACTACATGGCTATAAAGAATACCACACAAGTCAAGACGACAAGTGGAAGGTAGCCACACTAGTAGACAGAAACATCACAACCATACAACACAAACCCATAGACGACGTGGACGTACTACATGTACTTCTCGAAATAATATACAAAGGCAACCAGAAACAGAGCGCCTTCGTTCTCAACATTTATTGCCCCCCCCCGGCCAAAGGCGGGCAAACATAGGTAAACTCTTTGGGGACACCCTCCGCCTCGCTAAAGACAGTCCCCTGGTAATCATAGGCGACTGCAACGCTCAGAACACTCTGTGGGGATACCAGAGGCAGGATTGGAAAGGTCTCCAGCTACAAACACTAATTGAACAGTGTCACCTCACACTCATCACAGACCCGAACATACCGACGAGGGAAGGGAACAGCGTAACACGCGACACCACTCCCGACCTCGCCTTCATCACTCACACCACGCAAGCCGAATGGCTCAACACACTCGAAAACCTAGGCAGCGATCACTACATATTAAACATAACACTACAGACTGGACGCCTACGCAGGCAGATCGGCACAGCTAAACTCACTGACTGGCGAAAAATCAGGGAAGCCCAAGAACAGGACGCCGACACAATCACGAACCTGGAAGACTGGTGCGACAACCTCCGTCGACATAAACAACGCCACACAAAGGAAATCGCCAGAACGGAAGAGACCCCAGAGGTGGATCCCCACTTACTACACCTGTGGGATGCCAAACGGGGCCTTACCCGCCACTGGAAAAAACAGAAATATAACAGGAAACTGAAGATGCGCATAGCACAAATAACAGCGGAAGCAGAAGAATATGCCATGCAACTCGCCTCCGCGAACTGGTATAGATTCTGTGACTCCTTCGGTGGCACGCTGGACACGGCCAAGACATGGCACATCCTCAAAGCCATCCTGGACCCTACCAAAGGAGAAGGACACAGGGCTCTGGAACGGTTGCTACACACCTACCCAGGTAGCCAACAAGACCTCATCGATGCCATCAAGACCAAGTGCTATGGAGATCCCACTCCCACACAAGCATGTGGAACACCCTACACAGGACAACCCAACCCGCTAATGGACGAACCTATCACCGAAAACGAAGTGAGAGCGGTCATTGCAGCCACCACCCGTAACACAGCGGCGGGCACGGACCAGATCACGAATTCGATGATCAGAAACATGAGCGACAAGTCTATCTCCGCGCTCACGGCCTTTGTCAACCAACACTGGGAACAAGGTACGGTGCCGGCGATGTGGAAACACGCACGAATAATCATGATCCCCAAACCGGGCAAGAAATTGGCAATTGAAAACCTTAGGCCCATATCGCTCACGTCCTGCCTTGGCAAGGTGTACGAAAAAGTTATAAACGCGAGACTACAGAGACACTTGGAAGATAACAAACACCTGCCGGACACCATGTTCGGTTTGCGCGCAGGCCTGTCCACACAAGATGTGCTACTCCAAATCAAGGAAGAAGTCCTCAGTAACGTTTCCTGCAGTGGCGAACACGTCCTCCTAGCAATCGACATCAAAGGGGCTTTCGACGTCAGCCACCAAGGAATCCTAGAAGGGCTGGCCAACACCAACTGCGGCGAGCGAACGTACAAGTATGTTCAGAGCTTCCTGAGCCACCGCACGGCGGAGCTGAAGATGGGAGAGATCCAGACTCCAGTGTACCACCCTCCCAACAAGGGCACACCACAAGGTGCTGTCATCTCTCCCACGCTGTTCAACGTCGCCATGATCGGTCTCGCAAGCAAACTGCAGGACGTAGCAGGTCTTCGGCACGCAATCTACGCAGATGATATAACACTCTGGACCAGAACAGGGTCCCTCGTTGAAAAAGAAGAACGGCTGCAAACTGCAGCAAATATCATCCAGAAATACGTCAGCCAACGGGGACTACAATGCTCCCTCGAGAAATCTGAGCTCCTACGAGTCTGGCGAGGCCGGGGTAACCACACAGTCCCCACAGACCCAACAAGAAGACTCGAGGTACGCCTCAACGGGGGCCTCATACCAGAGAAGCCATTGCTGAGGGTGCCGGGCATGTGGCTGCAGTCCAACCAGCGGGCCACACACACCCTTACACTCCTCAAAACCAGTGTCAAGGCGATATCACGCATGATCTCCCGCGTAACATCCAAGAACAGAGACATGAAGGAAAGCGACACCCTGCGACTGGTCAGTAGCCTGGTCGTGAGCAGAATCTCATACAGCCTGCCTTACTACCACCTCACACAGTCCGAGACGAAGCAGGCCGACACACTTTTAAGGATGGCTTTGAAGATCGCTCTCCGCCTGCCGATGAGTACATCAACTGAAAAATTATTGGCGCTAGGGTTGCACAACACCCTCAGCGAACTGGCAGAAGCCCATTACGTCTCGCAACAACAGAGACTTGCGCGGACTCGCACGGGCCAGGTCCTACAAACCTTGGGGTTCCCAGCAATAACAACACGAACCCAAGAAACCTGTTCCATACCTCGTCACGTCCAGGACAGGTTTCACGTTGCCCTGATACCACGCAACATGGACCCTAACCTACACTCCGGCAGGAGGAGAGCAAGGGCCCAGTACATGGAGAAAGCGTTCAGATTCAATACCACGGCCCGTTTTACAGACGCTGCCATGTATGGCACGAACAACAAGGGCGCAGTTTCAGTGGCATGCGACTACCGAGGCCACGTTACCTCCGCTGCATCGACCCGCCCCTGCACAATTACGGAAGCCGAGGAGCTGGCCATCGCGTTAGCCATCCGCGAGGGCCTACACGCAAACCAACCACTGACGATCCTCACGGATTCCCAGCAGGCCTGCCGCAACTTCCTACAGGGAAGAATTGGAAGACCTGCTGCACAAGTCCTAGCCGGAATACTCAAGGAGGACCCTGAGGACTTCGCCACCCAAACCATCATCTGGATACCGGGCCACACTGGCATCACGGGCAACCTGCAGGCCGACAGAGCAGCTCGAGGATTCGTACATAACCGAGCACTCAACACGCCGGCTGCAGAAGACCTGGACCCTGTCGACCTCGAGTATTCAGCCATCGTGAACTACCACAGAGGGCGTCGCTTGCGATATCCACCACCCCATCGAAATCTAAACACAGAAGATGCCGCTGCCTGGCGTAGGCTCCAGACAGGCACTTACACGAACTTACACATATTACATAGGATACACCCCACAGCCTACAGGGACGAATGCCCATGGTGTGGGGCCACACCAACCCTATACCACATTACGTGGGAGTGCACACTACACAACATAGAACACCCAGACACGAACACCACGAGGGAGCAATGGGAGGCACTGCTGTCCAGCTCGGCCCTCAACGACTAGCTCAAGCTGATTAAGAGAGCTGAGAAAATGGCAAGAGCCAGCGGAGCCCTGGACTAAGCGCCCCGACCATTAGCAGTTTTTTTTTATTATTATTTTAATAAAGTTTATCTATCTATCTATGGGCCAACTTTTGTTATTTTGATCCTAAAATTGGCCTTCGCCAGATAATTCGAAGTTCACCAGTCAGCACACATGTAGCTTACCTATTTGGCGACTGCAGTAGCAACCCCTTAGCGGTAGCATCTGCCTATGTGGAGTTTAGGGGACGATGAATGGGTTGAACACACATCATCTCCCATCAAAAACGCCTACTTTCAGCCTGCCCTAGGAAACGAGAACTATAGAGTTCAAGCGAGAACTGTAGTTCCCCAATGTCTGATCACAGTATTTACCCCATTCTAGCCCACGGCATTTTCTTTTTTAAGGAAAATTGGGCCGAAAATTGCTTGCACAGTGCCAATTGAACAAGATACCAAAACCGCCTTCACAGTGTTCAAACACTTTACCGAATAACACAAATGTATTCCGGTGATGCTGACTTTAGGAAACCTGCCACCGTTGCGCAAAACATATTAGAGATCATTTACAGCAGAGTTATATACATTAATTACTCGAGGAAACTCTGGTGCCAGTGACTATAGAAGCTGCGAGAGGGCCAGGTCAGCCAGCATGGGAATGATGGTTAATACATGGATTTGCCTAAAGTTCATCGTTCTGACTTCAAACGGCTTCATTACTTTGTAAACTCATCATATTCAAGAAAGTACTGTGCTATAAATAATTAAATAAACATTATTAAAATTGCCCAACAGCAGGATTTGAACACAGGACCTCTAGCCCGGAAGCCCGATATTGAAACCATTTTGCTAAGTATGGAAGGACCCTGCTACAACTATTCACTTCAAGTGAAAAAATTAATATTTACATGAACCTAACTATAGAAATTCGAGAGCATTCAAGAGCAGTCCAGGCAACTGTAGAATAGGACGGCATTTAACCGCAAACCTTACTTCACGCAGTTCATCCCACAGCAACATCCAGGCAACCTGTCTGCATCGATGCCAGTGTACCTACTTTGCATAGCCGCCACATTGCAACTTGTCTCGCACGTGTCAGCGCATCGATACACTTATCAAGTTGGAAATCGTACTGGAGGCTGCAGACACAATTTTATTTTATTTTATTTATAATGCCCAACACAATTTTTATGTCACCATCTAGTCAACAATCACACGCATCACTGTTGCTTCGTTAGTTCAACCTTCTTTGTTTAGACTGATCCAGGGGCCAGGAAAGGGATTCGGTTCGTTGTCAGTTGGTCTGTATGCTCATGGAACGAGTTGCAGCCGGAGAAAATGCCAGTTGCGTTTAACTTTTACTTTTGCTTCATAATTTCCTCGAGTGACGGCTCGCCCCGACGCTGGCAGATCCTCAGAACCATATATCCGCGATATGGGTTAGATAAGGTGGAAAATAAAATATTGTGAAACAGCGTCCATGATCAGACTCTGCAATAACCATTCAACCCATAAGCAATATGACTGTCATCGCTTACCTCATCTGGCTTTCCCCTAATTGTACAGCCCTTTTCGTGCAAAATTGGCAACTGGAAACAAGAGTCGCAAGGAGATGAGAAATTAAGCGATCTACTAAGGGAGAAAGCCAAGGCAACAGCCAAACAGGAAAGAAAAGTGAAAATTGTTTGTGAAAATATTTATGGATCAACATCTCTTTATTTAAAAAGGAAGTAGAGAAAACGCCACCGGAAAAGGAGAAAAATTCCCTGTGTTTTGAATGACGCTTCGACAGTTATCAGGCGAGCCGCCTGACGTAGCCACTTTCCTGCTGTGCTAATGGGGGTGTTTTTCCAACCTTCCACAGTGGACGTAGTACGTCTAGAACTGCAGCGTCCTGCGCTCTATGCGGTTGTACGGGACTGGTGACCACGCATCGTTACGCAACTTCCCAAATAACAACGTGGGTCGGTTATGGCACTTGGTAGAGCAGTAAACGAGGAATCCAAAAGAACCCTGTGATTGTTCCGCAAATATACATTTCTCTATAGTTCTTTCAGAGCTAATTTGAACAATCCTACTAGAAATCTTTATTTTGTACTTTCGCTTGTTGACTTGTTCTTGGCAAGGTTCATCCTGTGCATCTTTCATGCGCGGGTACATTTGATGTGGTTCTTTGTTTGCCAAGTAAAGAAGAGGTGTATCTCACAGGTGTACCTGTGGGAGACACATTATTTCAATTCTCTTTTGCGGGTTTACGCGTCTTTAAGGTGAATGGTGGGCATTATTTACATTTGTACTAGTAAAAGTACCCTCCCCCTCATTTGCATTGAAAAGTTACCTTGGGTATACATGCCCTCCTGGTGTAATACATGAAATAGATGATATGCTTGCATAAATTATCTAGAAGTATGAGGATTGCTTCAATGCGTAGACTTTCAGAAAGTATTTGATTTGTGTGATGTACATACTTAATGTGAAACATTTGTTTCATGTATCTGCAATGCCATTAAGCAATCTACAAGGGCATATGTGCACCACACTTAGGAGCGAGCAGTGTGTCCTTGGATAACCAACACAACACCAAAAACATTAAAACACAGACTCTTTTTTACTGCAAATAGAAACGCAATAAATCAAATTAACATTATAGGGAGAGCGTCAAATATTTAGAAATACTGTATCTCAGTTTGTTTAGACTGATCGGTCACCTCAACGATCACCGCGCGGACACAAAACTCAATTTACCTAAAGCAGTAGCCAGCCACTTTAATGTACATGGCCATATATTTGACAAAGCAAGGCTCTATATAATACAAACAAATTTCCGTTCACCTTGCGAAAGGAAATATATGGAATCATACCTCATACACAAGTTTAACTGCCTACACCCGACGGGAATTAACTTGGCACGTGGCAACTTAGAATCTTTAAAAGCGGTAACCTAAATCTGAAATTCTCATATCATCAACCAGGACACAAAACACATTATGCCACCAGCTAACCTTAATTCATAACCTCACCTATTCCTCCATTTCGAAAATTTTTTCCTGCCTACTACTCAATTTAATATACTCTTTCATGTTTTTACGTTTATATCAATTGTACGATCCCCTTTTCCCATGTACACCGGCCCCCGCCCGCCTCTGCGCACATCACCCTCCTATTTGTTATTCCGGTTTCGGTTCTCCCCCTCCTATATTATTTTTGTCTGTTTTCTATTATATGTTTTTTGAAACACCCTCACCAACACATTCCAAAGTCCCAGACGTCATTACCGTATTTACTCGCATAATGATCACACTCGCGTAATGATCGCACCCCTGAATTTTGTCGTGAAAATTCGCTCTTTTTTATTTCCCGTGTAATGATCACACCCCCAACTTGCCGCAGCGATACGTCGTGTGCCAAGTCTAGCTAATAATGATCGAGCTATCTGTTGAATGCTACGCGAACGACTCAAGACAAACCATGCGGTCTGCACGCACCAACCATTCTCAAGCAGATGCCCTATTTCATTTCTTTCGTCACTCCCTGCACTTCCATGACAAAAAAAGAAGAAGGCTACAACCAAACTCGCCTTTATTACAGGGGCAGCCGCCTATTTGTTGACCTGTTGCCATCCTGCAGCAAATGCGAGATGAAAAAAGAATTTTTTTTTGTGGGAAATTTAACCCATGTAATGATTGCACCCCTGAATCTGCATCAATTTTATTGACAAAAGTGTGCGATCATTGTGCAAGTAAATACGGTATACCTTCTCGGCACCTGAGCCACACATGGTATCACCATTTCTGTATACTGCCCTAACGATACCTACGTTGAGCTACTGGGGCTAACGGCCCTTGAAAGACCATGCCACTCCCTTCCAAATATGCCATAAATTGCATCCCAAACTCCTTGTCGCCATCTTAACTACTTCGAAATTACTCGACGCATTGCTGCTATGCTACTAAAGTCATGCTTTCAACTCAGTTTTTTTTTTTTTTGCCTGTTGTGTTACTCACGCACTGACCACCTAACCTGCTCTTCTAATGCCACAAAAACGTGCCGCCAACGACACCTCTGAATGCTCCCTAACCTCTCGCTTCCCCAACGCCCTCCCTCCCATGCCCCCCTTCCTTTCTTTCTTTTTCTTCTCCCCCCCCTTTTTTCCCTCTTGGTGTCCCCCTTCCCCAGTTTTTTTTCCTCTCCCTGCCTTCCCACTCCCCCGCTTTTGTCCCCTCATCTTGGGAATGACGCTCACAGACGTCAGGCGACAGCACTCATTACCTCTGAAGTCTCTCCCTTTATAACCAACCGCAACTGACAACAAACGCACGTGACGTCACTGCCCTAATCCTTCAAAACTAACACGCCAAGGATAACGAGTCCGCCTTTACGAAGATAGGTTCTCCTATTGAAACGTTGGCCAGCCTTTCTGAGGCACTCTATCCCTGTTTACAAACTGTATACTACAGTGTATCTCAGTTAGCATGATTAGAAAACTGAAAAGGCAATATTATACTAACCTTATTAGGAATAAGAGCGGTAGCACGAAAACGATATGGGAAATAATAGAAGTTATACCCAAAGGCCCGAGAAACTGCCCGACTGGGGCACCACCACAGCCACTCAGAATACTTCCTTTTACTTTGGAATAAAGCCGGTCGACTCTCCATTCTCAAGCTGTCACAACGTGTATTTCTTGCCTCCACCAAACCAAGCTCCCAACAAGTGGTGATCCAGGACAGTTACATTTTTTTGAAACACTAGCCCTAGACGATGCTGCTCCTACTCTTGATGACAGACATGAGGCTGCAATTATGTTTCCTGTCATTGCCGCAGAGCTTCAGCTTCCCAGCTTGTAGCCCAAAAATCGCCGAATTTGTTTTATGCAATTAGAGGCCCGTTTTCAATTCCGGCGCATCACTTCGTAGACAGCGAAGTACCTGCACATCATCACTGCAGTACCCTCCAACATCGCCAATGCCATAGACGACTTGCTAGAGGGTACAGCTTCGGCCGCAGCGTACGACGACCTGAAACACATGGTCCTGCAGCACCTCGAGTCATTGCGACAGAGTAAGCTCCAACAGCTCCTCTCCGAGGAACTCGGCGACCAAAGACTGTCACAACTCCTGCCCCAGTTGCATCAGTTACTGGGTGAGCACTCCGCAAACCCGAGCGAGTTTCTAATTTTGCACAAGCTGTTCTTGCAACACCGTCTGCACGCATGGTACTGGTGGGTTCCGACGAGACTAGTTTCAATTGGCTAGCTACACTCGCTGACCACATGTGTGACTGCTTGTCTGCGGCACAGCTACCTATCGCCGCTGCGAGAGTCTCAGAGCCAGGAGACTGACTCTCGCGCCTGGAGGAAACAGTCGACCGCCTTACCAGTGCACATGAGAAGCTGACAACAGGTGGCCTCTCTGTTACACGATCCAGCCTCACCACGACTTTCGTTCCCTTTCAATAATATTACAGCTAATTTTCCCTGATAGGAGCACAAACTTCCAGAGTTTTCCCTGAGTATTTCCAGTCTATTCAAAATCCCTGAGAATTCCCAGTTTTCCTGGTCAGTAGACACCCTGGGTGCTTCTTGGCATTCATGGCCAGCCAGTTCTCACTGGACACCCGGTCTAGAGAAGCCCGGATCCACCACCCTGCCGTTCTCAGACACCAAGGGCCTATGCTCCTCCTGAAAAGCGGCCCAGACAGCCAGGGAAGGTGGGCAACAAGTTCAGGGAGTCTCAAGGGCCTGTGTTCCTGCTGGGCAACCAGTCTAGGGAGCCAGGCGAAGTGGCCGGTTTCCCGGCCTGCTGCGACTACCAACCTCGCTGCCAGAGGTGAGAGCAGTAGCTGGAGCTAATGCACGGCTACGACAGCTAAGTCGGCTGCCGTGGCTGTCATTACAGTCACTGCTGGAGGAGAGAGCAGTAGCTGGAGCTACTGCACGGCTACGTCGGCCAGCATGGTTGTCATCACAGTCACTGCTGCGGCTCCAAGTTCTGTGATGCCTTGGGTAGGCCCATGGTGACGTCATCCAAATGCCAGCCGACTATTCAGGACCGACATTGGCCTCAACGCATCAACGGGCTCCACACAAGGTATGCACGGCGAGAGTCTATTTATATTCTAAAGCAGACATTGTAGTAGCAGCCACAGGTCGGCCTGCATTAGTTATACCTTTAATTGTTTGTCTCATATCAAGTGTGTTATGTCCTGTTAATATAGATTGTGTTGTCTGTGCACTCGGGTGTGGATTGCGTTCCTTGGTGAGTGGTCCTGGGGCCAAACCTCTCTTATTCCATCACAGTCTGTATGCCTTATGGTTTGAAGAATGAAGCGCAAACTTTTCAAAAGTTCATGGACGAGGTTATGCAGGGACTCCCGTTCATTTTCGTCTACTTCAACAACATTCTCGCTGCAAGTCACACAGATGAAGAGCACAAAGAGCCCCTTCGCCTTCTACTTGAGCGGTTGGATGAACACGGCCTGGTACTAAAGCCCCAGAAATGCATTTACAGAGGTGAAGCCCTGGATTTTCTTGGCCATCACATTCCACCCCAAGGTATCAAGCCACTGGAATCACGGGTACGGGCAATCGAGGATTTCTCCTCGCCAACTTCCTTCCGAAAGTTGCACAAGTTATAAATTTTCACAGGTGCTTCATACCATCCTGTGCACAAGTTCTTCAGCCCCTTACCGGCCTGCTGTGTCGCAACTAAAAAAAAAAACACCTACTTTCCACTGGTCCTCGGAGCACCAACACTCCCTCTAGGAAGCCAAAACACGGTTGGTGACTGCAGTGTTGCCGATTAATCCCTTGCCCGATGCACCAACTTGTCTTACGGTAGATGCGTCGACCATGGCAGTAGATGCAGTACTGCAGCAGCACAATGGCACAGACTGAAGGCTGCTGGGCTTCTTCGCAAAGCACCTCAGTCCTACAGAAGCTCGCTACAGCACCTCCGGGAGGGAGATGTTGGCCATCTATTGCACTGTCAAGCATTTCTCTTTTTCTCTTGAAGGCTGTAGCTTTCACACTCGACCAACCACAAGCCGTTAACCTTCGTTTTCAAGAACAGTTCTGAGTACATGTCCTTGTACTCAGAATGTGAGCTTCGGCAACTTTCCTCTATCTCTGAATGTTCTAATGACATCTGCCACATCACTGGGAACGAAAATCAGGCAGCTGATGCACTGCCATGAATTGGTGCTGTGTCTGCTGGCCCTGTGGATTTTCAAGCTCTAGCCTCTGCCCAGAAAAACTACCCCGAGCTGCTCAAACTGCAGGAAAAAGGCTCGTTGCTACAGCTTGTGGAGGTGCTGCTTCTCGACACAACAATATTGGTCACGTGCGACACATTGCAGGTAGCTCCTCGCCCGTTCGTACCCCATCAGTTTGAGCAGCCAATATTTGGTTCACTGCACGGGCTAAGCCTCCCAGTATCAGAACGACACAGAGGCTTATCACAGACTGCTTCGTCTGGCCAGGGATGAACAAATATGTTTGAAGCTGGGCATGAAGCTGCCAAGCCGTGAAAGTGGCCTGGCACATGCATTCAGCGGCACAGCCATTTCGATCACTAGAGAGCCATTTCGATCCTGTGCATTTAGACTTGATAGGGCCTCTTCTGCCCTGCCAAGGTTTCCGGTACCTCCTCACGTATGTCGACCCATGCTTAAGATGGCCTGAGGCACCTCTGCAAGACATCATGGCTGAAACAGTGGTGGAAGCATTTGTTGCTACGTGGGTGTCGGGGTACAGTTGCCCTTTGCACATAACTACTGACCGAGGCAGAAAATTCCAAAGCTCACTTCTTTTTTTGCCCTGACGAGACTGCTTGGCACGCACCTTCACATAATACCACAGCTTACCACCCACAGAGCAGCGGCATGGTTGAGGGTCTCCACTGACAACTGAAGGTGACATTGACCATCACGCTCAACAGACAGCACTGGGTGGAAAGGCTACCCCTAGTATTACTGGGGCTACGAACAACAATCAACGACGATGGAGTCAGCGCAGCCGAGATGATCTATAGGTCAGCAATCTGCATTCCAGGCCAGTTTTTCGGCCCCCATAAAAGCACTCCGCCACTGGCCGCACAGCACTAAGCGAGGCTACATTCCTGGATCGACCAACTTCAACCTACACCCCCATGTACCGCCCGCAGGCAGCCTGTGTTTAGTTTTCCGACAATGGACACAACCACATATGCCTTTCTGTGGCGTAACTTTATCAAGCCGCCATTGACTCCATCTTATGAAGGCCCCTGGGTTCGAATCCCATCCTCGTCACCAGTGTCACAATCTACCCGGGTTCGCGAACAAGGGAGGGCTTGAGGCACCCTCTGTTAGACGCTCCACAGCGTGGTGGTGATGAACAATGACCGACCCCTTGCTGACCATCTCGAAACAGAAGACGAAAGGCTGTAGATGCTCCAAAAGGTTTGGCAGGAAACTCCTGTAGAAGTTGATGACGCCAAGGTAGCTCTGAAACTCCTTCTTGTTTTGGGGCTTAGGCGCCTAGAACACAGCATCAACTTTGCGGGGAGCCGGGTCTAGACCAGTCTGGGAAATGACATGTCCCAAGTACTCAACACTGGGGGCCAGGAAAATGCACTTTTCCAGCTTGAGCTTAAGGCCGGCATCCTGCAGCCGTGCCAGGACATTGTGCAGGTTCTGCAGGTGGTCCCTGTCATCGCTGCCAGTAACCAGGATGTCGTCCAAGTACACCACCACGTGCCTCATGCCCCTGAAGAGGTTGTCCATCTCCATCTAAAATATGACTGGGGCTGAGCCCACGCCAAGCGGTAAGCGCGTGTATTGGAAGAGCCCCAAAGTTGTCGATATTGTGACATACTTCTGGGAGGCATCCTGGAGCCCCAGCTGCTGGTAAGCATCTCTGAGGTTGAGCTTGGTAAACTTCTGTCCACCAGACAATGCTGACCAGAGATCTTCGATCCGGGGCAACGGGTACTTCTTGACGGTAGTGATGGGGTTGATGGTAACCTTGAAATCCCTGCAGATCCTGGCACTGCCGTCTCGCTTGAGGACTGGTATGACGGGAGCTGCCCATTCCGACGTCTTGATGGGCACCAGGATGCCCTCTCGCTGTAACCGTTGCAGCTCCTGGGTTACCCCTTCCGTCAGGGTGAACGGCAGTGGGCGAGGCTTGAAAAAACGAGGCCGGGCTCCCTCAGGTACATAGATGCCAGCCGTCATGCCGGCGAATGTGCCAACCCTGGAACAGAGATTTGACCTCGGTCAGGAGGCTGGGGATGTCTTTCACCACATGCAGGTTGGCTTCCTGGTACTCTGGCAGACAAATGCCCAGTGCATGAATCCAGTTTCGGCCCAGCAGCGTTGGCAATGACCCCTTGGTTAAGTAGAGGGGAAGGGTTGCCTCTGAAGGGTTGTCGCCAAAGCGAACACTGACCTGTGCCTGACCCTGGACCTGGGAGAGCTGCCCGGTGTAACTGCGCAGCATCATGCCCGAAGCCTCGAGAGACACACCGGGGAAGTACGCTTGAAAAGTTTCCCGGCCAATAGTGACACGCTGGCCCCTGTGTCCAGCTCCATCGAAATGGGGTGCCCACAGATTTCAACGGTCAGCATGTACGGCGGCACAGACGACGGTACAAGGCCTGTGTGCCACATGTCGAAAATCAGTGAGTCCTCGGCCACGACGTGGCGCCTGGCCACAGAACTTGAGCCTGCTGCCGCACGCCCCCACCGTGTACCCTTGCGACGGCTAACTTGGCCGCGGGCTTGTGTGGTACCTGGGCTTGAACCAGGCTGCTGCTGCTGTCCGTTGTTTGTCCTCCTCCTTCGGCATACCCGTGCCAGGTGCCCAGTTTTCCCGCACATGAAGCATTGTGCTTGAGAGAACTGGCACTGTGAGGGGAAGTGGGCACCACCACAGCAACCGCAGGTACTGCTCTTTGTCGCCAACTTGTTGACCGCTGCTTCTGCTGATGGTGAGCCAGTCACACAGGCAATCTCGCCGGCGTCCTCGGCGGCAGTTTCCATTGCCAGTGCTGTCTTAACGGCGTCATCCAGCGAGAGGTCGGGAAGCTCCAGGAATTGTGTCTGCATGGCGCGGTTGTTGATGCCGCAGACGAAACGGTCCCGGAGCAGCAAGTTCAGCTGGTCCCCGAAAACGCAGGCACTCGCTAACCCTCGTAGCGCAGCAACGAACTGCCCAAGGGTCTTTTCTTCCCGGTGGCTCCGATTGTTGAAGCGGAAACGCTCCATTAGTGTGGACGATGCCGGGTCGAAATGCGAGCACAGTATGGTGAGCAGCTCACCTAGCGTCTTAACATGTGGCGTGGCTGGCTTGAGAAGGTCAAGCAGGAGACTGAAGACGCGGGTCCCGCAACTGGCCAGGAAAATGTCCCGCTGTTTGGCCTTGGGTGTGTCGTTTGCCCGGAAGAACACGTGGACTTGTTCCTTGTAAATTAGTCAGGCGGACCCATCTCCCTCGAACGGCTTGAGCCTTCCGTACAGCAGCATGGCGGCAGCAACGGGGGGCAGTGTTTCACCGCTCGCGGCGGCGTGAGACGATCCGTCGGTACTCGTCACCAGTGTCACGATCCGCCTAGGTTCGTGAACGAGGGAAGGCTCGAGGCACCCTCCATTAGACAGACGCTCCACAGCGTAGTGGTGACGAACGATGACTGACCCCCGAGCAGCTGTGCTCGTCGGTGTTTATTGGGTGCGGTGCTCAATGTTGCCTTCAAGCAAGGCAGGCCCCGAGCCTGGCGGGCCTACGAAGATTATGCTTGAGGCGGCATCACATGCTTGTTACATAAACTGTGCACGCCATTATATTTGCATGAGACAGGCGGCTATATGCTGTTCTCGGTGGCGCACACATTGCGCCTTTTCTTGTTCACATGCAATCTAGTGGCCGGAAAACGTATACCATTGCAGTCTGCAGCAAGGAACGGTGACATGTTTCGGTTATCGCCTATTAAAAGTGTGTGTTACGATTCTGACGGCACCACATGCTGGAAACAGATAGGCGATCGCAATAGGATTGGCGGTGATAGCTGTGAATGCTGTGCGCAAGACCCCGGAGAAGATTTACTGGTACTAAAATGAGAAACTGAGTGCGTGCAAGCATTTTCACATTAGATGGGCGAGCGAATATTGCAGTCGAGCAGTGGGCAGCTATATACTCTTCTTGATTGTGCGCGCATCGCGCATTTTTCTTGTTTACATGGGATCTAGTGGCTGGAACACATATCATAAGATTGCAGTCTGGCAACGTATTGAATGTTAGTGCCGAAAAATTGTGTTTTCCGGGAACACATGAACCGGTAAAAAATGAGCGTAACTCTATTGGGTAATTTTTTCGTTCTCGATTGCAAACATTGGCACGGGAACATATCAATGAGGTTCTACTGTATTCACACATTGAAAAGGAAGCAATGGCAATTACTTTTTCATGCAAGAAATTTCACCAGACCCTTGGAGGAACATCTTCAGTGCCCACTTTCGTGGACGACGTGTGCCGGCTTGAGGATGAAGATCTGCATCTTTTTTTCAAGCTCAAAAGTCAAGTGTGCCTAGCAATGGACATATCTGAACTTTTTTTAACATTGTGGTCGCAACAATGGGTGCTGGGAACGAATGGCCGACGGCTACATATGCAGCAAAGTGGCACTGCATCAACGGGGCATGGAACCGACAACATGGCAATGCCCATCTCAACTGTTCTGCTATTGATGCAGGTTGCTCTTCAGCATAATTCTCTTACCCGCCAAATTTTTTCGCTGCCGCTTCCACCCCACACATTGTTCTTGGTTGTGTTATCACAGCAGAAGGATATGCCGTCGTGGAATGTTATTCCTAGGCAGTAGCTATCTCTGTTTCACAATCACGCATCTTATTTTTTTACTTTTGCTTCTGTGTTGCGATGATGTTCAAATGAATCCGGGACCTTCTGAGCAGCTGACTCAATTACTCGATGGCCAGAAAATTATGATGTCCAAATTAACATCAATAGAGGCAAATCAAAACCAGCTCACTACTGAAATGAATTATTTGAAAGTGTTTATGTTCTCTTGAAAAGCAGCTTGCAAAAATGGATGACATGAGCAAAGCCATAGATACTAATTCAGCTGAACAGCGCTAAGACCGGGAAGCAATGAAGGTATTGAAAGCCAAAATTGTAGGCTTAGAAAACAGAGAAAGGTGGAATAATTTGACCTTTTTTGGTCTTGAGGACTCTTAGAATGAGTCCACTGCTCAGTCTGAAGAACTTGTTCGTGATGTATGCGCTTTCGAACTTTGCTTGCTGGAAATTGAACGCACTCACAGGCTATGTAAACTTGAAGCTGCCAAAGATGAACCTATCACTGTGAAATTTTCCTCCTTCAAGGTACGACAGTCGGTGCTCTCAAGTGTGCATAACCTGAACGACACATCTTATAGCATATCTGAAGATTCTTCCCACTCTGCGCGCGAAAACAGAAAGATGTTGTGGGATTATGCGAAAAGAAACAAACAGGATGGAAAGAAGCCAGTGCTAAGGTTCGATATGCTGCACTTAAATGGGAAACATTATCAGTGTGATAGCAAGTCAGGGGGAGTAGTCGAGCTGTGATCCCTAAGTTCATCCTGCTAAATCAAGGCCGCTCAGTTCACTGCTTATTCAACTGCCAAAGCATCAAAAATAAAATCTGTCATAAAAATAAAAATGAATTCTGTCCTGTCCAATCTATAAACAAATTGTTCTTAAAACTGAGTCATGGTTCGATTCGTCTGTCTTGAATTCTGAGGTTTTTCCCTTTGGATGTTTTCGTTGTGAATGTTGCATAAAAGGAGGACGTGTGTTCATTCTCGTTGCTACCAGAGTACCATATGCATTGTTGCAATTTTCCAGTGTTACAATGTCTATGTTTTATAAATTAAGATATTCAAGTAGGCAAAGCTTAGCTGCTGGGGTGGCCTATTGTCTAACAGATTCATCATGGGCACAATTTGAACATCTAGCGGATATTCTCGACACCGTTGAGAGCGATCCTATCTCGTTGGGAGGGGATTTCAACCTCCCTGGCATAGACTGGTCAGCCAGTTCCCTGAGAGACAGCGCTCAAGGTTGTTTGTGCTCAACATTTTTGTACCTAGTAACTGATTCGTTTAAGTGCCACCAGAACATTCATGATGCATCACACAAGGATGGCTCTGGGAACATTCTTGATTTATTGCTTTGTAATACCACAAATGTTCTTTCAGATGTTCAGGTACTGTCGGGAATAAATGATCACAATATAGTGATAGCTGACATCTCTATTGGTAACACGTCAGTCGCAAAGAAACTCATGTGAAGAGTCTATGTACATAGTAAGGGCAATTATAATAGCAATAACATAAAATTGGCATCCTATTTTCCAGTTTTCAATTCTCTGGTTGATCAACTTAGACATCTTCATCCCTGCACGAACTTTATCTTCTAAAAGAGCTAAAGATAAACCATGGTTCAACAGCCAGTTGTGTGGTCTGAGCAGAAGAATAGAATGTGTCTATCAGAAACTCAGGAGGAAGCATTGCCCTGAGAATTTGGCTCAGTTATTGAGACTGAAGCTTGACTTTAAATCATTAGCAGGAATAATGCAACATTCTTATTTTTCTACACTTGGAAACAGCTTGGATCAAGATTCAAAACTGTTCTGAAAATTTGGTCACAGTCGTGGCGAAGATGATTGTTTGGTACCAACGATAAAAAGTGGTGATTGATGATGATGCATGCAAGGCTGAAACCTTTATTACATATTTCCTGTCAGTATTTCATTCATTGCAATCGCGAGTACTAGAGATACTATCACCAGATGCTGATCCGATGCCAGAAGTTATCTTTAGTGCAACAGGTATTAGAAAGTTATTGCGTAATGTGAAGCCAACAGTTGCAAGCGGCCCACGTGACTTACTTGCTACAGTTGTTAAAAACTGTTCTGATACATTGTCATTGTACTGTACCCATTTATTTGAAAAGAGTTTGCAAGAAGAGTCGCTACCAACAGACTGAATATTGGCTTTCATTGTGCCCATACATAAAAGTGGGCCGAGAAATTTGGTAGAAAATTATAGGCCAGTGCCTCTAACAAGTATAGCTTGTAACACAATGGGGCATGTAATCTACAGCTGCATCATGATGCATCTTGTTAAAACATAATTTACTTAACCCCGCACAGTACGGATTTCGTCAAGGTCTGTTCTGTTCTACACAGTTGGTCGAGTGATACATTGTCATTGTACTTTACCCATTTATTTGAAAAGAGTTTGCAAGAAGAGTCTCTACCAACAGACTGGAAATTGGCTTGAATTGTGCCCATACATAAAAGTGGGCCAAGAAATTTGGTAGAAAATTATAGGCCAGTGCCTCTAACAAGTATAGCTTGCAACACAATGGGGCATGTAATCTACAGCTGCATCATGATGCATCTTGTTAAAACATAATTTACTTAACCCCGCACAGCACGGCTTTTGTCAAGGTCTGTTCTGTTCTACACAGTTGGTCGAGTTTACATATGACCTAGCAAAAGGTTATAACAAAACAAAAGTTATCTTAAACAAATAACAAAAGGTTATTGATTGTACATTTCTGGATTTACAGAAGGCATTTGATGTTGTTGCACATGATCTTCTTGTTTGTAAATTACGCAGCTACAATTTGAATGACAGGGTCATCTTATGGATTTCCGAGTCCCGGCATCAGCAGTGCGTAGTTGTTCGTCGAACCATAGTCCTGTCACTTATGGCATCGCCCAGGGTTCTGTTTTGGGGCCGCTTCCCTTTTCTTATATATTGTTACGGGGAGAAAAGACGCTTGACAATATATTTACAAGATGCATACAACGGACAGAAGACAGGCATACAAGATGATCCTGTGCGCAAGCCTATAGGTGGTCGTCGTCTTCATCAGTCCTCTTATCATCATTCGCTCCTGCAGTGCCTCGTAGCATGATCACCGGCGGCAAAGGCGCTGTCCCGGCGCTTGGTAGGTTTGAGCGACATTGTTTCAGTCGAGCCACGTGAACAATATCAGAGGAGGATCGCGGTGTGGAGGTATCAAGAGGTTGTAACTTGTAGGCCACGTCTGTCACTTGACGCAAGACACAGTATGGGCCTGAATAAGGTGAAATCAGCTTCTCACAAAGACCAACTCGCCATGCTGGTTTCCAAAGAAGCACGAAGTCACCAGGGTTAAAGTGGGCAGCGCGGTGACGAGCGTCATATATGCGTTCTTGCTTTTCTTGGGAAGTGGTCAGAGGCAGACGTGTGATCTCACGTGCTTCGGTCACTCTAGATATGGCATCGTGGGCATATTCTGACGTTCTATCGAGAACAGCTGGGAGGATCGTGTGAAACGGTAGTATAGGGTCTAGACGGTATAGGGTATAGAGAAAAAATGGAGAGAAACCAGCAGAATCATGGTGGGACGTGTTGTAGGCGAATGTGATGAATGGCAGAGCAGCATCCCAGTCACGGTGGTCAGTGGAGACGCACACGGCGAGCATTTGTGATAATTCTATTGAGCTGCTCTGTGAGGGTCTGAGGGTGATACGCCATTGTAAACTTGTGCTTTCTAGCACAGGTGTGCAAGATGTCCTGGACAACCTGTGAGAGAAAGTAGCAGTCCCAATCGGTAAGGAGTTGTCGGGGAGCGCCGCGGTGAAGTATTACTGCGTCGAAAAGGAAGTCAGCCACGTCAGTTGCACACATGGTAGGGAGAGCCTGTGTGATCGTGTACTGGGTGGTGTAGTCCGTAGCAACTGCTATCCACTTGTTCCCACTAAGCGATAGAGGAAAAGGGCCAAGGAGATCAAGACCAACTCGAAAGAATGGCAAAGGTGGTATTTCAGTGGGTTGAAGACAGCCAGCTGGTACAGCTGCTGGTTTTTTGCAGTGCTGACAAGAGTTACAGGAGGCGACGTAACAGTACATGGAATGGTAAATACCAGGCCAGAAGGAACGACGCTGGACACAGTCATGTGTCTTTGAGACTCCCAGATGACCAGCGGTTGGGACATCACGCAACTGTGAGAGCACAGTTTCATGCACATGCTTGGGAACGACCAGCGTCAGTTCAGGGTCATCAGGGTGCATGTTGTAACGGTGTAATAAGTCATCTTGCAACACAAACATACCAGAAGAGGGTAAAGTTGGCAGGTCCGTCAGGCTGAGAATGATGTCTCTCAGGTAAGGGATGCGTTGTTGCTTATCGGCGATATCACCAAATGCAGTACGCGCGAGGACGGATGTTTACGCACCGGTCTCAGGCTGGTCTGGTTGGTTGGTCTACTGGATGACGTGACAAGGAATCAGCGTCCTCACGAAGTCGGCCTGTCTCATACACCACTGTGTAAGAGTACTCTTGGAGCCATAGAGCCCACCTTCCCAGATGTCCAGCTGGATCTTTTAAAGACGAAAGCCAGCATAGGGTGTGGTGATAACCATGAAAGGCTGTCCGTAGAGGCAGGGGCGAAATTTACCTACTGCCCAAAAGAGGGCAAGGCATTCACATTTGGTGATCGAGTAATTGCGCTCGGCTGGTGACAGAAGACGGTTAGCATACGTAATGACACAGTCACAAAAGTGCTGTCGTTGTGCCAAAACAGCGCCGATACTGTGGCCGCAAGCGTCGGTGCAAACCTCCATTGGGGCGAACATGTCAAAGTGGCCGAGAATCGGTGGCAACGTGAATCGCGTCGTCAGCTCAGCAAATGCACTAACGTGGTCGGGACCCCAGACAAAAGTTGTGTCTTTCTTAAGAACTTCCGTTAGAGGGTGTCAGCGAAATTTCGCATGAAACTGTGGAAGTAGGAGCAGAGGTATACAGAGCTTCGAACATCAGTTGGGCAGGTGGGCACAGGGAAATCCTTGACCACACGAACTTTCTCCGGATCGGGACGAACCAAGATGAGTCAACGAGATGTCCGAGCACAGTAAGTTGCCGGCGGCCGAAGTGGCATTTCATAGAATTGAGCTGATGTCTTGCCTTGCGGAACACTGAAGGAACTGTCAAGAGATGCTCAAGGTGTGTGTCAAAAGTCAGCGAAAAGACAATTACATCATCGACGTAAGGACGTAAGTGTAGGGGTTTGGCATCGCCGGTGTGAATCCGATGCTTGACAACTGTTGTTTGGCCCAGTGGTCAGTCATTGAGATAAAGAATGTCCTGGTATGACATGAGCAGGCCCCGAAGCGCGAGTATGTGTTCAGCCACAAGGTCAGTGGCGATCATCTTTGTTATGTTATCTAACATCGTGGGGTTCGAAACAATAGCAGCAAAAGGCGGTGCAGCAGGCTCAGTTAAGACGGAAACATGATAGTCAGAGGCTGGAACTAGGGTTGCAAGAGAGATTTCCTGGGGTATCATTTGAGAACATAGTCCAAAATTCACAATGGGGTGACATGCGGCATTGCCCTTTATACTGATGACCGAGAAACATGACATTCTGCGAACGGAGGGCGGTAGTGTTGCGCGACACAATATAATTGCGGTCATCCACAGGGGGATCAGGAGAGATGTCTATGTACATCACGGCTAGATGTGATAGACGAATGTAATCTGCGGAACACAGCCAACTCGGCACAGGATCAGGACCCTCAAACGCATGAGGTAAGGCAAGCTGGATAACCGCTGCAGAGCAGTTAATAAGAGCCAAATGCGCCGAGAGAATGTCAAGTCCTAAGATGGTTCTGTGTGGGCACTGATCCAAGACGTAAAACAGAACTGAAGTGTGGCGTCTGGCAACAGTGAAACGGGCGGTACACAACCCAGCAATAGCCGAAGTCGCACTATCGGCTGCACAGACTACAGCAATAGGAGCAGGCGTAAGAACATTCTTGAGACGAATACAGAAGTTTTGAGCTCATGACCGATATGTGGGCGCCGATGTCAATGAGTGCGATGACAGGTACAGTCGCAGACTGATTTTCCGGCCTCCAAAAATTCGGACATGCTCGATTATTCGGTCTGCTTCGTGGCACCGCCATTCTCCCCATAGACCATGTGGGATTCTCACCCGTACTCTTGGGACAAAGGAACGACAACACAGATGTGCAAACAATCACAACGGCATTTATTGCACCTTTCATAGATCAATGCCTGCTAGCCGAGTTGCTATCCACAAAAAATGCCGATGGGTGCGCGACAAATCTAGAAGTCCGACTCACCGCAAAAGGATAACGAGCGAATATGTTCGCCCATGCTGGATCCCAACGCCTGGTCGTTCGCGTGTACGGTCACGCGAACGGTGGCACGTTCAAAGGCCGCCACGCGAGACGGTCTCGCAGAAGCATGGATCGGCGCACGCGCAACACGTCCGCGCTGCTTGCCGCATGGACCCAGAGGGAGCGCCTTGTCTTGGCCGCACCCAAGTAACCCCGCCGTGAGGCGGCGTTAGCAGCACAACACTCGCGCCCTCTCTCGCACTGCGCTTCAACCACTCCGACCACCGCGGGCGCCAGGCCACGCGGCGAAGCCGCACTGCAGGAGACGGGAGCCATGTGGCAAAACGAGATATCAGGAGACGCGTGAGCTAGAGTCACGCATCCCCACAACCATAATGTATAACAACTGCCGAAAGTTCGGACACCTTGCAACCTCTCGTCTGATTTTTCGGACACTCCTTGAGCCAACTCAGTCGAGAGCACCATGCACCGACGCTGACCGGTGCATGGTCTGACTTGCTGAGCGCAATTTATTATTTTTTTTTTGAACGGAGCCTCTTTGCTGCCACACGAAGTGGCGCTACTGCAAATCCCCGATCATCATCATCGTTTCTGCCTGGTTCGATAGAGTGGCTCTACAGCAGTTTCGGTTTCAGCTTAGTTATAGCGTCCTCGATCACCCGCACTGGTGCGCACCGGGGCGCCTTGGTGCGCACTTTCATCCTCAATCAACCGCGCTGGTGCGCACCGACCATCCTCGATCACCGGAAGCGCACCCTGTTGGAGCGGTTTTCTGCTGCCCCGTCTCGCACCGAGAAAATCGGCGGTGCGCCGTGGTGCAATCCCAGCAAGCACTGCGGGACGCGCCACGCGCGCGCGCACTGCCGACTGCAGAATCGCGGACGCTCTGGCCCGATAGCTGCGGTTGCAACGGAGTTAGCTAGTGGAGATGTCGGCAATGAGAAAGGAAGCGCTGCTAGCTGTCGCAATCGATGAGCTTTTGTCAAGTTCGTCTGAGAGCGAAGACGACGTGCTGATCGACCTCGTCCAATAACAATGTGATGAATAGCGGCCGAAAGTGGACAGGTTCGTTGAACGGGTCGTCAGGATCAATTATAGAATGCATTGGTGTTTACTTGCAACCAGGTATGTCGGAGCATGCAGTTTGACAAGGTTCGAGCGCTTGCCGCGGATGCTCAGCACCTGTAAGCAATAAAATGTGCGCGCGCGCGTGTTCGCGCACGTTTTGTGCGCCAGGGGAAAAGTAGCGCTGCCTGCAAGCAACCTGCAACCTGGTAGGCGCTTAGATGATAGCCTGTTCGTGCTTACCCAGTGCATAGAAATAGCTAAGGCGGAAAATAGACCTCTGTATTTAGCCTTCCTGGACATAAGTGGTGCATACGACAATGTGAACAGGGAACTCCTGTGGAACATATTAAAAGCTGAAGGTATCGGTAATGAGGTAATTGATTTTCTACAGGAACTATATCGAGAAAATAATGTTGAAATAACATGGGAAGGAATCAAGAGTACGACAACTGTCGAGGTTCACAAAAGATTAAGGCAAGGTTGTCCTCTATCACCGCTGCTGTTCATGCTTTATATGATAAGCATGGAAAGAAGGTTACAACGAAGCAATCTAGGGTATAATCTGTCGTACAGATTAGGCGAAAAGGTTGTTGAGCAACGACTACCGGGTTTAATGTATGCGGACGATATTGTACTGTTCGCAGATAGCCAGGAAGATTTGCAAACTCTGGTTAATTACTGTGGGGACGAAGGAGACAGTTTAGGTTTCAGTTTTAGTGCAGCTAAGTCCGGTGGGATGTTTTTCAACGATACAACTGATCAGGAGCTTACAATACAAGGCCACGAAATACCCCGCGTGGCCGAATACAAGTATCTCGGGGTTTGGATAAACAAAGGGCAGATGTACACGGAAAAGCACGAACAGTCTCTAATAGCAAAAGGGCGAAGAGATGCCGGGATAATGAAACATAAGGCATTGTGGGGTTACAACAGGTATGAGGTACTGAGAGACATTTGGAAGGGAGTAATGGTGCCGGGGCTTACTTTCGGGAATGCGGTCCTGTGTTTAAGGGCAGAGGTTCAGTCGAGACTAGAGGTAAATCAGAGAGCTGTGGGAAGGTTAGCACTAGGTGCCCACGGGAAAACCACAAACGAAGCAGTACAGGGAGATATGGGCTGGGCGTCATTCGAAGCACGGGAAGCTCAGAGTAAAATCCTATACGAAAAACGTCTGAGGAAATTGGATGATAACAGGTCGGCAGCTAAGGTGTTTAAATACCTATACAGAAAGAGCGTTGACTCACAATGGCGGAAAAGAACTAGAAAGCTAACCAGTAAGTATGCCAGACACGAGGACGAAAAAGGACAGAGCATTAAACGACAGGTTAAAAATGCGGAAGGTAAAAATTGGATAAATTCAATGGGAAATAAGCATAGTGTAGAACTATATCGATACTGGAAACAGCAGATCAGGAAGGAAGCGTTTTATGATAACTCAAGAGGCAGTGCCCTACTCTTTGAAGCTAGATCAGGATGTCTTAGAACGCGGAGCTATAAAAAGAAATTTAACGAAGAAGAAGACACATGTACTGTGTGTGGTAAATATGTAGAAACAATGGAACACCTCATACTAAAATGTGATGGTATCAACCCCGATGTCGATGCGGCCACAGTCACCCTTCCTGAGGCCCTAGGGTTCAGAGATAATGATAGTCATGTAAATAAAGGTGCGGTGGAAATTAGCAAAAGGCGATCGGAGGATTGGTGGCTCAAAAGCAGAGAGGTGACATAAGGTTAAAAGGGTAGGAAGACGTATTTAAAGAAAATCGAGAAATTCAATAACACACAACACAGATAAAAATAAAAGGCAAAATAAAAATCTGAGCATGGTGGCAACTGCCAATGCCCCGTTTCAAAGGGGACGCTCCTACCTTCCATCCATCCATCCTGCACGCGGTGCAGTTTTGTCCTCGATGTTGACCCTCCGCAGTGCGCCACCACCGCGGTGCAAAGCGCACCATTCTGGTTTCGGGGCAACCCCGGGCAAGGTGATCGAGGACGCTATAAGCCATGTCAAGACAATCCAGCAGCTGATTTGTTTCTTCGCGCACGACGCTGCGAGTACGCCCCCAACGTTTTTCGTTTGTGCGACTGGTGTCGGCGTGGTGGTGTTTGCTTTGTGTGCTGTGTCGAGGTTCCGGTGATCCAACGCGGCATACGGAAACATCGCGTCAAGTACCCAACGGCGCCGACAGTGCCCGCACAGACTGCGCTGGGGAATGCCGGCAAGCGGGTGCCGGGAGGCTTAAGATTTGTCGCCTTCCGATGTGCTCCCTATTGACGCGGAAAATGTTCTGCCGAGACCTGCACAGTGGCTGCATTGCGATTCCGGACACCGTCTCATTTGACAGTTTCACAGGTGCTGACACTGCTGTACTGACATGTGCAGAACTCGACGACGGCAAGATCGTTCGTCAGTTTTCTGTTGCACCGCCGGACGATGACTCCGAGTCTGAAGGTGACGCACCATGTGCTACGCTGACGTCGCATGCGGAGCGTGTACAAGCAGTGACTGTGCTTTCAGCAGCCTATAGTGACCGTACGACCCTCTCCGAGATTCGGGCTTACCTCTCCGAGATTCAGGCTTATCTGAATGCGCGTAAACGGAACAGCATGCAACGGCGCGGCGCATTCACGATTGCTTCAAGCCTACTGCCGAGCCAGAATAAGTGCATGGAAATAAAGGATTTCATTTTTTTCTGAACCTGCTTTTTCGGACACCTGTTTATTCGGACATTTCCGAATAAACAGGTCCGAATAAACGGTCGGCGACTGTATACCATCCATGTCTACGTTGGTGAGGTTGTGACGTCCAGGTAGTGTGCGCAGAGGAATTTCTGGTCGGGCCGTCATGGCAGGCTCACCTCTCGGAGGTGTGCCCGTCAGTTTTCCGATGAGTGGAGGGAGTATGAGGCAGAAGGAGAGCGACGACGCATAGGTGAGCGGGGCAGGTGTCGGGATGGCGAAGGGGAGTGGTTTCATCATGCTGGCAGTGATGGCGGAGCGCTGTCATTATTGTGTACCGGCACTCGGGAACTACCACCTGGACATCGGATGTTTCGATAGCTTGGCCAAGGCTCCGAGTTCTAAGCACTGCGACAATGGCGGGAAATGTGTCCAGCGAGTCCACAACAGAAGCAGATAGGACTGGCATCGGAAGTGCGCCATTCTGCGGAATTTTGATAATGAAGGCGAACGGTTGGCCGCTGTATAACTCAAGTGCGGCGGGCGGGTGGTAGTCAGGTCCGTTGACTGGGCAAAGCATCTGTAATCCTGTGTTTGCTAGTTCTTGATGCACAACGGTTTGGATAAGGGAAATGGTTGTGTGGGACTCATCGGAGTTACGCACCTGAAGAGGAAACGGGGACGCAGCTTCAATCTCGCGGCAGATGATGATGCACACAATATTGTCGGATGCAGCAGGAACGGGTGGGAGACGGAGGTCCTCACTGGTAGATGTCGCAGCCGTGTTCGGAAGATGTGTGAAGTTCGGAGTAACGCAGCAACTTTTGCTTCTTCATAGATTTGGCATTCATTGATGACGTTTTGCACTGTGGATGAATTCCTAAAAACCAGAAGTGCAAAGGCGTCATCCGCGATACCTTTAAGGATATGCGTAACTTTTCTTGTTTCCGGCATCGTGTCATTGACTTTGCAACAAAGAGCGAACACGTCCTGGATGTACTTCACGTAGGACTCGGTGCAAGTCCGAGCTCGGCATGCAGGTTCTTTATGTGCAGCACGACGGTGTTTGATGGGTTTGCTGAACAGATCGATGAGCGTTTGCTTACATACCTCCCAGCTCGTAAGTTCCTGTTCGTGGCTCAGAAACCACACTTATGCCATGCCCGCCAGGTAAAATATGATCACCAGCATCAGAGTTGGGTTCCAGTTGGTGCTATTGCTCACCCGTTCATACAGTTGCAGCCAATCTTCGACGTGTTGTCAGAGCCAGAAAAGGTACCTGGGTCACGTGGTTGGGTGAAGACGGCGAGGCGGTTGGTGGCGGATGATTGAGGCACGGCTGGTGACCTGCTCGAACCATTCTCGTCCCCACCATGCAATGGCATTGTAGATGCCGCCAAGGAGCGTCCGCTGCATAGATCCATCTTGAAACTTGAAAAACCCGCACTCTCCACCAAAATGTTATGGGGAGAAAAGACGCTTGGCAATATATTGACACGTGTACTTATCTTTATCGGGCGACCACGTTTCGCCACCTAACAAATGTAATCGCACAGCACGGGACGCGCCTGCATGTATCCGAAGTTTCTGGAAAGTTATCGATACTTCTACCCGGCTATCTGTTGTCGCCGAACGTTGTGTTATCTGATTTCATCGTGTGACGCGAATGGTGTAGAACTTTGTGGAAGGTACGCGGGTCCGAATGATTAGTCTGGAACATTCGACGACTGCTGTATAAAAGCCGACGCGCTTGACTCGCTGATCAGATTTCCGACGATCGCCGACCGTGTTCGCCGCTATCGTTGTGCTATAAGTGTAGCCTGTTTTTGTGGGCACAGGTTCGCCCAATAAAAGCTAGTTTTGTATTCCACCGTATTGCTGCTTTTCTTCACCGTCACTACCACGTGACAATATTTACAAGATACATACAACAGGCAGAAGACCGGCATACAAGATGGAGCCTGGCGCATGACTATCGGCAATCGTCATCTTCATCAGTCCTCTCATCATCGTTCGCTCCTGCAGCACCTCGTAGCAATATAATTTACATGGTGTTACATCCTCATTCAGAATGTTCGCAGATTTTGTGATTTACAGAGTCATAGATAGCTCACTTGACATGCAAAGCCTACAAGATGACTTGGATAAGATATTCGTTTGATGTGCTAATTGGGACATGACTTTGAGTGCTAAAAAATGTGTACACATCACTTTTTCAAGGAAGCGCTCTTACCTGTCTTATGCTAATGCTATCCACCACGTGTCTGTGAGCAAAGCGCAGAATTTGAAGTACTTAGGCATCTACCTTACTGCTCACCTGGTCAAAGCGTGTCAATTACATCGTGAATGAAACTGCTGGTCTCCTAGGTTTGTTCAGAAGAAATTTCAGCCATTTTCCCAAACATCTCGACGAACTCTTATATTTTACTCGCATCCACACGGTACTTGAATATGCATCTGTCTGCTGGAACCTATACACTCAAAATGATGTGGATAAACTTGAAAAAAATTCAGAATAGGGCAGCCCGTCTTGTCCTTGAAAATTACGATAGGCGAGACCTTAAAGCTTGAAGAAAAAATTTGAGATTAAGATTTCTCCCCAGCATCTATTATTCTCAGATTGGTATAGACAAAACAAAATATCTGAAGCCACTGTTCTATGTCTCGAAGTGATGAGACCATGCATGATTTCTGTTAAGTGCATGATTTCTTGTAAATTACAAATGTGAAAGTGTGCCCCCTGCTGTAAAGCCTATCGGCGATGCAGGTACCAAACAAATAAGTAAATAAATAAATAAACATGCTACCTGAAGGCATCAATGTTGCCAGATTTAACTTCATCCCAGTTTCATAATTAAGGCCTTTGTAAGTTACAGAAAGGGAAATGTATTGTACTTGTCAAGTCTGCCCAATGTGTGCATACGCCGATACGTACAACTGACTGTGCAACTGATTACAATCACACGCGGCTGCCTTTGCCTCATGTAAAAATATAGATACAATATGCCTGTTTGAATAAACATTCCTTTGTTGGCTTTAACTCATGTTGCTACACTCGTCAAGTGATGGCCCATCTAACCTGATTGAGATTGTTCCTCAATCTCAAGGAATACTCAAATGAACAATAATCTGGGAGTGGCAACTAATGCTGCAAATGAGCAGCACTTGCAAGGGCTTATCAGAAGATGCAGGACAAATGTCACTACAACATCTCTGGCAGTTACAAATTGCCAGCTCAATTTCTTTCTGGACAAGGTTCAATGCTTTATCTGCACCCCTTTACATTTCTATTACTGGTTACTTCAACTTCATACTTTAAAAAAGTATATTCATGGAATAGAGCACCAGTGCATGGGACAGGACGAACAGGAGGAATTCATGCATCCACTTCTCATGCTTCTGCATTCTACAATTAGCACAAACATGCACCAACCTACCCACGTTAGCACTCTATTACAGTCCATCATTTAATCCAGTTAATCTCCCCTTCACAACAACTTTTCAGCCAACAGAAACTTCAAAGCGACCAACGACTCACATTGAATGCCAACTTCTCTAGGAAATGCGATACTCCGCTTGGGTAAGGAGCCTCATACCGTGATCCTGAATCGATGACAACTGCAAGGAGAAACATTTACATGAAAGTTATTTACATAATTATGCCAATTATACACAATACAGTCAACTTCCATTAATTCGACCCTGACAGGACCAATGAAATTGATCTATTTATTTGGCGGGTTAAAATAAACAAGATGCTGAAAAAAACACTAAAACACATCTCCAATTCATTTGGCAGTATGTGCTAGATGTTTAATCCGCCTTCAAATAAAACGCACGCCAACTTTTTAGGTGTACAAGGTAGAATGATATAGAAATGACAAAGCTCCTAACCAAAGTACAGTCGAACCCGACTATATTGAACCTGTTTACACCGAATTATTCTGTATATCAAACAATTTCTGTACACGGTATAGCTACAATGAGTATATATAGCCAAAATTACGCTTACATCGAACAAAAATAGCAGCAAATGCTGATATATCGAATGTGAAGCAGCGCAAAAGTGATCTTTTGTGAAAACTGAAAAGCGGGACAAGCCACCTAAAGGTGATTGTTGAAATTTCCGACGAAGACAATGACATCATCCAAGCAAACAAGACAGGTCTGCCACTTCGATCCTGCGAACACCAAGTCCGTTACGTGCTGGAACGTTGCAGGCACCGAACACAGTCTGAATGGTATGATCTTGAACTCATAGAGGCCATGTAGCGTGATGAAGGCGGTCTTTTCACCATCCCTCTCGTCGGCTTCCATTTGCCAGTAGCCAGTCTTGAGATCCATCGATGAGAAGTACTTCGCGTTACAGAGCCAATCCAAAGTGTCGTCTATATGTGGAAAGGGAGTATACATCCTCCTTTGTGATCTTGTTCAACCAATGATAATCCAAGGCTGCACGAGATGCCGAGTTTTTCGACGGCTGGATGATATCGTCACGCAGCATTCTGTCGACTTGTTGCCTTACAGCTTCACGTTCTCACGTCTAAACTCAGTAAAGGCTCTGGCGGAGTAGTCGAGCGTACTCTTCAATTATTATGTGATACTTTGCAACTGCTGTTTGTCGAATCCTCAATTAAATCGAAAAGTAGCCCCTGTATCGTTGGAGAAGACTTGCGAGCTACTGCTGCTTACTCATGTATTTAGGTTGAAGCCTGGTTTGGGAACTACGGTCGTCGGTGTTGATGTGGCAGAATCCGAGAGGACAAACCCCTTGCTGGTTTCGACAACTTCCTCAATGCATGCGATCGTCGTGCCCTTGCTGATGTGCTTGAACTGCTTGCTGAAGTTTGTCAGCATCAGTTACGCTTTCCCTCAGTGCAGTCGAGCGATCCCTCTTGCAACACAAATTTCACGGTGGAGCAGTAGATGTTGGTCGCCCTCGATGACACCTTCTACGTCTGCGGGTGCTTCGCTGCCGATGGAAATGACAATGCTGAAGCGAGGCGGGATGCTGACTTCATCCTCAAGTACGTTCAAGGCATGCTGACTGGAAGGCCTCTGCATCGATATCGCTTTGTCTGTGGACAGCGTTATCGACTTTGACCTCAGGTCGATGATTGCGCCTTGTTGGTTCAGGAAGTCCATGCCGAGAACTACATCTCGCGAGTGCTTTGTAACCTAGCACGATAATGATCTATTGTAAGTCCTTGAATTTACGGGACAAGTGTTAAAATGGTTACGTAATTAGCCTGACAGCCCAATAAGCAAGGGACTCAGTGCCAAAGAATCCAAGAGCACCTAGCAGCGCACAAGGCACGATCGAAGAGACAGCATAACTGTGGCCGACAAGCATGCTTCGTGAAATCCTGTGCAGCTGCTTCCGAGCAAGTGGGCTAGTTAGTCACACATGGTGGTACAGGTGTGTCTGGTTTTTAGATTGTAAATCAAATTGTAAATTGTAAATCAGATTGTAATTTACATCAAAGTTCTCTGAAAGGGGCACTGTATTAAAGTTGCTTTTTTTGTATAAAACATGACAATGGCCTTTGTGCCTTCGATTTAACAAGGGGATTGTACACGTGCCTTGGTTATGATTGGTTGCACACGTGTTTCGGTCTTGATATCTCTGGTTCTGGTTTTCAACGATAATGGCTTCGTGGTGACATACATTCATTATGTATATAATAACACCTTTCCTAAATAAAATTTCCAGTTGCTAGTAGCACTTTGTCCTGTGTTCTTCCTAAGTCTCTGTTTTAGCAGTGCTTTTTCATCATGAACAGTTACTGACATGCCCAACTGACAGCTATTCTAAAATAATTGTAAGTTACCATAATGTTATCCCCGTAACAATATCAGGCCAAGCGGCCACCAAGATGTCTTAGCATTTTGTTTAGCTGCTGAAGCATGGTAAAACCAATCCACAATCCTGCAGCAGCTCGCTTTTCCAATGGTCGATATGCCTAAACTTGCAGACATAAACCATACGCATGCGAGATTAGACACAGGTAGTCCCACTCACCGCCCACGGTGCAAAACTGGCCAAACTTGTTTTGAGAGGCTACCCGGAGTCCGTTGTTGAGGGTGGTGACCTCGGTGGCATGGTCCTGAGCCGAGGGCACAGCATACAGCGGCTTAGGAAACCCTGGCAGGGGCTGGGAAAGCGGCACCCTGGTTGTCTGCTCCAAACTTGGGACGCTGCCCGTGGTGCACAGCAGCCGCCGGCTGTCACAGTGCCTGCGAAAGAGGGTGTCTGCTACACATCGGTACATTCCCTGGTTTTACCACCAGACCATTCTTTATGAAAAGAAGTCCCTGCAAGAAGAAAATGTGCATTTGTAGCTGGCCGAGTTACTATTCCCGCCCATAATTTTCACCAATTACCAACAGTAAGCTGTAAATCAGGTGGGATATGCACCATCGGATTTAGAGAAATCGTGCATTTCATATTCCAGACACCCGGCTCGGCTCACACACACAAAACCAGCAAAAGGCATCATTATTTGTGAATTGCCTGGATTCAGTTGAAAACTTAGCTTCCATCTTGTATACCACTGGCTTTGCCATAACAACCACTTCCACAATTCTAAGCAACTGAAGTGAAAACAGTATTTCCCCTAAACTTTCCAGAACTGACAAATTCTCTCAGAATTTCGGCTTTTCCCCGATGGAAGACACTCTGTAGGGGCATTGCTGTTAGGCTGCACAATGCCAGTTCCCTCATTCATCATAATGGCACGGTAAAGCGTGGTTATAATGAAGTCGCCGGGACTACAAACAACCATCGTTATAAGCAGTATTTCCTTAAAAGCGGAGACATTTTGTATGAGTCATAGTAACATGGGACAAGCACTGCGACAATGCAGGAGCTCACAGAACATTTACCAACACAAAACCACACTGGGCAGCGGCAGTATTCTGCTGATGACCAGAAT
Source organism: Dermacentor andersoni (assembly GCF_023375885.2). NCBI lineage: Eukaryota > Metazoa > Arthropoda > Arachnida > Ixodida > Ixodidae > Dermacentor > Dermacentor andersoni. The sequence continues at coordinate 12,223,232 of NC_092820.1, forward strand.
CATCATCGCACGATCATAATCACATGATACAATCAGTCCCACAGAGAGCTGCCGCCGCGTGGTTGAGTGGCCTTTGTAGCGCTCCCCATCTCTTCAGGTTGATAAGAAGAAAAGGATCATTGTGCATCACACATGCATTTCTTGTTTTGCACTTCACATTAGACTAGACTTTGGTGCACTCGAAACAATCCAGTCTCCAAATAGAACTGCATTATCGAACAAATAAATAAATTATTATTGTTTTAATTCTGGGGTTTTTACAAACCAAAACCAGGATGAGGCACCACACAGTGGGGACTCCGGAAATTTCGACAACCTGGGGACATTTAACGTGCACCAAATGCATGGCACACGGGCATTTTTGCACTTCACCCGCATCGAAACGCGGCCACCATGGCCAGGATTTGATCCCGTGACCCCAGCCTCTAATTGATTCACAAAGTGTTCTAAGGTGAAATTATTATAATAAAGGTATCATTATAGACTAGGTGGGTACAATAGAATATACCAAACAAACATAATAAAACAAATTACCATACTACTAGAGTATGTAGTTAGTGACGGCTGCCTTATGGGGCTGCAGGACGTTTTTCAATGCATACAGTTCTACTCTGAGCTGACAGCAAAAAGGAATGAAAAAAGGCAAAACACACTTGCACAGTGAAACAGAATGCAAACTTCGTAAACTTTGTACAGCTAGTCAAGACATGACATTAACAGGTTCTCAAATAATTTCTCATTTAGGTGACTTTATTTGCAAATTTAAAAAATTTATCCTTTCAGCTGCAAATTAAAGGGACACCAAGGGTAAGGATTAAATCAATTTACACTGATAAAGTAGTCTTTCAAAGCTCTTTGTTCATTTTACAGTAAAATGTTGATTCGTTTGAAGAGATAACGAAGGTAAACGTTTCTTTTGTTTTATTTCGCTCTAAAGCTCCAGTGATGATACGTCAATGTAACGTCATGGGATTTTGAAGTATTTTCTTGTGTTTAGGCCATTGATGGAGAAGCACAAGTTCTAAAAACCTTGCTCAAAGCTTGAAGTTCAGGCTTTGGCTCATTTAGAATACAATGTTGTCCCACTTGACCCCATTACAGGCATTCGAAATCCCTGTGTCATCGTGAGCTAATGTTTCGAGGCAGCGTCGCCCCTTTTGTTTAAGCGTCTTTGCTGGCTGCGAAACTTGACTAATTTTGGCAGGAGCTCCTTTTCTACCGTTGATAACTACACACAAAACAGCTCAGTAATCATTAAGTACTAATGCATTCAGATATCTCAGGATCTTTCCTGGTGTTCAGACGTCACATACATAACAAATAGCACAGGCAAAACCCTTTAATAAATTTGTTGAGTTCCAAAAGTGTGTACTTTGTAATTGTATACCTTATGTTTCAAACTTACTTTGTCGACACCTGAGACTGGCTAAAAACCCCAGCATACCAAACTCTCGTACGGCCTGAGCCAATGCAACAATGGAATCGCATCAAATTCGTTTAAATAAACCACTGAAATCTCTGCAAAACTGTGCTGCTGTATTAATATCAATAATTAACTTATCGTAAAAATGTTTTACAACATGGCTCGGCTCCCCTTGCTCTTTTTTTGCTTTTGCATATTCTCTTAAGTGCCTGTTTTTATCTCGTACCTCTTTAGAGTAGTCATCACTGCGAGATAATCTTGAATCTTTTAACTTCTGTGCATGCCTAAAGAGCTCAGCTTTTTTCATAAAATAGTCCCAAAATGACTGGCCTGTTCGTGCCTCTTTTTCCTTTTGACACGATGAATTCTTTTGAGGCTTGTTACGACAGCAACCATCTTAGTGCTAAATACATGTTCAATTACATATTTATGAATCAATTCAGATGTTTCTGGGTTGCTTTCCCGCAGTCCACAGATAACCATATTATTAAGCCTACTTTGGTTTTCAAATTTGCCTAGCTTTGGTCCTACCAGTTGATATTTTATCCATGGCTTTCTTACAATGTTCAATCTGCGCAACACTCCCAGAAAGACACTTCAGCTTACATCCGATAGAATTCAACCTTTATCTATGCAAACAATGTGGTTGTCAAGCTTTTTGCCAACAGCTTCCATCATACGAACTAAATCCTTTTAACCTCTCAAGAGCACTTGCATATCTCATTCAATGGGCTAAAACAATGCAGAAGAAGAAAGCTATCTCTCCTTCAAGCACCAATAATTTCTATCTGTCAGGAATTTAGCTTCACCATACCTCTTGCATCATCAAAGTCACCAAAAGCCCACAGCTGCAGAACCGATTAAGATTTTCCTATTCTATTCAATTTTCTATTGTTCAGTGAGTTCTGACAAGTTTGCAGAATATGGACTGCGTGTGACAACTCACTACACGAATGTCAACTACTACATGTCTAGCTTACATGTAAAGCACCTATCCAACCACAAAACTGAAGCCACTATGTTTACAGCACACTGAAAGGAAACACCCAGCGGTCCACTTTCAAACTTGTACTAAAACAACTTGCACAAGTTGCCGCACAAGTCCCATTACAAATTCTTCTAGATCCATGACGTCTTTCAAATATTATTTTCATTGATACTTTTGCTTGTGGTGCACTATCTTGGTGTGCACAATTGTAGACACAACACTTGAAGAGGTTCTTCCATCATTCCCATCTGCGCAGTCGCTAGCAGTTTGGAATAATGTGCGGTATTCCTTAATGATGATGTCACTTTTCTTTTATTCTCTCTCCTGAAAGAGCTCAAGCATAGTCAATGGCAGCCTTTGATCACAATCGGAAGCTTCTCAACTTCCGATCACGAATGACAGAGCACGGCGGAGTATAGCAAATTCAAAGTATGATTGCAAAAGACCATGTGAGAGCATTCAATCTGCATCGATACTGATCAAAAGTCATACCCTGGTGTGACGTGTAAATTTTGTAACACTTTGAGCAAGTGAACTTGGTCGCACTAAGTGTCACTTTGGCTCAGTGCAGCTAGATGGGAAAGGTAAGCATCCTTTGGCTTTAATGGAAATGTCGATGGGCAGATCAGTATGCACATTATACATTTGTTATTGTAAGCAATGTTTGCAATATAAAACAGTGTTATTATGTGCAGCATTCATTACAAAGTTTAGCGCAAATGAGGTAATGTGTTGCAACTGCATCAACATCATCAATTGTCATAATCAAATACAAGAAAGCATTGCATCCCCAAGACAAGCAGAGGAATAATGAAAGTTTCAATTGCAGATGAGTACACGTGAAACAGTGATGCTTATAACCTTTGAAATCACAAAAAATTTGTGGAAAAGCCATCTCGGGATGACTGCCAATGTTAATACAATTAGCGATGCAGCCCACATTGCCACAAGAGGCACGCACTGCAGTCAGGCTCCTCTTTCGCAATTGCCTGTGGAGAAGATGCTGCGTCATCTAGCAGTGACATTCTGAAGTCCCACATGTGTCAATGCATACTCAGGAAAGACTGGCTCGATATACAACTAGAGGCCAGATTTTCAGGCACTAAAAATGTAGGTTTTAGGCGCCTATAACAGGCACCTAAATCCTCATTTTAGGGACTGCAGAGGGAAAAATAGGCACTATAAATTGTTCACAAACTGCAACTTGTTTTCTGAATTGAATGTTTATTGCCAGTTTTCATAGCAAGAACTCTGAAGTAGCGTCCACTTGTGAAGTAGCAACCTTAGTACTGCAAGCCATCAATTCCAGGGGCTTTCTTGGGCACACAAAAGACCACTTTCTTGTTAACCCGCACGTTAAATAAATCTGTTCAGGCTCGATGAGCAGATAGTGTACAGTGGAACCCCGATTATACGACTTTCTCGGGACCGCGAAAAAGCGTTGTAAAATGCGAGCATCGTAAAATCAGAACATAAATTATGTCTATAAAATACTACTTATTTCGTGCGATGTATTTACGAGAAACTTCAATGTAAACTACTAACATACTCTGCAGGGCTTGGAAACCCAAATTATCATAAAAGTAAATGCGATAAGAATTAATGCTGCAGTACAGGTACCAATCATGGTTTATTCAAATGAACCTTTATGGCACTCCACTGCCCACTGCCACGATTCTCGCCAGCCAGCGTGCACTTTAAAAAAAGTCGGTAAGTTTCTTTTGGACCTTGTTTGAACCGTGAACCAAGAGCTTTTGCTCGAGTTGGGCAACGTCCAAAAGGAGGACCTCTGCGGCGTCGCGTGAACAGATGAAGTTCCGGATGCCGTCTATGTGCCGTAGCACCTCGGCGAACGTAGTAGGCACAGGCACGGCATCTGTGGCATCGTCGTTGTCCTCATCCGACGTCGCAGCGGTGTCGGCACTAGGCAAAGCCATCTCGATGGCATCATCCAGCGACACCTCACCACAGATCGCAACATTGTTGTCGGCCTCCACGTGCTCAGCGAAGGTCGTGGTGAGGTTTAAACCCTCGAAATCGTCGTCAGTGAAGCCTGCACCGGCCTCGAGCGCCATCGAGGTTGTTGCGTCCGCAGCAGAGGAGGCTGTCTCTCGCTTAAAGCCCCAGTGCTTTAACGAGTTAGCGATTGTGCTTCGCGACACTGCGTTCGACGAACTGGTAATAAAATGCATGGCATCGAGCAAAGTGATCTTTTTTTCCGACTCGCTGCGTGCGCTCCATTGCCGCCAGCCAACGCTGCACTAACTGCTTCAGGTACCCTTGCTTGACGCACTTAATGATGCCGGCATTCAGCAGCTGTAGCCGGCTTGAGCAGTTGGGTGGAAAAAAAATAACCTTTATGTTCCTCAGGCAGGACATATCGGGTGGGTGGCACGGTGGGTTGTCCACGGAAAACAATATTTTCCTCACCTTGGCACCCATTTTGTTATCCAGCTGCGGCAAAAAATTGCTCAAGAGCGAAGACATCATCCACACCTATTTGTTGAAGCTGTAGCTGTACGGCAGCATTTTCAAGTTCTTAAAGCATTGTGGCTTTGCGAACTTTCCAACAATGAGCATCGGCAGCCTCTCGGAACCGTCCTCGTTAGCACAGAATAGTGCCGTCACACACTCTTTAGTATGCTTGGCTTCATGACAGCTGTCACCCTTAAACGCAAGGGTTTGCTGGGGCTGCATATTGTCACGTGGTGGTGACGTTGAAGAACACAGTAGCAATACTGTGAACGACAAAACTAACTTTCATCGGGCGAACCTGTGCCCACAAAACAGGCTACACATATAGCACAACGATAGCGGCGAACACGGTCGGCGATCATCGAAAATCTGATCAGCGGGTCAAACGTGTCGGTCAAACGGTCGTCGAATGTTCCAGATTAACCGCTGGGACCCGCGTGTCTTCCACAAAGTTCTGCGCTATTCGCGTCGCGCATAGATGCAATCAGATTACACAAGTTGCAGTGAAAGACAGTGGACGGAACCATCGATAACATTCCAGAAACTTCTTTTATATGCAGGCGCGGCCTGCGCTGAACGATAACATTTGTTAGGCGGCGAAACGTGGTCGCCCGACAAAGTTAACTACACGTGTCATTACCCCCCTCTTAAAAAGCATCGACCCGATGCTGCAAAAAAAAAAAAATAATAATAAACAAAAGCACTCGTAGCAAAGAAAACAACAAAAACAAGGAAGGTCGTCAGCGTCCCTAAAAGGGTTTAAGGCGCACCACGTGGACAACTTCAGATCGTGTGCGGCGCCGCTGTGAATGCGAAATGCCGTCTGGCACGACCTCATAGTCCAGAGCGCCAATACGTCAGATGACCTTGTAGGGTCCGAAATAGGGTAGTAGTAGTTTCTCACTGAGCCCTCATCGGTGTATCGGGATCCATACCCAAACACAGTTGCCAGGCTGGTACTCGATGAAGCATCGTCGGAGGTTGTAGTGTCGGCTGTCGGTCTTCTGCTGGTTCTTGATCTGCAGGCGGGCGAGCTGTCGGGCTTCTTCGGCGCGCTAGAGATAGGTAGCGACATCAAGGTTTTCCTCGTTAGTGACGTGCGGCAGCATGGCGTCAAGTGTCATCGTCGGGTTCCCGCCATAAACCAGCTTGAATGGCATGGTCTGTGTTGTTTGCTACAGCGCCATGTTGTAAGCGAATGTTACGTACGGCAGGACCGCATCCCACGTCTTGTGCTCGACGTCGACGTACATTGCAAGCATGTCGGCGAGGGTCTTGCTCAGGCGCTCCGTGAGACCATTCGTCTGTGGATGGTAGGCAGTTGTCCTCCTGTGACTTCTCTGGCTGTATTGCAGAATTGCTTGCATGAGCTTTGCTGTAAAAGCCGTTCCTCTGTCGGTGATGAGGATTTCTGGAGCACCATGTCGCAGCAGGATGTTCTCGACGAAAAATTTCGCCACTTCGGCTGCGCTGCCTTTCGGCAGAGCTTTAGTTTCAGTGAAGCGGGTGAGATAGTCGGTCGCCACGACGATCCACTTATTTCCAGATGTTGATGTCGGAAACGGTCCCAACAAGTCCATCCCGATCTGCTGAAAAGGTCGGTAAGGAGGCTTGATCGGCTGTAGTAGTCCCGCTGGCCTTGTCGGTGGTGTCTTGCGTCGCTGACAGTCTAGGCATGTCTTGACATAATGGGCGACGTCGGCTGTTTGGCACGGCCAGTAATACCTTTCTTGTATCCTCGATAGTGTCCGGGAGAAGCGGAGGTGCCCGGCGGTCGCATCGTCATGTAGGGCGCGCAGTACTTCTGGATGCAGCACCGACGGAACCACAAGAAGGTAGTTGGCGCGGACTGGTGAGAAGTTCTTCTTCACGAGTTGATTGTTTTCAAGCGTGAAGGAAGATAATCCGCGCTTAAATGCCCTGGGGACAACGTCGGTGTGCCCTTCCAAATATTCGACGAGGCCTTTTAGCTCCGGGTCTGCCCGTTGCTGTTCAGCGAAGTCTTCCGTGCTTATCATTCCAAGGAATGCGTCGTCATTCTCATCATCTTGCGGTGGCGGGTGAATGGGGGCGCGTAATAGGCAATCGGCATCGGAGTGTTTTCATCCGGACTTGTAGGTTACAGTGATGTATTCTTGTAGTCTGAGGCTCCACCATGGCAGTCGTCCTGAAGGATCCTTTATATTCGCTAGCCAACACAACGCGTGATGGTCGCTGACGACTTTGAATGGCCTGCCATATAGATAAGGGCGAAATTTAGCTGTAGCCCAAATGATGGCGAGGCATTCCTTTTCGGTCGTAAAATAGTTGCCTTCCGCTTTTGACAGCGACCGGCTAGCATATGCTATCACCTGTTCGACTCCGTTTCTCCTCTGGACTAGAGCGGCACCGAGGCCTAGGCTACTGGCGTTAGTATGAATTTCTGTATCGGCGCACTCGTCGAAGTGCGCAAGTACCGGTGGCGACTGCATGCGTCGTTTGAGTTATTCAAATGCGTCGGACTGTGGCGTTTCCCACTTGAACTCAACATCACATTTAGTTAGACATGTCAACGGCTCAGCGATGCGTGAAAAGTCCTTGACAAAGCGCCTGTAGTAGGCCCACATGCCAAGGAATCTACGCACTGCCTTCTTGTCGATGGGTTGTGGGAACTGTGCGATGGCAGCTGTCTTTTGCGGGTCTGGGCAGACGCCAGATTTGCTGATTACATGGCCTAGGAACAAGAGCTCATCGTAAGCGAAGCAGCACTTTTCCGGCTTCAGAGTGAGCCCTGATGACTTGATGGCCTCCAGTACTGTCGCAAGCCGCCTCAGGTGATCGTCGAAATTTCTAGCGAAGACGACGACGTCATCCAAGTAAACGAGACAGGTCTGCGACTTTAATCCTGCTAAAACCGTGTCCATCACGCGCTGGAACGTTGCAGGCGCCGAGCACAGTCCGAATGGCATGACCTTGAACTCGTAGAGGCCGTCTGAGGTGATGAAGGCCGTCTTTTCGCGATCTCTTTCGTAGACTTCTATTTGCCAATAGCCAGACTTGAGGTCCATCGACGAGAAGTATTTAGCGTTGCAGAGCCGATCCAATGCGTCGTCTATCCGTGGGAGGGGGTATACGTCCTTCTTTGTGATCTTGTTCAGACGACGATAATCGACGCAGAAACGTAGGGTTCCGTCCTTTTTTTTCACCAAGACTACAGGAGATGCTCACGGGCTTTTGGACGGCTGGATGATGTCGCGCAGCATTTCGTCGACTTGGTGCCTTATAGCTTCACGTTCTCGCGTCGAAACTCGGTATGGGCTCTGGCGGAGAGGTCGAGTGTACTCTTCGGTTATTATGCGATGCTTTGCGACTGGGGTTCGTCGAATCCTTGATGACGTCAAAAAGCACTCTTTGTATCGTCGAAGTAGACTTCTGAACTGTTGCTTAATCGTGGGGAGACTTGGATTTATGCTGAAGTCTGGCTCCGGAACTACGGTCGTCGGGGTAGATGCGGCAGAATCCGAGACGACAAACGCATTGCTGTTTTCCAGAATTTCCTCTATGTATGCGATCGTCGTGCCCTTGTTGATGTGCTTGAACTCCGGCATAGTTTGTAGAGTTGGTGCGGCGGTCGAATTGCAGGTTTCGCATCTCGAGTGTCTTCTCGATGCTGGTGGCCTCACGAAGAAACTCGTTGACGGTCTTCGGTGGGCTTCGTACCATTCAGGCAAAAAGTTGCTCCTTCACACCACGCATGAGTAGGTGGACTTTCTTCTCCTCGGGCATTTCAGGGTCGGCGTGGTGGAATAGACAGCTCGTTTCCTCCGTGAAGATCGCAATTTTCTCATTAGGTAGCTGCACCCGGGTTTCTAATAGCGCTTGGGCTCGTTCTTGGCGTACGACGCTTGCGAATGTCTGCAGGAAGGCGCTTCGGAACAGGTCCCAGGTCATTAACGCGGCTTCTCGGTTCTCGAACCACGTCCTGGCGGCGTCCTCCAATGCAAATTAGACATGTCGCAGCTTGTCGTCGCTTTCCCAGCTGTTAAACGTAGCCACCCTCTCATACGTTTCCAGCTAGCTTTCCGGGTCCTCAAATGTGGAACTGCAGAATGTCGGTGGTTACCTGGGCTGCTGAAGAATTACTGGGGCCGCTGCGGCTGCCATTGGGGATGTCTTCTTGGTCGTTTCTGGACGATTTTCTTGGAATGTCTTCTTGGTCGTATCTGGTAGAAGACTGTGTTCCGGGGGCAGCTGCTGTAGCCGGCAGCTTACTCTGTGTTCTTGGACGACGTTGGTGTTGTCTTTGCGGTCCGGGCTTGGATTACGGCTTGTCGGGGGCGTCCGGTACATGAACGTAAAGCACCTCCACCAGATGTCACGTGGTGGTGACGTTGAAGAACACAGTAGCAATACTGTGAACGACAAAACTAACTTTCATTGGGCGACCCTGTGCCCACAAAACAGGCTACACATATAGCACAACGATAGCGGCGAACACGGTCGGCGATCGTCAAAAATCTGATTGGCGGGTCAAGCGCGTCGGCTTTTATAGATCGGTCGTCAAATGTTCCAGATTAACCGCTGGGACCCTCGTGTCTTCCACAAAGTTCTATGCTATTCGCGTCGCGCATAGATGCAATCAGATTACACAAGTTGCGGTGAAAGACAGTGGACGGAACCATCAATAACATTCCAGAAACTTCTTTTACATGCAGGCGCGTCCTGCGCTGAATGATAACATTTGTTAGGCGGCGAAACGTGGTCGCCCGATAAAGTTAACTACACGTGTCAATATGGTAAAAAATACCGCTCTCATCGGCATTGAAAACGTCGCAGGGCTTGTACGCAGCAATCATCTCCGGCAGTGATTCCATCCACTCGTTCACCGTCGAAATGTCCACGGAAGTGCTTTCTCCGCAGGAGCGGCTGTACACAATCCTGTTTCGTTTTTTAAAGCGATCCAGCCACCAGTTCGATGCCTAAAAGTCGTCGGTGCCCAGACGCAATGCCACAAGGTCCGCCTTTTCTTTTAGAATGGCGCCGTCAACGTTGACCGCAGAGCTCTGTGCTTGATGCAGCCGCTTGACGAGAACTTTTTCTAACTTCTCATGCTGTCCTGCTTTTGCCGCTTTCCGCTTGAGCCCGAACTTGTTGGCAGTCTGCGATATCACCGCTTTGTTTGCCAGAATCGTCTTAAACGAAGATTCGGGTATCTTAAGGTCCCGGGCAATGCTGGCTTTCGTGGATCCATGCCGCTTTCCCGCTTCCTCGATAATATTCAGCTTATCGCCGAGCGACAGAACTGTCCACTTTCGGGAGATTGTGCACTGCGTTGCTCTACACAACTTAAAACCTCCGCTGAATGCTGGTCGCTAGGATTATGACGAAGAACACTTGCAATAAACCTAGGCCTCTCCGCGCTACCTTGTCAGCGATCTGCTGCTGGGAAACTGGAAGGAGAGAAATGCTTCCCCAACGCGACGAGAGGCGACGCCGCCGAGAAGAGAGGGAGAAAACGATTGTAGAGAAGAAAAGGTGCCATTTCAGCACAGCGAGCGTCGTGGGTGGGTGCTGGTGGGGGAGGAAAATGAACGATGAGACGAGGCAGGGAAGAAAGCTGCGTCGGAGCGAACTGGTCGAGCGGTGTCAAGCGCTCCGCATGCGGAGAGACGGAGCGAGAAAAGAGACCCACAGCACTTTTCTTTCGTCTACCGTTCCGTCCCACACTTCGCGAGGATCGTCGTATAATGCAGGTCAGGTGTTAAATTGCGTCGGATAACCGGGGTTTTTAATGCATTGCTTCTATGGGGACTTCGCCGGGACTGCACTAATCCATCGTAAAACCCGGGTCGCTGCAAAACCGGGGGACGTATAACCGGGGCTCCACTGTACTTTAATAGGCAAACTTTCGTGCTTAACAATGATGCATCAACTGGATCCAGCACAGAAGCCCCAAAATATGCCAGAGAAGCCTCTAAATAGCTAATAACAGAATACAGAGCTTGTGCCTAATGAATTGAAGCTGACGAATGTCCCAGTAAGAAAAGAAGCGTTGAACCCTGTACGTCCAGAAATATTTTCAGAACCTAGCACAATGACATGTTTATCATCTATAGGTATTAAGTTGAAGCTTGTGCCTGCTTTCACCCCCAATAAGTTTTTTGAAGGATCAAAAGAAGCAGGCAGTTTTGACACAGGTGAATGGAGCATCTTTGCATTTCCATTTTTTTTAGGGAATCACGCTCTCTAGGATTCCTACTGTTCTGATGTGAGAACCTCAGAAATTTTCTTGCACTGAGAAAAGAAAATTATGCTTCTTCTTTACCACAAGTGCACAAACTTCTACAGCTGCTGCAATACACATTGGATGTCAAATTTCATTTTGGGTGAACACATCCAAGCCATGGTACCATAGGTCACTACGCTCACTAAAGAATAAAAAGAAATGCTTGTTCAAAGCAGTGCAAAAATCAAGCTCCCCCTTGTTGAACTTGAAGCAAAAATGCTGTAAAAAACAATACTGCCACGCCGTTCGTAAAGCAAAGCGTCAGTTTTTATCTCGTGACCTTCGATAGCTTATGACATAAGCAGAAAAAATTTTGGAGCACAATCTCCCCACATAACCTGCAGGCCTGTACAGCTCTACAGGATGACAGCAGAAATTTAATTTGTGACTAAAAAAATGCTACCATTCTTAATAATTATTTCACTTCATTGTTCACCCACGAAGATCATTCTAGTATTCTTTCCACCGCCAAAATTGGCTACAGATATACGACCCCAATCGAACTAACCATTGAAGGCGTCACGTCTTTAATCAATAACATTAAAATGTCCACTAGCCCTGGCGCTGATGGAATTAACACCAAAATTCTGAAACTCACAATAACCTCAAGTAGCTTAATCCTCTATCACATTTTTCAGCAGTCTCTGTCGACAGGCGAACTTCCATTCGATTGGAGCAAAGTCATCCATGTGTCCAAATCTGGCGACAAAAATAATATCAGTAACTACCGGCCCATATCACTAACAAGTATTGCATGTAAACTACCAGAAAATATTGTTGCATCAAATGTTGTGCAGCATCTTGAAGAAAACAGCATTTTTTACCCTCATCAACATGGTTTTAGGAAAGGGCTGTCGTGCGATACGCAACTCTTGGAATTTACTCATGAAGTTTTATCTATTATGAATGATAACCATCAGACGGATTGTGTTTTCATTGACTTTTCAAAGCCATTTGATCGCATACCACATTGCCGTCTAATTTCCAAGCTCTCTGCCTTAAACATCAATTCTTTAACACTATCATGGATTATAAATTCTTTGTCATTTCGCAAACAATTCACTTGCAAAAATTATTGCTCATCATCCCTCTCTGAGGTATCGTCTGGTGTTCCCCAGGGCAGTGTCTTGGGCCCATTACTATTTCTAATATATATTTACGACCAACCTACAGATATTACCGATATTACCTCTACCATTCGTTTGTTTCCAGATGATTGTTATTTACCGTAACATTTCTAATTCAACTGATCACTTTGAGCTACAGAGGATCTAGACTGTGTAACAAAATGGTGAGCTAAATGGCTAATGGCAGTAAACACTGACAAATGTAAATTAGTAACTTTCAGTTAAAAACTATCAAACTCCCTGTTCACCTACTCGCTTAACAATCACCCAGTCTCAGTGGCATCTTCATACACATACCTCGGTATCCTAACCTTTCCTGGATGACACACATAAATAAAATTGTAGCTAAGGCTTCACATATTCTCGGATATCTAAACATTAATTTTCATGGTGCACCACCTGAGACCCAAAAACTAGTTTACCTAATGTTTGTTCACCCACAACTTGAATTTGCATCACCTATCTGGTCACCCTACCAAGCATACTTAACACACTCCCTTGAATCTGTTGAAAACCGTGCTGCGTGCTTCATCGATCGCAATTATAACCGACATTCCAGCATGACTAACATCAAGATGACGCTACCACTTCCATCTTTAGAATCATGACAAGCGGTTGCACTGCTTTGTTTACAGTCAAAACCCGCGATAATAAAATCCTGCAACAACGAAATTCTCGCGATAGTGAAACATTTTCGTATCCCTAGCAAACGCCCATAGGATTCAATGCCTTTCATACCTCTTGACAACGAAATGTGGCTGTACTGCAATCACACATCAATGAAATTTGCCGGAATGTAACTCCGCATATTACCTACTCGCGTAAGGCTAGCAGGCTCCAAAATGTGCTCAAATGCGATTGTATTGCACTAGAACTGTGTAAAATAACACAACATTACACTTGTGTGGGCGCAGACAGACATTTTAATTCACAAAAACACCAAACGGCAGAAGCAGTCAATGCACTGGATACACGTCATGGCCACAATCTTGTTTGTTGATCGCCCGTTTGAAGTGGCACGCATGTTGCTATCACATGGGACGACGGTTTGACGACGATAGGCGATATCGTCGATTGGTGTTCGAAACGCGCGTTCAGTTTGTATTCCCCGTGACTGACAATTCGGAGAGGCCTAGGCCAATCACATGAGGTGAAATTGAACGCAAACTGAATGCGCGTTTCGAAGAACAATCACCGATCGCAGCAGTGCACTGCGTAATGTGCCCCTCGGTGAGAAAAATGCAGCAAAAGCAAGGAAATCCACGTCCCACCAACATGGAATTGTTTATGGCGCTTGAAATGGCAGTCGCAGCATATCAAGTGTCATGCATTGAGCCATGATTGAGCGATCGTGCAGGAATACGCTTCCCTTGCTTCAAGAATGCTGGTTTTGGTGTGAACTGACAGGCATCACGTGCGGACTCGGCACCGGCCGTAGATTTGCGCGAAAAGGCCGTCATCCCCATCGTTTACCTTCGGGTACACCAATACGATCACTTTTGCGCTCGGCACTGGACATGTCGGCACCTACGTGCAACAGCGCGCGCTGGAGAAATGCTGCTGCATGCGCTGTTGCTCTTGCGTCCGGTGCCGAGTTACACAAAATCTCGCAAAAGTGATCACATCTCCGAAAGCAATTGACCGAGAATAATGTGCTACGGCAGTGCTGCCACTACTGGTCAAATTATGTGGTGCACGTTGTGCTGTCGGCAATGCAGTTTTATATCCTCAAGCAAAGCTTGTAAAAAGTAGGCTTTGCAAGCTTATTGTCAAAGTAGGAACTTTGACAGTAAAGTTTTGTTCTGCGATGCATTACCTATCTGTGTTGTTTCTTTTCGCAACAACAAAATTCTCGCGAAAGCAATTTTTCTTGCATTCCCCGCCGATTTCGTTATTGCGAGGTTCAACTGTATTTCATAAGATGGTGTTGAGTCCTCATAGAAACACACTGCCTTTGTCTCAGCCATGCCGTATATCACACTATCTTCATAATCGCAGTAGCTTTCGGTGAATTTTGGTAATACTAAAGCATTTAACATGTCTGCTTTCCCGCATGCCATAAGCCATTGGAATGGCCTTCCTGATGATGTTACAAACACCAAAGATACTAACGCATTTAGAGACAGGATAACCACCATACTTAACTAATATCCTTGTTTTTATGTGCTGTTACCAAAACAAAATGTTTTTAAATGTTGTATTACATGCATGAAACTGTGCTCTTGTTTAGTTCTGAGCCAAGTTGTGTTCTGTTTTTATACAGCCACATTTCTAAAACCTAAAATTTGTATAACTGCTTTCCTTGATTTTAAGAGTATAATATCTGGTGTTTGTTGTTAACAATTGTATAATGTTTTTCTTCAAACATTGTATTTGCTCTTATGCTCTTACGATTTCCATGTATATTGTTCCACTCGCACAATGCTCTCATGTAAAGGAGCCTTTTAGTTTATTGAATAAATAAATAAATAAACTTGTGTTATGGTGCAGTAGCTGTGCTAAGCCTCGTGAAAGTCTTCCGCGAGCGCTTTTTCTATTTGCTGTGACTTCATTCATCACAAAGTATTTTGTTTTTTTGTTTTATTATTGCCCAATGGAGCACAGCACCATGTATATAGAAGAGCATGGTGAACGGCAGAGCTTATTGCTTCAGATGAACTGGCTGTTTTTCGTCGACACAAGTGTGCACAAAAGGCACTGAAAAGCATAATGACCACTGCACAGTCCCCGACGCTTGCAACACACACTGCACCTCTCTCCGCATGCTGTGCATTTTTCTCTCTAACCGTCAGTGTAACATGCAGTGGAATGACCGCTTGCAAATATACATACCCCTTGCAGTATCTTTCTCTGGCACTGCTAACAAGTGTCAGGCAAGAGACCCTCAAAAGATTAATAAAGGTTACAGCGCAAGCCCTTATTTGCTAGATCACATTGCCAGGTGTGTTGCCATTAGCAACAGCATCTGCTGATGCTGCTAGATTTAGTGGAATGATTACGAAATAAAATGAGCTCCCCCCCCCCCCAAAAAAAAGCCCCTTCAGGAGCTAAGTTCAAATATAGGCAAATATGGGCACGAGGGACCAAAATAGGGATTTACAGGCACCTATATATGGAGCCAGTGCTAAATGACTTTTTGACCAATATTTCGTGCTCATACCTTAAAAGGGTGCGGTTCTGATGCATGGAAACAAGCATTTGCCTATTACTGAAGTACTATAGCACCAAACAGACGACACAAGAAGAGACACGGACGAGCGCTTAGGAAACACATATTGAAGGGCCCACTGTACAAGAAAGATATTCCAGCAGAACTTTTTGTTGGGCTAGTTTTTGTTGGACAACTAGCACAACAAAAAGTTCTGCTGGAAAGATTTGCCTATTAGTCGGTCTCTAATATACGACACATATTTGATTCTGCCAAGCACCAGAGAAAACTTAGGACTTTTCATTCAGAAGCAGCGCATATCCTGTGAAAGGCACCCAGTGACCCAAGTTGGCATCAATGAAGTTCACTGGAGGGTGGCACATGGCCAGTGCCACCACCCAGTGAGCCCAGTAGGTTTGATGGTGCCCACTTCCCTCCAACCATCTGACTTACCCAGTGACCCATGTTGACAGGAAAATGCTTAGTGATAAGTCAGGCACAAGAAAGAGCACAAAGCACCCTAAGTAATGTCTTTCCTTGAATCTAACGCATGCTTCTCTTCATGTCAGCTCGTCATTAGTTTTTGTTTCGTTGCAAAATGCAAATGATTTATTTTACTAATGACTTGTTCACAGCAGTAGGTAAGAAAATTACTATTGACTGTATATATTTAGGCTTTCTGAGGGGATTTTGATAGTCTGGCATAATCTCCTTCATTTATGAATGTCTAAACTAAAAGTACATCATAATGTTTTAGGCTGGGCAGAGTGCTTCTGCCAAACCATTCTCAGTATGTGCATGCCAATGGCTTTGGTTCTCCGTCAGAATAAGTTACCTCATAAGTGCGCGAGAGATTCGTTTTAGGACTGCTATTATTCCTTATATATATTAACGATGTGCCTGTTGGAAGTAAATCTTCGATCGAACTTTCCACTGCATATTGGGTTTTATATCGGCTAATCAATTACCCCAAGGATGCTTTTACTTTGCAAAGTGACACAAATAAGCTCTCGTCTTCATGTGATCAATGTTTCAAAGTGTAAAGTGACGAGCATTGCGCATTCTCAAGTCAACGTCCTACCACACTCTCAACAACACACCTTTAGCAGCTGTTTCCTCTTTTAAATACCTTGGAATACACATTATGGACAACCCTTCTTGGACTGTGCATGTTGAGTTTGTATTTATGAATGCCAGCAGCATGCTTGGTTATTTGCACTGAAGCTTCTGTACCACCTCCCCCAATATGAAACTTTTACTTTATAGATCAGTAGCAAGACTGAAGCTCGACTATGCCAGTTCTATCTCAGATCCATCCACTGCTCCTTTATCGCATGCTGTCGAAAGCGTACAAAACTGTTCTCGTTTTATTCTATCAAAACGCTCATATGAAGAACAAAATTAATGTTTACTCTACGTAGTCTTGAATCACACCGTACACGCTCTCTCTTGAGTTTACTTCTTAAGATTTATTTCCTTAATTTCGACCTTAAAGAATAGCTGCTTGTCCCTCCCACCTACATTTCTTTTTTGCAGCAACCACAAATTCGAATTTGTGGTTCCCACACTGTGTACCACCCATTTTTCTGATTCCTTGATACCACTAACAAACAACAAATGTAATCGTCTCCTCCTTCCTTGCTGCAATTACTGATATGCTGTCACCTTCATGAAAACTACGTCTGAATATTTTTGTGCATAAGAAAAATACTTACTCCTCTATGTAAAGCCTTTGGGTCTTTAAGGTACTGAAATAAAATAAAAGACTGAAATAAGAATGCTAACTGCTTGGGAAAAAGTCATTTCTAAACTAGTCTGCACACTGCATTGAGTATTATGTTATTTTTCAAGCGCTGCTATCAAGGCTACACACTTTGATTCAATGAAGCAAGTTCAATGCTGAACCACTGGCTGGCAAGTGTATTGAAGTGAGACTAAAGCTTTTCATCTGACAGCAGGCAAATGACAGTGACAACAAAGTGCGCTCACTCACAGTGACACTCAATTTCAGAGAGTGGGAATGACCTCAAAGGGACATGTGCCACCTGTCCCATCTACCATGTCAAATTATGTGCTCATCCCCAGGCTGTAAATGTGCACCAACCCATTCAACAATGCATATTGCCACGACACAATTTGCTTGCCTGACTGGGGTATGACTCAACACCAGAATGAAACAAATAAACTTGTAATCGGGCACCCCGAAAGTGTGCATTAAGCGGGCAAGGAGTGAAGAAGCTAGGGTTCATTTTGCTTTTACATATCTTAGTTTTGTTGTTGTGGAATCTGGGCTTAATTTACTACCATAATTTACTTGTGTAATTTACGCACTCACCCCTTATTACACAGGTTTGCACACCAGCTCAGCATGCAATGCAGAGTTGGTATCTTTGCAGTTTCCGTTAAACACAGCTGGAACATGGAGTGGATGGACAGAGAATTGAGAGACCAAAAAGATCAACTGTCAAGACAAGTGGATTCTCGCAGCTTAGCAAAAGGTATTTCCCAAAAGCAAGGAATTCTGTCACAAGCGGAATTGCAAATGCGCTTGGCAGCAACATTGGCTGCAGTGCACATGCCAAAAGCATCGTACTAAATTTCCCTGCTTTCGCAGAATTACTGCGGCACTGCTCATATACTGTGGAGCTTGACAGGGGGCGGCGTATCATCATCCCACGGGCGTCACCGTAGCGATAGACATATCGCAGTTCTGGCTGCTGTGACCTATCTGCGTGGGATTTCTATCAACACCTGCTTTTAAAAGGGACACCACATCGAGCTGCTCTTCACTTTGGCAGCAGTCCGCACGCTGAAAGCATCATACTAGATTTCCCTGCTTTTGCAGGTAAGCGAATAATCTTGTTTACAGCGTCTTCTGACCCTAATTTTGCACACTGGTGCCAAATGTGAACCTGATTTCAACCTTGTACTGTGACTTGCAATTTTTAAGCATGTCAATGGAACTCATGAAAGCATTTGACGACTTTAAGCGAGAAATGACGCACGGACTGCACTGTCAAGAAAGCGTGAAGTTTTGCAGCGATACTTGCAACGAGACAAAAGCAATTACCTTCGAAGTTAAAGCACTTAGAAAAGAAGTCAGTGAACTTTTGAAATCCAATGAAGATCTCAGAAAGGAAAACATGCGTCTGACGCAAAGAATCAATGAACCTGAACAATACAGTCGTCTGAATAACTTGGCGATAAAAGATGTGATTTCAACTGACAACCCCGAGGACATAGTAAAGAAAATTGGTGAACTATTCGATGAGTCTGTTTTTGAGGCAGACATTGATTCAGGTCACAGAGTACAAGCTCAAAAGACTGATGAGATGAATATAATTGTTAGGTTTGTGAGAAGGGACAAGCATCATGCTTCTTTGTCTAAGGCCAGGAAACAAAGTATTTCAAATGACAAACTCAGTCCATTTGAAGAGGGTCCAGTTTTTTGTTAAAGGGTCCCTCACCAGGCCCCAAAGCAAATTTTGGTTATACGCTGGAAGTTGTTAAGTGTCCTTTAGGGAGCATTCTGCCGCAAAAATGTTTCAAATCAGCTCATTAATAGCCGAGATAGAAATATTTCAGTGCCGCGAACCCATGATTTCAGCAGACGAGCTACACTGCAAAGCGAGACACTCTATCTACTCGCTCCGTCTAGAGCCTCTGAAAGCAAAATTCCTTCCTTGTGTTCTCCCATACCAGACCTCGAGGATCACGTGACGCATATGTCACGGGCCCTGCCTTCACTTTTTTCTCGCTTTATTTTTCGGCGCTGCGCACTTCCGCTGACGGTGTTGTGCGCAGGCTGTTGTGATGGTTTCGTTTGGCACAGCGTACGATTTTGCACGCTGTGCACAAGGACACGACTAGTGGCATAATTAAGTGCTACACGAATACTAAGGTAGAACAAGCAGATCGCAGAGCATGACCATGCACTGGAACACGGTAGGAAATGGCATAGTTTCAGTACCTGCACACGTGACTGCACGACCGTGAGAACAAGCAGACGAAGCGGAAGTACATCTTTTGCTTTGGTGTGAAGTAAAACAAAAAACACGCAGACATTCTGTTTGCACGCTTTATTATTTCTCTAAACTTCAATTTGTCAATTCAAGCAAAAGATCACACAAATAACAGATGTTGCCTTGAATAATTCTCGAAATCACGTATCACCATGAGCAATGTCACACTGCAGACACGAGTACGTTACCGTCTGGCTTGGAGCGTGGCCGCCGCGAGGGAAAGGGAAAAGTACATTTGCATTGATATTTCAGACCTTTCCATGGCGTATAGCGATGCAATTCTTTGCAAACACGATCATTAGCACACATTGTATGCTCTGCGCTTATTAGCTCAAAATGGCCGGACTTAGAGAACAGCCCTTTAATGAGCACTTCACTCAGGCCAATAAGAAGCTACTTGGAGCTGCTTGTTCCTATGGGTGGGCAGTGCAACCCGGATGAAAGACAAGAGGAAGTACAGTCGCCGACTGATTTCTCGGACTCCAAAAATTCAGACATGCTCGATTATTCGGACTGCTTCGCGGCACCGCCATTCTGCCCATAGACCATAATGTATAACAAATGCCGAAAGTTCGGTCCCCTTGCAACCTCTCGTCTGATTTTTCAGACCCTCCTTGAGCCAACTCGATCGAGAGCACCATGCACAGACTCTGACCGGTGCATGGTTCAACTTGCTGAACACCATTTTTGTTTTGAATGGAGCTTCCTTGCTGCCCCACGAAGTGGCGCTACTGCAAATCCCCACTCATCATCATCGTTTCTGCCTGGTTCGATAGAGTGGCTACAGCAGTTCCTGTCTCAGCTTAGTAAGCCACGTCAAGACAAAGCAGCAGCTGATTTGTTTCTTTCTTCGTGCACGACACTGCGAATAGGCCACGATTTTCGTTTGTGCGACTGGTGTCGGAGTGACGGCGTGGTGGTGTTTGCTTTGTGTGCTGTGTCGAGGTAGTGGTGATCCAACGCGGCATACGGAAACATCGCGTCAAGTGTCTAATGGCGCCAACAGTGCCCGCGTAGACTGCACTGGGGAATGCCGGCAAGCGGGCACCGGGAGGCCTAGGATTTGTCGCCTTCCGATGTGCTCCCTACTGAGGCTGAAAATGTTCTGCCGAGACCTGCGCAATGGTTGCATTGCGATTCCGGACACCATCTCATTTGACAGTTTCACAGGTGCCAACACTGCTGTACTGACATGTGCAGAACTCGACGACGGCGAGATCATTCGTCAGGTTTCTACTACACCGCCGGATGAAGACTCCAAGTTGGCTCCAATGACTCCGAGTACAAGCAGTGACTGTGCTTTCAGCCGCCTATAGTGACTATACGACCCTCTCCGAGATTCAGGCTGATCTGATTGCGCGTAAACGGAACAATGTGCAATGGCGCATTCACGATTTCTTCAAGCCTACTGCCGAACCCGAATAATTGCGTGGAAATAAAGGACTTTTTTTTTTCTTAATCTGCTTTTTCGGACACCTGTTTATTCGGACATTTCCGCAGTCCCCGTGAGGTCCAAATGAACAGTCGGCAACTGTACATGATATGAGCGCAGACTAACAACTATGTTTGAACAAATGGAAATATTGTACAATATGAATCAAATCAATCGCAAGATTGTGGAATCCTACTTCATGCATGTAAACTCTGGTGCATGCGTCAGCCAGACTTCTATCACTCTGCTGGATAAAGAAACGGAGTTTTTGAATGGCAAGATAGGCTAACACCCTTTCACTCTTGTAAGCGTCACTTTACATGCGTTTGCATGTTCTGTATATTTTAGTCTCTTGTTCGAAAAAATAAACCAGTTGTTAGTCTGCGCTCGTACCATGCACTTCCTCTTGTCCTTAGTCCGGGTTGCGCTGCCCACCCCGGGAACATGTTCAGTCACCAACCTGCCCAGTTTGCCGTGTTCGTTGGAGCTGCCATTGCATGCAAAAAGCTGGTCGGGTAGAAGTTTGCCTGGACCTCTGGTGGCAAGGTATTCTCGCAAAATACTGAGACGCGAGATGTGCTAAAGGTCCGAGATCTGTCCGATTTGGACAAGGTGTGTTTCTATGCAACTTATATTGTTGTTGTTTTTGTCATGGACAGATCTGTGATATGTCAATATTATAACAATGATAGTCTCACCTCAACTTACTGCTCAGACATAGCTGGGTTTTCGACAATTCATCTCAATGTCCGTAACATGAAGAATTAGGAAGACTGCCTAAATTTGTTTTTTGAATCATTAAAAGTAAACTTTGATGCAATTCTATTTACACAGACTTGGTTGGACACTAATGATGAACACGTTCCCCTCCCTGGTTACAACTATAATGGTCTATTTAGGTCGAGCGGCAGAGGCGGTGGTGTTGCAGTATATGTTAAAAGTTGCTATCCACATAGTGTAATAGAAGATTTTTCAATCACAACTCCCAATGTTGAATGTATGGTTGTAGCCCTGCCCATACTATGGTTGCAACAGTATACAGACCACCTGCTGGCAACAGATTACAATTTTCCCACTTCTTAGAAAGTCAAATGGAATTCCTAACGTCCACCAAGCTTCCGGTTGTTCTTATGGGTGATGTCAGCGTAAACCTAATTTCCAATGATAATATAACACGGGAACTAAATAGTATTGTACATACATATGTCTGTTCGAACATTAAGTTACCCACATGGGTAACTGCAACCACTTCTAGTTTACTGGATATCTGCGCCACAAATGTATTATTTCTGAAACTGCGTCTGGTGTGCTGGTCAACAACAATAGTGACTATTTGCCTGTTTTCTGTTTTGTTCCTATTCAACTATATAAGCCTAAACTGTCCGTGGTAACATATAAGCCTAGAGACATTAGTGAAGAGTCCTTGAGTAAATTCAAATCAGTGATTGACGATGCTTCTTGGGGTACCATATATGAAATGACTGATGTAAACAAATCATACGAAGCTGTCCTCCAAAAATTTATTGGCTGCTACGATGAAGCCTTCCCGTAGAGAGAAAGGAAAACTAAAAGTAAAAAATATATAAAATCATGAATAAAACACTGTATGAGAAAATTAAAAACAGAAATGAAATATACCATAGGTTTATTGAAACTAGAAATCCTGATCTTTTTTCAGAAAACAAGAAATATAGGAACAAACTAAAAAAAAACTGAAAACTGCAAAATCAAATCAGTATGTTGAGCACTTCACGCTGATACGCAATGACGCCAAGAAAGTATGGTGGCAGGCAAATAATTTATTGAATAGGAAAACTCAATCTGGCCTATCAGAGATATACATCTGATGGAATATTGACTGGTTCTGGTTTAGCTACGGCAATGAATGCATTTTTTGTTAATGTTGGCACTGTGGAGCACAGTGACCCAATCTCGTGTAGGACGTACTCAAATCTGATAAACCCGCTATCACACTCTGTTACCTTCTATTCTGCCTCCACCACTGAAGTTGCTAGTTTAATTAGAAACTTAAAGGACAATGCATCAGCAGGGCATGAAGACATCAAGGCATCTCCTCTGAAACATGTATCGATGCCGATATATGACGTCTTGACTTACAGTATTAACCTCATGCTTACAAACAGCACGTTTCCCAATCATTTAAAGGTAGCTCGTGTGTGTCCAGTGTATAAGGGTGGTAATAGAACTGAAATCTCAAATTATTGTCCAATCTCTATACTGCCAATGTTATCTCAAGTGTTTGTGGGAGTAATAAACATTAGGCTAGAAAACCTCTTTAGTAAGCATAACGATATAACCAGCTCACAATATGGATTTGTGAAGTGAAGATCTACTGAATCTACTGATTGTTGTCCATTAAAGAGAAAATAATTGATAATATTGAACGTCGGAAATACACTGTTGGTTTATTTCTTGACTTTTGAAAAACATTTGACTGTGTCCAACATATTTTATTGTATAAATTGACAGATTATGGAGTTCGTGGTATACCTTTGGACTTATCAAGAGTTATTTATTAAGAAGCTTTCACCCGTTGCTATGCGCACCTTATCGGCCAATCGAACAGCCCTGATTGTGAACACTGCAGATGCCTGAAACACTGGAACACATACTGTGCGATTGCCCAGCATATATGCTGGAGCGAAGGACGTTAGAAAGTTTTCTAGCCAGCGTTGGCAGGCAACCCCTGTCGGAGGAAGCTATCCTCGGCCCATGGCCTCGGCCTTTAGTGCGTGCAACTAAAGTGTTGTTGAAGTTTCTGCAGGACACCAAGCATGACGAGCGGCTCCAGCCAGGCAACTGTCTCATGTACATAAGCACTCACCACTTCATCCCAGTACTTTCACTCCCCTCTTCCCCAGTGCAGAGTAGCAGACTAGAGCACACTAGCTCAGGTCGACCGTCTTTCCTGTCAATAAATTTTATTCTATATATATTTGTGCAACAAGCTTCAGTTTGTAAGATGCAATCACTGCTCCTCTGCTCCCATGGTTATACAGCAAGTTGTTCCCCAGGGATCAATTTTAGGGCTATTATTCTTCATAGTATATATTAATGATATAACTAATATTCCTGGCTCACCCGATCTGGTAATGTATGCTGATGACATCAATGCCTTTTTCACTGACTGTTCATTAACTAAATTAGAAATAAGGGTCAATAATTATTTATATAAATGGGGAACTTGGTTGATGGCAAATAAGCTAAGTATGAATCTTACTAAAACAACACATATTTAGGCCGATTAATACTACTGAACGGAGTAGTGTACTTATTAAATATAAAAACAATATGATAAAACAAGTTGCCAATCACAAGTGTCTAGGTGTTTGGTTTAATAAAAACCTTTCATGGAATGCTCATGTTTTTAATTTAGTAAAAGGTTTGAGTAAAACTATATGATGTCTTTATAAGGTTACTAATTTAACACCCACATGGCTCAAAATTTCTATGTGCTATGCTCTTTTTTTATTCCAAAATATATTGTAGTCTTGTGTGGGGAACCACTTCATCTGGAAACTTCAGTAGGTTGCATGTTCTGCAAAAAAAAAAAAGCCCTTAGAGCCATTGAAGGTTATTATGGCAGACTGCGGGATTTGCCTACAGAACCTTTATTCACGAAATATACAATTCCACCTACGCATCAAATTTATTACTATCGTCTACTGCAATATATTCGCCAAAACAAACTTTATGCCACTCTACCGACAGGCCTGCCGTAACTTACTATCTGAGAACACGTACAAAATTAGTACCTATCACTCGGACTAACTACGGTAGACAGAACTTAACCTTTTAGGCCAGGAGCGTAGACTGTTGGGCCAGTTGGTGCATCATGTAGTGTCGTTGAGAGGAAATACGGGTGGCAAGAAACGGAGTGGACAGGACAGACGCTCAGTATGACAAATGGTACCTTTCGGGTACCATTTGTCATCAATAAAACTTCACCAGATGTAGACTTCTCGACTTCAGCAAAGGTTTTTAAAAATATCAAGCAATACTTGAATGAATACCCTATATAGTTGTACTTGCTGTAGTATTGTACATGTTGTAGGACAAGTTCTTTTTGTGTGTGTGTGATCTTTTCTATGTATATTCAGTTATTGTATTGATGCCACATCATAGTTGTTTTCTATGTACATAACCAATGTATTTTCTGTTATATTTTATGAAGTTGTGTATTTGATTTACACATATTTTGTTGTTATATATACATTGGATGAGTGTGCTGCTGTCTGTAACAGGGAGCCAAGGACCAGTCAGGCCTACCGCCTTTTGCCATGGCTTCCCCTTTCATTTAAAGTAAATAAACATCAAATCAAATAAACTGCAGATGATGTTGTTCGAGACACCAGTGATAATGGCAATGGCTCAGAGTATACCGTGTTCAATGGCTTTTAGACAGATTCTGAATAGGCCAAGTAAGGGCTTTGTAAAATAAGAGCCTTTCGCTTGTGTTATACATTTCTTTTTCATCGTATTTCAAGACATGTCATGGGGGAATGGGGGATGTGTTTATGGAATCCACATGTAACTTGTGCACCCCCCTGCTAAGGCCCCAAAGTGAAGAAAACAAGGTTTACAAATCATGCAAATAAATATGGTGTATTAGATTGGGGCTGTGCCTCCCCTTCCTTGTTTCTATGCACCTGCTGAACATCATGCGCTGCAAGTAATGTCACACAAGATTGAGTTTGAGCTGCCATTGGGGATACTGGTGTGTTTCTGCAGATCTTTCCCCGATGCAGACTTAAACTGAGTTACTAGGGACCTACAAGCCCAAGTAAAACCCCAGAAAATTTGTGATGCTGCCTGCATAACAACTAAAACTAGGAAAGGAGGCAGGCTCACTGTAACCCTGAGTTCGAGAGGTAGACGTATGGACTTTAATTGTTGAGTGGCATTAGGAACTGACGACCAGTAACTGAAAACTATGCTTTTCTCTAGTGTTACATCAGTCGGTCCAGTCACCTGGTTTGATCATAATTCTGTCCAGTTAATAAAACGTTGAGTGATCTTTACATCCCCCATCCCCACAAGAGAGAGGGTTTCAAATCGGCCGAGCTTTTTTTTTTTTTTTTTGAAGGGGGGGGGGGGATATTACGGAACTTAACTGAACTACTGGGGCGCAGTAGAACTTTTTTTCTGACTGCACCACACATTTTCTGTATCACGCGGTTAGTGTTTGCATGCTTTTCCCCGCAGAGGCCTGCGGCAGCCAACAGAACGGCGCGCCACTGGTGCAGACGAATCAAGGAGACGTGATGCATAGCTGACGCACGAGTCTCCGATCGGCCAGAGGGAGCACATGTGCGCTCAGCAACACGACTACTCGCGAACATAGTCGGGGATCAAAAACAGTGCATGAAGAGAAGCAGTGGGATGTGCTTTTCAAACCCTTTGGTTAGTCATTTTTCACGCTGTTTCGTAAATGCCTTCTTATTGTCTTTTTTTTTTATTTCTTTTTCTCACAACCAGCCCACTCCGGCACCTTTACTGAGAACGCTGCCTCTTACAGCTAGATTCTGACTACGACCACAGCTAACACTAGGCCGCTCCCTGTCGAGCAGTCAGAAATAATACTGCGCAGTGACAAAATGCTCCAAGAGTCGAATACTCACCCATTCAGGACATTTCGTACACCTTTCGGCAGCGCACGCCAAGAACTAGACGCCATCTTGTTACACTATGCACGTAAACTGGATTGATTTTAAGAACAGAAACCAAAAGTGTCTTCAAAAATCTACAACCGCTAGAGTGGAGAGTGGACTGAACAGCAGCTTCCTAAGAATAAGAATGTTGCAGAGCGCAATTTGGTAGTGGTAGCGGCGGGGCTAAATGATGTCCCGAATGGTGAAGCCGCAAAAGTAGTGGAAAGATCAGCGGAGAGAGTTGACGATTTGAGGGCGATAGCACAGTAAGTCCAGATCGTGGTATGCACAGTGCCGGAGGTGCAAGGACGGAACGGAGAAATTACCAAGGACGTTGTTGCTGTTAATCGGGAGATAAGAAAGCTAAGCCAGGAGAAAGGCTTTGAAGTGGCAGACATAAACAGAAGTGCATAGAGCAGGCTTTGGCGGAGGCTTTACACGAAATGGCATGGATAGGAGGCGAGATCGGCTGGCGCCTGGCAGGCAGGGCAGTAGTTTTGTTAGGGGGATCCACT
Organism: Dermacentor andersoni; assembly: GCF_023375885.2. Classification (NCBI taxonomy): domain Eukaryota; kingdom Metazoa; phylum Arthropoda; class Arachnida; order Ixodida; family Ixodidae; genus Dermacentor; species Dermacentor andersoni. The sequence goes on from NC_092820.1 coordinate 12,250,299, forward strand.
TCGGCTCAGGGCATAGAGGTAGGTAGGAACAGTGTATAAAGTGCAACTATAGACGAGGCAACCTAAAGTTTGCTCGCGCGGCACCAGCGCCGAATGCTCCCCTAGCGGACCGATGGAAGTTTCGAGGGTCGTCGCTGCGCGAGCGCGCGCCCGTGATCTGTTCGGCGGGAGCGCTCGTGCTGGCTCGGGCGCGTTGTTTTTGCGATGGCGAGTGCGACCTCATCAGCAAGGAAAGGTGGCACGCAATACTGCTGTATTGTTGATTACCATAACAGCCTCGAAAACACGAAAGGTTGAACGCCGCCCGTGAAATTCTACAGATTTCCGGGGAAGTGGTACGAGAAGGTCAGACGACAAGCATGGATAATTGCAGTGCGCCGAGTCAAGTAAGCACCATACTTTCGTATTCGCGTGCAATATCGCGGCTGCTCGATGAAGCGGAATAGTGATATGCCTGTTTTTAGCGCCCAACCGTTTGTTTAGTCATGCCGCGTTGTTGAATTGTGTTGACATCCGCTGCTTGTTAGCGGTAAATGCATGCGTATTGCGACGCTGAGCTTGACGACGCGAGCTCGATTCCCGGCCACAGCGGCCGCATTTCGAGGGGGCGAAGTGCAAGAACGCCCTTGTTACCGCGTGCTTTGATTTTTGTGCACGTTAAAGAACCCCCGGAGGTAATAAGTATTCCTGAGACTAACCATTACAGCGTGCCTCATAATGATTTAGTGGTTTTGCATGGTTTTGGCAGTTAAAACCCCCGAATTTATTTGATTCTACTGTGCCTTCACTCGCAATCGGCATGGACGAGCTTTAGAGAATTATTTCCATTTTCCAAACACTGCAACTTAATTTACTAGTTGTGCAGGTAACGAAAGGGGACGCGCGCTAGTTTTGTCTGATAGCAGACAGCATTTAATGCAAGCCGCGGTCGTCGCGTGCGTCGGTAAGCGGCAGATCGGAAAGCAGCCGATCGAGACGTGCGCGTTATGTTTGTTGTTTGGCCATGCTTTCTAAGTTCACAATATCCAAGCTTGCTTTAAGGCAATTACCACCTTGCACATTCTTGCTGATTCACTCTTCCTGCCAAAAACCTTCGTTTCCTGTAGTAGCCGGCCATCGGTGCAAGCTTACTTTAGCTGTTCGCCCGACGAGGCACTAGATTTGCTTTGGTGAGGCATGTATCTCTAATGCTTGCGCTCGTGCTGTTGGAGGCCTGTTAACGTGGTCTGGGTTCATTTCGCGGAGCAGTCTGTACGAGCCGATCCTCATTAGCAGTGAAAACGCACCTTGCTGATTAATGCGATGAGTTGCAATGACTCCAACATCTGCATTGAATAAGGCGTGATATACACTAAATATTTATTGCAGCATGATTCAAAGCAATATGCGCCTATGTAGTATTTAAATTGTTAATTTTGAGCAGATGTGTGTTTTGGCTGTTGTGTTCTAGGATTTCGTGTATCCTGGGAAGGAAACTGCTTTAGTGTTCTGGTGAAGCAGCGTACTGACCAGGACAAGGCAGACACACACATGAATACAAGACACTCGCTGTGCTTGTGTCTCTCCTATTTGTACTGGTCAGTGCGCTGCTTCACCAACACGGTATGATGATTAATCACCAACTCGCCCAACTTCCCACATTACTGCGTTAGCTTTATAATGCAGTTCTCTTCGTGCCACGCAGTGACGTTATTGGGGCAAGAAATAGGCATCACAAGTTACAGGCACTAGCATCTCCGAATCACCATGTATTAAAGGCATGTACAGTTTGCCAAAAACAGCTTAATTTGTGATTTGCCTGAACCTAAGCCTGAGAGTGTATAATGAGCTATAGGCTAGGCCACGTTGTTGAAGGTGGGAAGATGGTCTTTCTCGTTAGTAACGTTCCATGCTCATTTGTGCCTAATACATGTGTTCTTTCTGTGCTCGCAGTGCTGATGACACTCTCAGGGAGCCATCCAAAAGCATGCGAATTTACAAAAACAAGCAGGCTTTGCGAAGCAATGACATCGATAACGCTTGCCGTTGTTCGCTGACAGCTCCGCGCAAATCAGAACGAACACAAACATGTAATTTACTAATGCTCCAGCCAAGAAATTTAGCAGCAAAAGCGGGAAGCACAAAATGAGAGCAGCCGTGTGCGCGCACTCAGCTACCGAGGAAACTAACGGCAATCGTCACCGTCCCTCCACATCTCTGCAAGTATGCATGACCGCTTTGTGCCTGCATCATATAGAAATAAAGTGGCTAAACTTGTGAACTTGGTGTATACCTCTAAATCGACATCGTATACGATCTTGGACACCTGTGACACGCACTTGGCTTTCACTGTCACATCACCGTCCACGATTTGTTGAACGCCGTACACGTGCGGAAGCAGACGCTCCCCTTTCGTGAGGTTGCCGCCACGAAAGAATCTGTCCGCGTCGGCAGCCTTCTTGAAACCGCATTGCAATCTCTGCGTCGCTGTTGCGCAAGCAGGCGATCTGCCGCCGTCGAAAACTGAGCGCCGTGAGAACGAGCAGCGTAGAAACGCGCGGGCGAACCGGTGTAAACAAAGCGGAGACCGCGCCACGGCACGACCGCGCTGCATCACGTTTCCACATTGGGGGCGCTGTCAGGAGGCGCAGTAGCGCCGCCTGGCCATGGTTTTCTCGTCTATAGAAGCTGTCGCCAATAAAATTGCCACTAGGAGGTCCAGGAAGAAAACTACAACAAAGAAATTTAACACCAGGATCAGGTACATAAACATGCAAGGCGGTAGAAAGAGAGCGAAGTAGTTAGGAATAGAAGAGCAGTTAAAGGACGAAGAAGTAGGTGTATACGCGCCAGGCACGTGCCCAAGGGGGGCTTTCCCCGAAATTAAGCGGCACAACCCCCCCCCCCCCCCTCCCCTCCCACGCCACCAATCCTCACACACATTCCTACAGCGCCGCCAAATCAATGTTCAGACTTGACAGCTATTCGGTGGTCAACATTTTGCTGCCTTTTTCACACCTTTTGGATGACGGTATTTATCGGCATATCCTAGGGTGTGAAGGTCAGTTTTCTCATCGATTCAGTGCCCACGCGATTAACGAGATGCCTTCAGTTGTCACCACCTATTCAACGGTCACGCGCATGGATGTTAATTGCTTCGTTAGTTCAACCTTCTTTGTTTAGACTGATCCAGGGACGAGTAAAGGGATTCGGTTCGTAGTCAGCTGGCCTGTATGCTTTAGGAACGAGTTGCAGCCGGAGAAAACGCCAGTTGAGTTTACCTTTTCCTTTTGCTTCATTATTTCCTCGAGTGGCAGCTTTCCGCGACACTGGCAGATCGTCGGAACCATGCATATACCCGCGATATGGGTTAAATAAAGTGCAAATGAAAATAATGCGAAACAGCGTCCATCATCAAACCCTGCAATAACCCTTAAACTCATAAGCAATATGACTATCGATCACCCATTACCTCGTCTGGTCTTTCCTTAATTGTACAGCATTTCTTGTGCAAAATTGGCAACTGGAAACAAGAGTCGCAAATAACAAGGAGTTGAGAAATTAAACCAAGGCAACAGCAAAACAGGAAGGAAAACCCAAAATTAACAAATTTGCCCATTGTTCATGAAAATATTTATGGATCAATATCTTTTTATTTAAAAAGGAAGTGGAGAAAACGCTGACGTAAGTGGATAACAATTCTGTGTTACAGTGTACTAGAATGGGGCTCTTGCATTGCCCAGGGGGCGCTGCGAAAAAGGTGCTAAAAAGCGCCCTCTGTCCTAAAATGGGTCGTACCAAGCTCGGTCGTCTGCTTCGGAAAGCACATTTACAATATGGACCCGCCACTTTCGGTTGTGTTGTATCACGGCCTGCAGCGAATATCGGGCGCCGAAGATTTTTTCAGGAGTGGCACGCTGCGTAAAGGCAAAAAATTATGCAGTGCCGAATACGTGTATGCCGTTCAAGAATTAAGCGGCGAAGTTTTAGCGCGGTGTCAATCGCAAGTGAAGCGAGTCGCGTACGAAGTGGAACTTCAGGTAAGGTTTGCACGCTGCTAGATTCAGGCGCACAAACACAAGGAAATGCTTCCTATAAACGAATCCACAGCAGCGATAAGTAAACATCATAGAACAGCTTGAGCACACGACGGTACGCGCCGCGACGGCAGCGGTCTTTCAGCATGCCGCGATGTACGAACTGCTCGAGCGCACAATCGTACGCGCCGCGACGGCAGCGGTCTTTCGACATGCCGCGAAACGCCGGGTCTCCTGCAGTCTTTGTTGACTGCATGCCGCTAAACAAGTAGTTATGCCTGCGTTGTAGTAGCGGCCATCTGTCCCTTTTAGTAACTGGTAATAAGTGACGCAATGCATATGAGCTCGCACGTACGTGCGAATCTCGCTGCAGCGCGAGCTCGTGCGCTGCTCGCTTGATGTAACTTTTAATGATAACGCTCGAAAATCGATCTGCTGTAATCAATACTATCTTGCTGCGCTGCCAGGTCAAGTATGAGCACATTTAACTCTCTAACCTGTGCTGCTCGTAGTGGGGTAGTGAATTGTCACCGAATCAGCCCGGCCATCTGTGGTCATTTGCACACACCTGGGCACTTCACCACTTCGCACCGGTCGAATTGTTAATTGTCGCTGTGGCCGGGTTTCGAATCGTGAATCACCAGCCATGCCTGCTGCTATGTCGGTCTGCCGTCGGGACTGTAGGTGCAAAAGACCAAATTTTAGAACGCAGATCTATAATCAAGCAAGCTTCAAGACAGGTGAAGCAGTCAGCATGGCGCGAAGTTTCGCTTACCCAGCGCGACGAACTGCAGTTATACAGCGCGCCCGACGCTCCGCTTCGTGAGGCCTTGAAGGGAAACGATAGAATCGGATGTTGGGATTCAAGCCTTCTTGTTCATGGCAGCCCACGACGCAGCAGTATCGACGGTGATGCTTTTTCGATGCTGAGCTAGGTCCCTCCGGATCGGCGTCGCCGATTCCTTCTGCTTCCAGCATTACGTCCCACGGCACACGGAGAGTCCGTTTTCGTTAAACTATAGGCTGCGACCAGCTCGCAGCGTGGTCGGCGTAGTCTGTGAGAAGTGACGAGCCTTTTCGCACTCGCAACAGGGCAGAAAAAAGTGCGAATCGACGCAAAACTCGGCCTAGAAACGTGCTTCGCCACAGCCAGGGCTCAGTACGACCCAAGCTTGTACGACCCAGATGTCGTTTCCCGCGCCGCCACCAGGCGCCGCCACTATACATCAAACTCCAGCGCAAGACGCCCATAGGGGCAGTGTGGTTAGACGGCGGAGCGCGCCACGCACTGCTTTGAAGCCGGGGGCGTAGACAGGTCCCGGATGACCGTGTGTTGCGACCGGTTGCAGCGTGCTTGCTCTGAAGGGATTCCTCGAATTTCTGCCTCGTTGGGAGTCACATGCAAAAGGATTGCCATTTGTTGGGCGTGTTGGTAAACTGACTTGGAAAATATATTTAGCGCCAGCGAATGAGGACAGAAGGGAGACGACACCACAATGCGCTAACTTCAGCAACTTGATTTTCAGGAAACACCCGCCTATTTAACTGTGCATGGGTTAAATAGGTGGGTTGAAGTTAGCGCATTGTGGTGTCGTCTCTCTTCTGTCCTTGTTCGCTAGCGCTAAATATTCTTTCCAATGTATAAGGACTTTGCCGCTTCTTGAGCCAGTCGACGGCAGATGGGCTCCGTGTGACATTGAGCAGCACTTTGGCTCGGTTATAATACTTGGGAAGAGAGGGTTTTCAATACCTATTGATATCTAGACTAAGCCAATATAAGTTGTAGGACTTCTTGTGAGGCAGTCGTGAGGATCCAACGGTCACCCAGTGCCGTCTCAGTTTTTGATGGTTGTGAATTGCCTGTCTTTTTATAACTTGGCGAAGGCAATGCAAACAGGGAACACAAGAGGTCAGTGAAGATTTGGTATCGTTACCTCACTCACCTGATAATTATGACAAGGAAGGGGACGTTGCGTCACTTGAGTTAGTTGAAGCTGGAAATCTAACGCTGGTAGAGCAGAGCTGAACAGTACTCCGGCAGAGCACCGGGCTTATGTGGAGAAAAGGAGCGATGACCGCCTCATCCATTATATATGGCAGGGTATGTCGAGCAGACATTTTTACTCGCAACAAATGTGGGGAATGCCGCTCTCTTCTTTTGCAGAACTCTAGTGTCAGTAGCAGAGTCTCGATCAAAATTCACAAATTTATTACAGCTGGGGGAGGATTGCTGTATCCCTCCAAGTGGCTTTTTGAAGTACTAAAGAAACTTGAGGGAATATATTTACAACCTTCTCCAGCAAAGAGGAGCCTTGCAGTGACAGCATAGCTGATGTCATGATTCTAGCTAGTGAAAGCTTTAAATTTAATTGACTATGCCATAGGCTGCAAAATACACGCTGATAATTTCACATCAGCAGTTGTGCGTTTTTATGTCCTAACAAGGCTGCACTTTTATGTTAAAGGGCTTAATCAGTGAAGAGAAGCACGACGAAAAAAGAAGTTGCACTTTAATGTTGGCTGCAATTGTGCAACACATGTATGCTGATCTTTGTTTTATCTGAATGCACCACTTTTTCTGGTGCATTCAAAAAGCTAATTTTGTGAATATAATTAAGAAATGAATTAAGGAATTCATTTGCGCATATTAATTCCGCTGTAGGTCTCCTTTGTTTGGGATGGAATGTACTCGCACTGTTTTTCTGTGTTTTGGCATACTGTGTGTAGTTTTGCAGAGATCCCTTTTACTTGGCGTCTTTCCGACCTGTTTAATTCCTTTCATAGAAATGTAGGATGTCGTTGTGTCTCATACTCGCACATGAGTCTGACGTTCAGGAGCACTTCATCATGTAAAAAAAAAATCACGAATAAACTGTGCAAATGTAGTTGCGGGGGGTTCGCCAAACAGAATGAAAGAACGAGGGACAAATGTTTATCGCGAAAAAAGGCAAATGCCAAGCAGGTAAGCTCTTTGGCTTTGGGCTATGTACATACATATTGTTTTGCCTTCTCTTCTACAACAGCGGCTGAGGAACTAAGCGCTTGACGTTGGGTCGCGGATGCCGCGGCCGCTTTCTTTATGAATGCGAACCGCAAAAGAAAATGTGTGCACCTGGAATCCAGGTTGGTTATAATCAATTCGATGTCCTTTACTACGGCGTTATTTCCAGCCAAGTTTTCCGTCCGAATAATTTCTGGTTACGTGGAAGCGTGGCTCAAAAGAAATTTAACGGCTTTACGCCACTACTTCGGTGTCTGCAAAACATTTGCTGTCAGGTTAATAAATCCGTCTAATGGGCGTTGAGATGCGCTAGGAGTGCACATATAATTCACCTATTATACGAAGTGAGTTCATATAATACATGAACTCACTTCCACCGAGCATTTGCACGTCTATTTGACTGCGACAGAAAATGATCATAAAAATGTCAACATGCATCGCTGGCGCTGCGCCATCCGTTCCGTACAGCCCATGTTCCTACAGCACCATCTCGAGCTATCTACATGAAGCGCCTCAGCGGCGAGCACTGCCTGAACACACTGCCCCTATTCTAGTACACTGTATCTGTGTATATTGAATGACACTTCTGCAGGTGTCAGTCGAGCCGCCTGACGTAGCTACTTCTCTGCTGTGGTTATGTAGGTGTTTTTCTAACCTTCCTCGGCGGGCGCAGTACGTCTAGAACCGCAGCGTCCTGCGCTCTACGCGGTTGTACGATATTGGCGGCCACTCATCATTACGCAGCTTCCCAAATAACAGTACGAGTCGGTTTTGGCACTCCACTAGCAGTAAATAAGGGATCCAAAAGACTGTGACTGCTCCGCAAATATAAATTTCTCTATAATTCTTCCAGAGCTAATTATAAAAAAACGCCACTATAGTCGGATACAACTTAAGTCTGCAGTGAAGCCCCGTGCACGCCCTCATAACCGCCAGCCACTGTTCCTCCGCGATGCTGCAAATAATTTGTACTTCAAACTTTTCCTGTTACCCAAATAAGGCGGTAACCACAAAAATAAAATTATTAGCGCGTAATTTTATACATTTTTCCTCGCCTATTATAGTGGAATGGCGAAAGCATAATTCTTTATTGAAGTGAAATAAAATGCTTCCTTCGCTGCAGCTATTTATTGTCAAGTTTCACTTCAGTTGGCAGTGAAGTTTCATGAGGAAAACGGGCTCAGCAGTGAAATGAACCGTACCGCAGACTTTTGAACTTTTAATTAATTGTGGAGTTTTATGTGCCAAAACCACGATCTGATAATAAGGCACGCCGTAGTGGGGGACTCCAGAAATATGGACCACCTGGGGTTCTTTAACGTGCACCTAAATCTAAGTAGACGGGTGTTTTCGCATTTCGTCGCCATAGAAATGCGGCCGTCGTGGCCGGGATTCGATCCCGCGACCTCGTGCTTAGCAGCCCAACACTATAGCCACCAAGCAACAACTGCGGGTAGACTTTTGAAGAGAGAGATGCTCGGACTCCATACGCTTTGTCCATGTCTGTTGCACCCCCCCCCCCCCCTTGCTTCTGTCGATTAAAAGACTCTTCAAGAACAGCAGGCGCTCTGGAGGTATCAGGTACGACGCCATTTTGAAAAGGCCGCATGACGACGATTTTGTTTGCTTCTGTGGTTGGCTGGCGGAGTAATACAACCCCTCGTGGTCCGTATGCCTTGGTATAAAAATCTCTATTAGCGGCGAGAATTTGGAGTGGCGCCCTCTCGCGAGTGACGTCACGGCCAGAACGCCGCTCGCTCCAGCTCGCTGTGCTGCCGCGCGCGCTCGTTTTCTTGGTGCGTGCTTGGGTTATTGGCGGCTTGAGCCGTACTTACAGAAGGTTATTTCGGATTATTTCTGTTGCCATGCGTAGACCGCAGTTTCTTCTTTGAAACCGCGTGCGTCATGAAAATTTGCGACTTGGATATCGCAAGCTATGTAGTGCTGAAGGGGTCTACTGGTCTTGCAATGCATATATGCACCCTGTCTGTCCATAAATTTTGCTTAAAAATAACGTCTGCAAGTTCAACACGCGAAGTCATTTATGATACTCCTCTAAACACTTACCATTCCCTTATTACTTAAGTATGAGGGACATAGCATTTTAAATGAAAAGAATACTTTGATATTTTCTGTCAATATCATAAATCCATGTTAGAAAGACACTGCCCAGCGAAGCTTTCATCATAATTCTTTTCACTCTCGTGAGTTGTTTTAATCAAATGTGGCAGCTGTATTAAGGCATAAATGGAAGAGATAGGCGCGCATTTTGCGTGAAAAGGTTTGGTACTACTTCACCGTTCTCTGAAATAGGCACCCAGAAACGCATTGGCTGTTAACACGACGCCGCATCGTGTATAGTATATAAATACTTCACGAATATCATAACAGCAATCACATGAAAGAAAATTTAATGTTTAAGATCGAGAACCAATCTAATGCAAGCGATGAAATGTGTCATAGTGACCCTCAGTAGCTTTTGTCGACGATATGGCACACCCCTCCCGCAACGGAAGAAACCGACTGTCGTTATGGTGAGGCGCGCATTGTTCGCGAAACCCAGCCGTTCACTACAACTTCGAATTGAAACCATGAAGTAGCTCTTTACCGCTCCAATTACAATGCCTATTGGCCCCGAGCTCCACCACTGGAAGAGCTGGCGCCACCGTCGGCGTGACGTGCTATTAGGGATCACGTGGACATTGAGGCCGCGTCGACTGCTTCGGGAGCGTCGAAGCGAGCTGAAAACGAGAGTTTAAATTCCCTCGTACGCTGCGGTCCTCCTTTAGTGGCGAGGTTTTCCCGCTTCAAGTGTCTCCTTTACAACGCTTGAAAACACTACAATAGGTAATGGCTGCCTTTGAAGGCGCGCAACATGGTAGGCTACTGCTCGATGCCGCAATGCAGGACATACGCTACGGAGCCCGGTGTCAGCACACGTAGCCGCAGGACAAGAAGCTGCGTGAAGCTTGGCTCGCGAAACATAAAACCGGCAAGCAGTCATCGGCTACAACTCGAGTATGCAGCAAGCACAGACGCGAGGAAGATTTCTGCTACAGCGCCGGGTCTGCGGAAAACGCGCACTGAGACGCTTGCCCGAGTCCGCTGCACGACCAATGTCATGACAGTTCGGCCTATGAACTTGTCGATGCTATAGATACGGAGTGGACAGGGAGTGGTGAGAAGCACTTACCGCACATGCACAAGCTTCTGCAAAGCTGGCTACTTTGGGGAGAAACTTCCTAAATTTATTCCAACATCCCCTGAAGAGTTCTGGAGGCTAATTTCTCCCAGTAAGCAAATTAATGGTGCTTTCGTCGTAAATGATGTTTTGAGTGATGATAGTGCAGTAATAGCAGATGCATTTAACTTACATTTTAGATCTTTGTTTACGCAAGACAATGGTTCATTGCCACACTTTCATGCTTCATACCCCCTACGCTCTGACGTTACTATTAATGAGAATGGAATACTTAACATGCTGCTTAACCTTGATATTGTCACAGTCGGTAATGTGGGAAGAAGAGGACGCTGATGGTGGTCTTGGAGACGACAAAGAAGAGTTTAGCAGTATCGTGGGTGTGCGCCATCGCATAAGGCATACCATACCATACCTACCTATCGCTCCTCTACGCTTGTTGGCTCAGCCATTAAAAGCCATCTGTAAATAGACGCACGCTTCTTCCTTCCCGTAACATCATTGGTGGACGTGCGGGGTAATCACTTGCGCAAGACGGAGCTCCACAGCGGACGTAACCTGGCCGCCATGTCATCCGAAGGAGAGAGCTCAACCACGGCCCCGTCGTCGCCACCGACGGTCATCCTGGCCCAGCCTCGCGACCCTGGCATGTTTTCCGGGATTGACAACGTTGACGTCGATGACTGGTTACAGAATTATGAACGGGTCAGCGCACACAACAGGTGGGATAACACGCTTATGCTGGCTAATATAATATTCTACCTCAAGAAAACAGCACGGGTCTGGTTCGAAACACATGGAGAAGAGATTACGATTTGGGACCAGTGCAAACAGAAGCTTAGAGATTTGTTCGGCAAACCCGTCGGCCGCCAACGTGCTGCGAAAAAAGACCTTGGGACCCGTGTACAGACGTCCACTGAATCTTACGTGGCGTATATCCAGGACGTCCTCGCTCTTTGCCGCAAAGTAGATAACAATATGGCAGAGGCAGACAAGGTCAGCCACGTCTTAAAAGGCACCGCGGATGACGCGTTTAACCTGCTTGTTTATAAGAACATCACAACGGTAAATGAGATCATTAACGAATGTCGCCGCTTTGAAGACGCGAAGAGTCGCCGCATAGTTCGACAGTTTACGCGTCTACCTAATACCGCAGCTTCATCGACGTGCGAAGACATTTGTCCACCGCGTGAGCCCACCTCCTCCGAGAACGTCGTACGTATCGTTCGGCGAGAAATCGAAGCAGCGTCTCCTGCCACGCCTGTGACGCAGTTTTGACGATTCCCGGCCGCTTGTGTCACTCATTGAGTCGGTCATTCGCCAAGAACTTGCCCATGTAGGTCTTCCATCCATCTGCTCCGCCAGCCGTCCTGACTTTGCTTCGTCTGCTGCCTCTGCCCCTGTTCACCGGAGCCAATACGGTCCATATCCGAGCTATTGCAACCCGGCCGAATGGCGCAGCCATGACGATAGACCCATCTGATTTTACTGTGGACGTGTGGGCCACATCTCTCGCCACTGTCGAAGTTCCTGGCCAGCCCACTCTCGACCAAGCTTTCCCGCCTACCGCCGCTCCCCACTGAATGCTCGCCCGCCATCACTATCCACCGAGGTTGAAGACGCACCTGACAACGCTCGAGCCACCGCGACCAGCCGATCGCCATCACCCCATAGTCGCCGCTCCCGTTCGCCCCAGCTGCGTCACTCTCCATCCCCAGCTTACCGTCGCCGCTCTCCGACGGGAAACTAACTGGGGCAGCTTCTGGAGGTGACGCTGCTTAGAACACCGGCCTGAAATTCCTCTGCTGACCCTGCCTACTAATCGGAACCTTCTGGACGTGGAAGTGGATGGTTTGCCCGTTACAACGCTCATCGACACTGGAGGCCAGATTTCCATCATGAGTGCGGAGCTTCGAACGCGCTTGAAGAAAGTTGCTCCTGCTCCGAGTCGACTGCTCCAGGTCGCCGATGGTGGAACTCCGGCTGTGCTTGGAATGTGTAGTGCGCGTGTCAGTGTCGCCGGTCGCCACACGTCCGTTTTGTTTAGTGTGCTTGAACGTTGCCCTCACAATGTGATCCTCGGACTTGACTTTTTGTCCGCCCATTCTGCTCTGATTGACTGTTCCGCCGGTGTTGTACAACTTGACCTACCCCTACCTGTTCCCATTGACCTTCCTGCTCAAGCTCCAGCTCAGCTTTGTTCCGCGGATTTTATACGCCTGCCATCTCTTGCAGCAACCTGCATCCCTGTTTTAGCCAGCCCACCTGTACCTGACGGAGACTATGTCCTTACTCCCGCGACGTCAGTCCTGCTTTCGCACAATGTCTCCTTCCCACACACCATCGTTTCTGTTGCGGACAATCAGACATGTCTTCCCATCATAAATTTCGGACAGAGCCCACAAGTACTTCCTCGTGGCATGTCTCTTGCCACGTTGTCACCAACGCACGAGTGGCACATTTCTGCTCTATCTGTTGCGCCGTCTTCGTCCAATGCTCATTCTGCGCCTTCTGCATCAGTCCCGACCGATGACTTTACAAAAATGATTGCATCGGACCTCTCGACCCAACAAGCCGCAGAGCTCCGTGGCTTCCTCGAGTCCTTCTCGGACATTTTCGATCTGAACGATCGCCCTTTGCGTCGAACTACGGTCTTGAAGCATCGGATAAATACCGGCGATGCAGCACCTGTTCGCAGGCGCCCATACCGGGTGCCGCCCTCTGAGCGACAGGTTATCCAGAGCGAGGTTGATAAGATGCTTGCCAAAGGGATTATTGAACACTCTTCCAGCACGTGGGCATCCCCTGTTGTTCTCGTCAAAAAGAAGGATAACAGCTGGTGATTCTGTGTTGACTATCGTCATCTAAACACGATCACCAAGAAAGATGTATATCCACTTCCCCACATTGACGATGCTCTGGATTGTCTCCACGGTGCCACTTATTTTTCATCTATAGACCTTCGCTCTGGATATTGGCAAATTGCCGTGGATGAAATGGACCGTGAAAAGACCGCATTCGTCACACCAGACGGCCTATATCAGTTCCGGGTAATGCCATTTGGCTTGTGCAATGCCCCGGCGACCTTAGAACGGATGATGGACATGCTCTTGCGTGGTTTGAAATGGTCCAACTGTTTGTGCTACTTGGATAACGTCATCGTATTCTCCAACTTTTGGGACTCATCTTGAAAGACTTTCATCTGTTCTTTCTGTTTTTCGCACCGCTGGCTTGCAGCTCAACTCGTCCAAGTGCCACTTCGGTCACCGCCAAATAACCATGCTCGGGCACCTCGTCGATTCGTCAGGCATTCGCCCCGACCCCGCTAAAGTTCATGCTGTGCAGAATTTCCCCGTACCAACTTGTGCCAAAGATGTTCGCAGCTTTATGGAGCTATGCTCTTACTTCCGCAGGTTTGTGTAAAATTTCCCCCATGTTGCCCGTCCCCTGACTGACCTCCTGAAGAAAGATGTTCCTTTCTGTTGGGGCTCTGAACAAGCGTCTGCTTTCTCGCAGCTCATCACGCTGCTCACCACACCTCCTATTCTCGCCCATTTTGACGCCTCCGCTCCGACAGAAATCCGCACTGACGCCAGTGGCTACGGCATCGGCGCAGTTTTAGCTCAACGCCAATGTGGGCACGACCGCGTTATCGCCTACGCCAGCCGCCTCCTCTCTCCCGCCGAGCACAATTACTCGATTACTGAGCGCGAGTGCCTCGCCCTCATTTGGGCTGTGGGCAAGTTCCGACCCTACATATATGGTCGGCCATTTACAGTTACAACCGACCACCACGCCCTTTGTTGGCTTTCTTCCCTCAAGGATCCCACCGGACGCCTCGGTCGCTGGGCCCTACGGCTGCAGGAATACACATCCGCTGTAGTCTACAAGTCAGGTCGTCTACATCAGGACGCCGACTGCCTGTCTCGTCATCCCGTCGATGTACGGGACGGTTTAGTGGATGTCGCACCGATCTGCGTTCTTGCGCTCTCTGTCTTGCAAGACATTGGCGCTGAACAACGAGGCGATGAGTCGTTACGCCCCATTATCGAACGCCTGCTTTCTGATCCGTCTGACCCATCCCTTCACATGTTCGTACTACAAAATGGCATCCTGTATCGCCGCAACATGCACCCCGACGGGCCCAAGCTCCTAACCGTCATTCCGTCTCATCTGCAACAGATTGTACTGCAGCAACTGCACGACGTTCCCACTGCTGGACACCTTGGCGTCACGCGGACCTGTGACCGAATTCGGCGACGGTTTTTCTGGCCCCGTCTCAACCACTCCGTCCGGCGCAATGTTGTCGCATGTGAGTCGTGTCAACGCCGGAAAAGACCAGCTGTGCCTCCTGCCGGACTGCTGCAGCCTTTGGATATCCCGGTCGACCCTTTTTTTCGCGTTGGCGTTGACTTCCTCGGACCATTCCCTATATCAAAGGACGGAAATAGGTGGATTGCCGTCGCTACGGACTATACAACTCGCTATGCCATCACTAGAGCCCTACCGACCAGCTGCGCTACAGACGTTGCTGATTTCTTGCTTCACGACGTTATCTTGCACCACGGTGCACCTCGTCAACTTCTCACCGATCGCGGCAGATACTTTCTTGCCAAAGTCATAGACGACCTACTTCGATCATGTGCTACTTAACACAAACTTACTACCGCTTACCATCCTCACACTAACGGTCTTACGGAACGCCTGAACCGCACAATAACTGACATGCTAGCAATGTATGTTTCCTCCGATCATCGCGACTGGGACATTGCTCTACCATTTGTCACGTTCGCCTACAATTCCTCGCGCCACCACACCACTGGCTATTCACCCTTTTATCTCCTCTTCGGCCGTGAGCCGACTTTGCCTTTCGAGACTCTTTTCGACCACACTGGACTCGCCGACAGAGTACTCTCGGGATGTAATAGCCACAGCGATCCAAGCACGCCAGATTGCGCGCATTCGTCTTTCTGCTTCACAGACACGCCAGAAGTGCCGTTACGACGAGCGCCATCACGAAGTGAACTACGAACCAGGTGCTTTTGTGCTAGTTTGGTATCCAACTCGGCGTGTTGGTCTTTCTGAGAAATTCCTCTCGCGATACTATGGCCCTTACCGCATCCTTCGCTAGGTGACCCCTGTCACATATGAAGTGTCTCCGCTGAATGCCGCGGTGCCTTCAACTCTCTCTGACATCATCCACGCCAGCCGTCTCAAACCTTACCTTTCTCAGACCGATGAGCCGCACCAATCAGGTGCTTTTTCCGACGGGTTCATGTCACAGTCGGTAATATGGGAAGAAGAGGACGCTGATGGTGGTCTTGGAGACGACGAAGATGAGTTTAGCAGTATCGCTGCTCTACGCTTGTTGGCTCAGCCATTCAAAGCCATATGTAAATAGACGCACGCTTCTTCCTTCCCGTAACAATATTAAGAAATCAGCTCGTCCTGATGGTTTGCCAAATGAATTCTTAAAGCGTTATGCGCCATGGGTCTCTAAATATCTATCTTTTCTAAATCACTAAATGAAGGCGACATTCCAATCGACTGGAGAACGGCAGCAGTGAAACCTATCTTCAAAAAATGAAAATAAACAGCACGTCCTGAACTATCGTCCTATTTCTTTGATTTCAAGATCATGCAAACTTCTGGAGCATATTGGCGGCGAGGAGTTACGGAGTCGCCATCTGTCGGAAGCGCCTCCCTTGCGTAGTATGAGGGATCACGCGGCGCGCTCCCCGTAGGTTTCGCTTACGGCGCTCAATAAAAATACCACGCGGCAGCCCTCCTGGACATCTATGTAGGTACTCTCAAAACGAGGGAAGTTTTTGACTGTCGATATAGTAATCTTGGGCAAACTGAAAGCACAGAATCGTTTACAGACGCTATCTCTTTACCGAATACGTACAGTGAACGTCACTACGCGTGGTCGCCGCGATGGAGTCTCCCGAACCGGCTTCCTGCGTGAAAGGTCGGCAATCGCTGAGCGCAAGCTATGTGAAATATGTTCTTATAGTGGGCGGTCTGTATAACCAAATGGAGCATAACAGAACGAAGCCTCAATGCGCGCAGCCATCGCATGGGTTCACGGCGACCGGCTGCGCATCTGCATGCACGTCCACGCACAATGTTTTGTTTTCGCTGTGAGCGCATTTCCGCACCGTGCCGGGAGCTTTAGGCCGCAGCATATGAGCATTTCCCAATACACAAGCAACGATTTTTGCGTGGACGCTATCAGAACTGTTCAAAAATAATTTTGTGACTTGGACGCCTACGGCGACTGTGATGTGCTGTCGCGACGATTCAATCTTTTTTTTGGTCTTCAAAATTCTTGGACATTTCAATATTATTTCTCAAGTTGGGTTGCACCGTATGTTTATCGGTCTTCCCAGCGTACGATTTTCCTCTGCTTCTTTTTTGTAATGCAGTGCAATAATTCATAACACAAACATGACCATATGCCATGCCTTTCTTTAATATGCGTCTTACCGCTCCCTTTCCGTTCCAGAGAACTTGCCAGTATCTAGCATCAACAAGTTCATAGACCAAACTGTCCTGACATTAGCCGGGCAGCGGGCGCGTCTCAGTGCGCGTTTTCTGCTACTCACCGAACATCGCGCAGTCCCGGTGCCGTAGCAGGAATCTTCCTCGCGTGTGTGCTTGCTGCATACGCGAGCTGTAGCCGATGGCTGTCCGCCGGTTCTAAATTTCACCAGCCAAGCTTCACGCATCTCCTTGCCCTGCGGCTACGTGTGAATAAGGCTGACACCGGGCTCTGTTGCGTACCTCCGGCACTGCTGCACCAAGGAGTAGCCTACCATGCTTCACGCGTCCAAAGGCAGCCACTACCTATTATAGTAGTTTCAGATGTTGTCAAGCAGACACCCAAGGCGGTAAAGCCGCACCACTTAATCAAAACCGCGGCGCAGGTGCGACTTTAAACTTTCGTTTTCAGCTCGCTTCGGCGCTTCCGAAGCAGCCGACGCGGCCGCTGTGTCGACGTGATCCCTCATGTCACGTCACGCCGACGGTGGCGCCAGCTTTTCCAGTGGTGGAGCTCGAGGCAAATAATACGTAACACGGCCGCCTCGATCACGCGCGCACGGCCAGTCTCGAGGAGTGCGCGCGCTTCTCTTCGCGCGCTCCCCTAGAGACCGGCCGTGGCACGGCGGGGCTGGCTCCATTCGGACGGAGAGGGTGCGGAGAGTGGCGTGCCCGCTCCTTTCGCCTCCCCTGCTATGGCTTCGCGCGAGGCGATTTGCGGCGCCTTGGACGTATTGCGTGATGAAGAGTGGCGGAAAACCGCGATGAATACAAAGTCACACAAGAACACCAATGCCTCCTGCGGCTAGGTATTTATTTGCTCCAGACGCTGCGGCCGCATGTTGCCCGAAGCGGGCAGTCATGATGCCATGCGAAACGAGTGCTCTCCGGAAAACAATCATATGTGCGGGTTTGGGCGCAGCAGGCCAATGAAAGCGTGGAAGTATGGAAAGGCATTACTTCTTTATAAAAGAAGCGCCACGTCTCACGAGGCAACGCTGTAGCAATTTTTTTCCCCTGTAAATTCATGAACGTTTGTGCATGACGTACTAGCTCGGTCAGAATGTCTTTACCGGTCAAAAAAAAAAAAAAACAGCCTGGAAGGAAAATGGCAATTGTACTATGAAGAAAATGGGCAGGCGATGTTGCACGCTGAGCTGTCAATTTTATATTCCTTAGGCGAGCTCATCACTGTTCCTCTTGTACGAGAGAATCTGCTCACCTAGAGTCGACAGCCGCGGAGGGCAACGTCCTGTGGCTCTGATTAGTCCGTATACTTGAATATCATGGCTATATTCGTGGTAAAAATTACCAGCATAACAAAGTTAGTGTATGCAGGAATTTATTTACAATAAAAAGTTGTCAGCTCGCGCGCGCTCGAGCTGTTTAAACGCGCAAAACCTTTCGACTGAGCGGCTTAGTGATTAATTTTTTTGTGATAGGCCACTCTGTCCGTAACAAGAGCGGTAATGTTTGATAGGAGAGGCTTCATCAATTTCTTTACCACTATTGAGGATGTGACCGAGGCATGGTCCTCTCTTGCCTCGCATATAAATAGAGGGCAGCTCTCCAGATGCGGCAAAATCATTGCCGTGATCTTCTTGCACACATCGTTTGTGCCAATACGTGGCACTGCGATGTCGATGGCCTTCTTTACTTTTACAAGAACAGCTACAAACTCGCGCTTTGGGAACACCAAACCCCCCCTAGTTCCGTGGTCAATAAGTCTCATCACTGGTGATATTGATGGTCCCGAATCATTCAGTCTTGGGCAGGCGCTGCACATTCTTTGTTCTTCTATCGCTTTCACGACAAAACCGGCGACGTATGCTACTGCAGCGGTTTCCACTGTTGAAGGTGGCCGCTGCACTGAAAAAGAAAAAGTAAGAACAAAGTGCCCATATAAGGACTAAATAAGGAATATGGAGCTCCAATCCCGGCTTGAAAAAGTAATAAGCGCGAAAGGCTATTATAACTGCATGCACAATACATTAAGTCTGCCTACTTACAGGGCATCACTTTCAAGGGCGCCAACATACTGTTGACGTCATCCACGAAACTCGGTGGTTCACAAATGCTAGAAAACAAAACGGTCATGCATCAACGCAGCCTTAGCTGCGTCTCGATCGTATTATGCTACAAGAAACAACGTGCACTGTGCAAACCTGATTTGAGGATATACAGAGACGTACCTTGATTTCCTTGCGGTTTCCTCTGGCTGTCAACACATTTTAGAGCGAAGCTGACACCAGATTGTACACGTGCACTCTCCGATGTATTCGCGTCTCCAAGCATGTGCCATGCCGCCATGCCATGCCATGCCGCCGCGCCGTCGGCAGGGGTTAGAGTTACTGTATATGCTACCATGCTACCTGTGGTAGCATATACAGTAACTCTCGCAGGGGCGGGAGAACAGCGCCGCTCCGCGGCGCGCGAGGAAACTTCTCCGATTACACCTCTCCAATGGGGTGCGCGCCGAATGGGACGGCCGGAGCAGGCCCCGCCGTGCGCGCGTGATCGAGGCGGCCGTGTACGTAATCATATTACTGAGTTCTTTTCAAGAAAAAAAAATATTATCATGCCATCAGCATGGCTTCAGAAAGGGTTTCTCTACATACACACACTTAGTAACTACCGTACACGATTTCGCTAAGGCAATAAATTCAGGTAAGCAGGTTGATGAAATCTTCATGGACTTTGCGAAAGCCTTTGATAAGGTTTCCCACCAAAAGCTACTCCAAAAACTTGATGTTACTCTGGGTAATGCCAAAATTGCTACTTGGCTTTCTGCATATCTTGCAAACCGATATCAATATGTTTCATTTAAAAACCATGCCTCTCGGAGGCTTCTCGTTGAGCCTGGCGTTCCACAGGGTTCGGTGCTCGGACCACTCTTGTTTCTAGTTTTTATTATTGACATCGTTAATGACATTACCGTGAGAATTAGACTATATGCGGATGATTGTGTAATGTATTCAGAAATAGATAGCGTCAGTGACCAACTACGACTAAATGAAGCCTTTGAAAAAGTTGTGAAATGGTGTAGTGACTGGCAAATGGCTATCGATTTTGACAAAATTGTATTTATGAAAATTTCGTGCAAGCTTAGCAATCTGCACTTCCAGTACTCGGCGTGTAATGTCTTGCTATCTGAGGTTGAGCACATAAAATATCTTGGTATTTGGATTTCTAAAGATCTTAGATGGAACAAACACATTCAATTGCAAGTGCAATTCAGCCAATCAAAAGCTTTTCTTTCTCAGGAGGGCTTTGAGACTGACAACACCTGAAGTTCGCTTTCTTGCATTTAACGCAATTGTGCTGCCGCTTTGAGATTACACATCTATAATATGGCATGCTTTCGCTAAAAAAATATAATAATAAAGTAGAAGGAATTTAAAAGCGGGGGGTTCGTTATATATATTGTTACGTAGGAAGACACCGACGAAAAACTATTTACAAGTATATTTACAAGGCAATACGCCGCAGTTGGCCAAGAGGCAACAGCCCGCGCTAGCTTCCAATTGTTGTCGTCGTCTTCTTACTTCTCGGCTCTTCGTCATTGGAAATACTATCCTGTAGCACTACCCCCGGCGGCAAAAGCGCCGTCCCGGAGCGACTAAAGGCCGGAGTCTGAAGCAGTGTAGTAGGTCTTGAGCCTACTGACGTGCACGACATCACTAGATACCAGAGTAGATGACGAGGTTGAGCTCACAGGAGCAATTTCGTACGTCACAGCCGTCACCTGGCGCAGCACGCGGTAGGGCCTTGTGTATCGCGAAAGGAGCTTTTGTGAAAGTCCGACGTGACGAGAGGGCGACCACAAGAGCACGAGTGCACCAGGCGATAACTGTACGTCACGGTGGCGGGCGTTGTACTCACGCTGCTGCGTGGTTTGCGAGTCCGTCAGTCGAGCATGGGCAAGCTGGCGTGCATGGTTGGCGAGGGCGATGGCGTCGCGCGCATACTCGGTTGTTGAGATCGCAGCAGGAGGAAGTACCGTGTCAAGGGGCAAGGTCGGTTCGCGACCGTAGAGTAGATAAAATGGAGAAAATCGGGCGGTGTCGTGCCGGGAAGAATTATAAGCAAACGTGACGTAAGGAAGGGCGACGTCCCAGTCGTGGTGGTCCTTCGAAACGTACTTGGACAGCATGTCGGTAAGAGTACGGTTTAACCGCTCTGTCAGGCCATTGGTTTGAGGATGGTATGAGGTTGTCAGCTTGTGTTGAATAGAGCAGGAGCGCACAATGTCGACGATAACTTTCGAGAGGAAGTTACGACCACGGTCAGTAAGCAGCTGTCGCGCGGTGCCATGCACTAAGATAATGTCACGCAAGAGAAAGTCCGCGACGTCAGTGGCGCAATTGGTAGGGAGAGCCCGTGTGATAGCGTATCGGGTGGCGTAATCAGTTGCGACGGCTACCCATTTGTTCCCAGAGGATGACGTGGGAAAGGGACCGAGGAGGTCTAATCCAACACGAAAGAACGGTTCCACAGGGACGGTGATCGGCTGGAGATGACCGGCAGGTAGCATCTGAGGTGTTTTCCGACGCTGGCAGGGATCACAGGCAGCAACATAGCGTTGGACGGAGCGAGCGAGACCAGGCCAATAGAAGCGCCGGCGGACGCGGTCGTACGTGCGGGTTACCCCAAGATGTCCTGCAGTGGGTGCGTCATGCATCTCAAAGAGCACAGTCTGTCGTAGATGTTTTGGCACGACAAGAAGAAGATCAGGGCCATGAGAGAGGAAGTTCCTTCGGTACAGAATGCCGCCCTGGAGGACATATCGGCGAACGGATGCGTCGGTAGGTGTAGAGCGCAGACGCTCGATGAGTACTCGCAGCGACAGGTCTCGGTACTGCTCATCGGCGATGTTAGCGAAGGCAGACACAGAGAAAATGCCGTTGGCGGTACTACTGTCGGCGTCGTCAGGCTCGTCCACCGGGCAGCGAGACAGGCAGTTAGTGTCCTTGTGTAGTCGGCCAGATTTGTAGGTGACAGAGAACGAATATTCTTGGAGGCGTAAGGCCCAGCGACCAAGTCTTTCGTAGGGTCTTTCAATGAGCATAACCAGCAAAGCGCGTGATGGTCTGTGACAACGGAAAAGGGTCGGCCATATAAGTATGGGCGGAACTTCGCAACCGCCCAAACTAGGGCCAGACACTCACGCTCAGTGACGGAACAGTTGCGCTCCGCGGGCGAGAGGAGCCTGCTGGCGTAAGCGATAACACGGTCTTGGCCACGCTGGCGTTGTGCCAGTACTGCGCCAATTCCGTGACCGCTGGCATCAGTACGGACTTCGGTAGGCGCAGAAGGATCGAAATGGGCCAGAACGGGAGGCGTTCTGAGGAGGTCGATTAGAAGCGAGAATGCAGAGGCCTCGTTATCGCCCCACTGAATAGGGGCGTCTTTTTTCAAAAGCTCGGTTAGTGGTCGTGCTATGGCGGCGAAATTTCTCACGAAACGGCGGAAGTACGAGCAAAGGCCGATGAAGCTGCGCACATCCTAGACACACTTTGGAACAGGGAAGTGCGTAACAGCATGGATCTTGCCTGGGTCCGGTTGCACTCCGTTCGCGTCGAGATGTCCAAGGATGGTAATCTGGCGACGGCCGAATTGGCACTTCGATGCGTTGAGTTGCAGACCGGCTCGCCGAAAAACGTCTAGGACTGCTGAGAGGCGCTCGAGGTGCGCAGCGAATGTTGGGAAGAATACTATAACGTCGTCCAAGTAACACAGGCACGTGGACCATTTCAGACCGTGAAGAAGGGAGTCCTTCTTGCGTTCAAAAGTGGCAGGAGCGTTACATAGACCGAACGGCATCACTTTGAATTGATAAAGACCGTAGGGTGTTACAAAGGCAGTCTTCTCGTGGTCGAGATCGTCCACGGCAATCTGCCAATAGCCGGAGCGAAGGTCACTAGAGGAGAAATAGCGAGCACCGTGGAGGCAGTCAAGGGCGTCATCAATCCGAGGTAGGGGATACACGTCCTTTTTGGTAACCTTGTTAAGGTGCCGATAATCCACGCAAAAGCGCCATGAGCCATCCTTTTTTTGTACCAGCACAACACGTGACGCCCATGGACTACATGACGGTTCAATAATGTTCTTGGCAAGCATTTTGCGAACTTCGGTGTGAATAACTTGACGCTCAGCCGGTGATACTCGATACGGGCGGCGATGAATAGGAGGTGCATCGCCGGTATTAATACGATGTTTCACAGCTGTTGTTTGGGCCAAAGGACGATCGTTAAAGTCAAAAATATCTTGGTAGGAAATCAGAACGCGGTAGAGTGCACGATTCAAGGGGAGTATGGTAGCGCGATTCAAAGACGGGACAAGAGAAGACACAAAGGGACACACACAGCGCTAACTTCCAACACTGTCCCTTTGTGTCTTCTCTTGTCCCGTCTTGGAATCGCGCTACCATACTCCCCTTGAAGATGCGTTATCAAAAGGCCCACATTGCAACCCTCGAGAGTGCACGAACGTGCTCTGACGGCATGTCGGGTGCAATCATTTTCTGTAAGTTGGCGATAGTACAAGTTGCGGACTGCGATGGTAGAGGAGGATCGGCTGAATTGTCGTCTACTGAAATCGAAGCTACAGAGTGATCCTCGAATGAGCAAAGTTGGGCCAGAGACATCCCGCGTGGCAGCACTTGTGTCGTCAAGCTAAAATTGACCACTGGCAGGCAGACGCAATTCGCCGTAATAGATAAAACTGTATGTGGTACTGTGATCCCGTGTGTAAGGAGGACGTCTTGCATATGAGCCGCGATGTAGTGACCGTCGGGGACTGGTGGGGATGACAGGAAGTCAACGTAAGTCAGTGCCGAAGGTGGCAAGCGAACGAAGTCGACGCAACTGACGCGAGTAGGGTGTTGTTCAGCGGGATCCAGAACAGGCAGGTCGAGGCGGAGAGTACTGGCGGAGCAATCGATGAGAGCAGAATGTGCGGAGAGGAAGTCTAAGCCGAGGATGATGTCGTGGGGACAGTGAGCGATGACTGTGAATAGCACGGTAGTGGAGCGATCGGCGAAGGAGACGCGGGCGGTGCACATACCAATTAAAGGGGCTGTTCCGCCATCGGCGACACGGACAACAGGCATCGTGGTGGGCGTGAGTATTTTCCTCAGCCGGTTACGAAGGTCAGCGCTCATTACCGACAAATGCGCCCCAGTGTCTATGAGAGCAGATACAGGAACACCGTCGACTAGCACGTCAAGAAGGTTCAGATGAGTGGGCAACGTCAGGAGAGGATTTGGCGGTGTAGGGAGCAATGCAGCGTCACCTCGAGGCGCTGCATCGTCTAGTTTTCCGGCTGGGAGCGGCGTCCGAAGGGAGTCGGCGAATAGGAGCGACGGGGCTGGGGGGAGCGAGATTGTCGTCGTTGGGGCGAAGGCGAACGAGAATAGGGGCGGTTCGGCGCAGGAGAATCGGTGGCGGCATTATCTGAGCGGGCAGCATAGGGACGAGAAAGGCCACCTGGGGGGCGAGAGTAGGCAGTATATGTAGACTGGTTCGAGGAACTCCAGCTACTGCGACAGTGCCGAGAAATGTGCCCAATTCCATGGCAGTGAAAACAAATTGGCTTGTCGTCTGCAGTGCGCCATTAGGAGGGGTTGCGGAAACGTGGTGGGTAAGAAGGTGCGGGACGGGGCGGAATCGAAGAAGCCGGGTGGGTATCAGGGCGATGGGCCGAGCAGACGGTGTTAATACCCATGTTGGCGAACTCCTGGCGGACAACTGCCTGGATCAGGGAAACAGTGACTGCAGGTGCATTGGAGGGGCTGGAGTTGAAGGCAGCCGGATAGGCGGCCTCGATTTCACGCCGGACAATCCTGGTAACATCGCCAGTCTTGTTGGGACGAGGAGCGTTGGCACAGGAAGATGTCGCTAGGGTGTTGGGCAGACGGGCGAACTGTTGGTCGATTCGTCGGCTTTTAGCGAGTTCCAGGCGGCGGCACTCTTTTATAACTGCATCGACCGTCGCCAGGTCGTTAAATACGAGCAAGTTGAAGGCGTCATCGGTAATGCCTTTGAGGATGTGGGAGACCTTGTCGGACTCAGTCATGTGTGCGTCAACTTTGCGGCACAGAGCCAAGACATCCTGAATGTACGTGCGTAGGGCTCCGTTGACGTCTGCACACGACCGGAAAGCGCCTCTGCGCGGCAAGTCGGTGACCGTAGGGGTTGCCGAACAAGTCTCGGAGCTTTTGCTTAAGCGAATCCCAACTGGTGAACTCATCTTCGTGCGTCCGATACCAAACTCGAGGTGTGCCACCGAGGTAAAAGACTACGTTGGTGAGCATGATAGTAGGGTGCCACCGGTTATTGCGGCTGACGTGTTCGTACAGGCTGATCCAGTCCTCGACGTCTTCCCCATCTTTTGCCGAGAATACGCCAGGAGCACGGGGAGCGGGGAGAGTGATGTAGGTCGTCGAAGTGGCAGCAGGTGTCGGAGCCGGCGGAGTCGAGTTGTCGTCGCCGGGAGCCATGAAGGAAGGCTCGACGTACCATCCACTGCGAAGCTCCGTGACGAGGTACAGGGAACGTCCACCTCCACCAGATATGTTACGTAGGAAGACACCGAGGAAAAGCTATTTACAAGTATATTTAGAAGGCAATATGCCGCAGTTGGCCAAGAGGCAACAGCCCGCGCTAGCTTCCAACCGTCGTCGTCGTCTTCTTACTGCTCGGCTCTTCGTCATTGGAAATACTATCCTGTAGCAATATAACAGCTTTTGGCGCACGTGAATCACAGCTTTGGTAAACAGAGCCAATCTGCCAACTCCAACCCAAAGGAATGGTGTTATCAGATTAAAATTTTTGTTTCAGCTCAATAAGGGATACTACAGCGTAGATATTTCCGAGATTATTTCATTTTCAACGAGTTATGCTACAAGGCAACGGCATGCACTAACAATTACCCCCTTCACTAGCCTCAAAAATTGCTTTGAATACTCATTTTTCCCCAGGGTCGTAACTGAATGGAATCAGCTGTCCAACGATGTGGTGTTGCAGCCATCCGTGAATTTGTTTATGTCCCATATTGTGTAATTTCCATATTTTTCGCATTGTTACATTTGCACTTGCGGTAGATGCATTGATTCACTTGTACTCGAAGCGTATCTTTTATTTCATGATATCTGTATTGTCTTTTTACTAGTACTATGGAAAAGAACTACGACACGACTGTGGACGGCACGATGGACGCGGACAAGAAGACGCAACAGCGTAGGCTTAGCCAGTCACACCAGGAACAGCGTCTAGCCCGAGTCCCACTTCAGTAGCATTGGCGATCCGGCTGCGGCGCTCTGCACGGCGCACTTCTTCCTTACAACTTCCCCCCTCGTTGAAGACGGAGTCGCACAGGAGGCCTAAGGCGTCGTGAGGACGAAGGGCTCGTGATACGACTTGAGCCGATCTACGTGCACAGTTTCGCGGCCTCGGCGACGCAGATCCGTAGGGGGCGTCAGAGGTTCGATGACGTAGTTCACCGGAGAAGTTTGCTGTAGAACCCGGTAGGGCCCATGGTATCGGGATACAAACTTGGAGGAGACACCTGGTGTCGAAGTAGGAGGCACCCACAACCAAACGAGAGCGTCAGGCGAAAACTGGTGGTGGGGGCGCCCATCGTCATGACGAAATTTCTGTAGGGCTTGTTCCTGCGTTGTAAAGGAGCGAGCTAGTTGCCGACAATCTTCTGCATACCGGGCGGCTTCGGAAACAGGTGTACCCTCTGATAAGTCGGGACGGTAAGGAAGAATAGTGTCAATGGGAAATCATGGTTCGCGGCCATATAGAAGAAAGAAGGGAGAAAAGCCCGTCGTTGACTGGGGTGCCGTATTGTAGGCGTACGTGACATAGGGTAGGATGAGGTCCCAGTTGGTGTGGTTGGAGGCGACATACATCGAAAGCATGTCGCCGAGAGTTCGGTTAAAGCGTTCTGTCAATCCGTTTGTTTGCGGGTGATATGCGGTGGTACAGCGATGAATAATGCGGCATTCAGCGAGAAGATCTTGAATGACATCGGCGAGAAAGACGCGGCCACGGTCGGTCAGGAGTTCGCGGGGAGCGCCGTGACGTAGAACGAAGCGTTGAAGGAGGAAGGAGGCAATGTCACAAGCCGTCGCGGCTGGCAGAGCGGCCGTTTCTGCATACCTCGTGAGGTGGTCTACAGCTACAATGACCCAGCGATTGCCAGCAGCTGTGTATGGCAGAGGCCCGTAGAGGTCTATCCCAACCCGGTCAAAGGGTCGCGAAGGGCACGGCAAAGGTTGCATTGATCCAGAAGGGCGGCAAGGATCAGGCTTCCGGCGTTGACATTCTGTACAAGAGCGAATGTACTTTTGCACAAATGTGTACATACCACGCCAATAAAACCTATGACGTAGTCTGGTATAGGTCTTGAAGAGACCAGCGTGTGCGCACTGAGAGTCGGCGTGGAAAGCGGCGCATACATCAGTGTGGAGCTGCCGGGGTTTTACAAGCAGCCATTTGCGGCCGTCGGAACTGTAGTTACGGCGATAGACAATTCCGTCGCGGATGGCGAAGTGCGAAGCTTGTCGGCGTAACGCTCGGGATGGTGGGCGTGTAGGTGAATTGGAGATGTAATCTATGAAAGATGAAATCCAGGAGTCCTTGCGCTTCTCCAAAGCCATGTCGACAGAAGTGAATGGAAGTGGGTCGTCTAGGACGGACACACTGACAATGTCGGCGTGGACAGGCGAGCGCGAAAGAGCATCGGCATCGGCGTGCTTCTTGCCTGAGCGGTAGAGAACCCGGATATCGTACTCTTGGAGCCTCAGTGCCCACCGGGCTAGGCGGCTGCAGGGATCCTTGAGAGACGACAACCAGCAAAGTGCGTGGTGATCGGTAACGACATCGAAGGACCGGCCGTACAGGTATGGGCGAAATTTTGTGATGGCCCAGATGATCGCGAGACATTCTTTTTCCGTGACAGAATGTAATTTTTGTTTTGTTTGCCCTGCTAATCATGTCATAATGATGTATCCCCATCCTGCAAAAATCCCGTAACGGGATTGCAGTATTTGTGAATAAATAAATAAATAAATAAATAAATAAATAAATAAATAAGAAAAAAGCATGGCATATGGTCATGTTTGTGTTATGAATTAATGCACTGGATTACAAAAAAGAAACAGCCGGAAATCGCACACTGAGAACACCGATAAACATACAGTGCGACGCAACGCGAGAAATAATATTGAAACGTCCAAGAATTTAGAAGACAAAAAAAAAAGATTGAATCGTCGCGACGGCACGTCACAGTCCCCGTAGGTGTCGAAGTCTCTACAATGAAATTATTTTTGAACAGCTCTGATAACGCCCATGCAACAATGGTTGCTTGTATACTGTCAAATGCTCATATTCTGCGGCCTAAAGCTCATGCCACGGTGCGAAAACGCGCCCGCGGCGAAAGCGAAACAGTGCGCGGACAAGCATGCAGACGCGCAGTCGGTCGCTGTGAATCTGTGCGATCGCTGCATTGAGACTTCATTCTATTACGCTCCATTTAGTTATACAAACACTATAAGAACATATTTCACATAGTTTGCCCTCAGCGTTTACCTACCTTTCAAGCAAGAAGCCGGTTCGGGAGACTCCATCGCGGCGACGGCGCGCAGTGGCGTTCACTGTACGTATTCGGTAAAGAGATGGCGTCTGTAAACGATTCTGTGCTTTCAGTTTGGCCAATATTATTATTTAGACAGTAAAAACTTCTCTCGTTTCGAAAGTACTGACAGAAATGTCTGGGAGAGTTCGCGCGCGGTGTTTTCAGTGAGCGCTGACAGCAAAACCTATGGGGAGCGCGCCACGTGATCTCTCATAATACGCCATGGAGCGAGGCGCTTCCGATAGATGGCGACTTCGTAACTCCTTGCTGCCAATAGCATACTCGAGGCACTACAGCGCAACTTAGGCTGCGTTGAAATGGAAAATGCAAACACGTTCTGCCTCAACATGACTCGATCCTGCGTTGTTTAATTACACAGACTGAAAACTATGTGCTTCGTCAGTGCACAAAAGAAAACCTCGCCTACCCGCCTCTTAAAGAAGACACCACTAGTCTCAAATGAACACTTGACCTTACTGAGGAACAATATCTTCATTATGTGCAACACTACTAATGAATGGGCCTTCGGCCTCTTGCTGGCTGCAGCGAACCGGCCCAAAAGGCATATTTCACTCAAATACTTGACCGGAGCGTCCTGTGTCAGTTCTCCAAACAGATTCATCATGTATGTTTCTCAAGCAAGAAGCACCAGTGAATTGCTGAAGTGTAGCACGGAAAGGAAATAAATATTGGTACATTTCTTTCAGTGTGCTGTAAACAGCTGTGAACCTCAATCAACTTTGCTTCAAGTTACTGACACTTAAATTTAACCGGTGAAGAACAGCCTAATTTTGAGAACCAGTTAAAAACGCAAGTGTGGCTGGCCGAATCTAAACTGCAGTGGTAGTTAAGTCCTCGTGTTCCTGCTGAGCGTTTCTGTGAAGAAATAGAAAAATTTGATACCGTGATCAATTCGTCGTGAGCAAAAATGTTTTAGCGGGTTACAATCAAGATAAAAGTTGTAGAAGTTACATGTAGTCAGCAACACAAATATTGCACCATGGTGGGTATGGAATCTTAACTAGATTCTTATGTGCTGTGCTTCTGCGTCTTTGCTTCTATTATTCTAGTGAGCTACCACTGGAAATTGTAGATCCGCGCATGAAAAAACCGTAATGGGCTGGTCTGAGCTCCCTCGCGTGGCGCTATAGCGTTGTCTTCGAGAAATGTATTGTCGCAGCACTGCGCGACTGAGGCAGAGAAAAAAAAATTAAATTATGGGGTTTAACGTGCCAAAACCACTTTCTGATTATGAGGCACGCCGTAGTGGAGGACTCCGGAAATTTCGACTACCTGGGGATCTTTAACGTGCACCTAAATCTAAGTACACGGGTGTTTTCGCATTTCGCCCCCATCGAAATGCGGCCGCCGTGGCCGGGATTCGATCCCGCGACCTCGTGCTCAGCAGCCCAACACCATAGCCACTGAGTAACCACGGCGGGTAAGAAAGAAGAAGTAGAGTGTGCGGGCGTGATCTCGAGGTACTCTGCGCCGGTTGGGCCTGGCCTGTAGCTTCCCTCTCGGACCTCGTTTCACCTAGTAAATAAACATCATTCGTAACATCTTTGGTGGACGTGCGGGGTAAATCTTGGACGATCCTGGACGGCCCAGCTCTACCAACTGTCCGATGGAGTAGACGCTTGGCCGGTTTACGACCACAAGCAGCGGAGATGACCGATTCCGGAGAAGGCAATGATGACCCCACCTGCGGTGGACCAGACAGCAATCACGCAGGTCAGGCTGGCTACTGGACACCGCTGCGAGAGCCACCCACCTTTTCGGGGAAGGCGAACGAAGACGTCGACGACTGGCTTAAACACTACAACAAAGTGAGTCACCACAACCACTGGAGCACTACGAAGCAGCTCGATAACGTGTTTTTTTTTCTCGCTGGAACCGCGCTCCTCTGGTTTGAAAACCACGAGAACGTTCTGACAAGCTGGGATAATTTTGTAGAAGAATTCACCAAGTGCTTCAGGGACCCGATCTCAAGGAAAAAGAAGGCTGAGCAGACGCTTTCCCGACGAGCTCAATTACCTGGCGGAACGTGTACAACATACATAGAGGCTGTTCTGAAATTATGCGGAATCGTCAGCGCTACCATGACAGACGAAGGCAAAGTAGGACACCTGCTTAAAGGAATCGCTGAAGACGTCTATAATTTTCTTATAACGAAGGAAGATCTTAGTACTCCGTCTGACCTGAAGAAACACTGCCGGGCGTTTGAAGCGCTGAAAATGAGAAAGATTGGGTCAAAGTTTGGACGCTTCGACAATGTTCCTACTATTGCAAGTGTGTCCGTCCCAACCCACGACGACATCTCCTCGGTGATTCGGCAAGTGGTTAAAGAAGAGCTTGAACGCCTTAAAGTTGTTGACGACGCTCATGTGTGCCATCAGTGGGCATTTAATCACCGTTCTCGTGTGCCACCGGCCGCCTGGGCACCTCAGAGTTACCGAGAACCTCGCAGGATCTATGCTGATCGTACGGAGAGCAGCAACTTGCCACCGCAACCGACAAGTCTGGGACGCCGACAAGATGCGCCACAACAATTTGTTCCGCGGGCTCTTCCCTCCTACAGCCAGCCTGAGAGCGCGTTTCTACCCATGACACCCATGTCACCGGTGTCACCCGCGACAAGCCGCGAATCCCGCATTTGCTACAGCTGCGTTGTGCCTGGGCCCATTGCTAGGTATTGCTACCGCCGCCAGCAGCGTGCTCCACGGTTAAATTCCTACACACCCCGCGTGCCGCTGACGAGCCCTGACCGTATCCCGGTTCCTTCCAGCGGCTGCAGCAGGGACGCGCGAACCGCAGTGACTCCCCCGTTTCCCATCAGCCTCACACCACCACCGACACGATAACGACGCTCTCCATCACCTCGTCGTCGCTCATTGTCACCGCCGCCGCTGGGAAACTAGCTGGTGTGACCGACGGGGGTGAGGCCGCAATATGTTCATCTTCATCAAGACCCCCTTGTGTAAAATTGTTTAAAAACAAAGTGTGTGTTTTAGTTGACAATGTGAATGCTTTTGCTTTAGTTGACACCGGGGCGGCAGTTTCTGTTATGAGCCTGTCCTTCAAAAATCGTCTTGGACAAAAAGTTATGTTTTCTTGGGATTGGAACGCTACCTTTCGTGGAGTTGGCGGGGAAATGTTACGCCCACTTGGGGTCTGTTCTGTTTCAGTTGCGATAGGGGACCAGACATTTCGAAGTGAATTTACTGTGCTTGCACGTACAACGCATGACATTATTTTAGGAATTGATTTCTTGCGTGAGTGGGGGGCAACTTTGGATTGTGGAAGTGGCGCGATTTCTCTTCGCCGCGACGCGCGAACTTCAATGACAGATGGCACCAGTGATGCCGCCGACGTTCTCTCCGTGTCACAAGATGTGTGTTTCTCGCCCTCGTATAGGTTCTTGTTGTGGTTTAGCCGAGCCCGATTATACCAATGCGCTCAAGAAAAATGTGATAGTCCCTCGCTCCCTCATTGTCACCATTGATGGTTGTACTCGTTTGTGGACAGTGAACGTTTCAACCCAACCCATAACATTGCCGCTAGGACTTAAACTGGCAAGTTTTGATGAACAAGCCATTGTCAGCGTCGGAACGGTCGAAATGTCAACTGCCGAAAAAAGATCCAACCCCGATTCCAACCATGATAATTCTGCTGACTTTAAGCGCATGATTAACAAGTCACTGTCTTCTAGTGAGCAGTGTTTGCTGGAAGCTGTGCTCGCTCGCTACGCCACAGTGTTTGATTTTGCTCAAGGCCAACGAGCGTCCCATACACCACCGGCGTCTCGTATGCAACACGTCCGCATCCATACAGGGCAAGCAACGCCAATTCGTCAGAAGCCCTACCGCGTTTAACCTTCAGAGAGAAAAGTCATCGCCGAGCAGGTCGAAGAAATGTTACAGAAAGGAGTGATCCAGGAATCATGTAGCCCTTGGGCTGCTCCTGTGATCCTAGTGAAGAAAAAAGACAACTCATGGAGATTCTGTGTGGACTATCGCCGCCTAAACACCGTCACAAAGAGAGACGTGTACCCCCTACCACGAACAGATGACGCCGTCGACTGCCTCCACTCCGCGTCGTATTTCTCTTCTGTTGATTTACGGTCAGGATATTGGCAAATTTCCATGGACCCCTCAGACAAGGAGAAGACAGCCTTCGTGACACCTGACGGTCTCTTTGAGTTCAACGTTATGCCCTTTGGCTTATGCAACGCTCCAGTGACATTCGAGCGATTTATGGATACCGTGCTCCGCGGACTCAAATGGGAAATTTGCATGTGCTATTTAGACGACATCATTATCTACGGCCGGACATTTCAAGAGCACAATCAGCGCCTGTCGATCGTTCTTGACTGTATCCAGCAAGCTGGCCTTATTTTAAACTCGAAGAAATGTCATTTCGGTGAGCGTCAAGCCCTCGTACCTGGCTTTCTGGTCGACAAAGACGGCATATGACCAGACCCTGAAAAGATAGCAGCGGTTCGCGACTTCCAACAGCCACAAACGGTGAAAGGTCTGCGAAGCTTTTTGGGCCTTTGCTCATATTTCCGGCGCTTTATCAAGAATTTCGCATAGCTTGCCTCTCCCCTCACGTCTCTCCTTCACAAAGACACCCCATACTTGTGGACTGCTAACTGCGAGTCGGCGTTTCAACAGCTGAAATTTTTGTTGACTTCTGGACCGGTACTGCGGCATTTTGATCCGGAGGCGTCGACTGAGCTGCACACTGACGCCAGCGGTGCGGGTATTGGCGCTGTGCTTGTTCAGCTCTGCGGCGGCCGTGAGCATGTCATTGCCTACGCTAGTCGGACACTTACAAAAGCGGAGACAAACTACACCGTTACTGAACTCGAGTGCCTAGCAGTCGTATTTGCCATTCAGAAGTTCTGTACGTATCTACATGGCCGCGCATTCACGATAGTGACTGACCATCATTCACTCTGTTGGCTGGTTGGGCTGCGTGACCCGTCTGGCCGGTTGGCCCGCTGGGCTTTGCGCGTTCAAGAGTACAGCTTTTCCGTTAACTACAAGAGTGGACGCTGTCACACGGATGCTGATTACCTATCCCGTCTCCCTTCGCCGCACACTAAAGCTGAGGATGATGACTTCGACGACTACCTAGTTTCCATCTCTTCAGGCGGCACTTCCATCTGCCACTGCAGCAGATGTATCTTCATTTTTGTTGCATCACGTCATACTCCGTCATGGCGCTCCCCGTGTTGTCATCAGTGACCGTGGACGGCAATTCACGGCCGACGTCGTTGAAGAACTTTTACGGCTTTGTGGTTCTGCATATCGTCATTCCACTCCTTACCACACGCAAACCAATGGCCTCACGGAGCGAACGAATCGAACCCTTACCAACATGTTATCAATGTATGTCGCCGCTGACCACAAGAATTGGGACGCCGTCTTACCTTTTGTAACGTACGCGTACAATAGTGCCAAGCACGAAGTTACTGGATATGCGCCGTTCTTTTTGCTGTACGCACGCGCTCCCCAGAGCTTTCTGGACACTATTCTACCTTTATCATGCCAAGATCCTTCCATCACTCAAACTCTGTGTCGTGTTGAGGAAGCACGTCGACGGGCGCATCTTAGGACGTTGTCCTCACAAGGCAACAGGAAGATTCGCTATGATGTGCGGCATATCCCCGTCAGCTTTACTCTCGGTGATTATGTTTGGTTGTGGACACCTGTTCGCAAAAAGGGATTGTACCGCAAGTTTCTCTCCACTTACACCGGACCATTCGTTATACTCAGCCGCTTGAGTGATGTGAACTATGTCGTCGGCAAAGTGACGGCAAGTAATCGGCGTTCACGCGCTGTCAGGATTGGGGGCTCAATCCCGTCGCTCGTGATCCGTTGTCAAGATTGCAGTGCGGCATGAATTAGAAGGTAGCTGGCCCATGCCGTCGTCCAACTTATCCACCCTGAGGACGTTGATGAAGGGAAGGACTGCTTCTCAGCGAGAACGAGGAATGTGGGTTTATTTACAATATTTATATCAGTCTAACATGACTGCTTGAGAAGTGTCAGGCCAACATGACTGCTTAAGAGAAGTGTCAGTCCAACCTGACTGCTCGAGAGAAGTGTCAGTCCACCATGACTGCTTAAGAGCAGTGTGTCGAGCATCCGCACAACAGCAGTTTTTAAACACTCGGTCCTCCCGCGATACAAGGCGACCCGAACGTTCGTTTACTCATTGTAAACTAGCCGCCTCTCCGCAGGACGGCCCACACACACAAAGGCCCACACACACAAAGGCACCCACGTTCGAGCCCACACACACAAAGGCACACACGTTCGAAGGTCCGGAACCGACATCAGGGGGGCCCCGTAGAACTCGGAGCCGTTCCGGGTAGCGCGTTGGGGAGTTTGGGAACAGTAGTTGGCCTGCCGAACTCATTCCGTCACAAAGTCGCTTTAGTCACGCTGTGGCTAGAAGTTCGCGGCGTCGCTCCCGGAATGCGGCCGTCACAGTCGCAAGTGGGTGGCAATCTTGCATTGCAGCTCGCCGTTCTTAACAGCGCCGGGATGTTGCCATCATAGTCGCAAGCGGGTGGCAATCTTGCACTGTAGCTGGCCATTCTTAACAGTGCGACGCAAGTTGTTCACATAAGTATACAAGATTGGGGAACGAGAGCGAACAAACGGAAACACTCCAGAAGGCGTTGGACCGCGCTCGCACTGCAGCAGACGACAGGCGCGAGTCCGTGACCTGACGTCACGCGAGTGCCGCTCGCAGCTCCCCTCTAGGTCGTTCTCGGGGCTAATAGGGAGAGGCCTTTGTCCTGCAGTGGACATAAAATAGGCTGATGATGATGCTAGAAATCTCTATTTTGCACTTACGTTTGTTTACTTGTTCTTGGCAGTGTTCTTTTTGCACAAGTAAAACTCTTGCTTGGGCTAGTTGGTTCATGCTTGAATTAGTAAAGGCAAGGCGCAGAAGACCAGGGCTCAAGAAAAAGAACACAAACGACAGGACCGGCGCCACTCACAACTAAGTTTATTTCGGCAACAAGCCTGCCTTATGAAGGTTAATCAAGCCGAGTCACACACGAAACTTTAGAAGTAAAAAACAGCAATCTATCGACCACTCAGGAATCATATCTGGCACAAAATAAATGAGCAAACAAGAACCACACGTGGAGCAGCACGGGAAGCAATTCATCGAGTATAGTCTTTTCCAAGCCAACGGGGACAAAAAACGAGACATAAAAAGTACCGTCTACGCTTCACTATCAAACTATCCACAACATAACACACTTCAAACGCCTAAGACTTAGTTGTGAGTGGCGCCGGTCCTTTCGTTTTTGTTCTTCGTCTTGAGTCCTGGTCTTCTGTGTCTTGCCTTTACTAATTCAAGTTCTTCTTGGGCTTCTTTCCTGCACGAGTCCATTCGATTTGGTTCCTTGCTTGCAAAGTAAAGAAGAGGTATATCTTACAGGCGTACTACCTGTGAGATACACTTTATTTCATTTCTTCTTTGCGGGTGTACCCGTCGTTATGGCGAATGGCGGGCGTTATTCATATTTGTACTAGTAAAGGAACCCCCCCCCCCCGCCCCCACACACTCATTTGCATAAAAAAGTAACCTTGGGTTGGCCCCCACCCCGAAAAAGAATCCAGGGTGCGTGCCTGGTGTGTGTGTGTGTGTGTGTGTGTGTCTCAATAGCGTAAATTTCGCATATATGCAGACGCGATGTGTGAATTGTGTGGTGGGTGCTTTAAGCGCAAAAGATGCCACTGAGCTGTCCAAATGTGCTACTGGTGTGTGTGTGTGTGTGTGTGTGTGTGTGTGTCAATAGCGTAAATAGAAAATATATGCAGACGCGATGTCTGGATTGTGTGGCGGGTGCTTTAGGAGCAAGGGGTGCCACTGAGCTGGCCGAACGTGCTCCTGGTGTTTGTGTGTGTTAATAGCGTAAATTGTGAATATATGTAGACGCGATGTCTGAATTGTGTGGCGGGTGCTTTAAGCTCAAGAGGTGCCACTGAGTTAGCCAAACGTGCTCCTGTGGCGTGTGTGTGTCAATAGCGTAAATAGAAAATATATGCATACGCGATGTATGAATTGTGTGGTGGGTGCTTTAAGCGCAAAAGGTGCCACTGAGCTGTTCAAATGTGCTCCTGGTGTGTGTGTTTTGTGTGTGCCTATAGCGTAAACTGTGAATAAATGCAGACGCGATGTCTGAATTGTGTGGTGGGTGCTTTAAGCGCGAAAGGCTCCACTAAGCTGGCCAAACGTGCTTCTGGTGTGTGTGTGTGTGTGAGTGTGTGTGTGTGTGTGTGTGTGTGTGCGTGCGTGTGTGTGTGTGTGTGTGTGTGTGTGCGTGCGTGCGTGTGTGTGTGTGTGTGTGTGTGTGTGTGTGTGTGTGTGTGTGTGTGTGTGTGTGTGTGTGTGTGTGTGTGTCAATAGCGTTTATAGAGAATATATGCACTGTTAGGAATGGCCGTACGGGGTGGCAACGTGCCAGCTATTTCAGCCCGCTGCACGTGTTCCAATCCTACCAGACGGGGCGCATTTCAGAGAACTGCGGATAACCGGCAGCCACGTGGCGTGGGGTCAGCTCAGGAATGTGGTACTCGGCAGCGCTACCCTTGACGGAGCAGAGTTCTACGAAGCCCTCTGACGTCGGCTCCGGACCTTTACACCTGTGTGTGTGTGCAACACGAGTATGTGAGCCCGCCTCCTCCAAAAAGGCCGGGTCATCTTCGGTGACGTCGAGCGGTGACGTCGAACGATGACTGGACGAACGTTTCCGTTCGCTTGGAATCAAGGGGGGGGGGGGGGGGGGGGCGAGAGCTTATAAGCAGCGATTGTCGGCTGCTAGAGTGTGCTCGTTGTGTGCTCGTCGTAGTGAGCTGTGTGCTCGTTGTCATGCTCGAAATGTACTCGTGAGCTGCGTGCTCGTTGTCATGCTCGAAATGTGCTCGTGAGCTGTGTGCTCGTAAGCTGTTTGCTGTATGTTAGTCTTGCGTGCTCCATTTGGGAGTCACGCTAGACTGCCAATGTATCTTGCTTAATATGTAAATACTGTAAATAAATCCTGTTCACCGAGTTCCTCTCTACGACCTTCAACACCTTCAAATGGTGGCAGCGGCGAGATCGTCCGATGAATCTACTAGCACACGCGATATCTGAATTATGTGGTGGGTGCTTTAAGCGCAAGAGGCGGCAACCAGGTGGCCAAATATGCTTCTGGTGTGCGTGTTTGTGTGCGTCTGTGTTTGTGGATATGTGTGTCAGTTGCTTGAAGGAAGAATATATGCATACGCGACGTCTGTATTCTGTGTTGGGTGCTTTAAGCTTAAGAGGCGCCACTGAGCTCGCCAAACTTACTCCTGGTGTGTGCGTCAGTAGCTTAAATAGAGAATATACGGAGAAGGGATGCATGAATGATTTCGGTGGGTGCTTTAAACGCAAGAGGCGCCACTGAGCTGGCAAAACGTGCTGCTGGTGTGTGTGTGTTTCTATAGTGTAAATAAAGAATGTATACGCGATGTCTGGCGTAATGGCTCAGCGGAAACCGCAAGGTGGATAGACGGAACTAATAAAGGGAAAATCAGACATCCACCTGTTCGTAGCAATTCTTGCAAAGGAAACCCCTACGGGTTCCTCGAAAGAAAGCCTTGCGGTTGAAGAAAAATTCATCCTGGTCCGGTACTCGAACTGGGACCACCGTTTTTCCGGGTCAGCCGCTCAAGCATCTGAGCTAACCAGGCGGCTAGCAGATTGTAGGGCGAAGTCTAATTTCTCAACAACTCGTAACAGTCGCTATGCCTCCTAAAATAATGGCTTTAGCTTGTACATTGTAATGTGTGCGCTGCAGTGATATGTTATTAGTGAAATATTGTTCATTTTAAATACGTGCCTTTATTTGCATTCTAAGAAATGTCGCGTCTTTTGGAGTAATGTAGCTCAAATAAATTTGTGCTGGATGGCACAGGCAATTTTTAGCGATTCTCGTAAGGGTAAAAAAATGCATGCGATTTAAAGGGAATAGAATGTTTAACAGCTATTACGACAACGTTTCATTAATAAACTTGGGTCACAAATATTGCCGCTTGTTTGTGGTCATTGCTGTTGGGGCTTTATAGAGCAGTGTGCTTTTCACAAAGCCCATACCGAACAAAATCGGCCAACCTTTAAGGAAGAGTCAACATATAGATGATCAAGCAATATTGAAAAAAGTTGTTGAAAAATATCTTGAAAAACACAAGTCCACTTGTCGAAACGTTGGCTCCTGCTTACCATGTTCTCCTTTTGCTCATGAATAAAATTTAATACTTTTTACTAAATTCAAGTATTTCTTGGACTTCGCTGTAATGTCTTTCACATTCTAAGGTTCGCATGTCTGCACCAGAAACGTGTTCATTTTCTGATGTTTTGTCATTTAACGATTTAATTTTACATAATAAAGTGCAACAGACTCTTGCACATAAAATATAACGTGGTTCTTATTTTGAATGGAAGAAAAACACTGCTTGCTCGCCTTCATGGCGAATAATTAGCCCAAGAAGGAGAGGAGCAGGAGGAGAAATTTTATTTTCGAGTTGCTGTGTTCTTTCTTCAGCCAGGTGGCGTGAGGTGGCCGTGAGCCGTTGACTTTCGACGATCTCCAAAGTCCAATTCGTGGTCCGCAGCTGGACCACGGGATCCGAGCTGGACACACCGCTACCTCCTTTTCCGAGTATTTTAGCCCAGGGCAGTCGTTCAATATATGTGTAAGGTGGGCTTTATGAGCCACGCAGTTTCTGCAATTAGGTGAGAAGCAGCCCGGATATATTATTGAATACTTGTAAGGGTTGGCGAATGAGCCCGTCTGCAACTGTTTCCAGGTAACCTGTTGCAGTTTATAAAATGGTTTACGGGGAGGGAGTATTCTCGTCTACCTCTGCGGTAGTGCTTCGTAAGTTCATGGAACGTCACCGTGCGATCCCTCGCTGGTCGATGCCTCCCGGTTGACGAAGTCTTTGACGTCGTCAAGTGGCCAGCCTAATTTCTTTGGTGCGAGGAATGTGCCTGGAGCCAGATAATTTGAATCTGGTGGTCGATATTTGTTTAGAATTTGCAGGACTGGTTTGTGGATTTCGCCCCCGGCAATGTTTCCAACTGCACTTTTAGAACAAGTACAAAAGAAAAATAATACATAATGCATTTTAATAGCGTACTGGTAAAAATTGAAACATATATAGTGGGTTTCTTGCCGCAGGTATCCAACATCTACTTGAACGAATTACCGATTTCGCGGCATACATATTAGCAGTAATGTCCTTGCTAAATGGGATAGCCGTGGCTTCGAAAATTTGAACGGGTACGAAGGTGTTATACAGGGAGGATTTGTTTTGACTCCTCGCAGCAAGCGTCTGGTTTTCTCTCTCATATTTATAGGCTCTTCCAACAATGGATCTCAGGTTCGGAAGCATCCGCTAATCTCCATGCACTCGACTTTCAAGTTTGATCAGTTTCCCTCATAAGCAAATTTGGTCAAGTTGTGCACTAGAAGTAACAGCAAAGCCTTTATGTCCTTTGTACAGCAATAAATCATATATTATATATGAATAAATAATAAATAATGCAGGGGCAGAAGCACTGCGCAATTCTAGGAGAAACCTTCAAGCTGCGCCAGCCTTCACCCAACCACAATTTTTGAATAATGTCGCTAAATTTAGCTGCTTGTACATGTCCAGTGGCAGTGAAATGTCTTTGCAATGTGTTCGCTGCCATGTAGCTCTTCAGTCTAAACCTAGGCAATTCGTTTTAGGAGTAGGAGTGGCGTTCTTGTATTGTGAGCATTTGGTGGCGCATTGTAACTTGGCTACAGGGAATGTAGGATTTTTTTGTGCTATTTAATAAATGAGGCGTGTTTATAAGAATCACAACATATGTTGGGGTACTATGATTCCATATTAGCGCGACAAGAGCAAACGGAGCTCAGTAGAAAGGTCAGTAGTGCCCCTTAGATTTCAAGCAAGTCAAATTAAATTATGGGGTTTTACGTGCCAAAACCACTTTCTCATTGAGGCACGCCGTGGTGGAAGACTCCGGAAATTTCGACCACCTGGGGTTCTTTAACGTGCACCTAAATCTAAGTACACGGGAGTTTTCGCATTTCGCCCCCCATCGAAATGCGGCCGCCGTGGACGGGATTCGATCCCGCGACCTTGTGCTCAGCAGCCTAACACCATATTGACGCGTGTACTTATCTTTATCGAGCGACCACGTTTCGCCGCCAACAAATGTTGTGGCACAGCGCGGGACGCGCCTGCATGTATCCGAAGTTTCTGGAAAGTTATCGATGGTTCCATCCACTGTCTGTGACCGAACCTTGTGTAATCTGATTGCATGTGTGCGCGACGCGAATGATGTAGAACTTTGTGGAAGGCGCGCGGGTCCCAGCGATGAGTCTGGCACATTCGACGATTGATGTATAAAAGCCGACGCGCTTTATCCGTAGATCAGATTTTCGACGATCGCCGAGTGTGTTCGCCGCTACCGTTGTTCTTTGAGTGTAGCCTGTTTTTGAGGGCATAAGTTCGCCCAATAAAGCGCTCGTTTCGTTAATCACAGTTTGCTGCCTTCTTAACCGTCACTACCACGTGACAATATAACCACTGAGCAACCACGGTAGGTATTTCAAGCAAGTAAATCAGGAACATATTCTCCTCAGCTGAAGATGATTATATGATGTAGAACTGCTGCTCATTTTATACGGCACTCTAAGGGCAAGGAATTTATTTTTCGTCTGCACCACACCCAGTCGCGGAGGATGACAGTGCCCCACTATGACAAATGGTATGCTTGTTTTAGTACATTGTTAAAACAAATCTCGAGTGGCAGCTGTGAGTGTAACTCATTTGGATTTCAGATACGACAGCACCATGTCACGGTTGCAATATCGTAAAACTAATCCACTCTACGTTTGTTCTAGATCTCCCATTAGCCCTGGGCATGCCCATACTGCTTGTCGTCGGCAGGCAAAATGGGCGCGACTTGAAATATGTCGCAGGCAGCTAATAGGGGATTTTGAATAAACCTGGAATGCAATAGTTCAACATTATCATGGCACAAAACAAACTTGCGACGCTGCATTTTAAAATGGAATAGTTTGGCTTTGCAAGCCTTAGTGGCCCATTACCGGTTGTGAAAAACAGGAGATAACGAAAATGTCAAAGCCGTAAAAACGATATTCAGGGCATGGCTCGTCAAAAAGCCAGACAAATCTAAAGAACCATGTAGCCTGGTTTACAAAACGGTATTTGTTAAACATTAGGCGTTAAGAGGCGCCGCAGATTATTCTGAATAATCGAATACGCGAAAATCTGTAGCCAAGTGCCTGAAGATCTTTTTTTCTGCAGGCGAGGTGGAAACGCGCAAACATTAAAATCACTGGGGTAGCAATTTTGTTTTTATTTAGGGCGCTTAAGCTATACTATTGTGCAACTTAAGAAACTTATTGTTGTTCTGTCTGTATTTCACTCATGTGGAATTTCATAATGTCGACTTTAAATTAGTTATGCTCTTGTGTGTGTAAAAAACTTACGCCCAGAAAATGTTGTCAAGCTATGACAGCTTGTGCCAAGCTATAACAAGCTATGAAACTATGATAAAAGTAATATACCGCGGGATTAAATAAAATTGAACTTGATATTCGTCAAGCCTGCAACTCGAAAAGTCCTGCTCATGTTTCAATGTATGAGGCAGCACTAAACGTATACTGGCCGAAAATATCATTTTTATTACCTCTTTTTTTAGGGGGTGGCGGGGGTATAGTCGTAGACCGAGTAAATAAACCCTGATTCCCCAACAGTATAACAAATAATGACGCTACAGTGTAACACTTTGAGTTCAAAATGCGCACAAAGTGGTGCGGTGCAGCTTAGATATGAGAAACGGGCCATCTTTACGCTGTAATCTTTCGTGGCAGTCCTGTGGTAGATACCACAAAACGGCTACCAGATACCACTAATGTGTGCATGCACCTACAAGCACTGTTCATTCACCTCTCAAAGGAACCAAAGGGAGGAGCTTTCGTCCTGCATTTCCAAGACTTGAACAACAGGATTTAAAGGGCCAATTTGGCAGCTTTCAGTGACGTGGTCTCCCTATGGCATTCAGACACTGCACCAAGGTGGTTAACCGGCTTTTACACATCATTTTCATCAGCAGCAGCAGCCTATTTTATGTGCACTGCAGGACGAAGGCCCCTCCCTGCGATCTCCAATTTCCCCCGTCTTGTGCCGAGCGGTTCCCACTAGTGCCCGCGAATTTCTTAATTTTATCCCCACTCCTAGTCTTGTGCCGTCCTTGACTGCACTCCCGTTCCCTTGGCACACGTTTTGTAACCCTAATAGTCCACCGTTTGTCTAACCTGCGCATTACATGGCCTGCCCAGCTCCATTTTTTTTCGGTTAATGTCAGTTAGAATATCGGCTATACCCATTTGCTATCTGATCCAAACCGCTCTCTTCCTGACTCTCGACGTTATGCCTAGCATTCTTCGTTCCATCGCTCTTTCACACATGACCGCATCCTTTACTTTTGGTGGTATGAAGTCTCCTCTTTAACGGGTTGTATTAAAATTCAAGTGCTGTAATTATTTATGGCACTCGACGGGGAATGGAGGCTTTTTACTGTAGTTATGAAATGCGCTGCAAAAAATGCGGGATAGAAGTTCTTGTGCTCTGCTCATTGAAAACATCGTGGTTGGACAGCTACGCTGAATATTTGTTTTCCCATTCCCTAAAGCATTTCCTTGTGATTATGAATGCCACTGCACCAACCAGCAAAACAAGAACAAGGTAAAAACGGGAGCCAAAGTTTGGACAAGTGGACTTGTCTTTTACAAAGGCCTTGAAAAATACAAGTCCACTTATCCAAACGATGGCTCCCGCTTTCACCTTGTTCTCGTTTTGCCCATAGTTTAGAATTTCCATCTCCCACCTTCCCCGTGGTCTCACAGTACCAACCAGTGCAGCCATTAGTAGTTGTCTAAAGCTGCCCTTTGTTTTTACAGTTAGTACAACTGAAAATAACTGCACATAATGACCCTATAAAAAACTGCATATTTTTATGTCCATCCCGTTATAGTAGTATTTATACTGACAAGGCTTCTTATTCGCAACCTGTTTTTTGCCTACCTGTTCAGCAATTGGCACCCTTTCTGCAAGTAATGAAATTCACAAATCTGTGCGAAACTAGCAGAGAGAGAGAGAGAGAGAAATTGATTTACAGTAAGGCAGAGAGGTCGGCCTGAGCTATAACTTGCTCTGGCCTGCTACTCTACGCTGGGGAAGAGGAAGAGAGAGGGCGAAACTAGCAAATGCATATGCCGGATGTGTGAGCTGTTGACATTAAAAAGAACACTGGGGCAACGTGCAGCTAGTTACACGACTAATGTTTCGTCAGCAGGCTGCTGTTGCCACTGAATGGCAGATCTTATTGGTTTTGAGCTAATCTTGACTGCTCGACGTGCATGTGCCTGACACAAATGTAGAAGCTAACCATATATTTTCGCGATGTTCGGGGGACAGTGAATGCGCGGAAGACTGCTATCTCCCGCCAAAATAGAGCTATTTTCAACATCTCTTAGAGGAAGACGAGGAGGAAAAACCAGGGAAGGTAACCAAAGATGCTGGCTATTTGGGGAGGGGACCGGGAAAATTGTTCTTCAGTATGAATGACGGATTTATACGATCTTAAGCTCACGGTTAAAAAAGAATCATGTGGAGCCCACGCGCTCTGGGAATCGTTGTAAGCTTCAAGCATCATCAGCCTATTTTATGTCCATTGCAGGACGGAAGCTTCTCCCTGCGATCTCCAATTACACCCGTCCTGCGCCAACCGATTCCAACTAGCGCCCGCTAATTTCCTCATTTCATCGACCCACCTAGTTTTCTGCCATCCTCGACTGCGCTTCCCTTCTCTTGGAACCCATTCTGTAACCCTAATGGTCCACCGCTTATGTAACCTGCGCATTACATGACCTGCCCTGCTCCATTTTTTCACTTAAGGTCAATTAGAATATCGGCTATACCCGTTTGCTCTCTGATCCAAACCACTGTTTCCGTCTCTTAACCTTATGCCTAGAATTCTTCGTTGCATCGCTCTTTGCGCGGTCCTTAATTTGTTCTCGAGCTTCTTCGACAGTGTCCAAGTTCCTGCCCCATATGTCAGCACAGGTAAACTGAACCGATTGTGATGATGTGTGATGTTTAATGGTGCAAGGGCCAGGTATGGCCAAAGAGCACCATGAAAATGGTACTTTTAATGATGTATTGTGAATGGCGTAGACAGTGAATACATCACGGTAGATGTGACATGGCTGTAAAAGGGCCTAAAAACTGTCGCTGTACATGGCTTAAAATATATGGGTACTAAAATAATGACACTGATCAATTAGGGACGTGGGCGATGGCAAATGTG
Organism: Dermacentor andersoni; assembly: GCF_023375885.2. Taxonomy (NCBI): domain Eukaryota; kingdom Metazoa; phylum Arthropoda; class Arachnida; order Ixodida; family Ixodidae; genus Dermacentor; species Dermacentor andersoni. Next base: position 12,295,153 of record NC_092820.1, read on the forward strand.
TTTTGTAAGAACATACGTCAACGAAACAACAGTGGCACTAGAGCTTCAAGAGGGCCCTAGAATACAAGGGCTGTCAATCACTTGTTCAAATGACATGGCCAAATTATTTGCAGGGTGTTGGTTTCGGCTATGAAATCTGACTATTTGCAGATTAAAAAGTGGTTCATCGCTAAGAAAAAATGCGAGGGTAAACAGGCATATTATCGTGATATGCAGAAACGAAATCATTTTTCCTCTATATTTATAATCAGGGAACTGAATATGAACATGGAATACTGTCAAACTATTGACGCCCCTACTACAAATCGGAGGATCACCCACAGTCAAGAGGTAATAGTGAGTACCGTAAGTGTGTCCTATTCAAAATCGGCAAAGATATACTTCTTTATATCGTGCCATTTTTCCAGGTATCTGTTCCCTAGTTTTGGTTTTATTATGTGAAGCTTATTCAGTGCTTGGGTATCCTAATCTCCTTACAAGTCGTTCCTCAGTTTACAGCGTAGAAAAGGCTTTAAGTCTGTGGCAACCATGGAGATATTTCCATCTTTGTCGCTAAAACTGAATGACACAGCGTTTTCGTCGGCAGCTACGTTGGCTTTTATACCTTTGTGGCCAGGTACTTAGCGTATGCCCAGCGTGCCAATGAACTTATTGTACACCCGCAAATGCATAAATACTGTAATAAATCGACTAAACTCTGACCTAGACAATTTATCTGCGTGGTGCACAAATAATAAACTTCAGATCAAAACGCAGTTTCGAAAGCACAGTTTATCTTACAAACCGCTCATCTTACAAACCCACATTCTTTCACCTGCACATGAAGTTGTGCTCCTTGGCGTCAAACTTTACCCTCACCCTAGGTGTAACTTGCATGCTGACATGATCTAAAAAATTCCCTTTGGAATAAGAGTACTATTGTTAACGCGCTCGCATTATCCACAATACAGAAGAACTTCACTTGTGGGGATGCGCGACTCTCACGCGTCCCCTGATATCTTGTTTTCCCGCATAGCTCCTGCAGTGCGGCTTCGCCGGCATGTTCGCCTGGCGGCGGTCGGAGTGGTACAAGCGCAGTGCGAGAGATGGCGCGAGTGTTGCGCTGCTGAGGGGTTACTTGGGTGCGGGTAAGACTTTGGTTCGGGTCAGCAAGCAGTGCGGACGGCCATGCCGCGCGTGCGCCGATCCATGCTTCTGCGAGACCGTCTCGCATGGCCGCCTTGGAACGCGCCACCGTTCGCGTGACCGTACACGCGAACGACCAGGCGTTGGGATCCAGCATGGGGCGAACATATTGACACGTGTACTTATCTTTATCGGGCGACCACGTTTCGCCCCCTAACAAATGTAATCGCACAGCGCGGGACGCGCCTGCATGTATCCGAAGTTTCTGGAAAGTTATCGATACTTATACTCGGCTGTCTGTTGTCGCCGAACCTTGTGTTATCTGATTTCATCGCGTGACACGAATGGTGTAGAACTTTGTGGAAGGCACGCGGGTCCTAACGATTGGTCTGGAACATTCGACGACTGCTCTATAAAAGCCGACGCGCTTGACCCGCTGATCAGATTTTCGACGATCGCCGACTGTGTTCGCCGCTATCGTTGTGCTTTAAGTGTAGCCTGTTTTGTGGGCACAGGTTCGCCCAATAAAAGCTAGTTTTGTCCTTCACAGTACTGCTACTGTGTTCTTTAACGTCACTACCACGTGACATCTGGTGGAGGTGCTTTCGTTCATGTACCGGACGCCCCCGACAAGCCGTGATCCAAGCCCGGACCGCAAAGTGAACACCAACGTAGTCCCGGAGCATCGAGCAAGCCGCCGTCTTCAACAGCTGCCCCCGGAGCACGGACTTCTACCTGAGAAGACCAAGAAGACTGTGGACAAGGCAACCCCAATGGCAGCCCCAGCGTCCCCCATCGTGCTGCAGCAGCCCAGGGAACCTCCGACGTTCCGCGGATCAACATTCGAGGACCCGGAAACCTGGCTCGAGACGTATGAGAGGGTCGCTACGTTTAACAGTTGGGACAGCGACGACAAGCTGCGGCATGTCTATTTCGCACTGGAAGACGCCGCCAGGACCTGGTTCGAGAATCGAGAAGCCACCATAACGACGTGGGACCTGTTCCGAAGCAGCTTCTTGCAAACGTTTACAAGCGTCGTGCGAAAAGAGCGAGCCCAAGCACTACTAGAAACCAGAGTGCAGCTGCCAAACGAGACGATCGCGATCTTCACGGAGGAGATGGCCCGTCTTTTCCGGCACGCCGACCCGGAAATGTCAGAGGAGAAAAAAGTCCACTTCCTAATGCGGGGCGTCAAGCAAGAACTTTTCGCAGGACTCATTCGTAACCCGCCGAAGACCGTAGCTGAGTTTTCTGCAGAGGCATCGACGATCGAGAAAACTCTGGAGATGCGCACCCGGCAATATAACCGCCAGGGGCTCACGCCGCAGCACGCCATCCAAGGACTCGATTCCGGCGACCTTCAGGAGACCATCAGGGCCATTGTGCGCGAAGAACTGCGCAAGGTCCTGCTTTCGTCGCAGCCACAAGTGGCTTCGATCGCCGACATCGTGAAAGAAGAGGTGCATCGATCGCTTGGAGTTCCCGAGCTGCAACCACAATTACCGCAGCCCCAGCCAGAAGCGATGACATACGCCGCCGTCGCACGCCGTCAAGGTCCCCCTCCGCGACCACGCCAGGGCCCTGCAACGACGCAATTCCGTCGTCCGCCGCCGCCGCCAGCACGCCCACCCGTCGCCCAGCGCACCTACGCGAGGAAGACGGACATTTGGCGAGCCCCCGACCACCGCCCGCTCTGCTATCACTGCGGAGAAGCCGGCCATGTGTATCGCCGATGCCCATACCGGGAGATGGGACTGCGAGGTTTCGCCGTCAACGCTCCGCGCCCGCAGCAAGGTGAACGCCCTCGCGATATCGCGGACTACCTCGCCGCTACTCAGTGGAGCTCTCGACGACCGTCGCGTTCGCCATCACCAGGCCGCTACCTGTCGCCGCAGCGCCGACCATACACTGGCCCAGCCCGGGGCCGGTCAGCGAGCCCATATCCGGAAAACTAAAAGCAGCAACCGATGGAGGTGCGGTTGCTGTTCGTCGAACTGACGAAGATCCTCCGCCGCCGACGAAGACACCGACGAAACTACCTCGACGACATAGCGACACGCCGCCGTCCCGACGAAATCAAGAAGCGGGGACTACACCGATGAAAGACGACTTGACGACGCGACGTTCCAACTTCAGTTCAACACGACGCAGCCGTGATCCGACGCCAAGACCTAACTGTAACGCAAGACAGAGAACCACCGACCTCGACGTGCTTCTCGACGGCCACGCAGTCACCGCTTTAGTAGACACAGGAGCCGATTACTCCGTCATGAGTGGACCCATCGCCGCCCAGTTGAGGAAAGTTAAGACTGCATGGGAAGGCCCTCAAATTCGGACCGCTGGAGGACACCTGATTACTCCGACTGGGATCTGCACGGCAAGAATTACCGTTCATGACCGGACTTACCCTGCCACCTTCGTTGTCCTCCAACAGTGTTCACGAGACGTCATTCTCGGCATGGACTTCCTGAATCAACATGGCGCAGTCATCGACCTGAAGTCGAAATCGATAACGCTGTCGCAAGATCAAGCGATACCGCCGGAGAGCTGTCGTAGTCACCACGCCTTGAGTGTGCTCGAAGATCAAGTGAGCATCCCGCCGCGCTCCAGCATTATTATTTCCGTCGGCACTGAAACACCCGCTGACGTAGAAGGCGTCATCGAGGGCGACCAACATCTACTGCTCGACCGTGAAATTTGCGTCGCAAGAGGGATCGCTCGACTCCACGGAGGGCAAGTGGAAGTTATGCTAACCAACTTCAGCCAAGAGTTCAAGCACATCAACAAGGGCACGACAATCGCATACATCGAGGAAATCGTGGAAACCAGCAATGCCTTTGTCCTCTCGGATTCAGCCGCATCTACCCCGATGAGCATTGTCCCCGAACCAGACTTCGACGTGAATCCAAGTCTTCCTCTGAGTAAGCAGCAACAGATCAGAAGTCTTCTCCGGCGATACAAAGACTGCTTTTCGACGTCATCGAGGATTCGACAAACACCAGTTGCAAAGCATCGCATAATAACCGAAGAGAGCGCTCGACCACTCCGCCAGAGCCCTTACCGAGTTTCGACGCGAGAACGTGAAGCTATTAGGCAACAAGTCGACGAAATGCTGCGCGACGACATCATCCAGCCGTCGAAAAGCCCGTGGGCCTCTCCTGTAGTCCTGGTAAAGAAAAAGGACGGGACCCTACGCTTCTGCGTCGATTATCGTCGACTAAACAAGATCACGAAGAAGGATGTGTACCCCCTTCCACGGATAGACGACGCATTGGATCGGCTCTGCAACGCTAAATACTTCTCGTCGATGGACCTCAAGTCTGGCTACTGGCAAATAGAAGTCGACGAGAGAGACCGCGAAAAGACTGCCTTCATCACGCCAGACGGCCTCTACGAGTTCAAGGTCATGCCATTCGGACTGTGCTCGGCGCCTGCAACGTTTCAGCGCGTCATGGACACGGTGTTAGCCGGACTGAAGTGGCAGACGTGCCTTGTTTACCTGGATGACGTCGTTGTCTTCGCCGGAAATTTAGACGATCACCTTAGGCGGCTTGCGACATTGTTAGAAGCCATCAAGTCATCAGGGCTCACTCTAAAGCCGGAAAAGTGCCGTTTCGCTTACGATGAGCTTTTGTTCCTAGGCCACCTGATCAGCAAATCAGGAGTACGCCCCGACCCACAGAAGACAGCTGCCATCACAAAGTTCCCGCAGCCAACCGACAAGAAGGCAGTGCGCAGATTCCTTGGCATGTGTGCCTACTATAGGCGCTTTGTCAAGGACTTTTCACGCATCGCGGAGCCGCTAACACATCTAACCAAATGTGATGTCGCGTTCAAGTGGGATACGCCGCAGGCCAAGGCATTTCAAGAAATCAAACGACGCATGCAGTCGCCGCCGGTACTTCGCCGCCGGCACACTTCGACGAGGACGCCGATACCGAAATCCACACTGACGCCAGTAGCCTAGGCCTCGGTGCCGTCCTAGTCCAGAGGAAAGAAGGACTTGAAAGAGTGATATCGTATGCTAGCCGGTCGCTGTCAAAAGCGGAAAGCAACTATTCTACGACTGAAAAGGAATGCCTCGCCATCATTTGGGCTACAGCTAAATTCCGTCCTTACCTCTATGGCAGGCCATTCAAAGTCGTCAGTGACCATCACGCATTGTGTTGGCTAGCTAACCCTTCAGGACGGCTGGCGCGGTGGAGCCTCAGACTACAAGAATATGACGTCACGGTAATATACAAGTCCGGAAGAAAACACTCCGACGCCGACTGCTTATCGCGCGCCCCCATTGATCCCCCGCCGCAAGACGACGAGGACGACGACGCCTTCCTTGGGATAGTAAGCGCGGAAGACTTCACTAAACAGCAACGAGCCGACCCGGAGCTAAAAGGTCTCGTCGAGTATTTGGAAGGGAACACCGACGTTGTCCCTAGGGCATTTAGGCGCGGGTTGTCTTCGTTCACGCTACAAAACAACCTGCTCGTGAAGAAGAACTTCTCACCAGTCCGCGCCAGCTACCTTCTTGTTGTACCGTCAGCGCTGCGTCCAGAAATATTGCACGCCCTACACGACGATCCAACCGCTGGGCACCTCGGATTCTCCCGGACGCTGTCGAGAATACAGGAGAGGTATTATTGGCCGCGTCTGACCGCCGACGTCGCCCGTTACGTCAAGACATGCCGAGACTGTCAACGACGCAAGACACCACCGACAAGGCCAGCAGGATTACTACAGCCGATCGAACCTCCTCGCCGACCATTCCAGCAGATTGGGATGAATTTGTTGGGGCCGTTTCCGATATCAACATCCGGGAATAAGTGGATCGTCGTGGCGACGGACTATCTCACCCGTTTTGCTGAAATTAAAGCTCTACCGAAAGGCAGCGCAGCCGAAGTGGCGAGATTTTTCGTCGAGAACATCCTGCTGCGACATGGTGCCCCAGAAGTCCTCATCACCGACAGAGGAACGGCTTTTACAGCAGAGCTCACCCAATCCATTCTGCAGTACAGCCAGACAAGCCACAGGAGGACAACTGCCTACCATCCGCAGACGAATGGTCTCACGGAGCGCCTGAACAAGACCCTCGCCGACATGCTAGCAATGTACGTCGACGTCGAACACAAGACGAGGGACGCGGTCCTGCCGTACGTAACCTTTGCGTACAACACGGCGGTGCAAGAAACAACACAGATCACGCCGTTTAAGCTGGTTTACGGCAGGAACCCGACGACGACGCTTGACGCCATGCTGCCGCACGTAACTGACGAAGAGAATGTTGACGTCGCCAGCTATCTCCAGCGCGCCGAAGAAGCCCGACAGCTCGCCCGCCTGCGAATCAAGAGCCAGCAGAGGACCGACAGCCGACACTACAACCTCCGACGACGCTTCGTCGAGTACCAGCCTGGCGACCGTGTTTGGGTCTGGACCCCGATACGCCGACGAGGACTCAGTGAGAAACTACTCCGACGCTATTTCGGACCCTACAAGGTCATCCGACGTATTGGCGCTCTGGACTATGAGGTCGTGCCAGACGGCATTTCGCATTCACAGCGGCGCTGCGCACGATCTGAAGTGGTCCACGTGGTGCGCCTTAAACCCTTTTACGGACGCTAACGAACTTCGTCATTTTTGTTCTTTTCTTTGCTACGAGTGCTTTGTTTATTACCTTCGTTTGTTTGCAGCATCGGGTCGATGCTTTTTAAGAGGGGGGTATTGACACGTGTACTTATCTTTATCGGGCGACCACGTTTCGCCCCCTAACAAGTGTAATCGCACAGCGCGGGACGCGCCTGCATGTATCCGAAGTTTCTGGAAAGTTATCGATACTTCTACTCGGCTGTCTGTTGTCGCCGAACCTTGTGTTATCTGATTTCATCGCGTGACACGAATGGTGTAGAACTTTGTGGAAGGCACGCGGGTCCTAACGATTGGTCTGGAACATTCGACGACTGCTCTATAAAAGCCGACGCGCTTGACCCACTGATCAGATTTTCGACGATCGCCGACTGTGTTCGCCGCTATCGTTGTGCTTTAAGTGTAGCCTGTTTTGTGGGCACAGGTTCGCCCAATAAAAGCTAGTTTTGTCCTTCACAGTACTGCTACTGTGTTCTTTAACGTCACTACCACGTGACAATATTCACTCGCTATCCGGTCGCGGTGAGTCAGACTTCTAGATTTATCGCGCGCCCATCGGCATGTTTTGTGGATAGCAACTCGGCTAGCAGGCATTGATCTATGAAAGGTTCAATAAATGCCCTTGTGATTGTTTACACTACTGTGTTGTCGTTCCTTTGCCCCAAGAGCACAGATGCGAACCCCACATCTGGCTGCCCAACGTGGACCTCTTGGGGCATCGGACGATAGATTTAAGTTTTGCTTCGTTCGAGACCTTTGTTTGAACCGAAGCGTAGGGCTAGCGTGGATTTTGATCGCTAGCATTGGCGGCGTGCTTTCTTGAGCGAGGCGACGGTGGCTGTAGTGTGGTTGAACATGTCAACATGCTGAGCCTTTTCGCAAGTGTTTTTTCTTTAAAATGACATGCGTCGGTACGAGAGCCACGTGGTCTGCATCCTGAGAGAGCGAGGCTTAGCGCCCGCGGAGAATTGGCAAGCCTGAAGCGAGTGAGTACGGAAGCCTCGTGGGTGGTCCGAATTTCTTATGTAAATTGCTTCTTCTATCTTTTTGACTCTGATAAAGTCGCGGCTCTGGGAGCTTGGTGGCCGCGGGCCACGGGTGCCGCTACGGGCTGACTGGTATTGCGGCCTGGCATCGGGCGCTCCGACACCGTCTGGGACGGTGGGCGCCGTCAACTCGGATGCTGTGTGCACCGAGCGGGGTAGGACTACCTAACAGAGCTGACGTCTACTCGCGGCTGCCTGTTTTGCACCCATTTTGGGTGTTGTTTGTTGGATGCCGGTTGTTGTCAGAGTAGCGACGCTTTAGGCCTAAGGCTTTACGAAGGTGCCTGTCGAACGTGGAGAGACACAACCCGGTGGACCGTGGCGTTGAGGTGTTGCACTTTGCGTCCCTCATTCTAGTTAGCCTCGCACGAATTGAAATTACTCGTTCGACTCAAGGAAGCGAGCTTCGTTCACGTGAACTTGGCATCTGAGTAGCTGCCCGATCTTTTGCTAGCCAAGTCGAACATCGTACCACGTGGGCGATGCGTATGCAGAATTCCTCTCCCTTGCACTACTTTAGTGTTTGCCGAATGTGTTGAGCGTACGCAGCGTGATTGGAGTCACACCTGGTTTGCCGTCACCTGCACATCATCTGCGCTCCTGCCCCGGACTACGATCGAGCCACCGGGCAATGGTGATGCTGTGGCGAGTTCGGCGCAGCGACTACGGCGGCCGCCTGTATCCAGCTCGCAACCCTCGGCGGCGGAGAAAAGAGCCGGCGGTCACCGACAGCTACTGCGGCTCTCGCCAGCAGAACGCGTCGGTGCGAGCGACGCTTGCTCGTTCCGACTACTGCGTCGCCGTTTCCGGAGTCCTCATGCCGTCGAGTCTGCAAAGCTACTGCTGTGACCGGCGGACGCCAACGGTGTACCCAAGGACAATGTCGGCTCGCATGCTATGGACAGCGTGTGGACATTTCCTCAGTGTGGCCAATGTTGCATGTACTATCTTGTTCGCGAAGCACGGGTTGATGTTAGACCGTGTCACAGGTTTCGCCGGAATAACAAGTGATCTAAGGTTGGGGGGATGTGGGGATGCGCGACTCTCACGCGTCCCCTGATATCTTGTTTTCCCGCATAGCTCCTGCAGTGCGGCTTCGCCGCGTGGCCTGGCGGCGGTCGGAGTGGTACAAGCGCAGTGCGAGAGATGGCGCGAGTGTTGCGCTGCTGCGGGGTTACTTGGGTGCGGGTAAGACAAGGCGCTCCCTCTTTGGTTCGGGACAGCAAGCAGTGCGGACGTGCCGTGCTGCGCGTGCGCCGATCCATGCTTCTGCGAGACCGTCTCGCGTGGCCGCCTTGGAACGCGCCACCGTTCGCGTGACCGTACACGCGAACGACCAGGCGTTGGGATCCAGCATGGGGCGAACATATTCGCTCGCTATCCGGTCGCGGTGAGTCGGACTTCTAGATTTGTCGCGCACCCATCGGCATGTTTTGTGGATAGCAACTCGGCTAGCAAGCATTGATCTATGAAAGGTTCAATAAATGCCCTTGGGATTGTTTGCACTACTGTGTTGTCGTTCCTTTGCCCCAAGAGCACGGAGGAGAACCCCACACACTTTATTATACGCATATATACATTGTGACTTAGCATGCTGAATCTTAGTTTGGGGAAACACACATTGCACGCGCATAACACATCTACAACAGTTACGAAATCAAGCCTTGATGATAATCAATTTCTCTAGTTACATGTCACATGAAATACTAATCTTAACTTCCTTAAACATACTACCATTACGTTATGTGCTCCAGCTCAAATTCGTTTTACTAATGTGGCGCACGCTAAAACATGAAATCATTTTCGATACATTTAATATATGTGCTATAACGAACACTAAATATATGACATTTTCCGTTAACAACAGTTCTGTACATTCTAGAATACACTAATTATGGAATGTTAACTGAGCTGTTTACGGTCATTAAATAATGGAATAAACTACCACCCCATATTAAAGCCTGTTTCACAACATTAACATGCAAGAGAGTTACGAAGAAATATTTACTAACGACACTACTGGCAACAGGCTCATTACTATGAACATATATTGTAGACAAAATTATTTTACAGTTTTGAGTACTTCCGCATTTGCCGAATGTATCGCTTTTATTCTCGATGTCCAATTAGCTTCTTTGTTTTTTTTTCGAAATTGTAGGTTTTTAGTTCCTTCTGTATTTGCCTAATGTATTCGTCTGATTCTCAATCTCCCATTGCCTCCTTTCTTAGAAATTTTATGTTTTTTGTTGCATAGCATATATTTTACTTGTACTTCTCATATCGTACGCGTATTCCTGTTTCGCATTATCTGCTCCGTTAACCTCGTGTTCTTTGATATATGTTATTCCTATGTTTCATTAAAGTCAATTACATTTTTATTTACTGATACGCAGTATCCATTTAATTTTCTTGTTTCTCTTGAACTTGAATTACTGCAAGCATCTTTCTTGTATTCGATTATCTGCTTCACTAACTTCGTGTAATATCATGTCTGTCACTGCTAGGTTGCTACAACGTATTACTTAATATATTGTTAAATTACTAATAGGACACCCCCCTGATAGTTTTTGTAACTCCAGGACCTCCTCCTGTACTAATGCTTAAAAAATTATATTGTGACACGCTGACGAAGGAGACGTCTTAATCCTGGTCGGACGAAGATAACGCTCTGGACATCGCGCGCCGTCTACCACATTGTCAGCTGATACAATTATTGTGGACATCCTATAAATATACATCTGAATTCTTTTAGCCCCGTAATATTTTTGGTGGAGGTTGCGGGATCATTATCAAGACGGGTTTACGCAGCGGTCACTCCTTGGCTCCACCTACAATGCCAGCTCACGGCTAGGATGCTTCGGGCACGTCGGCACCCACGCCCACCGTCCTTCTCGCACAACCCCGCGACCCAGGAACCTTTTTTGGCACCGACAACACTGTTGTGGAAGATTGGCTTCAACTATATGATCGGGTGAGCGCCAGCAACCACTGGGACCCGACCATCATGCTGGCCAATTTGATATTTTACCTCGCCGGAACGGCACGCGTCTGGTTTCAGACCCACGAGGAGGAACTTACTAGATAGGACATTTGTAAACGGAAGCTCCACGATTTGTTTGGAAAGCCTGCTGGACATCTGCGCGCCTCCCTGAAATTACCTCGCTTCGCGTGTCCAGACGTGGACTGAATCCTACCTAACGTACATCGAGGGCGTGCTTGCCCTGTGCCGCAAAGTGGATCCGAAGATGCCCGAACCTGATAAAGTCGCCCATGTCATTAAAGGCATAGCAGATGATGCTTTCCATCTCCTTGTCTTCAAGAATTCTTCCACTGTGCAAGCCACTATTACCGAATGCCGGCGGTGTGAAGAAGCCAAGAGTCGGCGCATTGGCCGTTACGTGCCAAAACGATCCGATCGTGAGGCACGCCGTAGCGAAGGACTCTGGAAAATTTAGACCACCTGGGGTTATTCAACGTGCGCCTAAATCTAAGTACACGGGTGTTTTCGTTCCATCGAAATGCCGCCGCCGTTGCCGGGATGCGATGCCTCGACCTCGTGCTTAGCAGCCATCACCATAGCCACTAAGCAACCGCGGCGGGTCGTACTATTCATGAGTGATGGTAAAAAAAACAGGTGAAATCAGTTCTAATTGTGGCGCCAACTCAACGTACACCTAAAGCTGAGTGGTGAAGCTGGCAACAATGAACACATAAAGTCCATAAAAATGTTTGTTCATTGCGAAGCAAATCAGTGGCGTAGCTCGTCGACCTGCATGCAGCTAGAGCGGAGGAGTGCCATCTGGTGACGGCCGTCTTCGTCCTGGTTTTCCCATACCTCAGCCTCGCAAACTTCAGGCTGTGGAAAAAACAAAACAAGAAGTCAACAAAACACACACGAACACACACACACACACACACACACATATATATATATACATATATACATAAATATATATATATATATATATATATATATATATACATATATATATATATATATATATATATATATATATATATATATATATATATAGTAAGCACTATTAGCGTACTTCGTCGTTTTCATTTGTACATAGCCATCATCATCTTCCATGTTCTACTTCTTGGCGCGTGAGCTGGGGCGGTGCCTTTTTTTGGAATAAACAGCCCTGGACAACTTGATCGGTCTCGGTATTATGAAGTGGTGGAGGTACGTCAAGACCCCGACGTCCTCTCGCGTTCCCGTCCTCCCTGGAGCTCCGTTCCGGTCGCCGCCTGCACCCAGCTACCCCTACAACAATGGACACTTCCAACCTCGGCCCTTCCGGCGCCTCTATCCCTACCACACAGACGACCCTGCCCGCGGCGCTGTCTTGGACGGTAACGAGCCCTCAGCGCGATCCCCCTGTCTTTGCGGGACTCCGCGGTGATGACGTTGGCGATTGGATCGACCACTACGACCGCGTGAGTTCGTGCAATAAGTGGAACGACACCCAGAAATTGAGACACGTCGCCTTCTACTTGACCGGTGTTGCAAAGACGTGGTATTTCAACCACGAATCCGACATCGCGGATTGGCCCACGTTGACCTCCAAGCTGCGGCAAACCTTCGCTTCCTCGTCTGGACGTGCAGAAATCGCCAAACAGAAGCTGGGAACGCGCCGCCAACTTCCACAAGAGTCCTACACATCATACATAGAGGATGTCTTGGCTCTGTGCCGCCGTGCGAATCCTAGCATGACGGAAGCCGAACGCATTCGCCATATCTTAAAAGGCATTGGGTCTGTCGCGTTCAACGCCTTAATCGTGCAAAATCCGGCTTCTGTCCAAGACTTCACTTCAACGTGTCAACGCCTAGACGAACTGCAGTCTATTCGTGTTCCACATGACAACAGCGATCCTCAGGTTCCCCATTCTCCAGATCTACGTGCTCTTATCCGCACCGTCATCCGCGAAGAGCTTAAACTACAAGACCTAAGGCGTCCACCTGCTGCCTGCGCCCCAACCCCTACCTTCGACTTGCGCGAGGTCGTAAAGCAAAAGTTGACAGCGATGACTACACCCACGACGCATCTTGCTCCGGTAGCGCGCCCCACACCTACCTACGCGGATGTTGCTTCGCTACCCACCCCTACCGTGACCCCCGTGCCTACTGACGTTTCCTATGACCATTTGGCTTCGATGGGAACCAGAGCACTTGCTACACCATCGTACCCTCAGTGGCGTCCACCTCGTCCGGTTTGTTTTTACTGTGGTATACGTGGCCATATATCTCGCTTCTGCCGCCGTCGCCACCAGGATGAAAGACGAGGCTATGCTGAGCACGAGAGAGACCGCACTCGTCGATTAGACGCCTACTATCCCGGACCGTACTCGTTCCCTCAACAGCGTTCTCCGTTTCCTCCAGCTGCTCCCAATCTGCCTCATAGTTCCCGTTCGGCCAGACGTCGTTCTCCGTCGCCTTACCGGCGCTCTACATCACCCCTTCGTCCCACTTCCCATCTTGTCGACCAGCACTCGGAAAACTAACTGTTGCAGTTTTTGGAGGGGAAACTGCTTCTTATCGGTCTTCAAAAATTCCTCCTGTTCGCCCAGCCAACATGCTTTCTATAACTGTCGAAGGTGTTCCCGCGTCAGCTTACATCGATACCGGTGCCGCCGTTTCTGTTCTTCGTAGTGATCTGTGTTCCCGGCTCCGGAAAGTAAAAACACCTTATCTTGGACGTGTTTTGCGTGGTGCTAATAATGCATTCATTTACCCCGATGGACAGTGTACTGGGGTGCTATAACGTAAAACTATTCCAAACTTTTCTATTCCAATTCTGCTATCAGCCCTCCACGATTGGTCAAAAACTTTTTTCGACCACCCCCACTTCACCTGTCTGTCACGCTACGTCACGAACACCACGATACCTCCCCATCTGATATAATGTGTACACACTGATTATGCATGATTTGACAGAAAAAATAAAAACAGTTATTTCTGATTCGACCCCTTCTCGCCATTAGCCCTCGGCTATTGGTAAAAAGTTTTCGGGCTGCACCCACTTCACCTGCCTGTCACGCGACGTCACAAAACCGCAAGAACTCACCACGTCAAAGTGACGTGTACGCGATAAAGATGCATTAATATGCCGAACAAAACGGAATTTTCTTCGGAATAGCCGCAGGCTGCCCCGTTCCGAAAGGAATAGAAGATAGCTGCCGCCGATCACTCAGACGCTGGCTACTCGCACCTGCCGGAGAGCATGGGTGTATTTTCGTATAATAATACTTCTTGCGTGGCCGTGTAACGTTTTCGAGCACTTTCGGCACGTTTACCCCCTCATTCTGCCAACTCTTCTTTGCTGAGGGTCCGTTTTAGCGTCATTCTTGAGCTTCCGTTGCATGCCGCCGCGATTTTCGACCAGCCACCGCAAGCTAAGTAAGAGAAAGCCGACCAATCGTAGACGCCGGCACCACCCTCTTCATCCGGTTATCGACTTTCAGCACAGCGGCTCGGCCCCATCGAATCCCTCTCCACTTGAGCGTTCTCCTCGCCTCTTGTCAGCCAATTAGATACGACAAGCCGCTCAGTGTAGGCAATGTTATTCGTTTTTCAAGCAAACAAAAGTTACCTCCTATGAACGAGGAGAGCGTTTGATTGGTCTGTTCAGACAACCCGGCGGGTGACCGCCCGGTGCTTGCGTTGGTGGTTACGCAAATTTGACGTCAGTACATTGGAATAGAAACATATTGGAATAGTTGTACGTTATAAGGCCCCTGATCGTGTTCTCATCGACGGCATACGCCACCACATTGAGTTTATCATCCTTCCAACGTGTATCCATGAACTTATACTGAGTTGGGACTTCCTACATTCTGCCGAGCATGTGCTGGTGGGCTAGTTGGTTAAGCATGATTACAAAGACAGCGCCGAATAAAACAACACACGAAGAAGGGAGACACGAGACAAGCACGTGCTTGTCTCGTGTCTCCCTTCTTCGTGTGCTGCTTTATTCGGCGCTGTGTTTGTAATCATTCCTACATTCTGCTTCAGCCGTCATTTCATGTAGAGAGGAAGTTGTCCATATCACAGATACAGCGCTTGCACCTGTTACGGACTCTTCACTTTCATGCGTGAACTTGGCTATCGCTGCAGACTACGTCCTGCGTCCTGGTAACGAAGACGTTGTAGCCGTAACATCCAGTCAGATAGCGGACGGAGAAGCCCTAGTCGCCCCTTCTTCCCGTTGTACTTCTCGCGAAATTCTCATTGCCACCTGTCTCGTCCGGTTTTCACGTGGCCGCGCCCTTCTGTCTGCTTGCAACACGACCCCAGATCCTGTGATGCTGCCCAAAGGGATGACTGTGGCTACCTTAGCCGACACTCAACCTATCTCTATAGTCACGCTTTGCCCTTCTTCATCGCCAGCACCAACTTCAGGTTTGGATGATTCTTTCCCTCCTCCAGCCGTTCTTGGCTCTGACCTAACAGCCGCGCAGTCCGAAGCCTTAATGGCGGTCTTGGCAAAGCACAAAGCCTGTTTCGATAGCTGTTCCCCTGTGTTGAGCCAAACTTCTGCGGCTACACACCGCATCGAAACCGATGGTTGCGCTATAATACGACGATGCCCCTATCGTGTATCGCCGTCCGAACGGAAGGTCATTGAAGAACAGGTTGCTTACATGCTTGCGCGGAAGATAATACGACTTTCGTCTAGCCCATGGTCCTGGTAAAGAAAAAAGATGGCTCCGTTCGCTTTTGCGTCGATTATCGAGCGCTCTATAAGATCACACGCAAGGACGTGTATCCAATACCTCGAATTGACGACGCTTTGGACACACTATAAGGGGCAGAGTATTTCTCCAGCCTTGATCTTCGATCAGGATATTGGCAAATTCCGATGAACGAGACTGACAAAGAAAAGACCGCGTTCGCTACACCAGACGCACTTTATGAATTTAACGTGATGCCTATTGGCCTTTGTAACGCTCCTGCCACATTTCAACGCATGATAGACCACGTACTTCGTGGTCTAAAATGGAAGACCTGCCTCTGTTATCCGGACGATATTGTCATCTTTTCGTCTGACTTCAGCCAACATCTTCATCGATTAGACGTTCTCAAGTGCCTTGCAAATGCTGGTCTCCAGATCAATACAAGGAAATGCACATTTGCAAGCAAGACTATAAAAGTGTTGGGTCACGTCATCTCAAAAGATGGCATCCAGCCAGACCCCGAAAAGATTAGTGCCGTTCTTCAGTTTTCTCGCCCCCAGCAACAGAAATATCTACGTAGTTTCCTCGGCTTGGCGTCGTATTTTCGTCGATTTATACGCAACTTCGCAGCGATAGCAGCTCCTCTACACAAGCTACTGGTTACCGGTGCCTCTTTCACATGGCCTAGCGGCTGCGAGTCGGCTTTTCAAGATCTTAAGCGGCATCTTACTTCCGGACCAGTGCTTCGCCACTTCGATAATCGAGCCCCCACCATACTCCATACTGACGCAAGCGCACAAGGTATTGGCGCAGTACTTCTGCAAAGTAATGCAGCCTCTAAAGAGCAAGTCATAGCAAATGCCAGCCGAACACTTTCTCCAGCTGAGCGGAACTACACCATTACAGAGCAAAAGTGCCTGCCTATCGTTTGTTCGATTCAGAAATTCCGCCCATACCTTTACGGCCGCCACTTCACCATCGTCACCGACCATCATGCTCTGTGTTGGCTGTCATCAATGAAAAACATGTCAGGACGCTTAGGACGCTGGATACTCCGCTTGCAGGAATATGACTTTACTATAAAGTACAAGTCTGGAAAAAGTCATCATGATGCAGACGCATTGTCTCGCTGCCCACTCTCACTCTCTACCGGTAACGCGCCGTCGTCTTCCCCACCAAGTCGTTCCGATGCTACGCCTGCCTCACACCAGCTCTCGATAACGCCCCTGGACCAAGTTACGCTTTCATCACGCTCTGATTTCGTCTCGCTTCAGCGGGCCGACTCCTACTGTCGAGCTCTCATGCATCGCCTTAGTGGGTTCGCCGAACCACCCAACAGCCGCTTGCGACGCCAACTTCGACAATTCCGCTTTCAAGGTGTCGTGCTTCACCGCCACGTTTACCACCCAACAGGTCACCGGTGGGTCCCAGTTCTACCTCGCTGCCTTCGCCTGCGGGTATTAGAGGCACTTCACGACGACGTATCGGCTGGCCACTTAGGCTTCCACAAGACTTACGACCGCATAAAGACCCGCTGCTTCTGGCCTGGCCTATCCACAACGGTGGCTAAATACATTGCCTCTTGTGCGCCATGTCCGCACCGCAAACGCTCGACATCCCCTCCTGCCGGTTTACTACAACCTCTCCCTTGCCAGGACACACCTTTTGAATTCGTTGGTATTGATTTATATGGTCCCTTGCCGTTGACACCCTCCGGTCACCATTGGATTGTCACTTCGGTCGACCATTTAACAAGATATGCCGAGACTGCCCCTCTGCGATCCGGTACCGCTTCTGAGGTCGCCGACTTTTTCTTGCGCTCCATCGTCTTGCGCCACGGGGCTCCTCGCGTTCTTCTCAGTGACCGTGGCAAGGCGTTCATTTCACAAGTTCTCGAGGAAGTTCTTCGGGCCACTAATACCGTCCACAAATCTACTTCTACCTATCATCTGCAAACCAATGGCCTTACTGCGCGCTTCCACCGTACGCTGTCTGACATGATTTCCATGTACATTCGTCCTGACCACACTAACTGGGATAAGATTCTTCCTTTTGTGACATTCGCATGTAATACTGCTATTCCACGGACTACCGGCTACAGCCCTTTCTTCCTTGTATATGGACGATCTCCTTCCACCATATTCGACAGAGAATTCTTTTTCGCACCTTCTTCGCCTAACGCGTCGCTTCCAGAAGATTTTGCTGCCCGAGTTGCACATTGCCGTCAAATCGCCAAGCAAAGCACAGAAGCTACCCAAGCTGAGCGCAAGCGTCACTGCGACAACAAACGCCGTGACCTACGTTTTCACCCTGGAGGCCAAGTCCTCCTTTAGACTCCAGTCCGCACCCCAGGCCTCTGAGAGAAGTTCCTTCCACGCTACATTGGCTCATACACCGTTGTGCAGCAAACATCTGCAGTGAACTATCTCGTCCGCCCAGTACACTCCATCACTGACCGGCGCCGCCAGAATGCCGAAATAGTTCACGTCTCGCGGATGAAGCCCTTCAGTCCCCGTTTAGATAATCTCTAATCTGCGGCCAGGCTGGCCGCTTCCATGACGGGGGGAAGCTAGTGTAAGCACTATTAACGTACTTCGTCGTTTTCATTTGTACATAGCCATCATCATCTTCCCTGTTCTTCTACTTCTTCGCGCGTGAGCTGGGGCGTTGCCTTTTTTGGAAGAAACAGCGCTGGAGCAAATAAAAGTTTATTCACCCACTCACTCACAGCGCTGGACAACTTGATCGGTCTCGGTATTATAAAACACACACACACACACACACACACACACACACACACACACACACACACACACACACACACACACACACACACACACACACACACACACACACACACACACACACACACACACACACACACACACACACACACACACACACACACACACACACACCGAGAGAGGAGATCGCACGCAGTCGGGCCTTTTCTACGCCGCGCGCAGTTCTCTCCTCTTCTTCGGCGCAGCATAACATCTTCCTGCGGCGCAGACGAAGCTCGTCGAGCGAGTTAGGGATGCGCATAAATGGTAGTTCTTGATTCGGGAACCCGATGATAGCAGTGCCTCAGGCAGGCCACATGAACCATTTGAGTTTCCCGCGACCGGCGATTATTGGCGGTCAGTTTTGCGATGGCCTAGTTGACGTCACTTAATCGGCTGAGTATCACGAATGGACCGCTGTACGTTGAGATGAATTGGCGATACAAGTCTTCCTTCCGTAGATGTGTCCCCAGTAGCGCATGATCGCCAGGAGCGAAAGTGACATATGCCCGGAGTCATAGCGTGCCTTGGTTGAAACTTGCGAAGACAGTGTTCTTAACTGAGCGAGCCGACGTGCTTCTTCGGCACTACACAATGTCTGCGGAATGGATGCGTCTGCGTTCAGTGGTTATGGCGAAATTGTGTCCAAGAACGTTTGGGGGCTGCGAGCGTACAAGAGACAGAAAGGCGCATACCCGGTTACGTCGTGCTTGTATTGTATGCGGACGTGACAAAGAGCAGCACGGCATCCCGATTCCTGTGATCAGCTGAGACATACAGTGAGAATATGTTGGTAAGCGTACGATTCGCGCGTTCGGTGAGGCCATTTATTTGTGGGTGGTACGGCGTTGAATGGCGAAAAGTAGAACCGCAAAGGGGGGCAGCAGTTCTTCAACAACGTCGGTGGTGAATTGCCGTCCACAGTCACTTGTAACAACACGTGGAGCGCCGTGACGCAGGATCACAGAATGAAGCAGAGAGCACGACATATCGGCGATGGTAGTAGATGTAAGCGCCGCAGTCTCAGTATAGCGCGTCAAGTAGTCGATGCACACAATAATCCAGCGTCGGCCGGTAGCGCTCTTGGAAAGGGGGCCGGGCAAATCGATACCAAATTTTTCAAAAAGTAAGGAAGGTGGTTTCACTGCTTGCAAAAAGCCCGAAGGGGGTGTACTCGGCTTCTTACGACATTGAAAATCCGGGCAACTTGCAATGTACTGTCTTTAGCTCTTCCATAGCTTCGGCCAATAAAATCGCTGGCGTAATCGATGAAGCGCGCGAGTAAAGCCAAGATGATCCGATGTGATGTCATCATGCATGGCGTGAAGAATAGCAGTACGCAGGCGTTCGGGAATGGAGGGAGGAAGCGCCTTCGTCAGAGTAATTCTTTTTGTGAAGCAAGCCGATACACAGCGTGAAGGGCGTTGTCCGACCTGACCTGCGGGCAGCCTCCAATAGGAGTATGAGTGTAGGATCACGACGTTGTTCACGTTTAAAGGTGCTGAGGTGAGGAAACTCGGTAATGCTGGCAAGATAGTAGTCGAAGTCGTCATCGTTAGCGGTGGAATGCGGCGACGGGAGACGAGACAAGCAGTCGGCATTTGTATGACACCGACCGCTCTTGTAGCCGACAGAAAAGGTATATTCTTGAAGGTGTAACGCCCAACGTACCAGCCGTCCAGAAGGATCCGCAGTCCAACAAGCCAGCAAAGGGAATGATGACCCGTCACTATCTTCAAATGGCGACCGTACAAGTGTGGCCGAAACTTTTTGATGGTGAAAACCACTGCCAGGCATTCCAATTCGGTGACAGTGTAATTTCGCTCCGTTCTCGTCAGTGTCCGACTTGCGTATGTATCGACGTGCTGGCACCCATGATGAAGTTGAACGAGGACGGCGCTGACATCCACACTGCTGCGCCAGTGTGTAGCACAGTCATGGCCTCGGGATCGAAATGGTGCAAGACAGGCCCAGAAGTTAGTAGATACTTCAGCAGACGAAACGCGTCCTCGCGTCCATACGTAGGGATTGCCTTTGTGAAGGAGGCACGTGACTGGGTGAGTAAGTTGGGCGAAATTCTTAATAAGCCGACGGAAGTATGAACACAGGCCAAGGAAACTACGGAGGTCTCTCGCTGTCTTCGACTGGCTGAAATCCCGCACTGCAGCAATCTTTTCTGGGTCAGGTCGAATATCATCTTTCTCGACGAGAAAACCGAGCACCAGAGTCTGGCGCTCACCAAAGTGACACTTCTTTGAGTTTAAAACCAGTCCAGCGTTTTGTATGCGGTCCAGTACGGCGCCAAGGCGCTGATTGTGCTCCTCAACTGTTTTGCCAAAAATGATCACATCGTCGAGGTAGCACATCGAGATTTCCCATTTCAATCCGCGCAGCGCTGTGTCCATAAAGCTTTCAAAAGTTGCTGGCGCATTGCATAAACCGAAAGGCATAACATTAAACTCGAAGAGACCATCTGGCGTCACAGTTTTCTGTTTATCTTTCGGGTGCATCGGTATTTGCCAGTATCCCAGTCGTAAGTCTACGGTGCAGAAGTAGTCGGCTGCATGGAGGCCATCGATAGCATCGTCAATGCGTGGCAGAGGGTATACGTCCTTCTTTGTAGCTGCTTTGAGTCTTCGATAATCAACACAGAATCCACAAGAATTGTCCTTTTTCTTAACTAATATCACTGGAGCTGGGACTAGAAGACCCCTGGACAACGCCTTCACGCCTTGAACTTGCTCAGCGATTACTTTTTCTTCTGCGGGAGAGACGCGGTGCGGTTTCTGGCGAATAGGCGTCGCTTGGCCCGTGTTTATGCGATGTCGCGTTGGCGAGCCAGGACGGACGCTCATCTTGCGCGAAATCAAATACTGGCGCATAGTGGACGAGCACCTTTTGCAATTCTTTACGCTCTGAAGAGGATAGCGACTTGTTGGTCATGCGGTAAAATTCCATAGACTAGACGCAATTTGCTGCCCTCGCGTCGGTAGAAGTGTCATCGGCGTCGATACTGACGGGCGCTTCTGAGTCAAAGGTGGCCAGCTTCCCGTCGGCAGTAAAACTTGCTCTGAATACGCGTTTCTGGTGACTGACCCCACCAGGGGTGCGCGATGTGCAGTAAAAAGCACAGCGCATGACCCGTGCGGCCAGTGTGCTTGCGCCCCTCACAGCGGCTGCTCTGTCTTCATTGCCGCGCGCTATGGCCGCGGGTCTGGTCGCTACGGCGTTCAACGTCCACACGTGAGCACGACCCCTTCTATAACGGAACGAGGAACCAGTACATTATTCTTCAACATAGTATGGAAGTGCGGCTCAATTAAACCATGACAGCGATGCGGAGTGCAATGCGTATAAGTCACCGAAACAAATGACGCAGTCTGAGCCGGTAAACGGACATCGTGAGAAACAGAAAATACACTCTGCTTGTCCACGTCAGATACTGCTGGTGTGGGTGTTATCACGTGACTTCGAAGAGAAATTTCACCAGCCCCACAATCTAACATCGCACCACATTCACCAAGAAAGTCAATCTCAAGGATGATGCTGTGAGTGGTGAGTTCCAAAACAACAAATTTAGTTGAAAAATCTTGTTCACCCACGCTCACAATAGGAGAGCAAACTCCAACGGGCCGCCGCGGCTTGCCCCCAACTCCAGGAAAAGTAGTCGTTTGGTCCCACGCGAACATCACTGTGTCCAAGACGATTCTTAAACAAAACACTCATTACAGAAACTGTAGCACCGGTATCGACTAAGGGATCAGTATTTAAACCATCAACACAGACACAAACTTTGTTTTTGCGCATGGCGATAGGCAGAGGACTACTTGACCGTCCCGCGACCTCACCTCCATCCGTCGCACCAGCTAGTTAAGGTAGGTGAAAGTGAGCGACGGCGAGGTGATGGCGAGCGACGATAGCTGGTCGGAGGACGAGTAAGGCTACGGTAGGAAGCCGGAAGATCACGCCGGGATCCACGTTCACGCGGTTGTCGTCGACGAGGCGCAGTGGCCTGCCACGGCGCGCTGTCATGGCCTCCAGATTGGTAATCTTGTATGCCCGAAACTTGTTGCTGCCGTCGGCGACAATACCTGGCGATATGTCCACGGATACCGCAGCTAATGCAAGTAGGTGGCTCGCGGTAGACAGGATAGCCATAAAATGGGGCCTCCGGCTGGCTGTACCGGGGAGCAAGGTGTTGGGGTGGTGCGGTCTGACGACGTTCGAAGGTACGCGATGGATGCCGGAACTCCACCTTGTCGACGCGGACGCGTTTATCAAGCAAAGGCCGAATTTCGCTTTTAGTTTGCAGTTGGCAGCGTGCATTGGCGGTACTCCCGTCCTGCGCGTCTCTTCCTCCACCTTCTGCTTTCAGTGCGCCAATTCTTCTTTAACGGAGTGACGTTCTAGCAAGGCGATGTGGTGGGAGGAGGAGACGTGCACGCTTGCGACCGTGGTCACGTTGTCAAGTCTACCAAACTTTGGCAATACACGACGCGTCTTCAGTGCCTCAAAAGCGCGGCAGCGACGTCTCAGATCAGACGGAGTACACAGGTCTTCCTTTAATATAAGGAAATTGTAGACATATTCAGCGATGCCCTTCAGAAGATGTCTTCATGCGACATGCCCGTGCTCACAATTCAGCACAATTTCAATAGTTCTTCAATGTAGGTTGTGCATGCTTTTCCGGGCAACTGCGCTCTACGCGAAAGCGTGTGCTCAGCCTTTCTTTCTTTTTGAAAGTGAGTCTCCGAAGCAGCTATTCATTTCCGCAACGAACTACACTTCTATTAGGTTGCTTCAATCGCAGATAGACTTTTTTTTTATAATTGGTTGCCCCGCTAGGCTGATGAGTGTTCTTGTTGCTGCGTTCTGCGCATGTTCTAATTGTGTATATATTTCCACGAGTTGCCGTGAATAAACCAGTTGCAAGTAACCGCCCGTGTCATTTTTGTGTTCTCTTCCACCCTCTCTGCCTTTATTTGCGGTCAATGTGATATGCAGTAAATAGTAACTAGGCCAAACTGAAGTTATTCTGAAACATCAGAACCAGCTCCGTGCCGCATCGGTGAGTAGAAAAGATCCTGCCGATGCTGTGGCACCGGCAGAGAGAAAAGTGTCAGCTGTTGTGGAGACAGGAAGCCTTCATTTTCACGCAGTCTGAACGTAAGAAGATGAAAGCAACGGGATCACAGGGGCTTGGAAAAGAGCCTGCACCTCGCCACTGTTCTGACGTTCTCAAGCTTGTTCGCCATCTGGCATGTCAAATAAAGGTTTTACTTGATAGGGCTAGCGCGTCCTGCAGGACCAGAATAAAGTTTTCCAGTCCAGTCCAGTTGATAGGGCTATCCTTTCATTGAAATGGGTGAAAAGATAGGCGTCGTGTTCTCACAGCTGACGCAATCGGTAAAAAGACCTGACTGCTAGACATCATATGTGAGACAATAGCCACTTCAGCAAGCCCAGCGAAGGCTTTTGCTAGCATCGCAATTGTATAGAAAAATTGGATCGAATTTCAGGTCACCGCAGTGTTCCATATATGTTTGTAGCACGAACAAGAAATGGAGAACGAGAGAGGGAAAGGACAATTGCTGCTACAGCAAAGCAGGCTGCCGTAACACAGGGGACTCCCTTTCACAAAAGCGATGACTGTGATAACAACTGAGAAAAATGGGTTTTCGATCGCCATTGTGAGCAGCAACCACGCGGCCCTGCTCTAACAGCCGGCACCGCCACGCACTGCCGCACTTCACAGTTGATGCTCACCTGGAGGTGAACGTTGACGGACGTGGTGACGTTCCTATGGCTGCAGGCAGGTGTCACTATCATTGCAGGCTGCACCTTGAGCTTCAGGTGGTGCTTGACGCCATTCTCAACCTGCGAAAGCAGGCGCGCCGGCTGTTTTCACATGCATTCCTTGAAACATGGCTATGACAGTGTGACGACCCCTAATGTGGGGTGCAAGGTTCGTGTTCTCAATGTTTTAATGGTTCTCTTAGGCGGAGCCTCCGAGAACCCAATTGAGGACAAAGCCGTTGGTTTGAACACACACACAAAGACTTTAATCAAAAATAAAAAAGGCAAAAAGCAAATAGAACGACACGGAAAGCATGCATAAAATAAACATTCAAGAAAACATAGCAGTAAGGAACACACTTAGGGCTTTAGCGAGGGCGCGAGTCCGGGCTTGCCCCGAGGGCGGGGACGCGTCGCAGTCTCGACGCGGCAACGCGGCGACGAGCTGGCAGAAGGAGAGGCGCCGGTCTCACCAAAGGTCGTGGCGTAGGTTGACCGACCGGGCGCCGGGAGCGCGCCAGCTCTGGCGAGGCGAGGTAACGCTGGCGGCTGGGTGGACGGCGGCGGCGTTCTGGCCGGGCAGAGAGCTCGGGCCCGTAGCCCGACTGCTCCCCTCTCGCCCACGGCGCGGAAGCTCGAACGCCGGCCTCGGGCAGCAGGCGGCACGGCAGACGGGGGTGGCGTTCTGGCCGGGCAGCTGGCGCAGAACTCGGGCCCGAAGCCCGACTGTTCTCGTCCTGCCCACTGGCGCAAAAGCTCACCGGCCTTGAGGAGCTGACGGCACGCTCAGGTAGACGGGCGACGCACAGGAACAGGTTGGCAGGAGGCCCCGGGCGGGTGAAGTCCTGGTGGGCTCGGGTCCAGAACCCGACGGCCCGTCTTCAACGCCCGCTCCGGTGGTTGACCTCCTCCTGCCGTCGTTTCCTGGGACTCTCCTGGCGTCTCCCCGGCGTCTCCCTGCGTGTCCTCTTGCGTGTCGCGCCCCCGTCTTCTGCCAGCGCGCCACGCTTTTTGTTGTGGTATGGCCGATTTGGCATTTACTGATTGGCTGCCCGACGCCCCGTGGTCTTTTCTAATTGGTTGCTTTTTCTTCTTGTTGTTTTTCCTGCGCCGCGCGTCCACGTGCCGGGCGCTCTTCGGCGTCGTCGTTTTCCTCCTTCCAGCTCGGCGCGCGTGCACTCAGCGTCGTCTGCTCTCGACCGTCCCGAGCACCGCACCACGTCGCGCACCACACATCACATAAGCCCCTTTTTTAACAAGTTTTTCTGAAGAAAAACTGCCGCTCAGTGCGCGACATAGTTCACAACACTACAGTCATTGTCCGTTGACAAGAACGCACTGTAATGTTTCAATGCACAGTTCACAGAGTGGCACAGTTCACTGAGCACACAGATAAAAGGTTAAAGGAAAACACAATTCAAAGAAACCACAACAACTGAAAAGAAAGAAACTAGCATCACAGGCTATCACGACACACTCTATAAACAATCAAGTTGAAGTCACCAAGTCCGAGGTCAAAAGTCCGTGAAGAGCCATAAGCGAAGCATCGGCTCCTTCACGTGACCCTCTCCCACATGAGGCGGACTAGACATCTGTCTTCTCGTTTAGAGTGCACTGGCCAGTTCGTGGCCATATCCCTCTGGGCATTAATGTCTTTGCATGGCGTCGACCAAGTCACTGCCTGCGTTCTAAGGCAGTGAACATTGTGACGCGTGGTTGCCGCAACAGTGCCAGTGGTCGAACCACACACGACTGCATGGAAACACAAAGGATGTTCTGGTTCCTTAAAGCGATAAGTTGGTGGGGTATACATGCCTGAGCCCTCCCAAGTGCACATAGTGTCACAAACAGTTTGTGTCGAGGGACGCACTAACGACCCCTGAATACTTTTTGGGGAAACCAAACACGGTTCCACAGGAGCCCTGATATTTTCAGGTTCATCCTGATCCTGGTGCGAACACTCAGGCGTACTATAATTAGCCTGTTGGAGGTGTTCAGTTCTAACTTCATTCTCAACCATGCTTATGCATGGTAGCTCTGAACCTTGCACAAACCAGTCATCGCATGCGCCGGGCCCAAGCAGCACTGGTTTAGATACAGAAGCAATCTGCTTCTTGTCTTGTGACCTAACAGTATCTTTGCCTACAATGGCGTGGTCACAAGTCGTCTCTCCTTGAGACACTTTTTCCTCGCCGAGGCCTGAGGCCATATCGGGGGGAACCCTCGGGTCGCCGCTGCACTGCTGTGCTGCATCCTCAATAATGGAGCTCGTCCCTTCGGAGCAAGCATTTGCGAGTGCCTCGATGCGAACACGCACCTTGCGAAGCTCCTCCTCCAGGCGTGCCCTCTCAGCCGCCTGTTCTGCCACTCGGCTTTCGCACTCCCTCTGAGCTTTCGCGCATATTAACAGCCACCTGTCTTGCACCCACCTGTGCAAGTCTTCCCCCTGCAAACCCAATCGCTGGGCTACGGTGGCTAAGTCAGACAGACTAATTTCTGGCTGTTTCTTGCCTACATATGCGCCTTCAGCCTCTGCGACTTTAAGCCGTAATTGTAAATTTTTCTCCTCAAGCGCAAGTTGCTCCCTCCTAGCATTGCGCTCCGCTACTCGCTCTTCTCGCTCCGCTGCCCGCTCTTCTCGCTGCGCTACCCGCTCTTCTCGCGCACGCTCTTCCTGTTCGTTGAGCCATGCCCTCAACTCCGCACCTTCTAGCCCCATGCGTTCGGCTAGCGCTAACAAGTCTCGTGTGTTAGCCATGGTTCCTAGCCGCTAGAAAAAAAATCCAAACGAACGGCTTTGTCCTGTCGCGGACGCCAATTTGTGACGTTCTCGATGTTTTAATGGTTCTCTTAGGCGGAGCCTCCGAGAACCCAATTGAGGACAAAGCCGTTGGTTTGAACACACACACAAAGACTTTAATCAAAAATAAAAAAGGCAAAAAGCAAATAGAACGACACGGAAAGCATGCATAAAATAAACATTCAAGAAAACATAGCAGTAAGGAACACACTTAGGGCTTTAGCGAGGGCGCGAGTCCGGGCTTGCCCCGAGGGCGGGGACGCGTCGCAGTCTCGACGCGGCAACGCGGCGACGAGCTGGCAGAAGGAGAGGCGCCGGTCTCACCAAAGGTCGTGGCGTAGGTTGACCGACCGGGCGCCGGGAGCGCGCCAGCTCTGGCGAGGCGAGGTAACGCTGGCGGCTGGGTGGACGGCGGCGGCGTTCTGGCCGGGCAGAGAGCTCGGGCCCGTAGCCCGACTGCTCCCCTCTCGCCCACGGCGCGGAAGCTCGAACGCCGGCCTCGGGCAGCAGGCGGCACGGCAGACGGGGGTGGCGTTCTGGCCGAGCAGCTGGCGCAGAACTCGGGCCCGAAGCCCGACTGTTCTCGTCCTGCCCACTGGCGCAAAAGCTCACCGGCCTTGAGGAGCTGACGGCACGCTCAGGTAGACGGGCGACGCACAGGAACAGGTTGGCAGGAGGCCCCGGGCGGGTGAAGTCCTGGTGGGCTCGGGTCCAGAACCCGACGGCCCGTCTTCAACGCCCGCTCCGGTGGTTGACCTCCTCCTGCCGTCGTTTCCTGGGACTCTCCTGGCGTCTCCCCGGCGTCTCCCTGCGTGTCCTCTTGCGTGTCGCGCCCCCGTCTTCTGCCAGCGCGCCACGCTTTTTGTTGTGGTATGGCCGATTTGGCATTTACTGATTGGCTGCCCGACGCCCCGTGGTCTTTTCTAATTGGTTGCTTTTTCTTCTTGTTGTTTTTCCTGCGCCGCGCGTCCACGTGCCGGGCGCTCTTCGGCGTCGTCGTTTTCCTCCTTCCAGCTCGGCGCGCGTGCACTCAGCGTCGTCTGCTCTCGACCGTCCCGAGCACCGCACCACGTCGCGCACCACACATCACAGACAGCACGTTTTGACAGCAGGACACAAAGAATGCACACAGGACAGTCGCCGCTTTCCATGTCATGTCCTCAAAACGCGCCGTTATAACCATGTTTCATCAAGTGAGCAACCAACTAGCCCATCTAAGTCTATTAATCGTGCTTTCCTTACTCGTGGGCCTCTTTGAAAAGAGGTGGCGGCACATGCCACGTTATTTCCATCTTTCTGGTTGATATTTATGTTTAAATGCATCTGTAATTGAAGCTGTTGTTATGGGACAAAGCAATTCACTTCAATGCATGTTTTCTCTTTCACATAGCGCAACCGCCGACTGCCGACTCTTACAAGTTTCCACTGAAGATATTTTTGCAACTCTCGTTAAAACCACTTCCAAAAACTACTTCCAAATTCGGAACGGACGCTGCGACATTGTAACAAAACATGTTCAATATTTTCTACACCATTTCCACGCCCTATACACGTATCGTCTTTATCTGAAAGCTTTCTCCTATGGTAACTCTGCATACCGCAGCTTCTTGAAGGGGCTTGCCTCGCAACCCTTCTTCGTTCCTGCCTCAGCATTCTTTCTTGTTGCTCGGCCACAAAACGATCGCACCAGCACTGTTGCGACCTTGAACGGTCGCAATTTTTTCATCGTGGTACCTTCGGGCGTCAGAATCAATTCATCCTTGCACTTCACCACCTTCCGCAAGATTTCTTCATAACCACGATACGCACGGCTTTGTCAGACCATACCTAGAAGCCTCTTAATCCTTTGATAACCAATACTGCGAAATTAGACATGTAGATGAAAACATTCAGATTGCTTTAGACCGCATGGGACATAGCAAAGCCAATGAAAAAAAGAAATCTTTATTTAGGAGGAGTCAATGAACTGTTGCTTCCGCTCAACATTGGATACTACTTCTAATGGAGCACCCTGAAGCAGCTCCGGCTTAGCGGAAGGCATCTTGCATTTGGCGCAGTGGACTAAATTGTATCCGGACCTTTCATCTGCTTGTCTTTGGACTGAATGAAGGCCAGTGGTTCGCACTTTGTGTGGACTGTCGGTATTGGGGTTGCAACAAGAATCACGTGCAATGATAGTGACGCCTTCGCGCATACGGCCACAGCGTCTGATTGCGTGCCTCTGCTTGGATACTGTACAGTAAAATGTGCCGTATTCCTTCATGTGTGAAAAAAATGTTCTTTTGGATTCCTCATCTGTTAGAAATATTCTTCTTCCTCTTCTCGCCTTACAGAGGAGAAAGACGACGACGACGAACGTGCCAGTAAGCGGCGAAGACCGGCTCCCGCTTCTGAATATGATTTCGGTGATTTAATTTGAGCCCAGTTCGAATATTTTAATACCAACGGACTCCTTAAGTTGTGGCGATCCCGTAGACACCCGACTCTTGAAGGTGGGTGGCCTTGTTGCGATTTTATCGGCCTTTTCCGTCCAGACCACGCTGCTGCGACGCTAACCCTAGCCGCGCTTGTGATAGCGCAGCGAAGTGCTTCTGCGGCGCCAGCCTTTCTCGTCAGTGTCTACAGTGATGGAATGTGAAGTGGAAGGGGAGCTTCTGATTCCCGAGGAATTTTCCAAGGATCCCGGATGGCAAACAGTTGCTGCCAGGCACTCCGGAGCCAAATAGGCACCCGTCGAACGAGTTGATGCCATTTCTACCGGTGCTAAGCCAAATGACAACGTGACTGCAAAGGGTCGCCGAGACCGCAGCAGCGCTAAAGTCAAAGTTATTCGGGGTGGAAGGATGCCTCCGCTGCCCAAAGAAGACGCGAATATCATCGTCAGGCCAAAGGGAGGTCTGAACATCAGCAAGGTGGGGCCGACAGTTGTGGCCGAGGCCATATGGAACGCAGTCGGTTTCGACCAGGCGAAGCGGGACTCGGACACGATGTGCCCGAATTTCCAACAAAATATCATGGTCATCAGCACCCCCAGCAGAGAGAATGCGACTCTCTACGTCAGGGTCGAGTGCATCGCTGTTGGCGGTCAGCAGCACGAGGAGAACGCGTACGAAGCAGCGCCCAACTCTACGTGCAAAGGCGTCATCCGCGGCATCGCACGGAGTGAAGGCCCGGAGGAGCTCGACCGCAAGATTGTCAACTCGAAGAACTCGCTGGCCTTGGGAGCCAAACGAATCAAGAGCACGGGCACCGTGGTTGTGGTCTTCGACGGCTACAAGGTGCCAAAGTGCGTGTCGTATGGCGGCACACTTGTCAGGTGTGCATTATATAGGAAGCAAGTGGAGGTGTGCTACGCCTGTGGCCGCCTCGGGCATCGAGCGGACGTCTGCTCCTCGCCGGACGAAACTATGTGCAGGGGATGCGGCATCGCCAACCCGGACGAACAACACAAGTGCGACCCCAAATGCAGGCTGTGCGGAGGCCGACACTTCACCGCTGCCAAGGAGTGCAAGCAGAGGTACCAGACGCCGTACCTCGCAGGCACGGGGACCGATCCCGAGCCAATAGAAGCAAGTCTCCGGCCCTCGCCACGGGCTGGCGACAACTCCCGGCTGCCGCTGGTCGCTCCGTGGCTCGCGGGAGCTCTAGATCCAGGAGCCCCTCCCCGCCTTCCGGACGCCGTTCCAGGTCCAGGGAAAAATCCGAGTCCAGCGGCAGATCTATGTCCAGGGCAGATCCGGAAGCCGCTCCAGGAGCCGCTCTGTCTCAAGGGCCCGGTATGGGTCCAGTGCCGGCCAGCAGAGGAAGAGTAAGTCGACGCTATCGTGGGCAGATATGGTTGCTGGCGGCGCCCACGCGAGATCCTCCCGGGGCCCACGCGACCCGCTTGCAGCGCAAGCCAGGGACGCCGAGGTAGCGCGCCTTATGAAGGAAAACGCGGACTTAAAAGAAATGGTCAGAAAGATGGCTAGCGAAATGATAGAGATTAAGAAATTGGTAATCAGTCAGAGTGCTACACCCGACGCGTCGGCGCCGACCGCCACAGAAGCACCAGTTCCGGCCTGCGACTCGGCCGGGGCCGCCAAGCGTAGGGCAGTTTCTAGTAAGGACGATTCAGACTCGCGAACTTATGAGATCAAAGGCATGCTGGCCACGCTCACTAAAAGCGTGCAGCAGTTACAACAAGGCTTACCACAGGTGCAAGTCGCCCTAGGAGACCTGAGGGGAGGCCTAGGCGCGCTGGCCGATCGCATGGGCGCCCTCGAGCGTCTGGTGATCCCAAATAATACGTCCGTAACTCCGATGCAGGTCGTTGTTCCGAACGCGTCGGGTACTCAAATCAGGGCTACGAGCACATCGGCACGTCAGAACTTCTTGCGTGCGCCTGTGCTTACAACGGGTACACCATACAATTTATCGAATCATGGATAGTTCCAAAGAGGAGTTCAAAATTTGGCAGTGGAACTGCAGGGGATACTCCAATAAGAGGGCTCCGTTGCAGCAATATTTAAGATCGCTACCTAACAAACCACAAGTAATATCATTACAGGAAACCCTCGTCTCTGCAGCATCCCTCTATGGTTATCGTGCCGTCTCCGTGCAGGCCGAAGGTCGGGGAGTGTGCACGTTAGTTGACAGGAAGCTTACACACTTGTCTCACGACCTGAAGCTGGCGAGTTGCAAGGTCGAATACGTCATGGTGGAGGTTCTGCTCAACACGAGACAACGCAACCAGCGGAGAAACAGCGTGTTTATATCAACATCTAGAGCAATCCTAGGGACTCGCAACAGCAGTTCAAAACGATACTCAAGAAGTCCGTCGACCTGGCCGGCACCCATCCTATGGTCGTCGCGGGAGATTTAAACGCACCGTGCGGAGTGTGGTTGTGCGTCTACGACACGAGCAAAGGCCGGGGTCTGTGGCAGAACGCCAACGAAATGGACCTCACGCTCATCACGGACAAGGCATTCCCCACCTGAATCGGCAACTCGGTGAGCCGGGCGTTCGTGAAGAACGCCGAGGGAGCCGAGTGGAGTAACACCGCAATGAATTTTGGTAGCGACCATTATGTGCTCGAGACCCGCTTCGAAGTCACCCGAAGTAAATCCAGAGAATTCACTGTCACGGACTGGGACCTTTTTCGCAAGCTCCGCGGCAACGACAGCGCACCCGTCCCCAAAGACCTGGAAGATTGGTGCGAGCGAATCAAGAGAGACGCCGAGTCATCCACTAAGAAGATCGTCAGCGACCTGGAGGTAGAAAAGATGGACAGTAGGCTGGAAAATCTGATCGAGGCCAAACAGGCGCTGCTTCTAAGATGGAAGGCACAAAGGTTTAACCGAAGATTGAGGAAAAAGATCTCCGAGCTTAACAAGGCCATCGAAGATTACTGTCGCACCCTCGGCAAGCAGCAATGGTACGAGGTCTGTGACTCGATCGACGGGCAGATGCGTAACGGCAAGTCCTGGGGCATGCTAAAACATCTCCTCGACGAGGGCAGCACCAGATCCAGTCAGAGAGACACGCTCGCCAGAGCCCTTCACGAAGCTACCACATCCTGTTCTGGGGGCGACCTGGTTGCCAAGCTCATGGAGAAAAATACCTTCCCATAAAGCACGGAGACGAGGAAGACCGGTTTCCCGACTATCTCGGCCCAGCCCTTCCAGAATTGGACGAAGAATTCACCGTGGGGGAAATTAGACAAGCGATTTTCGCGCTTAAGGGGAAGTGTGCGCCAGGTGCCGACAGAATCACCAACAAGATGCTGCGGAACCTTGACTACGGTTCGATCGCATACCTCACCGAGAAGATCAACAAGACGTGGAAAAATGGCAGCGTCCCAGAGCAATGGAAGACCGCCAACGTCTTCCTGATCCCCAAACCCGGCAAGGCTCCGAACGTGGACAACCTCCGACCAATCTCTCTCACCTCCTGCGTCGGGAAAGTGGCGGAGCACGTCATCCTCAACAGACTAAACAGATAGCTCGAAGAGAACAACATCTATACTCACAACATGATTGGCTTTCGTGCCGGCCTCTCGTCGCAGGACGCCATGAAGGTGATCAAACATCAAATCATCGACGGCAGTACCAGAGACACCAGGGCCCTGCTCGGACTCGACCTCGAGAAAGCGTTTGACAACCTTCTCCACGAATACATTCTGACCTCCGTGGCAGACCTCGAGCTGGGCCCCAGACTATATAACTAGGTCCGTTCGTTCCTGACGGGGAGGAAATCGAAGCTGCGGATCGGCGACTTTGTCTCCGACGAGGTGATCGTGGGCCCACGGGGCACGCCGCAAGGCTCAGTCATTTCGCCTGCTCTCTTCAACATCTGCATGATCGGCCTCTAGAGGAATCTGGCACAAGTTGAAGGTATCAAACACACCATCTACGCAGACGACATCACCATCTGGTGCACCAGCGGTAGCGAAGGGCAAGTGGAAAGCGCCATGCAAGAGGCGGTAGATGTCACGGCGCAGTTCCTGCTACCCACCGGTCTCAGATGCTCCCCGACCAAATTTGAGCTTCTGCTTTATAGAAAAGAAAAAGGCCGCAGACCCAAGGGCTGGAAAACGGTCTCGGAAAGTGACATTCACCTGTTCACTTGGAGCGGTGACCCGATATCCAGGGTCGACACCATCAGAGTGCTGGGTATGTTCATAGAATAACGCGGCGGCAACGGCACTGCGTTACGCAAGATAATTGCCAAAACCGACAATGCTTTTCGCCTCGTCCGAAGGGTCCCGAACAGACATCGTGGCCTCAAGGAGGACAACCTGCTTCCGCTCATCAACGCCTTTGTGCTGTCACTTCATCTACACGGTGGCCATGCACGACTGGCTCAGAGCCGAGCGGGAAAAGCTTAATGCCCTCACTAGAAAATTCTTCAAGAGAGCCCTCGGGCTGCCCGTCAGAACGCATACAGAGGACCTCCTTCGGCTCGGCATAGACAACACCATGGAGGGGATAGCCGAGGCTCAGGAACGGGCCCAGCTAACTCGGCTGTCCACCACGCCGGCCGGCAGGTGTATCCTCGAGGAGATCGGACTCGCACCCACCAAGAACTTGACTGAAAACACCCAAATTGCCAGAGAAATAGGGGAGAAGATTGTGGTCGCCCCTTTGCCCCGCAACGTTCATTCCGTTCACAACGCAGGTTGTCGCAAGGCAAGAGCATTGAATATGCTAAAGCAAATAAACAAGGACAAGATCGAAGCAAGCTTCGTGGACGCAGCTGCATACTGAGACGGCAAGGCTTTTGCGGTTTCCGTCGTTAACACGCTGGGCAAAGTCATCAACTGTGCTTCCGTCCAGACGACGAACCCAGAGGTGGCCGAGCAAGTGGTCATTGCACTCGCCATGCAAGACGGTCGAAGAGAAAGGGCGTATAGCGATTCTAAAGTGGCCGTCAGTGCATTCCAGAAAGGCCGGGTAGTCCGGCAGGCAATTCAAATTCTGAAAGGCCCCAAACACGGCAACACCTCCATATACTCGATCCTTTGGTTCCCTGCACACGTCGGGGCGATTGAGGGGGTTCCTCTGAACCTTAACGAGTCTGCCCACGAAGCTGCGCGTGGCTTTACCGACCGCGCTGCCCTTGGATCGGGCGACTCTCTCCCCAGACACAGAGACGCTCCTATAACGCACAATGAACTCACTAAATTCTTTTGCCTAGAGAGAAGGGTTTTCCCGCCGCCTCACTCCAAGCTTAGCAGGCCGCAGGCGGTCACACTCGGACTGCTGCAAACACACTCCTACCCAAATCTGGCGTCACTTAATAGCATATATCCAGAGATTTATCCGAATTGTTCTTGCGTGGCCTGTGGTGAGGTAGCTACGTTGCCTCATATGCTCTGGGAGTGCGGGTCGCTGGGCCCGAAGTTCACCAAGGAAGAGTGGGACGCGCTCCTGCGAAGTCCCGCCTTTGAGGACCAAATCCTGGCCGTCCAGCGCGCCCGCGATTGGGCCGGGAGGCTAGATCTGTCAGTCTCGTCGTGGGATTAGCCGGGTGCGCGTTTTACCGCACTTTGCTGGACCAAATAAAAGTTTATTCACTCACTGGCCTAACATATAAGAAAAACAGGCGACAAGAAAGGAAATAACGTTAGCGATGTTACTGTAATTTCGGTCTCTATCTAAAAATATGAAATATACAATAATAACCAACACTATATTTCTTGTCTAACAAAGACAGGAACGAATATGTGTGCTCGTTCCCTGTATAGCAGCAAAAGCCGCGAAAGTCATGATACACGCCTATCAATATATTATCACGATACGCGTCTACCCAGCCTGACCGCATATCACGATAGACACATACTTGTCGCTACGTTACTCGCGTACCGCGATGAAATCTTCAAATCTGAGATGGAAGATGCCTGCCGCGAGGGCCTACCCTCTGGGTTAGAGCAAACGATTAAAATTACGATGCAAAACGCTACTCGCATGATGGCGATCTCTTCCACGCGAAATGGCTTCGACATAGAATTAGAGCGACTTCGAGCACTTCGTCGCCGGGCGGAACGTCGATATCGGCGTACAAAATCAATCCATGACCTTGGGCAGCCAGGAGGATGCAAAAGAAGATTCAGTGTCGTATGAATAGATTAGCGTCGGAACGTTGCGCAACGTTTTGCCAGACACTCGACCACCGCAAGCCACTGTCTCACATTTGGAAAACGGTGCAAGGTCTGCGTTGCCTTCCGGAACGGCGTTTTCCATTCAAGGCGCTAGTGCTTTTCCAAGGGCGGCAAGACATCGATGTCGCAGAACACTTTTGTGCGCGGATCGCAGACCAAGCGACTCGTCCAGATGCTCCAGCCCGAGCTTACGTCCCCCATTCCCGTGATTGCCGCATGGACCTTCCTTTTACAATGGGGGAGCTCGAAGCGGCACTAGCTCTCTACAGGCGCTCATCATCTCCGGGTCCAGATGGTATATCATACCGGGCCTTGTGCTATCTCGGAGAATCTGCACGGATATATTGTTGAGCCTTTACAACTCCTCATGGCAGGAGCGAAATGTTCCTGACGAATGGAAAGTAAACCGCCTGGTGCCACTCTTAAAGCAGGGCAAATCCCCACTAGAGCTCACCTCTTACCGCCCAATAGCGCTGGCCAGCTGTGTAGGAAAGATAATGGAACGGATGATCCTTGGCTGCCTGGAATGGTACCTTGAATACTACAAGATTTATCCGATTTCCATGGCTGGTTTCCGATGTGACCGCTCTTCCATCAACAATGTAGTTGATCTCTTTTCATATGTCCAGAACGAAAGGTCCCGTAAGCGTTTATCTGCAGCTCTATTCTTAGATGTGAAAGGGGCACACGATAACGTATTACATGAGGCCATTCTCGACGCTCTTGCGACGGTTGGCTTAGGTTGTCGAGTCTTTTTGTGGATTGCAAGTTACCATCTGCAAGATCATTCTATGTGTTAACTGACGATGGCCCAACTACGCGACGCTATACCAGCAGGGGTGTTTCTCAAGGCGGTGCTCTCAGCCCGACGCTATTCAACCTCGCTCTTGTTGGACTTGCTGAGTACTTGCCAACTACCATCAAAATTTCAATATACACTGACGACATGTGTGTCTGGACTTCGGCATTCACACGTCCTCAGATACGTGCGCGGCCTCAAAGAGCGGCCACTTTGACAGCGAACTACTTGTGTAAACAGGGTCTGAGCATATCACCAGAAAAATGCGCACTAGTGGCATTTACTCGCAAACCGATGACGCCTTATGTCATCTAAATCAATGGGCGGACCATTTCCTATGTCCGAACCCACAGATTTCTTGGCGTAATTATTGACCGAGACCTCTGTTGGAGCCCGCACGTGGCCTACATGAAACGGCGCCTGACAGCAACTTCCCAGTTGTTTAAATACTTGACAGGAAAGACGTGGGGGATGTCAGTAGAGGCAATGCTTAAACTCTACAGAGCTCTCTTTCTCGGTTTTTTAATATATAGTCTACCTGTACTGAACAACACCTGCAAGACAAATATCCGTGTTCTGCAGGCAGCACAAGCTCAAGCACTCAGTCTGCCTTGGTTTGCACAGATGCACGTCAACAGAGGCAACTCTTGCGATTGCTCGGGACCATCCAATGCGAACTCACATTACGGTGGAAGCCCTGAGAACGCAAATCAGACATTTTGCACGTGCCCCCTATCACCACCTTGCAGCACTACCTTCAGGCAGGCACCAAGCATCATTCTCTAAAACTATCGTCAAGTACAACGACAAACTTCCCTCGGGCTTCACCGCTGCATCTAAACTATCGATACCCCCTTGGTATCTTATCAGCACCACAGTCCATCTCAGTGTACCAGGAATTGGGAAAAAGTCTCAACTGTCGTCGTCTGTACTGAAAAAACTGTCTCTGCTTCTTCTGCACGAGAGGTACGCGGACAGCGAACACATTTATACTGATGGTTCCACAAACATCCAGTGTTCGTCCGGTTCTGTGGTTGTCCCAGAAAGAGCTATTACCATCAGCTTTAGGACTAACCACCCAAACAACATCGACATCTGCTGAACCAGCTGCTCTGCGCGCTGCACTTTGTTTCCTAAATCGGAAGCCACCTTGACAATGGCCAATTTTCAGCGACTCAAGGGCAACCCTACAATCTGTGCCATCAGCTCTGCGTCGCGGGCCATTTGAACAGCTCGTATTCGATACTAGATGCCTACTCCATACATCACAGGAGAAAGGACGCCACGTGACGTTTCAGTGGCTGCCAAGTCACTGCGGCGTCATAGGAAACGAAGAAGCCGATAATGGCGCTCGGGAAGCTCTTGAAGACGCACAAGAAGAGGCCATACCACTTTCACGGTCCGACGCAGCTAGCAGACTTCGAGTGCTTGCACAGGAGATCACGCTCTCTCTATGGTGCACACCAAACAGCTAGACCAACCGGAGCAACCGTCAATACCTCCTGACCTCTTTAATGCATCTCTATGTACCAACTGGACTCCGACGAAAAGAGGCGACTCTGCTTTATCGCTTATGGCTAGGGGTGGCTTTCACGAAATCTTACTCATTTCGCACTGGAATGGCCGACAACGCTCTTTGCAATGCCTGTCTTTGCAAGGAGACAATGGAACACATTCTGTGCGACTGTCCTGAATATAATGTTCAGCGACAGTCCCTGGCATCCGTTCTAGCGCACCTTGACACTAGACCATTGTACCTCGACACGATTTTCACATGCCGCCGACAGAAGACATCGCAGCTGAAGGCGACGAAGGGACTACTTCAGTTTTTGAAAGAGGCGGGATTGGGCAAGCGGCTGTGAGAGTGATATCACGTACCACGCCAGAGTGATGGACTCTAACGGACGATGTGTGTGTGCTCTGCTATGTGCTCTCTCTCTCTCCCTTCCCTATCTTTCATCCCCCCCATCCCGCTCCCATGTGTAGGGTAGCAAACCGGTTAAGCTAAATTGGTTAACCTCCCTGCCTTTCCTTCTCCACTTTTTCCTTCCTTCCTTCCACGAGTAACACGAGGCACAAGCTTGCAAGTGCCCAGTGTAACCACAGAGCAACACCATTTTTAGCATGTTTATTACTTGTAAACAGAACACTACAATTGTACATGACTATATCACCTGCCACACTGATAATGTTGTCTTAGATGGAGTAAAGTTAACATTAACTTAACATACATATTCAACCTTTGTCTCAGTAGTGGAATATTTCTTAAGCAGATGCAGATTGCAAAAGTTATCGTGATACACAAAGGAGGCGATACCTCTGAATTGTCAAATTATAGGCCAATTTCTAGTCTACCGGTAATTTCTAAAGGCATAGAGAAAATTATTCTCACGAGAATAACTAATTTTTTAGATAAGCATTCTGTTTTGTCGAATGATCAGTTCGGGTTCAGACCAAGAAAGATCCACTGAGTTGGCACTGCTCAAGCAAAAGGAACTCATCATAAGTGCATTTGAAGACAAGCTCCTTGTCCTCGAAATTTATATTGACTTTTCCAAAGCCTTGGATTTAATCAATCATGACTTGTTATTAAATAAACTAAACCACTATGGTATAAGAGGGATTCCTAATTATTTGACGCGGTCATACCTTCAACATCGTAAACAAATTGTAGCACACAATGATGCTCTGTCTGATGGCCAATACATAAAATCGGGCGTGCCGCAAGGCAGCATCTTAGGCCCTTTGTTGTTTTTAGTTTACTTAAACGATATATTTTACACTAAGCTACCGGTGAACCTTACTGCCTATCTGATGAATTTACGGTGCTCATTACGGGTAGTAGAAAAAATGACATCCTCTACAGGTAATGAGTTTTTGCAATACATGTGTCAGTGGTCGCAGGAAAATTACCTAAAGGGGAACACAAGGAAAACTAAAGCCATGGTATTTCGAGCGAAAAACAAAGTTGTTAAAATATTATGCTTAGGTTTGGGGACAACTATATTGAAATCGTGCGTAGTATCAAATGTCTTTGAGTGAGCTTCTCGGAGTCGCTTAATTGGTATGCCCAAATTAGTAAGATACGATCAAAAATGAACAAAGGGAATGGGGTGCTATGTCGTCAACGGTATGTGCTATCAACAAGTATTAAACTATTAATCTACAACGCTTTCTTAGTTCCAATACTTAACTATTGCCACACTGTCTGGGGCACAAGTACGAAGCATAATTTATCCAAGATTATTGTTACTCAGAAACGTGCGATAAGATTAATTGCTGCTAACATACCATGGTATGCCCACACAGAAAGCTATTATTCCAAGTTTAACATCATCCAAGTTCCTAATCTTTATGCCTTCAGATTAATTCTTATGTACAAGAATGCTATTAGAACAAACAACGCAGATATGTTGACACTATTCAACCTTCAAAGCCATGTGCCCATGTACAATGTACGCCGTTGCACCGCTTGGTCTACACCGTTTTATCGGACTGTGTACCGATTTCAATCAAGCGCCTATAAACTTCCCTGTTACCTTAACACACTTGAACGGAATAACATCTCACTGGAATAAATATCAAAAATAAGTTAGTGTTTTGCCGCTCCTGCACTAATGTATGGGGTTTCGTTCTGTTTTTGTATGTCGCGCTATTCTTTCTTACATCACACAGTGTTAATAAATTCACTAAGGCTGCTCTCAATTTTGTACGTATATTTTCCTACTGATCCTTACTGTATTTTTGCCCTTGTAGGATCACAAATTTCGCAATGTATTCCAATGTTTCCAGTATTTCTCTCCGTTTGTCATGACTAAGCTGTTTCCTCGTCATACTGTCATGTGGGGCGTAATGGTTTTTTTTATAGCCGCTGTATGCGGCTTTGACCCTTACGTCCGCTCTCATTCTGTATTCTGTGGAAAGCGAGAAATAAAGATTATTATTATTATATTATTATATTCAGAGAAACGCTATGTTTGTCATGACACAACTAACTTGCTTACCCGCTCGCACGTGGTGTATTGGGCTGAAACCTCTGTGCGTGCTTTGCTCTCGAACAATGAGCAGGTAGAACCATCTCTCTATCCCTTCGCGAGGTACAGGATGCTTCATTGGCCGCCTTCTTCATTTAGAATATTCACATCGAGATTTACAACTGCATATGGCTGTGCTAAGTGGGCAGTAGTAAAAAATACTGACTCACCATCACGGCCCTACGAAAGAGGATGTTCCGCGAAGCTGTTGAAAACCACCACAAGTGTTGAGGGGGTATGCAATACTTCATGGCTTTAGAGTAATGGTAGTATTAGTGATTTCGCGTACAGGTAGTAATCAGAGTAATGTTAATTTAGGCAGCACGTCGCCCCTGGCCGAATTGTCGATTCTTTCCCCTATGCTGCTCCTAGTATTCATGCTATTGCTCTGGAGTTTTCCACGCACCAATGCGTTGCCTAGCCATAGCGGTGCTGCAACAACAATGAAATCATTTGCTAGGCTGGTTCTTTTATTTAATGTGCAGAACAAATGGTAAGAAAGTGTCCAAAGGGCTTTGCGGTAGCCTTACATACAGGAGATAAAATGGGCTATAGTTCGTGGTTTCGTGTTTCGCCGTGTTGTATGCGTAAGTGATGAAGGTCAGCACGTCGTCCCAGCTCTCATGATTGGAGACGTACATGTACATGGAAAGCATGTTGGGTCAGCGTTCTGTTCGTCCTTTCAACGAGGCCATTGGTCTGTGGATGATACGGCATCGAATGACGGAACTGTGAAGTGCACAAACGAAGTAACTCTTCAATGGCATCAGCAGTGAACTGGCGACCATGGTCGCTGATGATGATACGTGGTGGGCCATGACGAAGGACCACTGAAGGCAGCCGGAAGACCGTCACATAAGCAGCGGTGGAAGAGGGTATGGCTGCAGTTTCTGCGTACCGTGTAAAATGGTCTACGCTGAAAATTATCCAACGGTTTTTGTTAGATAACGGGAATGGACCCAAAAGGTCAAGGCCTACTTGCTCGAATGGCGTACTGGGCGGTGTCAATGGCCGAAGGGGACCCGGGGCTACGGTGGTCAGTCGCTTGTGACGTTGGCACGTTTCACAACTAGCGACATAGCGCTTGGTTGTTTTGTACATCTTGGGCCAGTAAAAGCGCTCCTGTGTGCGCTGTAGCGTTTGTACAAAACCGAAATGGCCGGATGTCGCATTGTCATGCATGGCGCGTAGAACGTGGAAGCGGAGACTCTCGGGGACAACAAGCAGAAAACGCGCTCCATGCCCAGGGTAATTAGTTGTGTAGAGCAACTTATCACGGACAGCAAAGCGACCGCTGCCTTAAATGGTACGGGTGCCAACAAAAAGCGGATTGAGTGTAAGATCATTCCGTTGTTCTCGCTGAAAATTTGCCGCGTCAGGGAACGTAGAAGCGACAGCAGCGAGACAGTAGTGAAAATTCTCGGCATCGCAGTCGGTAGTCGCAAGAGGAATCCAAGAGAGGCAGTCTGCGTCAGCGTGACGACGGCCACTCTCGTACGATACCACAAAGTCGTATTCCTGGAGGCGCAACGCCCAACGTGCGAGGCGACCAGAGGGATCACGGAAAACGACCAGCCAGCACTAAGAATGATGGTCCGTGATAATCTTGAATGGTCTACCGTAAAGACAACACCGAAACTTCTGTACAGCGAGAATAGCTGCCAGGCATTCCCGTTCCGTAACCCTATAATTGCGTTCAGATTTGCTCAGGCAGCGGCTGGCATATGCGACATGTTCTGTGCCACTGTGACGTTTACCGCTCCTATCCCGATTCCACTCGCATCAGTGTGAACTTCAGTCGGGCAAGTTGGACCGAAGTGACACAAGAGCGGTGCTGACGTTAGCATCAGGTGAGAGAATGATGCGTCACACTCTGGTGTCCAATTGAAGGCCGTATTCTGTCACAAAATACTTGTCAACGGGTAAACGATG
Source organism: Dermacentor andersoni (assembly GCF_023375885.2). Lineage (NCBI taxonomy): Eukaryota > Metazoa > Arthropoda > Arachnida > Ixodida > Ixodidae > Dermacentor > Dermacentor andersoni. The sequence continues at coordinate 12,337,427 of NC_092820.1, forward strand.
TCAGCAAACCGGGCAACAAAACGACGAAAATACGAACATAGGCCAATGAATGAGCGAAGTCCTCGTGCTGACTGCGGTGGCTTGTAGGAGCTCACCGCTTCAATCTTACGAGGATCGGGTCTAAATTATGGGGTTTTACGTGCCAAAACCACTTTCTGATTATGAGGCACGCCGTAGTGAAGGACTCCGGAAATTTCGACCACCTGGGGTTCTTTAACGTGCACCTAAATCTAAGTACACGGGTGTTTTCGCATTTCGCCCCCATCGAAATGCGGCCGCCGTGGCCGGGATTCGATCCCGCGACCTCGTGCTCAGCAGCCCAACACCATAGCCACTGAGCAACCACGGCGGGTGAGGATCGGGTCTGACGCCATCCTTGTCCACTGAGTGTCCCAGGACCAGTGTTTGACGTTCGCCAAACCAACATTTTTTTTAGTTTAGAACCAGTCCAGCTTTCTCAATGTAGTCGAGAACAAGGCTGAGGTGTTCGTTATGTTCTTCAAACGTGCGGTCAAAGATTACAACATCATCGAGGTAACACATGCATATCTCCCACTACAGACCACGTAGTACTGTGTCCGTGAATCTTTCGAAGGTGGCAGGAGCATTTCAAAGGCCCAAAGGCATAACATTAAATTCGAATAGGCGATCTGGAGTCACGAAAGTGGTCTTTTCCTTGTCGGCAGGGTCTATTTATTTATTTATATATTTATTGTCATACTCTCAAGACCCAGGGGCATTACAGAGAGGAGTGGTAATTATTACAAATATATTCGTTGCCAATATTATTGAAGTTTGTGGCGTCAGAAATGGCAGTGATGGAGGCAGGGAGATGGTTCCAGTCATTCGTCGTTCTTGGTAAAAAGGAATCAAAATAAACGTTGGTGCGACAAGTTGGAACTTCAACCTTAAAACGATGATTAGATTAGTTCATCTTTAAGTGTTTCGTTAGTGTAATAAATCTTATGAAAAAGGCATAGGCGAAAGTATTTACGACGTAACTCTAGGTTAGGCAAGCCAAGGCTTAGTTTCATTGACGAGACACTTGCATGACGAGAATAATTTGAAAGAATAAAACGAGCAGCTCGGTTTTGAATGGGTTCGATGGTATTTTTTAGCTTTAGAGTAGAAGGGTCGAAAATGGCGCATGCATATTCAAGTTTGGGCCTCACTAAGGATTTGTACAGAAGTAACTTGACGTCTGCAGTTGCCGACGAAAAATTACGCCGCAACAACCCAAGCACGCGATTAGCGTTATCGTAAATGTAATTAATATGAATGTTCCATGTAAGATTGTGTGTTATGTGGATACCAAGATATTTGTATGATGAAACATTTTCGACAAGTAAGTTGTTAATATTGTACGCAAGAAGGGTGGTATTTCTGATAGCACGGCACACACGCGTCGGCTTACATTTACTAGAATTGAGTTTCTTTTGTGATCTATAACACCATTATGTTACTATGCCAATGTCTGATTGAAGAGTATTGCAGTCGCCAGCGGTAGAAATGACACGATAGAGAACACAGTTATCGGCGATATAATCTAAATGATGATTTAATTTGGTCTGGGAGATCAGTAATATAAATTAAAAATAGCAATGGTCGTAGAACTGACCCTTGTGGTACACCGGAGGTTACTCGGCCAGTGGAAGAAAACATTCGTTAGCATGAACAAATCGCGAACCGCTAGACAAAAAACAATTAATCCAAGCAAACACGTTCGAATCAATGTTGAGTCCATAGGTATTTGTCCATAGGGTAAATAGGTATTTGCCAAAACCCTGATCGCAAATCAAGTGTTGAGAAGTAAGAAGCAGCATGTAAGCAATCAATGACGTCATCGATTCGCGGTAGTGGATAGACATCCTTCTTCGTCACTGCGTTTAGACGTCTGTAATCCAAGCAGAATCTCCAAGAGCCATCTTTTTTTTCGGAGCAGGATTACTGGGGCTGCCCATGGACTAGACGAATCTTGAATGACACCATTGTTCATCATCTCCTTCACTTGCTCTGCAATAACTTTACGCTCGGACGATGACACTCGGTAGGGCTTCTGGCGGATGGGGTGTGCGGAGCCGCTACCAATTCTGTAACGAGCGCAGGACGACGGTAAATGAAGGGGTGCATCTCCATGCGTGAAGTCGAATGCAGCCTCATGCCTGGCAAGGACGTGTACCAGTGCTTACCGTTCCGATGTACAGAGAGCCTTGCTGAGCATGCAGAAGCATTAGCTCTTCAGAATGGCGATTATCGCTAAGAGAGCAAGCTGTAGAGACGTCCGCAGTTAGTGCGGCTATTGAGCTACATGCGGCTGCTTCGAAGAGAGCGATTTTCATACCACGAGGAAGGACAACCGGCGGGGCGGAACAGTTAAGCACCCACAATGTGGCGACTCCTTTCGTCATGCACACGACAGAGCAGGGCACAAATATATATTTTTAGCACAGTTTGTGCGCAGAGGTCTAACTACAAGGTCAACACAATTAGCGTCAATAGTAGTTGCAGAAGCAAGGAGGGGCGTCAGGCACCACGATGGTGCAATCACTTCATCAAGAACACTGAGTGTGCCAGGGTCCCCATCTTCGCCACGCGAGCTTTGTTCGGAATATGCTGATATAAATAACTTGTTCGAAGATATTTCGCCCCAGCAACAGTCCACGGAGGCGCCGTATTGTTCAAGAAAATCGATACCGAGAATAACATCGTGCGAACAGCGAGAAAGAACAAGGAATTCCGACACAAACACTTTCCCCGCGAACAAAACTCTCGCAGCACAAACACCAAGGGGATGAAGCCACTCGCCGCCTACTCCACGAAAGGTAATACCGTCGTTCCAAGGAAACATTTTGTGATTTAGAGGGTTTTTGAAAGCGAGGCTCATCACAGACACAGTCGCCCCAGTATCAACTACCACCATGGTCTGCATTCCGTAAATCGACCCATTCACTTTGTTTTTGAACATCACAACAGGCAGAGGTATTTGTTGCAAAGACCATCCGGCGACCTCACCTCCTTTGCCCGCGGATGCTAGTTTCCCGGCGGCGGTGAGGAAGAACGGTGCCAACGGGACGGAGAGCGACGGGGACGGTTATTTGGTGGCGTGAAACTCCGCTCAGATGCTGGCGAATCGCTGCGTCTGATCTCGTGTGAGAAGGAAGGTGCGTGAGATTGGAAGCAAATCGGTTGTCCGCAAGTCATATGAAGTACGGGTTCCGGATGGCGAGAACATCGGTGGTGTCCTTCGTGATTGACGGCCTTGGCGACAATACCAAGCTATATGGCCTGTGGAACCGCAGTTGTAGCACACGGGAGGATTGCAGTTCACAGCACCTTCTTCGAACCGAATTCTAGGCCGCTGCGGTCGGCGAGAAAGTTTGTTGTCATTTGGATAAAGTGTCTCCGCTGTTCGCTGAAATCCGTTATATCGGTCATAAGTCACGGCCTGGTAGTGGGGTCGGTGCTGTTCTTGTCGCGGCCTGACAGAAGTCACAGGGCCTCGGGGGTATTAATGCGGCTGTTATTCTTGTGGCCGAGCGTCATAACTAGGGCCTCTGTCGTAGAGACGTGGCTGCTGTCGGGGCGCGAGTTCATAATCCTCAGTGCCCCTTGCCGCAGGAAACGGGGAGAAGGATGCCACGTTTGGTTCGAAATCTGGTGGTAGGCGGAAGCTATGAGTGCCTGGGTGCGTCAATTGCGCGTGCAGGCTGAGCTCTTCCCGAACTGTTTGTCGGATCGTTGATGCAAGATCGAGGGGCTGGTTGCTATCTACGTTTGCAACTGTGGTCACATTGGCTAGCCTGCCAAACTTCAGCGTGATGCGCCTCGTCTTCAGTTGCTCGAAAGTGCAACAGTGCCGAATGATGTCGGCGACTGAAGCCAGGGTGTCTCTTGCGATGAGGAAACTGTAAACCTCTTCGGCAATTCCTTTTAGGATGCACCGGACTTTGTCTTCCTCAGACATTCGAGTGTCCGCCATCCTACACAGTTTTATTACTGCCTCAATGTAGGTCATGCAGGTTTCGCCTGGCACTTGCGCGCGCTGCATTAGCGTCTGTTCTGGCCTTTTCTTTTTTGTCGTGGAGTTGCCCCGAATCGCTCTTTGATTTCCGAAACGAATCTGTCCCATGTTGTGAACGTTTCTTCGTGATTGTTGAACCACACCATCCGTTAGAAAGAACACGACGTTCGAAAGCTCAGAAGCACTGTTCCAATTGTTGGCAGCGCTCGCCCGGTGATAATGGATGAGCCATTCCTCAACGTCTTCGTCCAATCTTCCGGCAAAGGGACGCGCATCTCTCAGTTGTAGAACAGAACTGGTCGGCAGAGCAGTTGGAATGGGCCGTTGTTCGTCTGCATCGTGGGACATATTCAACTCCGGTGGATTCGGTGGGAGTCCAGCTAGGCGACGGCTCCGTCGAAGGACTTGTGGTTCAGCCTCCGTCTTCGGGTGTCGATACGCCAGCACCTCCCACCACAACTATTACGAATAGTTGTGAAGAAATGGTTTTATTTAGAGGAGATGGACGATGATCATAGCGTAATCGTAGCGCAGTCAGGCCTCTAAAGCTCCTCGTCCTCTTCGTTTTCTCTTCTTTCTTCTTGTACCTGCCTTTCGTATCCGTTACATTTGCCCGCAATAAATCAAACAATTGAAAAAAAGACGCCTTTTAACATCAAGCAAACGAAGAACAACAACAACATTCTGGACAATCAGAAGCGCACATGGCTCATCCAACTCCTGGCAAAGAACTGCAAAACATGTGCATACCTATAAAGTGCTTGCAAGAAGCGAGAATGACCACAGTTAAGTCACATGATACAAATGAAACAACGTGTGCACATGACTACAGAATCATTCTTTAGTGTTTCTCTAAATGATTCCAGGTTATTAATTTCAACAGTGTGGCTTGGAAGATCGTTCCAAGCTGATGCACATTTGTTAAATGCATTTGTGTGGCCAAACACACGTGTGAAACTGTGTGCGTTATATTAACGGCCAGATGTGCGAAATGGGCGGGAAAGGGGTGTAGCTGCGTGTTGACTGCGAGTGATTTTGCGCAGTAAGCAAAGCAGTTATCGTCCTTCTAGATTCAAGAGATGAGAGTGATAGTGATTTCTTTATAGCAGTAACGCTAGAATGCCTACTGTAATCTTCCGCGATGAAACGTGCGGCACGGTTTTGAATAGATTCGAGAGAATTTATTAAAATTCCTGACGTGGCGACCAGATGGCGGAAGCGAATTCGAGCTGAGGACGGACAAAGGTTCTGTATGCTATTTCACGATGGCTGAAGGGGTTTCACGCAGATTTCATTTTAGGTAACCAAATGTGCTAGATGATTTTGCTGTAACATGTTTTATATGCGCCTTCTTCCATGATAAGTTTGTGGTAATATGGATACCGAGATATTTGTTCAAGGGGTGACAGTGACAGCACTGTTATTAAGCGAGTAAGTGTAGAGAGTGTTTGTTTTCTTTCGGCTGATTGTCAATATTTTTTTTTGTTTTTTTTGTGTTTAGTGACATTTGCCATATCGTGCTCCACTTTGTAATTTATTCTAAATCTTTTTGAAGACCGAAGTGGTGGTCGGGTGTCTTAATTGGGCGATAAACTACGAAATCGTCAGCAAATAATTTGATTGCTGCTGCTATGTTGGACGGCAAATCATTTATGCAGGTGAGAAGCAAGAAGGGACCCAGCACGCTACCTTGAGGTACACCAGATGACACATCGGACAAGGAAGATGAATGAATGTCAGTAAACGTAAAATGTTTGCGGGATGTAAGGAAGTTCTTATCCATGATATTGCAAGGCTGTCTAAATGTACTGATGATAGTTTGACTGTCAATCTAGAGTGGGAAACGCGATCAAAGGCTTTGGCAAAGTCAATAAAGTTATTATCAACCTGGAAACCATTGTCTACGTATCTGGATAGCTCGTTAGGGAGTTAGGTTAGTTGAGTCTCACAGGAAAATCCTCTCCTAAAACTGTGTTGCTTTGGATAGAAGAAATTGTTAGCTTCTAAGTGCTGCACAATATTAGATGCTATGACATGCTCTAGTAATTTAGATGGAATGCTTGTGAATGATATGGGTCGGTAATTATCTTAGTTTTATCGCCAGACGGGAATGACTTTCCCGATTTGCCAGTCACGTGGTAGTTCCCCTGTGAATAAGGACTGCTCAAAAATGCCTGATAGGATGGGGGCTGTATATGTGGATATATGCTATAAAATTTTATTATTTATAATATCAATGCCGGCTGAGGTAGATACCTTTAATTTCTTCATTAGAGATGATATGCCGGAGGCATCATTCTTTATAGGTGCCATATACCTGTAGTTTACGTCTGCGATTGCAGGAATGATAGAGTAATCCTTACGTGTAAACATCGGGATAAAAAAATTAAGAGCAGCTGAGAAGCAGAACATTCTTCTGAAATAGGTGCTCCGGTATTGTCTTCGAGAGAAATTCGGCCCTAGTCCTTTCGAGGGGAAATCACTGCCCAGAATTTCTTTTTCTATTTCACTGCCCAGAATTTTGTATCATGGATTGGAGGTCAGAACACAGAAATGAGACAAAGGCAGCATTCGCTGTTGAACTGAAAAGGCTGACCTGGGAAACTCGGCAATTCCTGGATCAAACAGCGCGAGACCGCTTTGTAGCTAGCCTGACTCAAGCCGAGCTCCTAAAAAAACGCAGGCCTGCTTTTCTTTCAGCGGCTTTTTTGCAGCAGGTGGAAACATTAGCGCGCGATTTTGCCGAAAGCATAGAACTAGACCACACAGAGAAAAATAATTTTCAGCCAGCTTCTAACGAGCAGGGCGAGTGAATACTCTCAGATGAGGCAAAACATCCCGGGAGCCCGGACATGGACAGGCGAAGTTTGTCCGCGTTCCGGATCTGCCCACGCTGAGCCAACCTGCCCGTTGCAGAAGCACCGCGTCGCAAGCGGGTGGGCCACTTGATCTGCCACGCACCATGCCGGAGCGTGAGAGCAATGGATGGGAGTGCAGACACGGTGATGAAGGATGAGGAGTGCCTTGTACTGCTTAGAGTATTGTCACGTGGTAGTGACAGTAAAGAACGCAGTAGCAATACTGTGAAAGACTAAACTAACTTTTATTGGGCGAACCTGTGCCCACAAAAACAGGCTACACCTAAAGCACAACGATTGCGGCTAACGCAGTCGCTGATCATCGAAAATCTAATCAGCGGCCCGTCGGCTTTTATAAATCAGTCATCGAAGGTTCCAGAGTAACCGCTGGGACCCGCGTGTCTTCCAGAAAGTTCTACACCATTCGCGTGGCGCGCAGAAATCACATTGCACATAGTTCGGTGACAACAGACAGCGGATAGAACCATCGATAACTTTGGAGAAACATCCGATACACGTAAGCGTGTCCTGCCCTGTGTGATAACATTTGTTAGGTGGTGAATGGAACGCGGTCACCCGATGAAGATAAACCAGCACACGTGTCCGTATTTTCTTCTGATAATAATCGCTGTAGCTGCATTGCGAATGTTCATGGGGCCGGTCGAAACGTTACAATGCCGACTGATAGCCTGTTTCGTTACTGAATAAAATGCTGATGAAAAGCACAGGCGCCGACTACGGGAGGGGGTCCGGAGCCCGATCTCCCTCCAAAGTTTTCTGGTGGGGAAGAGCCCTCCCCCGGCGATGCGGTAGCATACCCCCTTCCCACCTAATGCATCATTACAAGTGTTCTGTCACCCACATAATTTGAGGTGTCTCTTGAGTTGCCTTTGCATTTTGACTTAACATTTTATTGAGGCTAAATGCTTACTCCGTCATTGTTGGCGTGGACGTACACGGCTTTTTATTTATACTTTCGCTTTATTTCTACAAATCCGGACAGTACGCTAACCACCGCATTAGAAGCACCAGAGGTGGCTGCCTCATTCTTATATTAAAAATTAAATTTGAGTTTTACGTGCCAAAACCACTTTCTGATTATGAAGCACGCCGTATTGGAGGACTCCGGAAATTTTGACATTCTGGGGTTCTTTAACGTGCACCTAAATATAAGTACACGGGTGTTTTCGCCCCCGTTGGAATGTGGCCGCCGTGACCGGGATTCGATCCCGCGACCTCGTGCTCAGCAGCCCAACACTATAGCCACTCATTCTTGTTTTCTCACTTCAACATTTTTTGAGAGCGCAGCCCTTATGCCCCAACCACTGGCACGCGCTGGAAAGCTTCGGCGCGCGCCGAAGGGTCAAATGCGTCAAAGCGTCGGTCGGGAACTCGCTGAAGCGGAACGTCGCGCAGCGATTACGTCTACTGCCGATGCTAGAAGTTTGCCGGCGCGCGGCGAAGCTGCGCCGGCGTGCACCAATGGGAGGCTGCGACTCCTCGCAGGCGTCAACCAATCGGAGGCTGCGGAGCCTCTGGCTGCTAGGACTGTAATGGCCGACCGTGCGGAGACGCCGGCACCAACGATCGTCCGAGTGTTTTGGACGCACGACGCGCGCGACAGTGTTCCTGAAAGACAGTGTTGTAAAAGTAGGCCGACAACGACACGATCAACCGACCGACGACCGTAGGTTGTGGCAGTGCGACGTGGATCCGAAGCGACTTCGAACGACGCCGACTAATCCAACCTGCCCACTGGGTTCCGCCGGGCTCGGTACGATCGTCTGCTAAAACAGCCAACCGAATCACGATTGCCGCAACGTCTGTGCTTGTTGTATGTGCATTTTGTTGTGCTCAAAACGAATGGAAACACGTTTACGAGCTCCGAAGTCTGGATAATCAACACTCGCCTATCGCCGATGTTGTTTACGTTACGCGTAGGCCTAGCGCGTCCATCGAGTTCGTAACTGGCGAGTGAACGAACTCACCTGAGAAATCTGTCGAAGGAAATGAATTTTCAGGTCCGTTTGGTGCTGCAGTGATTTAAAATATGGCACTCTTGACTTCGTGTGACCTGTGATGTGGTGAATGAACCGTGTGGAAGTTGGGTTGGTCAACCGCGGCGTGTTTCGTGTGGTGTCGGTTGACTCAAGTTTAACGGGCAAGCTCTGCGCTGTTTCCAGTGGTAAAGATAACTCCCGAAAGCGAACTACACTAGTAGCCGAACTATTGGAAGTACTTACATAATCAGCCGCGCCGCCTGTTTCAGATGACATTGCGCTCTTTTATTCGGCATGTGAATCCAGTTCAGTACAAGTTCACTGTACTCATTCACTCACTTCTTTCAAGTGCGACCGTCTTTTGGGCTAGTTGGGGATAAATCGCTCGTGTAGCAATCAAGAACACTGACGCACTGAAGCATACGTGGCAACGCAGTCATATTTGAGTCAGTGTGTCGTTATAGTTGAGCACTGCAAAAAGAAATTATCTGTTTGCAACGTGTGCCCTGTGTGCAGTGCATAGCAGGACCTGCATCATGCAAGACCTATGCATGTAGCAGCGTATACCATGACTGCTTCGATGCCCGCTTCAGAAGCAGCAAGTACTGAGTCAATGAAACTGTAATTGAATTTTTATCTCACTTTTTGCTTATGGAAAGTGTAGATGGTGTGAGTGCATTGTGGGGAAGGTGAAAAGGTGTCATCAGTGTTTTGTGCAGTCAGTATGCTTAAACTGCTGGAATCCCTTCAGCCTCTACTAAAATGTTTCTTGCTGCGATACTATAAATTGTAGTCAGGACAAAGATGTACTCAAAACCAAGTTATTAATGCATCTGCCCAGAATGTGTTTGATTAACAAGTTAACGCTTCCACAACAACAATATGCCGATGAACAGCATATGTGCTTACAATAAATACATTCCGTAAAGGTGAACGGCTGGGCTTACAATATAAAACTTTGTAGTAGCACCGTAAAAAGTGCTGCCATGCGCATCAGCCACAACGAAACTACTGCACGTCCAATCTTCTTCCTTGGAGGCACTTCTATAAAGACTGTTCGGGCCCTTGTCATTCTGAGTGTAGCATTTAGCTGTTCTCTCAACTTTTCCACATATGTCACCAGCACTGTATGTAAGCACCGGCCCTTTCTTGGGTTTGTGTCCCGTGTCTCCCTTCCCTGATGACCTAATGTTTTCCGAGCACTCTACACTTCTATCATTCTGTCACGACTTGAGTACTGCTCATCAGTATAGTTCCCGTACCAAACTCGCGAGGCTACAAAACTTCAGCTTGTTTTGTGCCGGACAATACGCACCCTTTACTCCCGTCTTTTCGGTTGTCACAAGCTCATGCCAGCCTTCGAGGATTGCCTCAAACCCCTCAAGTAGCACACCCTGCAATACCAACGCAACATTGCACTAGTCTATACTGCAGGGTGTTTGACGTCTCTCTAAACAGCACTAATCTTTTTTCACTTCATCTGAACAAGTGGTCAGCACAGCCTGAGCCCTCATCACGCCTGTATGGCCCGACACCACAACTCATGATTATATCTGGCATGCAGAGCTTTCTCTCCACCCCCCTGGCGATTTGGATTCTCCTTCTTGGAACCAGACTTCATTGGCACTCCTGTGTGTTGTGCACCTGTCGAGTGTGTGCGTGTGTGCTGTGCTGTGTTATTGAGCAAGTGTGTGCGCACGTGGAGGGGAAGGAAGTGTCTTCTGCATCCTGCAAATTCCTGCTTTAGATGGCTGGTTATCAGATTCTCTAACATACAGGCATCAGCCTTCTTGGTAGTCTAGTGTGCCAAGTTACCACTAAGATTATTATTATTATTATTATTATTATTATTAGAATCATTACTTTGACCACATTGATTGTGTTGAAGCCAGCGTGACACATAATTCAAAATATTTCTGGAGCTTTGTGGGCTCTCTCTTCTAAAAGGAGTGCCAAAGATGTACGTCTTCTTCATGAAAATAGTGGTGTTGTCTCGAACACTGCTGATGCCTTTGCAGAACATTTCTGTTTGCTATATGGCGTGAAATATGCTTCAAGTAACCTTCCTTCTCAGTCTGGCGCAGTGTATGCTAACAGTCAATGAAAACCTCGTTTCCAAGTATATGAAGTGCCTTAAACTTTGCCTTAAACTTTCCCTTTCTTGTGGTGTTGATGGTATTTCCTCCACAGAGCTTAACCCTTTGAGACGCTGTCTACACAATTGGGCACAGCAGGAGCGTGTATCAATAGCAAAAGCACTGATGAAAGTAATGGTATTTAAAATGTGTTTCATACATCTTGAAACACTTATTATTGGAACTGTGCTGCAATTTTGAATAATGTGCAGAATGTTTTAACAAAATGAGTGAGAAGGTGGACGGCTGGGTGTTGTTACTCTGTGTCAGTATGTTGTATGTAGCGGGTTCACTTCTTTCATTGTTTTTTACAATGTCGTGCACCAGGCATAATTGTCAAGTGGCTGGATAAGTGCTTTTCAAGCTTTTCAAAACATGAAATAGTACATGTTTTCATATTTTGTGTTCCTGTAGTGAGTTTTCGCATGGAGTCGAAATTTTGTAAACTTGACAAAACTCGCTAAACTATTGAAAATTCTTAATATTTGCTGCGGCTGTACACTTTCTACGATTCTGAGGATGCAAGAGATGTGGTGAAAGCAACTTTTCAATCAACGGGATAAAGTGGTGTCTGAAAGGGTTAAGATGTATGGAAGCATACTTGTTCCTCGTTCTCACAAGCATCTTCAATAGTTCCCTAAAGTCTAGTACCTTTTCTAGCACTCGGAAGGTAGCATAAACATTGCCCATGCACAAATCAGGTGCTAGATGTGCAGTTACTAACTGCCGACCTATATCTATCCTCTTCAGTGCGTCAGGTGTTTGAATCGATATGGCATTCCTCGCTTTCTGTTAGTGCTAAGAGCATTTTAATAAATGAACAGCACGACTTTGTGTGCCGACATTTCAGACTTTCAGACTGTCAACAGTGTTCACTACTGCATCGACTTCCAAAAAGACATTTTTTCACTCTCGAACTGGTGCAGAAACAATAAGTACTCTTAAATGCTTCCAACACAATGGCATTAAGTTATATGCACAAAACGCACCATGTGAAATTTTGATACACCCTACGTGATGCTCCACTCCTTAGGGTCGATGAAATGAAAGATCTTGGTGTGTACTTCGACAAAATGCTAAGCTTCTCTTCACATAGATAATTACACAAGATGTCCTTCACGCTCTTGGAATTGCATGCCGTATATTGCATGATTTCCACTCACCTGTTGTGTTTCTGAAATTCTGCTGTGTGCCTCCAACTACTAGAGTATGCCTCTGTAGGAGGGGGGTGCAATGAGCAAATCTAATTCTGACCTCATTGAACGCATCCAGAATAAATTGATGTCTATCTTCAAGCACCACTTTTGCCATTCTGGCGACCACCGTTGAGCCTTTGTTCCTGCACCTTTTGTTCCTGTATAAGGTGGTCCATGACATTACACATTCCTTAAAGCTTCTTGATCATATGCATTTGTTTGTGCCGCAACAGTATACCAGGTAGCATTCCACATTCGTTGCCTGGGCTTGTTACAAGATTGTGCTAATAAGACTCGACTCCAAAACATACTTCAGAGTTCATTTCCTGTGTTTTGTGTATCTGTAAATAATCACGTAGGATTAACTCCCTTTTACTTTTTCGCGTTTCCTTTTTTCCCTATTTGTTTCTCTATCTTCCATTTTTTTTGTCTACTGCATTCATGTTTTCTCTACATTTTGTCTCACATAGTTAGTGCTCGTTCAGTGCACCAGTACAAAGGCTCTCTAGCTGTTCTTGGGCACTACAATAAAAATTTGAATGATTGACTATTATCGTAGTATAAAATTGTGCTTTTTAAGTATGTACTAGTATACTATTTTAGTGTAGTAGCTTTCGTGCAATTAAAAAAAGGGCATGAATTAAGAAGAGAGAGAGAAAATGATAAATGAAAGGTAGGGAGGTTAACCAGGACTGAGCCCGGTTGGCTACCCTACACTGGGGAAAGGGAAAGGGGGACGGAAAGATTAAAAGAAGAGAAAGTCCACTGGGGATATCAGTCGGTCACTCAGTCTGGATCACAGACGCTGACTCAATCCGGTATCTTTCAAATATCGCAGCAGCGCTTTTGTGGCCTTTTGTAGCTGCGATATGCGAGGCCATGGTCCCAAGATCTTGTTCAAGGTGAACGGCTTTCCATCTAGCTGATTGAGAGCTCTGCAGAGGTCTTGCCTTTCATCTTCAAAAGATGGGCAGTAGCACATTAGGTGTTCTATGGTTTCCTCGACACCGCAGGCATTGCACTCGGCGCTATCAGCCATTTTAATCAAAAATGCATATGCACTGGTGAATGCGACGCCCAAACGTAAGCGGCACAGCACTGTTTCCTCATTTCGCAGAAGACCTGGTAACAGCCGCAGTTGCATAGAGGGATCGAGGGAATGCAATCGATGTAGAGTGAATCCAGGTGTGTGCCACTTTTCCAATGTCAAAAGAGTGTGCTAGCTTGCCTAAGTGTTGGGCTGTGTCAGTCTGCGATAAAGGTACAGAGATAAGGGTTGCTCCTTCGTGGGCTTTCGTAGCAGCTTCGTCAGCGAGGTCGTTGCTGGAGATACCGCAATGACCAGGCAGCCACTGAAACACGACGTCGTGTCCTTTCATGATCATGTGATGGTGCATTTCTCGTATCTCCGACACGAGTTGTTCACATGACCCGCGACGGAGAGATGACAGAAGACATTATAAGGCCGCCTTTGAATCGCAGAATATTGCCCACCGATTAGCCGGTTGGTTATTAATATAATCAACGGCACCTCGGAGGGCAACAAGCTCCGAACCGGTCGATGTTGTCAAATGAGAAATCTTGTATTGATGCTTAGTGATCGTGATGGTATAACCACTGCGCTGGTGGAGCTGGTCTGAGTGGAAGAACCATCCGTATATATGTGGACTCGATCAAAGTAGAAAGTGTGCAAACAATCCAGAGCTGCTTGCTTCAAGGCCAAGGTAGGCAGGACGGTCTTCTTTCTTATCCCTGGAACCGTAAGACGCACTTGAGGTTGCTTTAAACACCACAGAGCTGAGGTTGAACGTGCTGAGGGTGTGAAGCCCGATGGTAAGGAGGCACGATGGATGCTGACCTTGTTGGAGAAGGACGCCTGTGGTCGTCATTCTGGCATGAATTAAGAAAGTGCAATAATATGCTATGTGCCTGATCATATGCATTGTGCTATTTATTTCTTCTGAGTTTTAATAATGGCTGGCTACTGTATGCAGTGTTGTGCAATAAAATAATATGCCACAGCAATTATTGCGGGCCTCGCAGAACAAATTGAATATATCTTTCTCAGTCAAAACATCATAGCAGGCTGAAAACAATAAACTGCAATTTTTCTTTTTGTGGTGACGAAGTGTATAAATTGTGAAAATAACCTGTTTATATATTTCTTATATTATGCAAATGAGCTGCTCCCATACATTCGAATAAGTGCTTCAATAGTACGACTTGGCAAAGGGCAACGAAAGTCTCCTATTAAAACCCTCTAATTCTCAAGCTTGTATTATCTGACGGTATGTCATTTGATTAATGTAAAGAAAGGCAAACTTGATATGTGGAAACCAGTTACAATAGAACATGGCCCTTACACTGTGAAAATGTTTTGTAGCAATACACTCAATGTGAAGGCCTCCGGATGGGGTGTTGATGCGTCAAAACAACCTAGAATAATAGAGGTGCTCCGTGGGCTAGATTTGGCAGAATCAAGAATTTGGGGGAGACAAGATACGAATTGCATACATTTAAGCTATTCTAGTTTTTTTTTTTTTGAATGCTACAGGGGTTTCAATTCTGTTTTGCTGATTTTCTCAGTACCCACTTGTTCACGTTTCTCTCATGCACCAACAAGCATAATTATATTGACACGGATGCTTTATCTGTATCCGGTTACCGTATTTCACCGGCTGCCTAGCCGCCTTCAGTGGGCACGGAGGAGCAGCCAAAATGCGCTCGCCGCTCAATGTCTCCTTCTTCTGTGTGCAGGTTAGTGGCAGTCCGTCACTGCATTGCAAGCGTTCAAATAACGTCTTTTTGCTGCTCCTGCCGTGCCCGAGTGTGTTATATACCATTTTTTGTGATTGTGCGCACGTTTCTAAACTGCTCGTTCTCTGCGGGGATGTAGAGATGAATCCTGGGCCTGATGATGTAACTAGCCCAGTCCTTGCTGCCATTGCTGCTTTATCCGCTTTAGCTGAGTCCCGTCATGAAGACGTAATGCGTTCCTTTTCGGAACTTAAAGCAACCCAAGAAGCCCTCACTCACAAAGTGTCGGACCTGTCAACCAGATTGCTAACCCTTGAAACAGTAGTGGAAACACTTCAATCTTCCACGCCTCCCACGGACATATCCAAAATAGTTACTACTGCCATTAGTACCGAAAACTCTGAATTAAAATCAAGGCTTGACGACTTGGAGGATCGATCCCGGAGGGACAACCTTTTGTTCTATGGGGTTGTTGATAACGCTTCGGAAACATGGGCACAAACTGAAATCCTCGTGCGCGATCTTATTAAAAACCATCTAAAATTAGACATATCTGATGAAGCGATTGCTAGGGCACATCGTCTTGGTTCTTTTGTGGTCGGCAAGACTCGCCCCATTATTATCAAGTTTTCGTCATTCAAGACAAGAGAAAAGATCCTGTCACTGAAAGGCCTACTAAAGGCCACAAAAGTATCGGTGGGAGAAGATTTCTGCAGGGCTACACGCCAATCTCGAAAGAAACTAATTGAATTCGGAAAAGCTAGCGGGCAATCATTTTCTTTGCGGACAAATAAATTAGTCATGAACAAGAAAACCTATGTGTATTCTTCTGTCACCGATACTATCTGCGAACTTCATTCTTCCGATTTCGCCGCTGAAGTAAATAACGATGCCACAGGTCCTATAAATCCTTCCTCTCATTCTGCATAGCTATCTTCGAGTCGACCTTGTAGAAATAGCGTGTCTGTTCTTTTCACTAACGTGCGTAGCGTTTCCAACAAGCGAACAGCTTTATCTTCAACTATCGATTCTTGCTCCGCTGACGTCATTGTCCTTACTGAAACTTGGCTTTCCGCAAAAATAAAGAACAGTGAAATATTCGACTGCGAAAGTACTTATAATATCTACAGGTGTGACCGCGATATCCGGTCAGGAGGGGGCGTTTTGATTGCCATCAAAGATAACCTAAATTCATCTGTTATTGACATTACATCACCCCTAGAATTAGTCTGTGTGCGCGTGAGCATTTCAGACCGTCCCTTCATATTCTGTGCATGTTATAGACCACCAAATTCGTCCTCTACATTCTCTGCAGATTTCCATGATGTCCTTAACAAATTGATTGTTAGGTTTCCCAACTCTCCGTTATTTATTTTGGGGGACTTTAATTTTCCAGATATAGTATGGGAGACTGACTGTGTTAATTTTAAACGTACTTCAGCTGAGTCCATTGAATTCTTAAATTTGTGCTTTGACTTCAACTTAACACAGCTGGTCCACAGACCAACACGAGTCACTCCAACATCTTCTAACACACTTGACCTAGTGCTGACTACTACCCCCGACTTAGTTTCCTCCTTAACTTATCTTCCTGGGATAAGTGATCAATCATTGCTGCAGTTTGATTTAAAAACACGCTTTTCTTACACAAAGAAGGTTAAGACAATTCGCGATTATTCCAAAGCTGATATTCCCGCAATTACGCAAGAAATGGAGCATTTTATGGATGCAGTGATGCCCGATTTCGACCAACGAACACTTGAAGAAAACTGGACCCTTTATAAATGCAAACTGTTATTCCTAATTCGAAAATATGTTCCGCAACGAAAAGTACACTGTAATCCCCAGTCGCCTTGGTTTACGGCCGCCTTGCGCCGTCTTCGGAACAAGAAAAAACGGTTATTTCGTTCCGCAAAAAACTCTAACAACCCGATTCGTTGGTCCGAATATCACCGCATCAACGATGAATATTGTAGCGCTATTTCCCAAGCTAAGCAAACATTTTTCAACATTACATTACCATCATACTTACATGTCAACCCACGTAAATTCTGGAATGTTGTTCGTGGTAATACACCAGCCGCAATACAATTGTCCCAGTCTAACACCCCTGTTCAAAGTGATCAGTGTTGCACAATTTTTAATAATATCTTTGCTTCCTTTTTTCATGACGCTGCACCTATGCTTTTGCCGCCTCCAACGACAGTTTATGATACCCCTATGGATTCAATTCTTATAGACTGGGTGGGCATTAGAAAACTAATCGGTAATTTGAAAATATCTTCATCGGCGGGTTCAGATGAAATTAATTCAAAAATACTAAAGTGTACTGAACTGTATTCATCAATTATTCTTTCTAGGATATTCCAACAATCATTACACTGCTCATCACTACCAAGCGACTGGAAGGTGGGGAAGGTGGTTCCTGTTCACAAATCAGGTAACACACATTGTCCCGAAAACTACCGTCCCATATCACTAACCAGCATTCCCTGTAAGATTCTGGAGCACATAATATATTCCCACATAGTTGATTTTCTTGAGACGAACTCCTTTTTTAACAACAGTCAGCATGGCTTTAGGAAATCCTTCTCCTGCGAAACGCAACTAGCTTGCTTTACTAACGACCTCTTTTCTAACACCGACTTAGGATTTGACACCGATTGCATCTTTATCGATTTTGCTAAAGCCTTCGATACCGTATCCCATAACCTACTAATCTATAAACTTAGTCTTCTTAACATTGACCCGCTAGTACTGGACTGGATTAAAAACTTTCTTGCTGATAGAACACAATACGTAATCGCTAACAATTCGTCGTCTGCGCCCCTCGCGGTAACGTCAGGCGTGCCGCAAGGGTCGGTTCTCGGTCCTCTACTTTTTCTAATCTATATTAATGATCTTGCTTCCTGTGTGAAATTTTCTACTATTAGACTTTTTGCTGATGACTGCGTTATATATCATAAAATTACTGACCTCAATGATTCTCGTAAACTCCAAGACGACATTAATAACGTTCTGCTATGGTGTAACAAGTGGTCTATGAAGCTTAACTTAAGCAAATGTAAATGCATGCGGGTATCACAGCGTACTAATACTACTAATCTGCATACATATTTCCTGAATAATAGCCCTCTCTCAGTTGTCTCGTCGTACAAATACCTTGGACTAAACATCACCAGCAACCTTTCCTGGCACATGCATGTCGACATTATATGTAGCAATGCCAATCGCATGTTGGGCTATTTGCGCCGAAACTTCTCATTCGCACCATCGTCACTCAAACTAACTCTCTACAAAACATTAGTTCGCTCCAAACTAGAATACGCATGCGCCATTTGGGACCCGGCTAACATTACACTCATAAACAGCATAGAAGCCATTCAAAATCGTGCAGCGCGT
Organism: Dermacentor andersoni; assembly: GCF_023375885.2. Classification (NCBI taxonomy): domain Eukaryota; kingdom Metazoa; phylum Arthropoda; class Arachnida; order Ixodida; family Ixodidae; genus Dermacentor; species Dermacentor andersoni. The sequence continues at coordinate 12,355,796 of NC_092820.1, forward strand.
TTCATCTTATCAAACTACTCCCGACATGCTAGCGTTACCTCAATGAAGACAACACTTAACTTGCCAGAACTTTCTTTCCGTCGTAGATGCTTCCGCCTTTCGCTATTCCATAAAATCTACCACCACAACCCTTTGTTGAAAGAACAGCTTATCACCCAACCGTCATACATATCATCTCGCTCTGACCATAGTTTCAAAGTTGGTGTGCCGTCTTCACGTACTAAACTTTGTAGTAATGCATTCATCCCTAGCACAAGCAAAGATTGGAACCACCTTCCCGCCACCGTTGCAGCCATCCTGGATACCGACACCTTCAAAACCAGCATTCATGAAACGCCACGTTGAATCTGTCTTTGTATATTGCACAAATGTTTTGTTATGTTCACCCACTCCTTTCTGTAATGCCTTCGGGCCCTGAAAGTATCTTAAATAAATAAATAAATAAATAAAAAATGTTAAACGTTATCGCTCGGCGCAGGATGCACCTGAACGTATCGGAAGTTTCGCGAATGTTATCGATGGTTCTGTCTGTTGTCGACGAACCTTGCTAATCTGATTGCATACGCGACACGAATTGTGTTGTAGTTTCTGGAAGGCACGCGGACACCAGCGAATAGGCTGTAACTTTCGACGACTGCCGTATGCAAACCGACGCGCTTGACCCGCAGATGAGATTTTCTACGATTACCGACATTGCTCGCCGCTATCGTTGCGATTGAGCCGGCACTATTCATTTACCGTCACTACTACGTGGCAATATTTCCAACACAGATTTTTTTCAGTTACACATTGCACGCCTAATTCTTACATAGTTGGCTGTGCAATAAGCTACCAAAAAATGAAATGGTGCAACAGTTTTTGATATATGGCATCGTCGTGCAGGTGTTTGCAAAGCGATCTTGCAGACAGACGACGCGCGAGCGCTGATGTCGATATTTTATACACTATTGTTACTTCAAAAATAAAAACAAACTGTTGCGGCAGGTGTATATTCATTATTCAAACGTGTTTTTAATATCTAAAAGCACATACAGATCAATAACTTATTGTTTCGAGCTTAGTTTACAGCAAGCTGTTTTAGGCCGGACTTTGACGGATGAAGACGGAGTAGTCCAGCAACAGTGCGCCGCAGCCGAGGAGCGAGCTTCGGCGCGCGTCGGAGCTTTTCTCCAGTGGTTGCGCGCCCTTTCCCTCCAGCCGAAGCGAAGCGACGCATTCGCTTGCCAGCGCGCGCCGAAGCTTTCGGCGCGTGCCAGTGGTTGGGGCTTTAGGCGCCCGTTCCTGCGGCAAGCACCGACGTGGGGCTTGGTGTAAACGAGCCAACGAGCACAAGAGCAAAAGATGAAGGAGCGAACGCGGAGTGGCAGACGAAAAGAAAAGATGTGAGCCCCGAACGGCGGGGTGGCTACTTCGGGGGTGTGGACGCGAGAAACTGGTTTCATGCGGAACCACGTGAGCGCTAGATGCGTACTGGTATCTGGTTTCAGCCGGACCTCTAGCTTCGTACTGCCGTCTGCTTGCGTCAGCTCTCGCTCGCGCTTCCTTGGTTTGCTTGGTTTAGTCTCATTCGCGCTTGTTACAATTGTCATGGTTTGAGACAGTTTTGTAATCTGATTGTTTGTGCAACGCGAATTGGGTAGTACTTTCTGGATGCCAAGTGGCACTGGCGCTTACCATGGTACCTGCGACTAGTCATATATAAAAGCTGATGCGCGTGACTCGCAGACAAGATTTTCGACCATTGCCGTCTCTGCTACATGTCTGTCTCAAACTTTTTGCCTCAGTATATCGCGAAATGAAAATACGCATAGAGCTGGGCTCAAATTTCGCATTAGGGCGCATCGTGAAAGTCGGTGAACTAATTTCCACGTTAAATACCATGCACAGAGAGAATATGCTTAAGAGGAAGCTTTAGCTCGGATGCTCCTATCTAAATACATGTAAAAGGAGAACTCGTTTCTCTCGGCAACCACTGCGCGAAATTTGACGGCGTTTGTTGCATTTAAAAGAAAAACTTAAAATCTAGTGGCTGTTAGTTTCGGATTTTTGAGTTAGGTTGTCAATTTTTTACTAAAAATTGGCAAAAATCAAAAATTTTCAAAAAACGAGACTGTCCAGTTTACAACTCTGTAACTAAACAACAAAAAGTGATAATACAATTCTGTGAATTGAGCCTAATACTACATCTAAAGCGGACAGAATCGATATGTGACACATGAATCTATAAAAAAGTTGTAACATGGAAATATAGCTTGTGCAGAACCCTTGCAACCAACCTAACTACTTCCCGTAAGATCTAAAATGACACATTGAATTTGTCCGCTTTCAATGATCAAATGGATGCCGCCTACAGAACCGCAATATCTGTTCTTGATGCAGACCTATGAATTTGTAAACTGCGTGCTTCTATTTTTTCCAAACGGTCGAATATTTGAAAACCGTTTCAAGAAAATTCAGAACCTAAATCGAAATTCTGCTTTCAACAGTCACTATAATTTAACTTTCTCTCTCAAGTGCAACAAATTTTATTAAAATCGGTCCAGGGGTCATCGCAGAAAAACGTTTTTGCGTTTTACATGTATTTGAATAAGCCGCGTCGGATTTGGGCCCGAGTTAAAGCTTCCTCTTAAATATGCATGGTGCAAATATTCTTATATTTTTAAAGAGATACAGGTAGTCGGCTGACAGATAGTTTAATCGATTGGTAGCCTGTGCCTAGAAAATAATTATGTTATGTTGACCTCGCTTCAAATTGCCTTGCGTGCTTTCTCACCCTGAAAAAACCTGCACACTTCAGTGACCTCTTCGGCAGCCTTTTATCAAAGGCGTGCGAAATGCATGTGATTAATATGTCTTAGTATTGCTTCTCTTTCCAGTAAGCAATGCTAAGGACTCATGGAAGAAAAGAAAACCCTTGTAATAATCTACAACATTCGTTATTAGGGATGCAAACATAGCCACCTGTATGCAGTGGTCATAAATATACATAGATAAATTGATTGATTAACTTATTTTTCAGTCCAGCAGAACACGTATTAGCATGTGTGAAAATGTTGACCTATCCCCGCAAGCAGGGCACGCGTCATCAGGGTGAATCTCCGGATATATCGCATGTGACGTGAACAGATTGTGACAAGTCTCTGTCTGCAACACAAAGTGGCGCATCATATCACCACCACCGGTCACCGCGAGGCCACGGAGGCTCGCTGGACGGAGGTTGGAAATCGCCGTCATGAGTTTCAACTCGTGCTTTGTCTCGGCTTTATCCGTTCTTCCTCCAGCAATCGGTCTTTACCTCTCCATCTGGTTCCAAAGCAGGACAGTGGCGGCCTTGTGGTGATTACCGAGTTTCGAAAGCCGTCACTATTCCGGATCCAATGTCCCCTTCCCCACACACATAACTTCGTCACCCGTCTCGCAGCAATCAAAATATTCAGGAGGATCGATTTGATGAACGCATATCATCCTGTGCGCATGTTCTTTAACCGCTTACCGACCTGCTGCGTTACAACTAAAAAAAAAAAAAAGCCTACCTTGCACTGGTCTTCGGAGCACGACTACTCCTCCCAGAAAACCGAAACGCGGTTGGCGACTACCGTGTCACTGACACATCTGTTGCCCGACGCGCCAAGTCGCCTTATTGTAGACGCGTCGAACACGCCGGTCGGTGCAGTACTGCAGCAGCACGATGGTATAGGCTGGAGGACGCTGAGTTTCTTCTCAAAGCGCCTCAAACCTACAGAAGCTCGCTACAGCACCTTTGGGAGCTGGATGTTGGCTAACTATTGCGCTTTCAAGCATTACCGATTTTTTCTTAAAGGCTGTAGCTTTTACATTCTGTCCGACCGCAAGCCATTAACCATCATTTCCAAGAACAGTTCCTCGTGCTCCGAATGTGAGCTTCACCAACTCTTCTTTATCTCCGAATTTTCTACGAACATCCACCATATTCGTGAGACAGAAAATGAGGCACCGTCGCGCATCGGCGCTAGCCCTGTGCATTTCCGAGCCTCCGCCCAGCTAAACGAGCTGCGCCAGTTTCCGAAAAGGGCTCGTCGCTCTGGCTTGCGGAGGTACTGCTTCCCTAAACAACAACGTAGGTCACGTGCGACATATCGCAGGCAGCGCCCGTTCGTGCCCCATCAGCTTCGGCGGCCAATATTGTACTCACTGCACGGGCTAAGCCCCGGAATCATAGTGACACAAAGGCTTATCACAGCCCGCTTCGTCTTACCAGGGATCAACAAAGATGTTCGAAGCTGGGCAAGAAGCTGCCAAGCCTGTCAATCCGTGAAAGTGACCCGGCACACGCGCTCAGCGGTGCCCCCAGAGAGCCATTTTGATCACGTGCATTTAGACTTGGTGGTTGCGCCCTGCCACGGTTTCAGCTACGTTCTCAAGTGTGTCAACCGGTACTCAAGGTAAGGCGACGCCTCTACATCACCGCCAAAACAGTGGTGGAAGCATTTGCTGCTACGTGGGTGCCGCGGTACGGTTGTCCTTCGCGCATAACTGCTGACCGAAGCCGACAATTGCAAAGCTCGCTTTTGTCTGCCCTGGCGAGGCTGCTCGGCACGCGCCTTCAAGTACCACCGCTTACCACCCACAGAGCAATGGCATGGTCAAGCGTCTCCACCCACAGCTGAAGGCGTCATTGACCGCCGCTGTCCACAGATAGCACTGGATGGAAAGGCTACCGCTTGTGCTACAGGGGCTGCGAGCAACAGCCAAGGATTTCTTCCAGTCAGCACAGCCGAGATCCTCTATGGGTCACCAATACGCGTTCGATCCCAGTTTTTCGGCACTCATAAAGGCAGTCCGTCAGCGGCCGCACAGCACTAAGAGAGGCTAGATTCCTGGCTCGACCAGCTTTGACCTACACCTCCACGTAGCGCTCGCCGGTAGCCTGTTTTTAGTTTCCCTACAATGGACACAACCATGCACGTCTTTCTGCTGTGCGACTCTATCAAGCCGCCATTGACCCTTCCTTTGAAGGGCCCTTTCGTGTAGTTTTGCCTTTAAGACTAACGTTTGGAGCAAAGAAGAGACAGTGTTGTGTCACCGCGTGAAACCAGCCTATCTTGCACATTAACTCTTGATTCCTTTTTCCACTCTGACCTCAGCTTCCGGCATTCTGGGGAGGGGGGGGGGCGCCCTTGAAACGACTGTCAATGATTTCGCCGTGCGTCGCCGTGGGTGTCACTGGTCCCTGCTCTTTCTTTGAACCGAGGTGGCTGCCCCCGACTGTGGCGCTAGCGCTGATACTTGGCAAACCTGCTTTTACTTTTGAATAAAGTCAGTCCACTCCGTTCTCAAGGTGTCCAAACGTGTATTCTTTGCCCCCGCTAAACCGAGCTCCCGACACGCTCATGGCATGGCGACACCCCCTCCCCATTGGCTGCGCCGTCACGTGCCATTGACGCATGCACTAGGCCACGCATTTAAACAGCAAAATGACTGCGAGGTCTCGTGTGCAATGATGCACGCACTAGGTTCACCTTTAGTCACATGCTCGTCTCGCACCCCGGCGGCGTCGGTTCTATTCCCACAAAGAAATAAATTTTCTTCGCAAACGTATTAATTTACTTGGTTTGCAGGAACCTGAGAAATTCTAGGTCAATCCGAGCTTTTTTACGTGTTTTCACTCTTTGCGCCGTCGGCCATTTTGCTAGCATCGCTCGCTCAAAACGCTGACGACTACGCCCAATTTTCGCGTAATGGGACACACAGAGTTTTGGCATTAATAATAATTATGTGGTTATTGCTCTTCAGTGGCAATGGAAACGAGGAGCTCGTTATTTCGCCAAGTTTCTAAAATTTAGAACATTTAGTCGAGCATAAATAACAAACAGTATTGGCTGTTTCTGTATAAATGATCCACCGCGATAAATTCACTGCACATTAGTGTCAAACGTACTACTGCTGACACATTTCGTATAATTGCATTTCAAACGTAATAAAATGATTTTGCTTATTACTAGGGAAAACACGGGGAATGCGGGAGATGGAAATTCAAGATGATGAGCAAAACGAGAACAAGGTGAATCAGGAGCCAACGTTCCGACAAGTTGACTTTTCTTCAAGGCGAGATATGCTTTCCTCGCCACAGGATACAGTACATAGGTGGAGTTCATGTTAAAGGGAGATAGGGCGTAAGGCGGGTGGAAGCGGCAACCAGCGAAGGTGTGTTAACGGCGAGGTAGTCGAATTGAGAATGTAGGAGGGCTGTGCACAAGGCCAGTGGCACGACCATCTGTTAATCACGTGTGAACGGCCGTGTGTCAGCCGGCGCATCAATGGCGTTCTATTCGCTATGCTAAATTTCAAGCTATGGGCGATATACTTAGTTTGGTTTCTTAGTGATTTTTTTTCCTTATTTTTGTTTTCTTGTCGCTTTTTTCTTTTCCCTCTATTTATTTGTTTTTTTTTTGCATTTCAGGAGCTTCTTTCGTTTATTTGTTCACGAACACCGGCTTCTGGCGCTCGTTCTATTATATCTCTCAAAGACGTGATAGCCCACGAACACCAGCGAAACAGGTAATAGAAGGCTACTGTGCACGCCTGGACACGCCGGCTGACACACGACCGTCGACACGTGATTGCCAGACGGCCGTGTCACTGGCCTTGTGCACAGCACTCCTATATCCTCAATTCGACACCCTCGCCGCTAACACAGCTTTGCTCGTTTCTGCTCCCGCCCCGCTTACACCCTCTGCCCTTTAGATGAACCCCACCTATATACACTGTGGCGAGGGAAACATATGTCGCCTCGAAGAAGACAAGCCCACTTGTCGAAACTGTGGCTCCTGCTTTCATCTTGTTCTCGTTTTGCTCACTCTGTTTATTACTAGTACTTCGCAGAAACAATTGTCATGTAAACGAGGCATGACTAAGCACAACACACACCAGGACACTATTGAAAGAAATACAGACGCAAAACAGTGTTGCGCGTGTGTTTTTCTGTCATGGAGCATTGTGTGCCCTGTTCTTATTCAGACATGAATAACAAACTCACCCATGCTTCCACAATTGTAATCGAGACTCTGTTTTTTTGTTGAATTTCAGCCTCCAAGACGCTTCGCATACTTGTTCAATCCTTTTAAGTCTAATATTTCAGGACGTGCACGTCAACATTGAGTGGGCCGCCACTGTAAGTAACAACAAGAGTCAGAATTTTCACAGGGTATGTTTCTGAAAACTTCATCAGGAACCGTGCTTTGTTCCTTTACTGGACTAACTTTTGTTTCGTCGTTTTTGGTACCATGTTTGTCACAGCCTCATCGTTTCTCTTTTGAGGAAGACCGAGAAAGGAGAGATTACTAGTCGGCAATCTGCCCACGCCGAGCCATAGGAAGCTCAACAGTTGCTACAATGACAACAGGTCCTCTTCAAGTTCGAGCCTCACCATGAAATGTTTGGAAGTTTACCAGATGAAGAGGTGTGAGTCCTATACAGGAAATCAGCAGTCTGCAGTTTTGTATTACACCAAAGAGGAATGCTGAAATGTGACATACAAGCTTACTTGCTTTTAAGGCCATTTTACTACAAACCGAGAAGTACCACGTTGTGTCTCCACTTGTTTGTTTTCTACTCATCACAACCATGACGGCAAGAACAGAAACAAGGTGGCAAGCTCTTACTTGCTAATGCGCAAGTTCTGTCCCCCACTATTGTATAATAATGACCATAGTGTTTATTGAGGCATTTGCCCCCCCCCCTCATTATGTAGTACCATGAAAGGGGTCCTTAAGGGACAATAACTGATGATGTTGATGATTGGCAGATCAACTTGATGGGAAATACCACCAAGTATCACATCTCCCTGACGACGATAATTGTTTACATGAAAATGCAAAGAAATTTAAAATGATCAGAATGGTTCCCTGCCGGGCTAGTTCGTTCATTGCAACGTATATGTAAAAGCTCAAAAGACAAGGAAAGGACGACGATAGGGCCACTCAATTGCCGAATGCACGGATGCCGGCCGGTCGCAACTGCGACCGCCTGCGCTCTGCAGCTTCTGCTGGGCCCCAGGCGCCAGCAGCGGTCCGACCGTGTCGCCATAGCATTTATGCAGGTTAGCTGCTGCAGTGAACACGATGCCATCCTAGCTGCCATGTTGGCGAACCAGCACAATAAGTACGTGTGGTCACGTGCACTTTGCGTCAGCGTACGAAAGGAAAAGCGCTTCGGCTTATTTATAAAATAGGGTTCTTCATTTGCGGGTTTTATGTTAGAAATTCGGAGGACCGCTGCTGGCGCCTGGGGCCCAGCAGAAGCTGCAGAGCGCAGGCGGTCACAGTTCCGACCGGCCGGCATCCGTGCATTCGGCAATTGAGTGGCCCAATTACTGTGTTTGGTCGCCGTTATTTTGGTGGCACTTTTGAAATCTTTAAGGCGGTGCTTTAGCAGCCATAAATTTTCATTGCCGCTGAGGAAACCTACTGGATATGCACTTTATAGATAACCATGGAATCAATAGTTTTTCCAAGATATATAAATTCACTGGCTAGTCTAATGTCCGTATTGTTCATCATGTTCTTGTGCGTAATTACCAGTTTTATACCTGTGCGAAGAAACGACCACAGAGAAAGCATACGTTAGAAAGTCGCGTCTTGTTAAAAGGCAGAAACTAGGGAGATATCGGGGTTTTTGTTGTGTGGCCGTCCAAAGTTCGGAATATTGCTGGTGTTTTATGAAACCGTTAACATAGGCAATTATGCATTTTCGGACACGAATGTTTCATTTAAGTGCAGAGTAACGTAAGCGCTGCATATTCTTCCTAGCGAATTAATGTCGTTTGGATATTTGCGACGTGCGCAAGACGCGATGGGATGCGCCGTTTCCGTGTTCCTGCAACCGCGGCTAACAAAAGGGCGACCAACTTTTCTTCACTTAAGGCCGGCAGGCGCTGAACGTAATACATATCACGGTTTCTGCTTGAATCCTAGTGAAAATGAAGCATATATCCCACATTATTATTTTGATAATAATTTTCTTATACGTCTTGGCCCCTTGATCACACAAGGCAGGCAGTGTTTCTTACACATGTAACAGCTGCACACTGTTTGCGAAAGGGCGAAGCTGCGTTGAGAAATCGGGTTTAATTCAATTGTCATGAAATTTTGTCGTAGTGCGAAAATCGTAAACTGCCGGGTTTTACCGGAGAACGAAAGAGTCGAAAGATCCTATTTCTTATACGTACAAGTACAATAAGCAAATCTCAGTCGCGGCTAGACATACGAGTACAATAGGGAAACCTCAGTCACGGCCACACACCAAAAGCTCGCCCCAGATTACTCTTCTTACAGATGCTATGCTTTTGAACGTCGTTAGCAACTTGAATAAAATGAAATTGGACACTTACATGTAATATAATAAGTCGCAACAGACAAGCGATAAACATAAAACAATTTTAATGCCACAGACAAGAAACCCCTGATATCGTTTATCGTACTTCCCAAGAATGTAACGTCCTTCTCCAAAACGTGTTACACTCAACCACTTGCTAATCCTTTTTTCTGGGCTTCAGACGCACTTATAATGTCATGCGTCGGCTTTCATTTTTTTTTCGTGGCTTGAGGTTCTGAGCAATCTTCTACGTCTTTGTTTTTGACAGGAAAGTTACACCGCGTCAACACCATTCGATGACCACCGTTTATGACGTAGCTCCTTGGAAAGGGTTACTCTGTTTGCTCCCTCGAAGGGAAAGTATGCATTCTTCTCACATTATGCAGGCACTCCTGCCTCGACCTGCAAAAGCCATCCGGAACTAAAAAACAAACAAAATGATGCTGACGATTCAGAGTCCTGAGAAATGCGTCGTTACGGTTTGTGTGCAGCCTTTATGCTGTGCCGAAATACGCATGTGGGATTTCATCACACTTGAGAAAAGGTTTTGACGCGAATGGAGCCGCTCGCATGGCGGACGCGCAGAACACATACAACGCCCTTTGTCCATGCTGTTCACTGACTTTGCCGTGTTATAAGCCAGCTAAAAGGCTTTGCGAAGGTTATCGCACCGGGTGCGAGCAATGGGCTCCACTGTAAACAAAGGAGGGGAAGAAGAAGCGCCGGTTAAAACGCGCTGCTGTTTGCAGCCAGCCCGGTAACACAGTTTCTCCCAAGTGAGGTGCAGCAGCACCCACCTTCTCGTCGCGGGTGTCGATGGAAGCGAGCTCGAGCCCGTGGCAGTCGTCCATCTCGCGGTTCTCCACCTTGACGCGCTGCAGCTCGGTGAGCGCGAACTTGAGCAGAGCGTCGGGCTCCTCGGGATCGACGGCGCGCAGACGCGGCGCGGCGAAGGCCGCCGCCGCGAAGAGCAGCAGCAGCAGCCGGACGCCGTCCATGGAGTCGGGGAGGCTGGCCGTCATCGACCCGCGCCCCTCGCCCAATGAGGAGCAGCGGCGACTGCATCCTGGGGCGCGGAGCGCCGATGCACGCGACTTCGATGTAGACTTGCGGGCTTCCTGGCACAATAATCACTAAAACTGCGATATTATTGGTTGAATACGCTTTCAGAACTCATAAATGTACCTCCCAGACAAACCTAATAACTCCCTAGAATATGTGGTGAAGTTAATCCGGCGCCCTGATTTTATGTCGTGAAAAATATTTTGCGAACTTGGCAGCTTTTCTGTCCATGCCCCACCTCTAACATTCTGCGCCACAAACATTGACAGTTATCCACCAACTAGCCTTACATCGTAATTTCATGCCTACAACACATGAGAGTTTTAATATTTAAACCGAAAAGCGATTTTCAGCTACGAAAAAAATAATTCCTACTTACGAAGTGCCTCTTTCCAGTAAGTTCCAGAAACGTATGCGAAAAATCACACGCTGCTAGGCTTGCTTTACAAAACCTTCGCTGTATGTTGTAGAAACACTGAAGTATAAATAAGGCCTACAATAGTAACAGTATCTCTCTATGAGACTTCATTCGGCGCAAGAATCTGATACGTCCTAAACTGGCAAAAACATAGATTTGCCAGGGGCATTCGAAGATATGGCCTATGCTTATCACACCGAGACTGCATCAAAACGACACTATTTCGGCTAGAGAAGCAGAGTCCCTCATTCTGGATTTATTGACAGCTAATTACAAGAATTACGTGTGTGTGTGTTTACACCTGGGTCTATAAAAATGGTCCTGCTGTGGTCTGCATCGTCTTGCCAGCTCGACTGTTTGGTCTCATGAACGGTTGTTGAGCGGGCGGCAATAGCTGCTGCCTTACGAATGCGCAAGACTCTGCCTATACAAGACTTCTTAATCCTTACGGACTCGGAGTCGGCATTGAAACAACTATATCGCCATTTGCCATTAGATAAGTTCCCACACAATTCACTCTCATTTGTGAAAGGCTTCAACAAGGAAGACTTCAAGCTGAAGTTTATAGCGATCCCATTTCACATTTGAATAGATGGAAATGACAAAGCTGATCAGGTAGCATGAACACAGCGTGAGAACTGTCTTGCGATCACGAAAGCTGTCGGTGAAGAAATATGCTGTCCGATTTCTGATGACGACATCGATGTTGTACACAGCGTCCTAACGTGGTCAGGAACGGGCAATAAGAACATTATTGCTCGGTTCTGCTCAAGGACAAAGAAGCAGGATTTTGTTTCTAAAGCATGAAAAGCTCGCCTGAATTCTAAAGATCTCGGGTTCGCAGGACCGAATCATGTTCCCATTTATATTAATGATCACTTGACCAGAGAAAACAAAGTGCTGTTTGCGAAGGCTCAGTCACGGAAAAGGGACAAAGGATGGCGATTTCTATGGACCAAAAATTGCCAAATAAAAGCAAGAAAGACGTGCGACAGTCGAGTCTTTCGTATCTTGTCCGAGAGTGATTTATCGGTCTTCCGGTAGTTATAGGAGGGCCAAGGAACTAACCTATTGTGTTCGATAATGTTGTCTTATTTTACAACTGAACAACTTAAATTTTTTTTAGGAACCCATGCCTATCTGCAATTCATTTTACCGCTCTAAGTCTAAAAAAACACCATGAAATCTGCAACTTTTCGGGGTCTTTAGACTACACATTTTCTCTCATCTGCATTTCTGAAATTTGGCCTTCAGTTGCAGATAACGATTTATTTAGCCTTCCCTCTTATGATTCGGAATATTGCTACCGTCCTCATCAGAACTACGGAGGTGACGCTGTTTTTATATCTCCAGATGTGCGTTACGAACGAAGATATGACATTTTCAGTTCCAAATTGTGAAGCTGTGTGAATTGAACTGGAGGATGCGAGCCAGACAATTGCCGGTTGTCTTTGTCGTTCTCCCTTAAACTTCAATATCTGCTTTTTGCAATGATCTGAACACTATACCACTATACTTGGTAACTTCAGAAAAGAATAATGTTGTGATTCTTGGTGACATTAACATCAATCTTTCGGATGACTGCAGCGCTGCTACTACTGCCTACACTAACTGCCTTCACGGATTTGGCTTCGAATCATTGGTTTCCCTTCCAACTAGAAGTAGGTTAGGGGCTTCCACCACCTTAATATATCGCATATTTTCCAACCTTATGTGCCCTCCACTTTGCGGTGTACTTGAAATTAACATCACTGACCACTTTCCTGTCTTTTTAAACTTCCTTATCAATTATAGAAACCTTGTAGTGAATTGTATAAAGCTGTGGTTAATAAAGAAGATCGATTTTATCGCTCGCGTTGGGGAGCTAAATTGGTGTTCTGTGTTTTCAGAGTCAAACGCTGAATCTGCATTTAATGACTTTTCGGACAACATAAACAAGCGTATCGCTAATTCTGAAAGCTTTGTAAAATGCAGAAGACATGTCCCAGCGTTACGGAACCCTTGGTTAACCAATAGTCTACTAACCAGCCAACGTAAAAAAGATAACCCGTACCGAAAAGTTAAACAACGCCCTTTTAGCATTCAACACAAAACTCGCTATAAGGTCTATTCTGACTTGCTAAAGCGGCTGATCAGGGAAGCCAAAAGAAATTATTACGAATTCAGAATAGCCGAAGCTGGCACAGATTCAAAGTGACAATGGAAAATAATAAATTCCTTCTTGAACCGCCCTCATCGGGCTAAACCAATAAGTAAGTTTCATTCATCAGACGCCACTTATAAAGAAGCAACAGAAATCGAGAACGCATTTAATGTGTTTTTCTGTGACCATTCCTCTGATCATGCCACTGATACTCAACGATCATTCCAGCGATGCTTACGATCATTGTACCTATTTCCAACTAGGTCAGATGAAATAATCAATGACATAGACAATTTAAAGATTACAGGAGCAGGTCTCGACGAAATCAGTTCTATTAATAATAAATTAGTAGCTCATGTTGTCGCTCGGCCGTTGTCTCATGTTACCAATTTGACCTTTAAGACTGGAGTATTTCCAAGTCAATTAAGAAAGCAAAAACTATTCCACTATTTAAAAAGGGTGACCGCTCCTACATTTCTAATTATCGCCCTATTGCTATTCTTCCTTTCTGTAGCAAGGTTATCGAAAAATGCATTGACAAGCGCTTAACTAAATACTTTTCAAAATTTAACATTATTTCGCCAAATCAATTTGGCTTCAGGGTAGGATCCTCAACTGACTGTGCTATACTTTCTTTCACGGACAAAATAAAAAGCGCTATAGATGCCGATTTCTACGCAGGATCAGTTTTATCGATCTATCTAAACCATTTGAATCCATAAACCACGTCATCTTACTTGTCAAACTACGGGCAGTAGGCGTCAATGGCCCAGCATTAGCACTTATAAAAAGTTAACTAAAAGATAGACAACAAGCTGTGTATTTTAGTTCCTCACTCTCTAATGTCAGAATAACGAAAAAAGGGCTCCCGCAGGGGTCTCTACTTGGCCCACTACTATTCCTGCTTTATATAAATGATTTACCCAGTTGTTTATCACAAACTGAGGCCTTCCTTTGCGCTGACGACACCACATTACTTGCAACCGATCGTTCGCTAACTTCTCTGACTACTAAGCTAAACACTGACCTGAAAAATACTTTAATGTGGTGCCAGCTTAACTCGCTAAGAACAAATCATACCAAAACGTCTTTTATGCTTTTTCATTCGAATCATAGGACACTAGAATTCATTCCCACTGTCAACCTAAACTTTCTTGACATCGGTGCAGTTAATGAACGCTCATTTCTTGGTATAATGTTCGATTCAAACTTAATATTTACGAAGCATATTGCCTATTTGAAGCGCGAAATTTCTTTCGGTATTAAAATTTCACTTAAGTGTAGATATTAGCAAACCAACATTGCTAACCTTGTATTATTATTTTATTCACAGCCATCTCAATTATTGCATTACAGCATGGGGTAACACATATGAAACTCATATAGCACCACTACAGCATTTGCAGAATCAAGCCATTCGGATATTGTGGCTCAGCTCATTTAACTGCAATGCTTCTGATATGCTTCTCAACCACAGAATACTTTCAGTAAAAAAAAATCTTGCTAAATATAAATTAGCTGTAATGTTATTTAAGGTAACGCGTAATCCTCCCCAAGTAAATATATTTTCTGAGGCTACTTTAGTTAATTGAAACGCACAAGATTTGCAGCTAACAATAATTTCTTATTGCCACTAATACATACTAATTATGGAAAAGAATCAGGATATTTCGCAGCATTATCTACTTGGAACAGCCTCCCACTAGATGTCAAGCGCTCTTCATCTTTAGGTTTCTTCAAGAAAACATTATTAACTTTTCTACTAGATAGCAAAAATATTGCACATATCTAAGCTACTCACTTCACTCCTGCTCATTTCCTCTCTGTTGTTCTTCTTTCTTTAGTTCTTTTTCTTTCATTTGTAGCCTTTACCAATATTTTTGGTTTGTTCTGTTGCGAATGCCCTAAACTATTGTTTTAATTCTTCGACTAGCTTTTGACTTTATATTATTTTGCAGTTTGTACCACATTTACTTTGTATAATCTTCCATTTATTCGCTGAGCATGTGCGGGTGGGCTAGTTGGTTAAGCATGATTACAAAGGCGGCGCCGAATAAAAACACACACGAAGAAGGGAGACACGAGACTAGCACGTAGGCGCTTACGTGCGCCTGCGTGCTTGTCTCGTGTCTCCCTTCTTCGCGTGTTGTTTTATTCGGCGCCGTCTTTGTAATCATTCCACTTAGTGACTCCTGTATTGTTGTTGTGTGCTGTGTATTTGCTCTAATGTGTATATTTTCTGACAGGAGGTCCCTTTCAGCCACATACTGTGGCACCTCCTTCGGTAGACTTGCGTAAGCATGTATATCTACTTATTAAACAAATAAACTGAAACTGAAACTGATGCTCTTCCGTAGGCAGTACTCTCACATCACGCAAAAGTTAAAATTCCCAAGAGAAATCAAGTCACAAAATCCACGCTTGCATTTTAATGTTCTGGGCTTCGCAGCATGCAGCCTGCTTAACCAGGCCGTTTCGTCGAGAGGAAGCCTCGGTATCGCATCGAATAAGGACAGGTTCTGAATATATGCCAGGATGGTCTTTCAAGACGAGATGTACTGACTCTCCACTCTGTACTTTTCACAAAGAGAGAGGAGACATTGGAAACTTTCTGTGGTGGCATCGAAGCTACCGTGATGAAAAGACTGTCTTATGAGAAATCACAAAGGAAAGGCTTCCCACATACATTTCACAAACACTTTGTATTTCCGGATCGATCCGCTATAGCCCGCAAGGAAGATTCACGCCTTGCTGAATAATAATCCAGCGCCAGGGAAAGCGACGCTACGACGGAGTAGCTGCCGGTCTCATTCGCCAGGCTGAACCCGCCTGCAGCTGCGACCCACCAGCATCACTATCCAGCGTATAATTCTTGAAGTTAAATCGATAACCAATAGAAGAAACAGGGCATACTGAATGAAACGAACGAAGCTCTCAGTTTCAACAAATTTTTTATTGCACTCACAGAAACATATAGAGCTACGAGAAAGAGATAACGAGGAGTGAAGAGAGCAATCAAGTGAATTACAAGGAAGAAAATAAAGGATGCGATACCAAAATTACACAATGGTTGCCATCATGACTATATAATGGCTATAAACTAGAGGTCTCCCAGTGGTGCGTGTCCGAAGATTCTTCTTTAAACACATGTTCCATCCGCAAGAAGCTATGGGATGCTACAGCACCAATCCGTAATAATGGTTCTGAGGTGCACCCCAGGTAGGACCATGCGTTGGTTGATAATCAGCTTCACAATCGGGAGATTGTGTCTAGCTCGCTTGTGGAAGCTTGTGATGATGCCATTGACCAGCATTGACCATCGTCCCAAGAGAACAATCCTTGAGCTAATTATGACATGCATGATAAAGTGTGCATAATAAATCTTTATGCAAAAAGCCTGGCAAATATTCAAGCGTTGCCTCTTTGGTTACGCCACATTCCCCGGATGTTATGGGCCAGAATGAGACCTCGTTGCATAGCGACATCTATGACTCCGAAATTAACAGGATATAAAGTTTTAAGTATTTACAGGAAACAGGCACATTCCCCGCATGTTATGTGTCGCTATGAGACCTGGTTGCATAACATCTATGACTGCGAAATTAACAGGATATAAAGTTTTAAGTATTTACAGGAAACAGGCACATTCCCCGCATGTTATGTGTCGCTATGAGACCTGGTTGCATAACATCTATGACTCCGAAATTAACAGGATATAAAGTTTTAAGTATTTACAGGAAACAGGCACATTCCCCGCATGTTATGTGTCGCTATGAGACCTGGTTGCATAACATCTATGACTCCGAAATTAACAGGATATAAAGTTTTAAGTATTTACAGGAAACAGGCACATTCCCCGCATGTTATGTGTCGCTATGAGACCTGGTTGCATAACATCTATGACTCCGAAATTAACAGGATATAAAGTTTTAAGTATTTACAGGAAACAGGCACATTCCCCGCATGTTATGTGTCGCTATGAGACCTGGTTGCATAACATCTATGACTCCGAAATTAACAGGATATAAAGTTTTAAGTATTTACAGGAAACAGGCACATTCCCCGCATGTTATGTGTCGCTATGAGACCTGGTTGCATAACATCTATGACTCCGAAATTAACAGGATATAAAGTTTTAAGTATTTACAGGAAACAGGCACATTCCCCGCATGTTATGTGTCGCTATGAGACCTGGTTGCATAACATCTATGACTCCGAAATTAACAGGATATAAAGTTTTAAGTATTTACAGGAAACAGGCACATTCCCCGCATGTTATGTGTCGCTATGAGACCTGGTTGCATAACATCTATGACTCCGAAATTAACAGGATATAAAGTTTTAAGTATTTACAGGAAACAGGCACATTCCCCGCATGTTATGTGTCGCTATGAGACCTGGTTGCATAACATCTATGACTCCGAAATTAACAGGATATAAAGTTTTAAGTATTTACAGGAAACAGGCACATTCCCCGCATGTTATGTGTCGCTATGAGACCTGGTTGCATAACATCTATGACTCCGAAATTAACAGGATATAAAGTTTTAAGTATTTACAGGAAACAGGCACATTCCCCGCATGTTATGTGTCGCTATGAGACCTGGTTGCATAACATCTATGACTGCGAAATTAACAGGATATAAAGTTTTAAGTATTTACAGGAAACAGGCACATTCCCCGCATGTTATGTGTCGCTATGAGACCTGGTTGCATGGCAACATCTATGACTGCGAAATTAACAGGATATAAAGCTTTAATTATTTACAGGAAAGCAGGTACATTCCCTGCATGTTATGGGCTAGAATGAGACTTGGTTGCATAGCGACATCTATGATTGCGAAATTAAGAGGATATAAAGTTTTAAGCAGTTACAGGAAAGCAGGCACATTCCCCGCACGTTATGAGCTACAATGAGACCTGGTTGCATAGCAACATCTATGACTGCGAAATTAACAGGATATAAAGTTTTCAGTATTTACAGGAAAGCAGGCACATTCCCCGCATGTTATAGGCCACAATGACACCTGGTTGCATAGCGACATCGATGAATGCGAAATTAAAAGGATATGTAACGAAGAAGAGTAGCCTGCCAATCGGATAGTTTTCCCAAGTGACGTCATTTGGCCGAAACGCGTCTATTAGGATGGTGCAGCCGAAAACTCAGGGGAGGGATGTCAATGAGATAGGTAGCGATGCATTTTTAAACGTACAGACAACCACGCAGAACATAAATCGAGATAACCCCGCTGAACTAAAGGATTAGCTATCGTGTTAGTTAGAACGAGCCATGTTTATCTCACGAAATGCAGATTTATGTCTTCAGTTATTTCCTAAAAGCCGTGACAAATGACCTTCGGCGCCTAACGTGACAAGAACATGAAGATGCGTAAGAAGTCTATCACATGATGAGTGTAAGCGGTCCCTGGTCTTTTTCTTAGTATTGAAATGCAGTAGACTTCTTTCTGTTATAGCTTTTCATAACTTACGATAGGCGTTCGTTTGCAATGAGCAGACAAGTGGCGCTGCCTCCGCCTTTCTTTTTTCAGTGAGTTGTCTTGGCTCATCTATCGACAGAATAACGACGACAGGGGCAGCCATCCGTGACATATACGCGTGTACTTGGGGGGAAAACGTAGTACAAATATAAGAAAGCTCTGTATAACAACGCAAACCTATTGTACCAGCTTTTTATTTTCAAGGTGGCTGAAGAAGTCAAAGGGTAGATAGTTGGCCACAGTTGCATTCACCTGAAAGCAGAACGACGGGCGACTTTCACAATTTGCGAGGCGAGCTATCGGCATCACTCTCACTTCTAAAGGCCTGACCACACGTAGCACGGGATACGCGTCTCGCTACGCGTACACGCAAGCGTACGTGTCTCCGAGTGCCGGTGATGAAGGGAAGAGCTGCCAGCCACGCGATACGCGCACACATCCGCGCTTCGCTGCGCGTAGCACAGGGCTGACAGACCAGCGATTACGGAAACATCCGTCTTTCGGTTTGAGAAATCTTCATCCTCAATTTCATTATGGCTTTTTCTATTTAACTTATCGATGTTATAGCTAGTACATTGATTTAAGTTGAGGAATACACGCCATTTGTAGCTACGCTTCCTTGTGACAATCAAAACTACATCTGCGCGCGACCACGCCCGACGTCGCTGTCGAGCTTTTGCTTCACCAGCGTTTTGTGGCCGCAATGTACCAGATGAGAAAGAAGCTTTTGTTGCCGCTGCTCTTGCAAAGGCGGCAAGAGCGCAGAAGCCATCTGCAGCGACGTTGGTGGGTCCGGCCCGTCTTTCAACGGCGCAAAGAAGAAGGACTTTACGGCTGTAACTTCTCTCCCTCCAATGATCGACAGTGGTCGAGCTAGGAGTCAGTGTTTGGAAATGGGGACTTACCTACGTCAGGGCACCAATTACTTATCAGCGTTTCTAAGTGCGCGCATATAGGAAACATATGTTAAAGGGTTAAAATAGTAATGCGAGGATCGTACTCGCAGTGCGCGAATAATTAGCAGAACAGCACCGCGTCGTAGGTACAAGGTTCGCCCGGGCTGACAGCAGCAATCGAAGCGATAACGTGACGTATGCGAACAGAGGGAACGACAAGAGCTTCGAAAAGTGCGAAAGCATAGGCGAAGATCGGGCTGATTAGCCATCGCAGGCACAGAGATCACATATTGGATAGGCGGTGACGATACTTCACGCCGTTTCAGCAGCCGTCTAACCCATGCATGCTGTACAACATACCGTCACTAATTCTGCAGCTTCAGAGCGGAAGAGGCACTTGATTTTATTGAACTGACATTCTACTAATAAAAATTATTTTCCAGGAATTTATATACTTAATCAGAGGTGTAACCAGTGCTGGAATACTAATTTGGAGCTCCATTATTAATAGTAGGCCATACTGTTCATACAGAGGTCATGTAGCACCCTCTTGCACAAAATTTATATTGATTAGGTTTTTTAATAAATTTTCTGCTATTCGGTATTTTTTATATCCTGCTTAATTTTTCAATTGATTCCATATTCGATTCTAAATCAATTATTCGGTATTAGCACACCCCCAACAAAAAGTTAGGGACTGTTAGTTATAAGTGTGCCATTAGTAGAGCACATCGATTCAAGAACACATTTTCATACCTGTTGGTTGTCGTATATAAAGCTTGTGGATAAGATACCAGTTCCTATATTTTCTGCCTCTCAGAAGTGTGACTGTAGAATATGAAGGGTAATGTAGTTAAATTGTGGCCCGGCAGGTCAAAATGCTGTGCGACTGCTTTCAGAAGTTTCTTGGCAGTGGCCACACGATTTTTGTTTAATCTAGCGTTGACTGGCTCTCCTGTTTTGCCAACACACTGTTTGTATTCAAGCATATAAACAAAGCAGGGGGTAAATTTAATCATGACTAGTGGCTATGCGTGTGTTTCAGTGAAGAGTGTACAGGTCCTGATACCTGCGCATTTATGTGGGTAGGGCACGGGCCTTCGGTCAAATTATAATGCACCATTTTTTGCTGATACAACGGATGCGTCCGGGTGACCACGAATTTCTCTTCAATTTATTTCGCATGACGCCGCAGCTCTTGGACAAGCTATTTTTGTCGCAGAGGACCTCACACGGCAGCACCGCATTTCAGAATCCCCTGGAGCCTGGGAACGACTTGCTCTAGTATTCAGGTTTGTAAAGGATAGTTGCCCCAACAGAAATAATGTGCTATTGGAGCAAAACAAAAGAACACCGTTTCTTTTTGAGTTATTGCAGCATTTATTTTATTTTATTTATTTACCTAATACTGCCCGCCGCCTTCTCGCAGCCAAAGCAGGGAGGGGTCACAAAACACTGAAGCAAACAAAGGAAAGAACGAAACAACTCACATTGAGCGTCCATAAAAAATACTAAAACATAATCTAGTTCATTATACCCAAAAGAAATATTTATTAGCCATAAACAAATAAAGAATGGGACACAACACGCTGGTACAGACAAGAGAAAAAGTAATGAAGAAATAGAATGAAGTAATGAATAGTAATTTGACAACGACAGCTGCGGTCTCTTCAAGCCACTTAAATTTTTACTTCATCTGTGTGCAGCAACCTGCAGCTATAGGAAGAACATAGCTGTCCGATTGTGTTGGCAACTGCTGTGATTGCGCAGTCCTGGAGGCAGGCGTTAAGTCAACGACTTTCAGACTGCCAGATAGCTCCCACGGCGATATCTGCCACATATCTGCAGCACATCGAGGTGGATCCTGTGTTGGTGCTGCGGGCGACTACATATAACCCAAGAACCTCTTCGACCGAGGATCATTTGGCAACGACAGCTGTGGTCTCTTCAAGCCACCTAAATTTTTACTTCATCTGTGTGCAGGAACCTGCAGCTATAGCAAGAACGTCGCTGTGCGATCATGTTCGCAACTGCTGCGACTGCGCAGACCTGGCGCACTATAACGTAAAACTATTCCAAACTTTTCTATTCTAGTTCTGCAATCAACCGACCGTGATTGGTCAAAAACTCTTTGGACCACCCCCACTTCACCTGTCACACCACGTCAGAAAACCGCGATAGCTCCCCATCTGATATGACGTGTACACACTGATTATGCATAATTTGACCGAACAAAACAAAATATAGTTATTTCTGATTCGACGCCTGTTTGCCATTAGCCCTCGGCTATTGGTCAAAAGTTTTCGGGCTGCACCCACTTCACCTGCCTCTTACGCGACATCACAAAACCGCAAAAACTTGCCGCGTCGAAGTGACGTGTACGCGTTAAAGATGCATTAATATGCCGAACAAAACTTAATTTTCTTCTGAATAGCCGCAAGCTGCCCCGCTCCGAAAGGAATAAAAGATGGCTGCCGCCGATCGCCCCGGCACTAGCTACTCGCCCCTGTCGGAGAGCATGGGTTTATTTGCGTGTAATAAACCATTTTTCGTGGCCGTGTAACTTTTTCGAGTACTTTCGGCACCTTTACGACGTCGTTCTGCCAACTCTTCATTGCTGAGGATCCGTTTTAGCGTCATTCTTAAGCTTCCGTTGCATGCCGCCGCGATTGTCGACGAGCCACCGCAAGCTACGCAAGAGAAAGCGCACCAATCGCAGGCGCGGGCACCACCCTTCTTCTTCGTGATTTGGGAGAGGGAAAGTACGCTCGATTCTGCAGCCCATATGGGAGCACGGCGCAGCGTACTGGGGATGGGGGCGGCGGATGAAAGATTAGGGGATAGAGGGGGAAAGGGAGAGTAGGTTTCAGGCAGCATACGGCAGCATCATCCAGGGACGATGGCCGGCGCGCGATGCAGAGGCCATGGGAGGCCGAAGTCTATTGGCGATCGAGGAGCCCGTTTGAGTACACATATTCAAGCAGGCTTGCCAGTGCTGGATGGTGGTAGCGGGCCGGGAAGAGTAGGTGTGTTTCTGAGGTAGCCGGGAGTCCATACCGTCTGTAGATGGCCGTGACTGGAGCGCGCTCCTGGGCTAATGCAGGACAGGTGCATAGTAGGTGCTCGAGGGTGTCGGCGTCACGGCACCTTCTGCAGGCCGGCGAGGTGATGCGTCCCTTGGCATGAAGCCTAGCTGCCGTCCACACGGAGCCCGTGCGCAGACAAAGGAGTGTGGAACGGTCCCATCGCGAGAGACCGTTCTCAGGAAGGAGTTTTGGGGCTCGGTTGGTAGCTACACTGTCATCCGGATGGCTGGAAGTGAGCAGCTGTTTTAGTCGCTGCCTGGAGTAGTCCGATGCTGCGACTGCCCTGGTGAGTGGAACGGTTGGGTGGTGGGCGGCATTAGCAAGGACATCCGCCTCCTCGTTTCCAGCGATCCCTACGTGGGAAGGCTGCCAGTGGAAGGAGATGGCTACCCCCACTGCAGATAGGGCCGAGATTTTTGCTCTCAAGAGGGTTTCAGTGACTCCGTGCCGATAGTGATCGGAGAGTGTCTGGAGAGCCGGTCGCGAGTCAGTTAGCACCGCCACTGGTTTTGTCGGGGGGTCCTAAACCAGGAGGTCTGCAGCCAGGTTGAGTCCTGCCAGCTCAGCTGCTGTGGAGCTCGCGCGAAAAGGAAGTCGGCACTGCCTGATCCTGCCCTCAGATGGGATGGTACAGGCCGCCGCTGCGGACCCATTGGAGAGCAAGGAGCCATCCGTGTACACGAGCAGCCTGTTGTAGTGCTTCTGATGGCGTCCGCCGCTTTGATGCTCCATTCAGGGATAGGTGCACCTCTGGAGGTTGCTCGCGTGGCGGAGATGTGACTATGGGCGCTGGTCGCTGCACAATCAGCTCCTCGCAGAGCTGACAGAGGCCCCCTATGTGATATAGCGGCTGGCTCCATAGTCGGCAGAGCAGAGCCCCACCATCTGGAGCACGGCGCAGACGGTCAATGTGCCCAAGGGCACGCTGGAGCATTTGCAGCGACAATGGCCATTCGCAGCCTCAGCCAGTGTGACAGCAATTGGGGAGTGTTTGGGGAGACCGAGGATACTCCTTACTGCACTCCTTTGCAGTCTCTCGAGCTGTTGCTTCCTGGCTGGAGATAGTAGAACCAGCGGCAGGGCATATAGCAGGATGGATGTGGCCCCAGCTTGGTTCATCCGCAGCGCCCACTTGACGGTGCAGCCCCGACCACGCTGCTGCATCTTGCTCACTGCCCCCTGGTCTCTTCGGACTTTGGAGGTGACAGCCTTGGCAGCAGGAATCCAGAAGAGCCGATTATCAATGGCTAGGCCTAAATATGTGACCTCCCGCTTCCAGGGGCGGTGATGTTTGCAATGCCCAGCTGTTTCACGTAGTGGCGTGCGGAGGCCAGTGGGTGTACAAGTAGTGCCTCTGTCTTTGCCGGGGACACGGAGAGGCCAATCCCACCGAGGAAGGAGATGACCGCTTCTAATGCCCTCTGTAGAGAGCCCCAGATGGCAGTGATGCTTCTCCTGGGTCCTCGTATCCACAGCGCCACGTCATCTGCGTAGACATCGCAGCAGACTGGGTAGCGGCTGTCAGCCGGTACTGCTGCTGCGAGTCCTGCCCGAGCCAGGTTGAAGAGGAAAGGGCTCAGCACTGATCCCTGCGGGACACCGGAGGTGATGTCTCTGGGATCGCTGAGTACCTTGCCTACCCGCACACGAAAACTCCGGCCCACCAAGAAGGCAGAGATGAAGCCACGGAGACATCCCGTGACGCCTAAGCAGTCCAGTGCAGCCTCGATCCCCTCGTGCTGCAGCCGGTCAAATGCACTCTGGACGTCCAGGAGCAGCAGCATGGCGACGTCTCCACTGCCCCTGGCATCCTCCAGGGTGTCCACTACATCTGCGATGGAGTCCGCCGTTGAGCGCTTTTGCCGGAAGCCAGATTGCTGTTCTGCAAAGTACTTCAGCTGGGCAGCTATCCATTCGAGCCGTGATAGGGCCATCTTTTCCATAAGCTTGCATGCTGCAGAGGTAAGGAAGACTGGCCTGTAGCAGGACAGCGAAGTTGCAGGCTTTCATCGCTTGAGCAAAGGCGCCACCACAGCCATCAGCCAGCTCTCAGGCAGGGCCCCAGTGCTCCAGGAGGAGTTGAACTGCTCCAGGAGTCGTACCCGTTGTGGCTCTGGAAGGTTACGCAGCATCTGGCAGGTTATCCCGTCGGCTCCTGGAGCACTCCGTCGTCGTGTGAGAGCTAGCGCCGACTCTAGCTCGTGCATGCGGAGGCGCTCGCTACACAGGGCGGAGATCTGTGCTGCCACCCACTCTGGATGGTGGCAGGGCGGGAGGCAGCGTCTTGTAGCGACCGTCGAGGGCAGGATCTGCGGGACTGGAGACTTCTCTGCAAACCGGTCAGCTGGGCGCTCGACCAGGGCCCACTCGCTGATGCCCATGAGGACAGCCACGGTTAAGGGCTGGTGTTGAGCGCTTGGAGCATCCATCAATGACCTCAGCAGGCGCCAAGCTCGAGCACCATCTGGATTGCGACTGATGGTGGAGCAGAGGCTCTCCAAGCTTTGCCGTCTGCGTCGTCGGGCGTGGCGGTGGCAGACAGCATCCACGCGGCGGTAGGCCATCCATTGTTCCGGAAGCATGGTGCGCGGGGCCCTGCGCTCCACACGGCGCCGAGCAGCTCGCAGTTCTAAATGGCGTATATCCGGAACTGGTTTGCCTTCTGGGACCGTAGAGCGTATGGTAGCGGCATTGGCGCACTCCACGATCATTTGCAACAGATCCCCGTCGTTGTCCGCCTGCCGGCAGAGCTCACTGAAGGCCTTCCAGTTGACTATAAGGCAGTCTCAGCTCCTGGGGGACTTGCCTCGAAAAGGAGACAGGAGCAGAGGCAGATGGTTGGTACCCCAGGTGTTAGGAAGCGTCTCCCAGCTGTACCGGCAGTCCTCTGTGGTCAGGCTCAGGTCGATTGCCATCTGTCCGATTACCATCTTCATCCGATGATCGATATTCAGTGCAGCAGCTCGGCCCCATCAAATCCCTCTCCACTTGAGCATGCTCCTCGCCTCTTGTGAGCCAATTAGATAAGACAAGTCGCTCAGTGCAGGCAATGCTATTCGTTTTTCAAGCAAACAAAAGTGACCTCCTATGAACGAGGGGAGCATTTGATTGGTATGTTCAGAAAACCCTGCGGGTGACCGCCCGATGCTTGCGTCGGCGGTTACCCAAATTTGACGTCAGGAGATTGGAATAAAAACACATTGAAATAGTTTTACGTTATACGGCCCCTGGACGCATGCGTAAAGTCAACGACTTTCGGGCTGCCTGATAGCTCCCACGGCGATATCTGCCACGTATCTGCTACACATGGAGGTGGATCCTGTGTTGGTGATGCGGGTGACTACATATAACCCCAGAACCGCTGCGACCAAGGATCATTTGGCAACGACAGCTGTGGGCTCTTCAAGCCACCTAAATTTTTACGTCATCTGTGTGCAGGTAAGTCTTCAGGCTTTTTTATACTATTACTGCCTTTCTTTTCCTTTCACAGCTGCCGTTGCCAAAGTATAGCAGTGGTTTGCTTGTTACCGTGTCTTCTAATGCTGAATTGTCTCGCGAACTACAAAAATGGCACTCTGAGTTTGAGGGACTGCGAGAAAGTGTTTCACTGTTCAATACTCTCTACGAGGAAATGAGAAAGAACCAGGAAACACCACTTTCTGAGAATAAAACGTTGAAAAAATCAGTACGAACAGCTGTCAAAGAGGGTGGCAGACCTTCAGCAATATTGTAGACAGAATAATATTGAAATTAAAAGTGTACCTTGCACTGATGATGAGGACTGTGTCGCAGTCATTCAGACCATTGCAGAAAAAGGTGGATGTCCGGTGACGTCCAGTGATGTTGACATCGCCCACTGTGGTAATTCAAAGCACGGCAAGAATGTAATCGTTCGTTACTCGCTGCTAAAGAAATCCGACTTGCTGAGGAAGGCTAGAAGGGCTCGTCTGACAGCGACAGCACTTGGTTTTTCTCAGGAAAATAAGGTTTTTGTAACCGAGCACCTCACCGCTGAAATTAAACGCCTGTTTGCGCAAGCACTCGCTCTCAAAAAAGAAATGAAATAGAAGTTGATCTGGACGAATAACTGCCGTATCAAGGTTAGAAAGACTGAAAACAGCAGAGTGTACACAATAACGGATAACCGTGACCTAGCTGTCATCACTGAGTAGCCCGCCTTTGCGCAGGGCTGGAAATCGATGTACGCTAACATGGAATACAAAGAATTAGTTCTACCCACAGAAATCAAATACTGCAATTCATCATGTGAATCTGTCCCACACATCAACGTGCGCTCTGTTTTAAACAAGGAAGACGATATCTCACTTTTTCTCGATCAATTTCCTTTCAGATTCGACATTATAATGTTTTATGAAACGTGGTACGCCTCCGGATGTAAACTGTTCCAGCCGCATGGTTACCAAAACGTTTTTCTAAACCGCGCAAACGGGCGAGGTGGTGGCGTGGCGCTCCTTGTGACTAGACATAAAAATTGTGAAATACTATCTGAGCACAGCCGTTCAACTGTTGACTATGAGATCTTAACACTGAAGCATAAATATTAAGTCATTTCTTTTATTTATCGTCCTCCTAGCGGTAATTTAGCGCGCTTCGTTGAGTTCTATGAGGCTTTTTTTTACATTGTTACTAACGAAAACTATAGGCTTATTTGCGGTGGTGATTTCAATAGCAATGTTTTGGATGATAAATGCTCGCAAGATTTCTTTTCTGTACTATCATCATCTGGTTTTGAAAGTAACATCGGTACTCCCACAACAAACACGTGTTCCTCCTCATCTTCCCTTCACCTTATTGTGACAAATATAGACACTGCAGTCTATAGTGCTGGCACGATTGCATCGGACCATAGTGATCACTGTCCAGTTTTTCTGATGTATCGTAATGAATCCAACACGTGTAAAAACTCGACTACTGCATTTAAGATACAGCTTACCACACAAGGTAGGCTTGAGTCTTTTTAAAAGGAGATTGGTCATCTGTGTTAGAAAACCAAGATGCGAACGACGCATACAATATTTTCATCGATAGCTTTACAAGAATTTACCATAAGCATTTCCATTATAAAGTTATAAAATCTCCAAGAACAGCAAGAAAACCATGAATCACTAAACAAAATTTGAAGATGATTAAAGAAAAGCATCGCAAGTACCATTCATTTTTACGGACACGTTCTGAGATCGCAGTAAGATAATTTAATATTTATATAAATTGGTTTAATTCTGAGTTCAAGAAAGCATATTATCAAAGTATTTTTGCGGATGTCAGTCGACAGCAGCCGGATATAACGTGGAAAATATTCAATACTTTACTGGGTCGGGGGCCAAGAACAAAACCAGTGTCCCGAATACAATAACACGCAACGGTTCCGTCATCATCATCATCGTCATCACCACCATGATCATCATCATCATTATCATCATCAGCCTGGTTACGCCCACTGCAGGAATAAAGGCCTCTTCCATACTTCTCCAACCACCCCGGTCATGGGCTAATTGTGGCCATGTTGTCCCAGCAAACTTCTCAATCTCATCCGCCCACCTAACTTTCTGCCGCGCCCTGCTACGCTTCCCTTCTCTTGGAATCCAGTCCGTAACCCTTAATGACCATCGGTTATCTTGGCTCCTCATTACATGTCCTGCCCATGCCCATTTCTGTTTCTTGATTTCAACTAAGATATCATTAACTCGCGTTCGTTCCCTCACCCAATCTGCTCTTTTCTTATCCCTTAACGTTACACCCATCATTCTTCTTTCCATACCTCGTTTCGTCGTCCTCAATTTAAGTAGAACCCTTTTCGTAAGCCTCCAGGTTTCTGCCCCGTACGTGAGTACTGGAAAGACACAGCTGTTGTACACTTTTCTCTCGGAGGATAATGGCAACCTGCTGTTCATGATCTGAGAATGCCTGCCAAACGCACCCCAGCCCATTCTCATTCTTCTGATTATTTCACCGCTGAGTACAGAACCGTACCCAGAGGTGTTAAGAAATGCCTGCTGAGGTGCACGTCTTGCCAGCCAGGTGCGACAGCGGCGTCGACTTTTCCTGGAAAGCCAAACGGCGTCACTACGTATGCTGTGTACCAAGGACCATACGTCGCGACCGCCACTCTGCGTCGCGGGATTGCCGAGATGAGTTCGACGAACCAGGCTTTGTGACTGAACCCGCACCGCCGACCTGGTCTTCCGCGAGCTGGGTAGTTCCCGAGGGAACGTATTTGGCGGCAACGTCCCACGCGTCTTTCAAGCAGCAAGACAATGGAGAACCGGGGGCCGCGCTGCGGGGGTCAGCTCCGGGAATAAGATGAGCCTTTCCTGACGTAAGCCCCGAGTTATGCGAAGACCGTCTGACGTCGTTGGGGACCGTGAACCTGTGCGGAAGTGTGTGTGTGTGTGTGTAAGCCCTCCTGCAGAGAGGCGGCCCGTCTACTGGTCGAACGTTTCCCTCACCGAGGGATCGAGGGAGGACCGAGTGTGTATAAACCGCTGTTGTGCGGCTGCTCAGGGTACTTTCTCTCGCAGTCATGCTAGACTGATGAACTGCAACGTCCTTATGTAGATACTGTAAATAAACCCATATTCCTCGTTCTCGATGAGAAGCAGTCCTTCCCTTCAACAACGTCCTCAGCGTGGATAAGTTGGACGATGACATGGGCCAGCTACCATCTAACTCATGCCCGACTCCAATCTTGACAACTGGTTACGAACGGTGGGATTGACCTCCGAATCTTCACAGCGGTAAATCACTTGCAGATTTTTTCAACGAGCACTTTTTTAACACCCCCCTAGCATACGGCGATCCCACAACTACACCCTCTACCACCAAAGGTATAATTAACACTGTTTAGCAAACCATTTTTATGCAGCCCACTCATGAACATGAAGTTTTACAGTACTTTCGCTAGCTTAAAAAATAGCAAAGCAGTCGATATTGAAAATCTACACCTAAAGCCCATAAAATACTGTTTGTGTTACATTTATAATTTACTGGTACATATATTCAACCTAGTGTTGCAACCTGGAAGCTTCGCAGAATGTATGAAATGTGACAGGGTTTCAGCAATCTTTAAAGGTGGTGATCACAATGTACCGAGTAACTATAGGCCAATATCTGTATCTCCAGTTTTTTCTAAGGGTCTCGAAAAAGTGTTATTCTCTCGCATGACAAAATTTCTCGACATGTATGACGTTTTAACAAATGCAAAGTTCGGCTTCAGAAAGGGGAGATCAACAGAGACAGCTCTACTTTCATTAAACGAATACATCCAACAAAACATTTAAAAGAACACGTTTACGCTTACCTTATTTGTGGATTTGAGCAAGGCGTTTGACTGGCTTGATCATTCTACACTACTCGGCAAATTGCAGTCTTATGGTATGCGTGCTAATTCCCGAAATTTATTACAATCACATCTTAGTAAACGCCTACAGTGCACATATATAAATGGCGAAACCTCAACCCTCTTACACTATAAATTTGGGGTACAGCAAGGGAGTGTGCTGGGACAACTTTTGTATAAGATCTATATTAATGATATCGTAGATTTAGGCAGAAGAGAAAATTTATTATATATGCCGACGACAGCACCATTTTAATGGAAGGATCTGATATGAACCAGTTATCACAATGTAACGATGTACTAAAGAAGCTATCTATATGGTCTAAGGAAAATCAACATAAGATTAATGCAACAAAGACTAAGGTTATGATATTTCATGCGAAAAACAAAACGGCAACATCGAACCATGACATATTTTTTTGAGCATCGAGAAATAAGGTTTGTTGACAGTTACAAAAATCTCGGTTTTCATTTTTCATCTACTTTAACTTCGGATACACATGTAAGCTATCTATGTAAAAAACTATCCTCTGTGGCAGGAGTACTATGCCGTTGTCGCGGCATGCTGCCAGCCTCCGCCAAACTACAGATATATTACGCCCTTTTCAATTCACTCCTAAACTACTGTGCATTGGTCTGGTGTACGACAACTAAAGCCAATATAAACAGACTTTTGATATAACAGCAAAAAATTATTCGTCACATCGGCGACCTGGAACCTTTGTCTGCGACTGGAGATGCATATATAGTGTTTAGTATTGTCACAGTAGATCACCTTTACACATACCGTTTATTATATATGATTCAATTTTCTGACACATTACTAAAGAACTTCATTGAACGTCTAGCATGCTTAGAACACCGTCAGCCTAATCTAAACGCAAGGAAATCTAAGAAATAGATTACTCCACATTTCCGTACATACTGCTACAAACACCATTCACTAGCCTACCACTTATCGTTTATTCTCAACAAATATGTAGATATTGCAGGTTACAGTAGGAAGCAACTCGGATAATATTTTGTTCAGTTATGATATTTTGTTTCAATTATAATATTGTTACGTAGGAAGACGCAGACGAAAAGATATGTACAAGTATATTTACAAGGGAATACGCCGCACTTGGCCAAGAGGCAACAGCCCGCGCTAGCCTCCAATCGTCTTCTCACTGCTCGCCCCTTCCTCATTCGAAATACTGTTTTGTAGCACTACCCCCGGCGGCAAAAGCACCGTCCCGGAGTAACTAAAGGCCGGACTCGGAAGCAGTGTAGTAGGCCTTGAGCCTGCTGACGTGCACGACATCACTAGATGCCAGAGTAGAGGACGAGGTTGAGCTCACAGGAGCAATTTCGTACGTTACAGGCGTCACCTGTCGCAGCACGCGGTAGGGCCTTGTGTATCGCGAAAGGAGCTTTTCTGAAAGTCCGACGTGACGAGAGGGCGACCACAGGAGCACGAGCGCACCAGGCGAAAACTGTACGTCACGGTGGCGGGCATTGTACTGACGCTGCTGAGTGGTATGCGAGGCCGTCAGTCGAGCACGGGTAAAGCGGGAGACACATGGTGCGATTTTGGGTGCGATCGGTCGTACGACCATTCGCATCGGCAGCCGCGCTCAACAGCTTTTCAACCAAATCCGCCGCACGCGGCGCCGAATCGCACGCCCCGCATGCGACCAACTCGCTGAATATTGTCGTGCGACTGCCGCATCGGTCGGGCGGCCGCAGCTAATGACAGCGCCGGTAGCGCAAACGTCACGGCCACGTCGTAGACCCGACGGGGCGGAGCCGGCGAGCGAGCGCCTCGCCGCTCCGATCATGTCTGTTTTTTTTTTTCTCCCTGGTCGAAACGAAGGCCTCTTTCGCCGGTGACGGCGGCACATAAGTAAGCTGCAATTTGTTTCTGACACGAAATAACTGATAGAATAAAGTGGCCTCGAAAGAGTGCATGTTATAAAACGTTGTGTGATATAGTAAATAGTTGGCGTGATTTTCCAATTGCAATGCATGCTCACTGACCTGGAGAGGCAAAGCAGAAGAGTGGGTCTAAAAATTAATCTGCAGAAAACTAAAGTAATGTTTAACAGTCTCGGAAGAGAACAGCAATTTACAATAGGCAGCGAGGCACTGGAAGTCGTAAGGGAATACATCTACTTAGGGCAGGTAGTGACGGCGGATCCGGATCATGAGACGGAAATAATCAGAAGAATAAGAATGGGCTGGGGTGCGTTTGGCAGGCATTCTCAGATCATGAACAGCAGGTTGCCATTATCCCTCAAGAGAAAAGTGTATAATAGCTGTGTCTTACCAGTACTCACCTACGGGGCAGAAACCTGGAGGCTTACGAAAAGGGTTCTACTCAAATTGAGGACGACGCAACGAGCTATGGAAAGAAGAATGATAGGTGTAACGTTAAGGGATAAGAAAAGAGCAGATTGGTTGAGGGAACAAACGCGAGTTAATGACATCTTAGTTGAAATCAAGAAAAAGAAATGGGCATGGGCAGGACATGTAATGAGGAGGGAAGATAACCGATGGTCATTAAGGGTTACGGACTGGATCCCAAGGGAAGGGAAGCGTAGCAGGGGGCGGCAGAAAGTTAGGTGGGCGGATGAGATTAAGAAGTTTGCAGGGACGACATGGCCGCAATTAGTACATGACCGGGGTTGTTGGAGAAGTATGGGAGAGGCCTTTGCCCTGCAGTGGGCGTAACCAGGCTGATGATGATGATGATGATGGCGTGATTTGTAATCGGACGCGGTCAGCGCAGATGCGCCAGCAATCGTCTATACGAAGCGGTTCGCCTGACTGGCGTGTTTACTCATCGCTACTAACGGCACCGAGAAAACTAACCGTATTTTCACTTAAGAGAAACATAAATGTTCAGGCATTGATTGTGCTGATGAATTTAGGCGCTTTATTACGAGCTGCGGACGCATCGGCATGGGCCCTCGTCCTCGGATAGACGGCCGGCGAGCTAGGCCTACACAGTACCCCAGCGATCGCAAGCTCGCCTGGCATGCTCGTTCGCTTCTGTCGGCGCCAATGAAATCAAATGTGCTGCAAATTGAGCGTACGATAACTGTGTACACGTTGTGCCGACTAACATAGACGCTTCGTTATACGAGCTGCAAGCGATCGTGTCACAAGCGCCACCGGTGTCGGATTCGATGGCCGAGCGAGCTGTGCCTGCCGCACTGTAAACGGAAATGAGCCGAAAAGGGCATATTAAGGGATGTGACCTCCCTTGAGACTACGTGCCTGAAAACCGTGCTCCCTTACAGTGGTGCAGAAATGTTCAGCGTCCTCCATTTCGCTCCCTCGCAAAATGGGGATGAAGGAAGGAGAAAGAACCTCAATTCTACATCCTTTTTAAGAGGGAGTTTAGAAGATAGAGGCCTCCCTTTAGCCTAAACGGAGTTCTCTGTTTCTTATTTTATGCGTTATTTTATTTTATTATACACATCTGTGAGAAGGAGACGAGAAAGGAGAGATATATTGTCCAAGTGGTTCTTTTTCTTACTTTTTATTTCTGCAAATTTATACATTTCCAGAGTGCAAGCCAGCTTATTTAGGGCGATATAATAGAAGATTTGTTCGTCTCGTCGACCACAATGTCCTGTCGCGCGGCCAGAACCCCCGGTCGGCACCTGACGACCTGACTTCGGAAGCGGGACCATGCAAAACTTCGACGGCTTCGGCCGCAGAATGTCCTCGCTTCTGTTCGTTTTCCCATCAACTAAAAGTGAAACTGAAGGCAAAGCCCGCGAAGCGCCAGTGTCGTCGGCGCCGGTGACGGCACCTGTTTTGCTCATCGTATTTCTGCGTGTGTGTCTATGTGCGTTCTTACGAGAGAATTACGCCGGCCGTCGGAGAGTGTTTCGTGTAATGTGGAACCTCACAAAAAAGCTACCGGCCCCACTGCGCAGCACTGCGGTGATCGCCCACCGCGTAGCCATCGCCTTGTGATCTGTGTATTACAATACACTTTTGTGGTTCGCGCGGCCGTACTCGGGCATTCCCTACTGCGCCACGATATGAAAGCGGCTAGTGAAACCTCACCCACAGTCCTCACAAAATCGGAGCGCGTACGGTGTCGACTGCTTTGGAAACGGCGCGTTTCAGATTACCGCTTGCCCAGTTGCCTCAGGTTTCACGCGGCCTTCTGCGGTGATGAGTGCGGCGCGGACCCTTTGCGTAATGCACATAATGCTCACACCTTTTATGTTACGGTGTTGAGACCCGTCGGTCCGCTCAAGAAAACTCAAGGAGCTAGTGCCGTACAAAAAGGAGCCATTGTATTTTTTTTTTTTTTTTTTAATTTCTCGCGTTTTACATGCCGGAACCACGATCTGATTACGAGGCACGCCGCATGCAGTTGGGGACTTTGGATTAATATTGACCTCCTGGGGTTCTTTGCCGTGCACAGTTCTTTAATGCACGGCACGCGGGCGTTCTTGCACGCCACCGCATCGAAGTGCGGCCGCCGTGGCTAGGATTTGATCCTGCGACCTCGTGCTTAATACTAAGCACAACGCCAAGGACACCTATATCAACCACGGCGAGTCAAAGAGTGTTGTATTTTCGTCATGAGGTGTGTTTGATAACCATTCCCTAAGTGTCGATATAGATGATATAGATTGTGACAGCGATTTGTGTCACAGCAACATTATTTTTAAGGCGGCAAATTACTGTTATGCAGCATGAACAATGCAAACAGCCAGCCTGTTTCTGTGTTAAATGGAGGCACGCAGTGTGTGCACACAATTATGTTCATTTTATCAGTTTTGTGAAATAAGCTTCAAACTGCATGCATTTTCACTGGGAAATCCGTACCAGCACTTTCTTGTACCAAATTGTCTATGCACAAAAGTTTATGCATATTAGAAATAAATTCCAGGCAGTTACAGCATACAATTTCTTTTTCTGTATGCAGACACCAACTGCGTTTTCATAGTCATGTATTGCATGTTTGACCAGTGCTGAAAAGGATAAATGGAATAAATTCAAAGAAGCCTGCGAATTTGTCTGCTTGGTCAGGCTTTGATGTATTTTAGTAACATATATTCATGTGCAGATGTCGTGTGAATGCATACTTGGACTTTAGTTACGTTTCACTGCATTAAAAGAAAGCACCTAGCCAATCTCAATTATTTTTCTTGTTTCTTGCCCTTGGTGTCCACATACCTGAATGTATTCTGAGTTTTTGTACCAAGACAACGGCAGGGCATCACACATGCTAGAAACATTAAAACAAAGAACAAGGAATGTGGCACAAATGATCCACAGAGTCACAAAACAACAAAGAGGCTTCAAAGAAGCGGAAGCAGTCAGACTTGTGCAAGCATTCATTATTAGCAGGGTGACCTATAGCCTCCCCTTTCAAAAACTAAATAAGGCTGAAATGTCTAAAGTGAGCTCCATCATCAGGGCAGTTAGGGCTCCCAAAAACACAAGTGCCAAAAATCTGGAGGCTCTTGGTATTCACAACACATATGAAGAACATGCCACAGCAGCGGTCACGCCTCAGACAGAACGTCTGAATTCGACAAAAAAAGGAAAGGCCCTATTGCAAAAGGTGGGATATCCCCTGAGAGCGCAGTATGGCATTGAAAAAACAGTTTCTCTACCCAGACAAACAAGAGGGAAAATTCTAGTTTCACCAATCCCAAAGAATATGAGCACGAAACACCAACAAAGCAGAAAAGCGCAATCAAAGGCTTTACAAAAGAAATATGAAAGAAATCCAGACATATACTACACAGATGCGTGTAGAGTGGCAACAGACAAATTCACAATAGTGGCCTTCAATCGGTTCACAGTGATGATAACCTCCATTCGGAACCCTTCAACCTGTACCGTGGATGCAGCCTTTCGAGATGCAGAAGCAAAAGAAACAATCTGCATTGTCCATGATGTACTCTAAGGCAGCATGCTTTTCCTTAATGATGGGTACTGTCCCGCACAAAATTCACAGAATTGCAGCAGGTGGTAATTTGGTGCCCGGCGCATTCTGGACTCGAGGGAAATGAGAGGGCAGACCGAACTGCTCGGGCAATAAGCATCCGAGCACTAGTTGGTCCTTTCAAGGAACCTCCCATTGACCCACACCACACCTTCGAAAACCAGGAAAAAGCGAGACAGAAATACAGCCGCCCACACCCCAACCTTATGGGAGAACAGGCCAGGGATTAGCGCTGTGTACAGACTAACACATATCTACACCTACAAATACTCAGTAAGAGACACCCTGCATTCTATGAAAGTACGTGTTCTTGGTGAGAGGAGCTGCCTACTCTTGCCCACGTAACATGAATGTATAAACTACAGCCTCCAAATTCCAATTCACCCCTTACGGCGCAAGTGCCAAGTAACAGACACTGGGATGCTTGGCTTGCTAGTGAAGATGCAGAGAGGCAGAGAGCTCTTCTCGATAAAGCCCAACAAACCGCAGAGA
Source organism: Dermacentor andersoni (assembly GCF_023375885.2). Taxonomy (NCBI): domain Eukaryota; kingdom Metazoa; phylum Arthropoda; class Arachnida; order Ixodida; family Ixodidae; genus Dermacentor; species Dermacentor andersoni. Next base: position 12,392,064 of record NC_092820.1, read on the forward strand.
CCAGTGGAGCCCTAAACTGAGGGACGCACCGACTGCCCAAACCACTAAGAGAAATAAAGTTTATGCTACTATTACTTGCCCTTAGTGCAATCAGCCATCAAGTTTACGTGCAATTACAAATGAGCCACATGTCACTTGATTCACTCAGTTTCCATCCAGAAAATGCACTCTTTGTTGGAGGGCATGCATGATTGATTGTGTACGTGCAACATTTTGTTGCCACAGAGGGGCATGTAATATGGAAACCGACATAAACATTAATACACTCTGCAGCAGCTTGTTCTGAATTGAACTTTTAAAAATAAAGAGCAATTTCAATAAATGACAACATGTGTTTGTTTTTTTATCTGGCTGAGTATGTGTTACCGTCTGGGTTTTTTTTTTATTATTCCATGTGGTAGAGGTGTGTGGCTGTCATTGTATTGCTTTTAAGCTTCTGCAATAAGTGTGCTTCTGGCAGCTGGGACAAATTCTCAAAGCAAATATGTTTCAGATAATTGTGAATCCTAGTCAAACATGACACACATATTGCTGTATTTGTCTTGGAAAATTTATTCAGGCAAGCAGCTTTTATAGCTTCAGTAAATTATTCATTGTGGCCAATTCAGCTGACCCTTTTCAAGACTAACCATTAATTTTACAGCAGTGGCTTTCTATAATCCTAGTATTCAGTGTGTATACTGCTTCTTTTCAGGTATGTTAACATCATACAAGTCTGCATTCCTAAAAACTTAAACAGCCAGAGGCCACCTTGCAAAGATGGGGATCTGAGTATCAAGAAAAAAAATCAATAATGAAGGTAGCAAGAAGTACTCACAAGCAAATGTTTATTGTCAGAGCATTGCAAGAATAATACAGCCCATGCAGGGGGTGCACGAAAGCCAGATAATAGCCACAAAAAACAAAGCCTACTCATATGTCACAGCCATTTTAATCAAAAATGACATTTAACTCCAGTGCACGCGTAATGAAGCCTTGCTACTTATGTCAATTTACTAGCATTACCGCCCAGTACTGCTGTGCTCCTGAATGGTGGCTCACATTTGCAGGCAGCAATAGGTGCAGCGACATACATCATTCGTGCATCACTCATTTTGGACAATACACACCTTGCTGCAAGGAAAAGGAGCCACAATATAGCTTTCTAACAATTCTTGGCAATAAGTTTGAGAGAGGCGTTTCCAACCACACCAGACTAGACCGGCATTGCCCTGCAGCATGCTCGACACCGGGAACGTAACTTCTTGCCCCCCAACCCAAAATTTCTGTTTACCTGGCATAAGACGATGTGCAGACAATGCTCACCTGCCCCCCCCTCCTCGCCCCCCCAACACACGTACAAAAATATTCCTGGCTACGGCACTGGTCCTTGTTACAAGAAATAGAAGTACAGATCCTTGGTCTCGATGTTCGCCAATCTGGAACTCGATGAAATTGGCTAGGCAAAGTAAAGAAGACACCAATGTCATCCTTCCAGCTGATATGAAGGATTGCTTCAAAATATGGAGGGGCATGTACCGAAGTAGCCAGTAATGTTGTTTAGTCTGTACTCCAGCCACGTATTATTTATCAGGCTCAGTTTTACTGGCTCTCACCGAAGCAGAAGGACCAGATTGAGATCATTATTCAGAATATGATGAGGGCAATAGCTGCTCTCCCTCTGTTTGTTCAAGAACACGCCCAGGTGAACAACATGGCAGCGTTGCTAATTCAATGGGAATGAGCATGTGAATTAAAGAGGTTGCATGTTGCAATCACTTCTGATTGCTTGGGTGCAAGAACAGACTTAAGGCTGTGGCACTGGTGTACACTGATGTTCCTTTGGGCCAATGTATTTTGTACAGACACTGCTATTACAGGAGATGGAAGCATAGTATGAGTCAGCCTGAAGTACTTCCCTCTTTATAAAAATAAGGAATATACAATGGATGTCTGCAACTCTACTTGAGCTTTATACCATACATGACAAGAGTCTGCAGAACAGGGCTGGTACACGGTAAAGTCACACATGACACCGATGAGGCAGCCTCATTTTTATCAAACATCGCCCAAATACAGACACACACCAATTCCTTGAGTGCGCCATTTACCAGCTGAAGCAAGACAGTAAAGCCACATAGCTTTGTCAGAAGATACACAAGCTTCACAACTACTCACTTTTAATGCTTGCTTACACTAGGTACAGGGACATATCCCTGGCCTTTTCAATGCCATGGCAGATAACAAAGCACACAACAACATTAACGACATGTATCTACCCTCACCTCTTGTGCCAGGTTCACTTACCGTCTTTCTACCCCGGAAAGTTTGCTCTGATGCAACACATGCTTTTACGCTCAAATTAAACAGCCTTTGCTGCATCAATTTTGCCAGCACTGTCAAGGACACAGTATTCTTAACTGCAATTTATCATCAGGGAATACATAATTTTAATAATGTGAGTGCAGGCATTTTGACTCACTTATTATGAATGGAAAGAAATGTCACTGCTGCCTAAATGAAGAGAGTAATCTTCTGCAGTTGTAGAGAGTCAGTGTAGCTTCATGCAATACTGTTTCACAGCAAGTTTGTACAAAGTATCATTACAGGCAGGGAATTATAGGCCTAATTGTGCTTTTCACTTGCTCTGAATGTGACCTTAAACAAAGCATTGTGTGTAAAAAGGGCAAATGTTCTTTGAAATGGAGCATCTATTAGGAAGTAGAATTTTGCCTTTTGAGACTTTTTAGCATCCATGGTGGAGAGATTAAATTACCAATGTATCTCTATAAGTCATGCCTCTAAAGATGCACGTGGTGTTTAGGAAGGTAAATTTTTTTTAACCAGGCAGGGACATACGGAAAAAACTTTAGTGAGAAAAAGATCTGCAAGGTTGCCAGCCTGGACTCGGGCCACCCAGACATTATGTGCGGTGAGGCATAGCCTTTCCACCGCTGCCCGGGCCCACTGGATAGCCCATAGTTGGTCATGTAGTTCCGAGCTAGTCAGAGTGCTTAGCCATCGCTCCTCGAGAAGGCCCGGTTCTATCTTGTCCTCTACATATACTGATCTGTGTGAACTTCCATAAGATGTGTGCCATGTCTGCGTGTTCGTGCTTGCAGAGCTTGCAGCTCGTGTCTGAGTATTGTGTTGAATTTACTCTGTTTAAATGTACTGGGTTTCGGGATGTTCTGGTTTGCAACCTTCTCCAATCTTTTTCTTGAGACCTGTCGAGTTGTTTGCGGGGTTATGGGTATGTTTCTCTTTGTTTCGTATAGTGTGTCAGTATGTCGTGGTACCTGACCAGTCTGTCCCTGTTGTCTCGTATTGCTACTTTGTTGTCGTTGCCTCCCCGCAGTCCTTCCTCTTTCCCCGGGGTTTGCGGGGTGTCGGGCCGTCGCTGTCCGAGCCACAGTGGGTTAGTTCTCGCTCGGCTCGATGGGCCTTCTCGTGAGGTTGGGAGGGCCATTCATGGTTACTTCTCCCATATGTGCTGGGATCCATTTGAGGATTTTGGGTCATGTCAGAGAAACACAAATGTATTGTTCCAAAATGGTACAGTGTTACTCCACTGTTAGAAAGGTGATTCAGAAGAGCTTTCTAACTCCATTGACTAAATTTTCAGAGGTGATTGCAATGGGTGATTCCCCTGTTACTCTGGTATTGCTAGTCTGGTGCTTATGGTCGTTGATATACACAGCATACCAGTCTTGGAGCTCAACTTTCAAGAGCCAAGAGGCATGTCATGGGTGATTAAATCATGGATTTTCTCGGACAGATGGAATTGTCACACTAAACCGTGTACAGCATTTCATCATCAGTACAGCTGTGAAAAGGTGGTAGTTTTGTGTAGTATAGCCTCCAAAATGCCTGACCAGTGGCGTTCTTTGTTGAGCTGACCATTCAGGCCTCCCCACTAGCTAAATTGTGGACACCACAGGTAGTATCTCCTCCATGCTGGGTTACGAGTTTATTAGGCTTTTTTTTTAAACAAACAATTAATTTATTCTTTATTTTTGCTGTCATTTTGATGGCCTGTCTACGCTTTTTGTTTTCAAAGGCTATATTATTTTCATTATTATGGCCTTCAATGTTTAAAATTGTAATATCCCATATAATCCACCGTGATTACTCGTAAGAGAGAAATCAATATAGAACAAACAGTATATGTGGGCAAATGTATGTGCATTAATTGACTTGAACAGTCACCTGCGAAGGCTTAAAGTCAGGTTGCTCAGTGGATTGAATAATCTCAGTTGGAAAGCAGCGCTGAGTGTGTTCATATGCCTCTCACTCATCCAGTATACGTAAATGCATGCCTAACCAAGACACTCTCAGACTTTAGCACAATGAGTGAATATGTTGTGTAATGCTGTTCACTTGAGACTGTGAATGGAACTGTTATTAAAATGAGCAAGCTAGAGACAACTATTGCAGTGTTTAATGCAGTGTTTATAATTTGTGGTAAGTGCAGCATGATATTGCAAAAGAACATAAATAATGCTCTCTCAATGTTTCTATTTATGCCTTTCATTCATCTCTTAGCCTCTCTGAAATTAAGCAGCAGGGCATGACACAAAAAAAAGCACTGCTGCTTACGTTTATAACGGAGACATCAGTGCACGGGTTTCAGACAGAGCCAACTCCTGCCCCTTATGCACATATGTTTTGCACATATGCAATATGTACGGTACTGTACATATATGCCGCGCTCATCATTCGTCTACACGCTAATAAGAAGTTCGTTAATATATAGTTGTGTGCGAGAAAAATACTAAACATCATTTCATCGGCATGTCGTCGGCGAGCAATATATATCTCATGAGAGCCTCTCAACTGTACGTGCCAATCGACCGAGTCATACATACATACGGTGCGACTCGGCAAACACGAACCTATCTTCAGGGCCAGTATATCACATGGATTCCTTTCTCGGGGTTACCGTTATTATTATTACCTACCGTCCACATAAACAACCTATCGGTGATAGTACGCGCAGTACCGCAAGGAAAAGCCCTAGCGAGTACGGCACCTCGATCCGGCCTGCCTGCTCTATCGCCGACGACGTCGCAGGAAGAAATATATATATTGGCTTTAAGCATAACCGTCGGAATAAAGTGATCGCAATCGCACCTACTACACAATCAGAAAAACAAAGCGAATGCCAATTAACAGAGCTGCGATATACGGAAGCGGCCGATCGTTTCACGTACCGTCAACACGCTAACTTAATTGTTGACAAAACATGATTTTACGACTAGCGCTGGCCACACAGAAAGCGTTGTCGGCCGCATATACCAAACTCGGTCCGAGGACGCTCGGGGCGGCCAAGCAATTGCTGACTCGGGCCCGGGCTGGGCTTGGGTCTGGCCGGGGAACATTCACTGGCGACAGCCGGGAAGTCAGCGAGTCGCTGAAAGTTCTTGCGCGAGCGAAACGCAAGCGAAATTCAACTATGTTCATTTCGACTACAAATTTACAATATCCACCGTCTACAATCGGGCAGCGCGAAGCATTGGGCCGCGCAACTGCTACGCAGTTAATCTAAGAACCCTCGGGCTAATCACAGGTCATATATCGAACCCCGCGTCGTAAAAATGGGCTATTTTCCCATGCCCTTCACCTGCGGGGTTCCCTCACGCAGCGAGCATACCATCCAAAAGTCAATCTATTATTGCCCGGCCGGCATCGCGTACGGCGGACGTGAGGCGGCACACAACGACGGAAGCTTTGCCCAAGCCGGATTAGCAAACGGCAAGAAGCTGCCGTATTGTAATAAGTCGTGGTTATCAGCGCGTGAAATGACAAGGAATAGCTCGATCATAACCTACGCTTGTCCATACCGGCCTAGTCGCTGTGGTCGCGGATATGACACATAGCGTTACAGAAAAGTGTTCACAAAGCATTAGCAGCCCTGCTCGTGTATTTAATAACATATTCTACTCATCGTACCTTTGCGCTAGCTGTTACCAAAACTAAGATAAATCCTAACCAATTCGCCCACCTTGCAGTCTTGCTGACATAATATGACTGGTGAAAGTTATTCTAATGCATGCACATATATCGTATTCACATGTGCCTATATTGATTGTTTACTTCAGCATGAAAAAAAAGGATGCTCCATCTGTATAATTTCACATAATTACATTTTCCTTCCTTTCTTTCCTTCCTTTTTTTTACTGTTGTGGTGGGTTGAGTACGATATATACAAATGAAATATTTATGTCACTTTTGCACTACTCCACTTAGGAACAGCAAATCAGCAATCAGGATGACAGATATATTAATTTTCTTATTATTTTTAAAATTTGTATTCAGTATGAGACGGCTTTGCTTTTTAACAAGCTCTTGGTCAACGACGACACGTATGTTTGGGACTTGGAAGTAAACTGTGCAGTGCATCTGTCTCAGCATTCTTTGGAATGACAAGCCAAACCTTCATCTTCTGCAAGTGTGGAAACTGACAGTTTATGCAACCACACACCCATAACACTTCTACAAACCTGTCATTCTTATACACACACTGTTGAAGTGTGATGTCAAAATATATGTCACTTTCATCACTCATTGATTCATGCGCGACATCTCTTGTACTAACCAAGACGTGGCTAAACGATACCATCTCCAGTAAAATTTTTCTTTCCACATCTGCATACAACACTTTTTTTTGTGAATGATACAACTGCATAGAAGGTGGCATGCTCATAGCTTTAAAAAAATAATTTCTTGCAGTTCCAACTGGCATTCGTTCATTCCTAGAGCACATTTTCATTTCACTTCAATGCTCAAGCAGAATGTTATCATAAGCGCATACTACTGCCCTCCGGATGTAAATTAGGCATTTTCAAGCGAGTTTCAAAACGTTCTAAATAAAGTGCATATGCTATTTTGGCATTCTACTCTAGCTGATCATTTATGGCAATTTTAATTTCTCCGTTATTAACTGGACAACAGAATCTGTCACAGCTGCTCACGCTCAATAGCATGTTCTCCTTCATTCCTGTCTACACTTCCCGTTACCTCAACTCATTACTCTTCCAACCTGTTCATCATGTACATTGGCCAATATTCTAGATCTCATCAGAGGTAGAAAAATTAACATTCAAATATGCAAAGCCATCAAAATCGCCCTGGGCCTACCATCTACGGCTTCGACTACGAGACTTCTCAAGATGGGTGTACACAACCCCCGGCAAGAATTAGCAAGCTCATAAAGCCAGTCAGTTAGAATGACTTAACCTCACACCCACCGGGAGATCACAAGAAAAGCAGACAAACCCGAGTGGATGCCCTACGGCGAAGACACAGGCAAGATCCGGACGCCAGATACATCGACGCAGCCAAATACCCGCAAAGAAATGCTTACGCCCTGAACATCGTAGATTCTCAGGGCAGAGAGCTAGCGTCTGCCACAGTCCATGCACACAAACCTGAGACTGCAGAAGAGACTGCAATCACCCTAGCAACTACCACGTGCAAGGATGCAGCTGTCGTTTTTTCTCATTCTGAAGCAGCTGTCAGGAGCCACGCTAAGGGTCACATGTCGACAGAAGCACTAAAGATATTGAAGCACGACAGCACTCCGATCCCCTACACCTGCGTGACCTGGGTTCCTGGGCATGACGGGCTGGAGGAGAACGAAGCAGCACATGCCGCGGCCCGAGGCCACACCTGCCGGGCCAACCCTTCCTGCTCTCAAGATGCCCGGTCTGCGTCAGCAGGGGCAGAGACCGTACCCGTCACCTACTCAGCGATCCTTCAACATCACAGGCTGCAATGCAGGGTGTACCCACCACCTCACCCAAAGCTCACCAAAGAAGAAAGTACCACACTCGGAAGACTACAGAGTAACACTTACACCCACGGAATACACATGCACAGACTATACCCAATGCTACAAGGATACCACTGCCCAATGTGCGATTTACCAGACACCTTAGCGCACCTGATCCTCGAGTGTCCATGGCATCTAGATACAGACGCATCGCCTTCACCAAAAGAATATAAGGCCAGACAAGAAAGCGAAGACCTCATTGAAACGTGGGAGGCCAAGCTCGTCTCCGAGGGCCTGGAACAACAATGACACCTTGTCGCCAGGGCCAAGGAGGCAGCGAAGGCCAGAGGGTTCCAGGAATGAGGAGACCTCCCACCGAGAGTAGAACTGGGATTTAACCCGGGATACTGTTTCAAAAATAAATGTTTATTCCTCTTCCTCATCTCGACAAGCGATCCTCTAATCTGTTCCGGCATTACTCACCTGGACGGGCTGTCTGATCATGCCGTTATAGTAGGTCTGCTTAACTTCTCTTTAACAAAAAAGAAAACATGGCATGGCAAAGATACATATTATGTGACAAAGAATGCCAGATGCTACTAAAATCCACACGTCAGCAGATTTACAGCTATGATTAATCAAGAATAACAGTGATTATGGCATGTAATAAACCCCTATTCACAGCCTGACATAATCCTAATTCTAGTGGTGACGTAGTTCCTGAGTTATAGTGTGTGCAGTCATTAAATGACATGTTTTGTTGAGTGTCCACCTAGCTGCGAAGACATCACTGCATGCCCTGACTTCCCCAGTATTTTTACCTTACTAAACAGATTAAAAAATTCATCTACATCAGGTCACAGCGAACTTAATAAGAAGCTACTCAAGAATGTGTCACTGTGTCTCGACATACCCCCCTGGGTCCATTCCTAAGACTGGTGAGTGGCTAAAGTCATCCCATTCTATAAATTCGGCGAGTGTTTTTCACCCCTTAACTACCAATGAAGATCATCAACCAGCACAATTTGCAAACTTATGGAACACATTATTAATTCACACGACATCGACTATTTCGAAGATCCCAGTTGAACATTCAACAACCAGCACAGGTTTTCATTTACATTACGACTTAACATCAAACCACCATATTTACTCCATCTTTGCAGCAGTTGGTCACTCTCTTGGCATCATCAAATGAAACCTAAAGCATGTTCTTGTCAACATACATAAACTTGCTTACACTACACTAATCCACACAAAGCTCGAATACGCATCGCTAATATAGTACTCTGGCAGGTATACATTGTTGACGAGATTGCATTTGTTCAAAACAGGGCTGCTCGCCTTCATATTTTCCCACTATTCATCTTACACTTGCGTGTCATCATTAAAAGCACATACTGATTTACAAGCACTATCCCTTTGCCACAAATCAGTGCGTCTTTGCCTGCTTGACAAACTTAATAATCATACTTCTCTTCACAATCATTTCTTTCAGTCACCACCTGTCGTCTTTTCATGCCGGGATCACCACCTTAAATTCAAGTGCACACCATGTCACATGTTACAATATGCATGCTCTTTTACACCCTGCACCATCACTGGATGGAACTGCTTTCCCTCTGATATTGCCACAGAATCTGACACTAAAATTTTACAACGTGCTACGCACTGTTAATTAGTTGCCTTTTTTATTACATTCTTGTTTAGTTGTTTTTGTGAGTTACTAATAAATGCCTGTATTAATACCGTAGTTGATGTGGGCATGCATATTTTCAACATTTGATTGTGCTGTGTGCATAGCTTTCGTTTTGCAATTCTTATGATTTCTTACATTCTGTTTCCTAATAGCTAAGCAATGTTAGCATACTTTTGTTCTGTACTTTGTCCTATTATTTATTGTAACTACTACTTTGTAATCTCATTTATGTTTGTACTCCTCCCTCCCCTGTTATGTGATGCGCTCAACTGTATGCCTTTAAGGGCACCATTGAGCACTGCAACACTACTACTTTGATGTAGCAGCGTTGTGAGGCATTTTGCCACCCCAGGTAAAGTCAAACTACTGCGCTCCTCTCCACTCTAGCACCAAATTCAGGCGCATCATATGAAGAATATTAAGGCACATTGTAAGGCATTAGTAACTAATATGGGAAGAAAGTTGGTGCATGGGTTTCCAGGCATCACATCATTGTTCTTTCAAAAGTCAGTCATCCATAGTGCATTTGAAATTGGATATTTTACAGAATCCAACATTGTCCTTTGCCCATTGGCGAAATGTAAATGTTAAAGTGGGGTGAGGAACGATTAGGTGCGATGTGCCCATCTAGAGCTGCCAAATCTAAGTGGCCACCTGTTTCGCCTACAGCACAAAATACCTCTGCTTGGTTGTGTTGCTGGTCAGAAATATACATACAAAATAACAGAAGGTGCTGCTGTGTCAATATATTCTCAAAAGTCTTACATGATTTTACAGGTGCCATCCATTAGCATTAAAACATGGCCTGCACAACAAGCACAGTACCTTCAGCGGAAATTGTGGTGTTATATCATGCATACAGAAATGTAGAAAAGTGTAAACAAGGCACTGTGCTAAAATTTGTCTTGTGAATTCCTACTGTGCCAACTGTGCAGATTGATGACATATAGTTTGATGTGGGAGCTAGCCCAATGCACATGTACACAAAGGAAAATGATTGACCTCTTAAATATGTGAAATGACGCCTAGGTAGGCACAATAAATTTTCAGCTCTGTATGCTTCAGTGTTATGCTAGAAGAAAACGTTTTTTTAGTGTAGTGCTGATTCACAATTATATGCTAACTATACATATAGAAGAAGAATCTGCAATCCTTTAGGCTGCGTGTTAAAATACCATGTATAGAAACCCAGGGAAAACATGGGGAAGGCGGGAGATGGAAATTCAAGACAATGAGCAAAACGAGAACAAGGTGAAAGCAGGAGTCAACGTTTCAACAAGTGGGCTTGTCTTCTTCAAGGCGACATATGCTTTCCTCGCCACAGTTACAGATATAAAGAATTAGTTTGGTTGATGCCCAGCCTGATATTGCGTGATTATATACTGACACATATGCATACAATTGTTTATCCTTTTTCTGTGGATTGCATTTCACCTACTAACAACTGAAAGATATCAGTCAAAGCAAGATGAAAATAGTGTTGTACTTTGCGGAAGGTATATATGTATATATATATATATATATATATATATATATATATATAGCACCAGTGATTACGTTACGACCTTTGACAAGTCATGTGACGCGCTTGGCAGACCATGCTCGCCGCTAGGTTGTTGTGCTTTGAGTGCCACATGTTTTTTGGGGAACAGGTTTGACCAATAAACAGTTAACGCTTTGAAGTGATGTTGCCAGTGTGTTATTCTACACTGTCATGACAACGCGACAATGCTCTGAAGTATATTTATTGATTTGACAGCAATAATTCCATAGACATTTTCTGTGGCATGAAGGAAGGAGATGCAGATCTGAATCATTATCATTATTATATATATATATTATTACTGTATTAGCTATTAATATACGTCGTTGTACTGTGTGGTAGTACAATATATAGTATACCGATCAACACAGTCAGTGCTCAAAGTTAGCCGGGGCTCGAGAGAGTCCGGCCTCTCTTCCATTTTTTGAATAAGGGCTCGGCCCCGCCTTTGCAGGTCAACTGTAACACTGCGGCACCCATTCGACAAGCACTGAATGTGATTTTATTGCCAGTAGTGCCTTGTGAGGGGAAATTCCAACTCTACAATTTTTGGAATAATGACTTAAATAAATAAGAACTCGGTTTACAATCTCTGTCTGAGCAGCGTGATCGTGAATGCCTTAAATTGTTGCATAATCTAATTAACACCCCACGCTACTCATTAAAGAACAACTATCTGCCTCCTGATAAATTGAAACCTACTAGGAATAGCCACAAACTTAACCTTGCAGCGTTTCAACCACATACTAACCTATTTAAGTGTAGCTTCTTTCCTCATACAATTGAAAAATGGAACTTAATTACTCCCAGGTGAAACTAGGTCACTGCCTTTAGAGAAATTTTTGTATAAATTAGCTTGATTCATGCTGTGTTTTTTATACTGATTGTATCTTTTATCTCGCATGGGAAAAATGGCGGTATTATTTATGGATATCACTACCATTTCTGAACATGCTGTCTCAGATACGTCTCCGCCTCCAAAAGGTATCACGAAACACGTATTCCCCATATTCCTCACAATCCCTGACATGCACAAAAAGTCTGATATGGCTGTTTCGGCAATATTCCAATTGGCTCAGTCTCACTTGTTCGAAAAGTTTCCAGATTATCTTCAGGTTTTCACAGATGCATCTGTACACAACGACGGTCAAGGCGCCTCTGCAGCTTTTTACTGCCCTTCAACTCAAGTACGACTTATCTTTCAGATACCTCATCCAACTTCGTCAACAACTGCGGAACTAGCAGCGATTAATGTTGCACTGAAATACGTGCAAGAGGAGTTATTTACATCGAAGGTTGTCATTTTTACGGACTCCCGTGCTGCCCTTAGCAGGTTACAACACAGTGAGCTTGATTGTCCACTTGTGCGCAGCATTAATGACTCTGCGAGCAAAATTACATCACGTGGGGTATCTCTCGTTACTCAATGAATACCTTCACACGTAGGAATTGCCGGAAATGAAGAGGCTGATCGGCTCGCTTCAAGTTGCATTCATAACAACTGTGACTGCCCAGAAATTTTGTGCAAGCTTGATGACGCTCGTCTGCTGATTCGTCGCCACCTACTCAAGCAGCATCCAGATCAGCGCGTCGCAAATGGAACGTTCCCGCCCCGTGTTCGTGGTCGAGGCTTGCCTCGTCACGCTAGAGCACAACTGCTCAAGCTGAGGGTTGGTTGCGTGAACGTGCGCGAACGTTTATATCGACAAGGGCGTGTGGAAAGTCCATTGTGTATGACTTGTGGCTGCTACGAAACACTTCATCACCTGATATTTGAGTGTCCCGCTTTCAGTGCGCAGCGCATGTTGCTAGTGAGAAATTATCATCTCCTTGGCCTGCGGTGTGCGACACTCGAGGAATGTTTATACCCCAGTGGCTGTGCATCTAAACGTGATCAGGCCCATCGTGCCCTACTAACATTTATAGAACTAACTAACTTAGGTTCACGTTTGTAGCATGAACATTGAACATTCTGTAGTAGCGTGACCTTCAGTGACCGGCCCTACTGTGTGTGATCAGTACTGTACCCTAACGCTTCTTCCTTCGAAGATGGGAGGTGGCGGGTTCAAACACCTTGTAGTGTATATTGTGAACCGACTACCGGTGAAACGGTAGTCTTGGCGTCTCATCGTGGAGAACACATTTAGCTGTATAGCGAACTAGCCATTAATGTGGTTGATAATTGTTGAGGCTTTTTGACGTGGCATCAGTTTAATTCCGGCTGCAGAGTTCTACTTTAGTCTTCAGATTTGTCCTGTTGCAGTGTTCTACTTTGGTGTTTAGATTTGTCCTGTTGCTCTCGTTTCCTCTTTCCTTTTTTCCTCCCCTCCTCCCTATCTTCCATTCCTGTGTTGCTGTCACCTCCCTTCAGAAGAGTAGGCAGGCGTTGTGCCCCTTCCGGTGGCAGTTGCCAGCCTGCTCCTCGCTTTCCCTTTCCTGATACCTGTGTATATGTGTATATGTGTTCAAAACAAATAATAATAATATCTTTTATTTTGAAGTTATCATGTTTCTTAAGGTGTTGAAGTTGATTTGTGCAGAAGAATATTTGTTATATGCAGTGTACAAACCCACTCCTGTGATAGCCCAATTGGGCTGCAGTAGATGAAAAAAATAAAATAAATGAATAAGTGATTAATCAGCTGATAGGGAATGAGCAAAGACAGGGCAACACCTATATTGTCCTACTTCTGCATGCATTTCCCCAAGGCATTGCACATGACAGTCACCACCCTTAATTGCTCGACTAATTAAGATTCTTGACACAGCTAGCATACTGTTTCATGAGTCAGTTGAGTTTGAACCTACCTGTTCGTGAATTATTGAAGGTTCACCTTGGTTTCTTAGTTTACAAATTAATTTTAATTCGTTTATTTTTGCATTACGAGTACAGCGCTATACCATGCATGTACTTTGTACACTTATGCAGTAAGCAGGTGTGAAACCATGAAATATATTCTTGTAGTGCCCTGAGGTTCTAGGTCCTTTCGGCTCCCCTTACCACCGGTACCACTAGCCGTTACCACCAGTGGTGCGGCTGGTATGTCGATACCGCCGGAGAGCTTTATCGACCGATATGTGTGAACGTGACACGCGCGGCTTGCCCGTAAATCCGTGCGGGTGCCGCGTCAACAGAAACACGCCGCTTTTCTTTTTCTGGTGAACATGGGGCACAACATCGAATAAACGAAGCTTTGCACAACACGTTTACAAACAGACAAACACGAAAGAATCACGTCCAATCTGACTCATCATTAAAATGTCGAATTGACCAACGATTTGGCGGCTGTCCATTGTATTTGTTAGGTTGTTAATTATGCTGTTTCTCACTGGTCAACCAAGCGAGACTGTACTAGTAATCATGCAAGCCGTTCGTTTTCTTGCATTTCGTGATTTGCTCGTCCGGCTCCTTTTGCCGACGAGAAGCAGCCTAATACTCGCTCCAAAATATTGTCCCTCTATTTAAACCCCATTCAACCAGGTTCAGTGTCCTCAATATTGAGCCACAATATGTAAGGAATATCGTTTAAAGGCCGCAGGCCAGTTGACAATGGACATAAATCGGAGGGGCCAAAGAAACTAGACTCCGTGAGTATTTTCTAAACAGCATGTGCCTTATATATTAAATAAATAAATATAAAGAAATCTCGACGGACATATGTTAGAACTTTGTTTCGTTCCGTCCATATTTAAGCTCTTCTAGGTGGCGCCACAACAGCTCATCGAAATTCGAATCCACGGCGAGATTCGAGCGCGGGAAGTTGCTGTGTGCCGGTACGCCAGGGTAGGCTGGACTGCTCAAAATTTTCTGTTTGTACTTACGAGGCAGCAGTATTTGACAAAAAATAATAATACTTCGATGCTCTTCTCACGCCTACAAGCGAGGACGGCGTGATTAACAACACAGCGTAATGCGCAACGCTGAACGCCAACGAACTCCACCACCAACCTGCTGGACGAAGCATTTTGGTAAGCTTATATTTTATTTCTTGTTTGCAAAGTTTGTCGTAGGCAAACAATTTTTTTCTTTATTTCTAAAAGGATCGCATTTGACTTCGCTATCGTGAGTCTCACGTCGTGAACAACGGCTTCTGCGATATCCAGAACGTATTGATGTGCTCAGTGCGCATGCATGATGTAAGACGATACTACTGATATGGAATAAGCAGAACTGTGTAACCTCTATATCGCACAGGGGGAAGACGCGAAGATATGTCAGTTAAATAAAAACGACACGTCTCGTTTTTACTCGTCCTTTTGTTTTAGTTACTGTATGTTTTGTTAATGTATTGAGCAAAACGTGAACAAGGTGAATGCAGGAGCCAACGTTTCGACAAGTGGACTTGGCTCCTGAATTCACCTTGTTCACGTTTTGCTCATCGTCTTGAATTTCCATCTCCCGCATTCCCCGTCTTTTCTCTTGTTAATGTATTGTCATATGGTTTACCACCCATGGCCGGACTTAGTGCTCTCGTTCTCGCGTGGAAATGTCCCGGTTTGCTGAGGGGGCACTGTGAGCAGCGCCAGACAGGGCGCGATTCCCCCGGTTATTGAGCCCCTGGCCAAAAACTTATTTCTGGTATAGGAAAAATTTTCACAGCTCTTCACTATACCCACAGTGGTTGCTTATAGTGGCTATGGTGTTGGGCTGCTAAGCGCGAGGTCGTAAGATCGAATCCCGGCCACGGCGGCCGCATTTTGATGGAGGCGGAATGCGGAAACACCCGTGTACTTTGATTTAGGTGCACGTTAAAGAACCCCAGGTGGTCAAAATTATTTCGGAGTCCCCCCACTATTGCGTGCCTCATAATCAGATCGTGGTTTTAAAAGGTAAAACTCCATGATTTATTTTTTACATCTGCACTATGTGTCTTGATATGTTCTCCCTTGTTTAAGTGTGTTGGTACAAGCCTTTACCTTAGTTTTAGCTTTAAGATTTGATCATATCCTCTCGGTGCGTAATGCATTTATATACAACAACCGTGGATAGAAGCTGCGACTGAGTCATAGCGCCTTTCCTCTCAGTTGTGGTAATTGCATGTCATTGGAAATGTGTAAGGTTGGAAATGCTTGTTTTCATCCTTAACATTCTAGAATACAAATTTATACTTGGGTAATTGAAACTTGCAAAATGCAGTGTGAAACTTAATACTAAACTTTATTTACTCAAAGAAAATAAACAATATTTTCATGTCCCTTTATAATAGCATCATCTTGCACTGTGGACACTGAACTGGTTCGAAGGCACAAACTGACTGAATGGATTCTTGTCTTGCTTTAGCATAACTCAGTTTGAGCATGAAAGAAAATGTACAGGTGACAGGAGGATGAGCGCTAACTTCCAACTGGTTTTATTCCATGACCCTACTGCACATTATATGCGCCACTCATAGCACACATGAGAAAAACAATTGAAACAACAACCTTACAATAAGCATACGGCTGCAGTTCACTGAAAATGTGCCGACCAACTTAGAAAGTAAAGTTCCTTGTCTGATAAAGATAGGAGGGTGTACTCACGCACATCCTAACGTATTTGGTAATGGCATTAGCCTCAATAATCTCGCGCATCAGTTGAGTGCGACTGCATCCTATGATGACTCATTCTTTAGAAAAACTAGTTTGCATCCACAAGTCTTGCGATGCATGGCAAGGGACCTACTTTGTTAACTTTTATGAAGGTTGTAACTATGCTTGCCCAAGCAATCATTGATACCCCTTCCTGTCTGTATAATGTGGATGCCTTGCACGACAAGGGAAACTTGTATACCACAGCTCAAGTGCAATCAACATGCCCGTTCTGACTTTTTTCCAACCAGTGTGTCAAAACTTGTGTAAAATACTGGCAAACATGCAATGTCCAGTACGTCACTTCACATTTATTCTGCAATACTCTGCTATCTCAACTGCAGGTTGCCAAGAATTAAAAATTACCAGGGGGTACAACTCGAATGGTGTTCACTGTACCTTGATGAGTGTTGTTCATGGCAGCCACTGCAAATATTTCTCATTCATTGTGCACGAATATGTTTCATTAGCAAAATTTTTAAATTTATCTAATCTATGAGATGTCAGCAAAAAAGTTTTGTATGATGGTTACAAATGGCCGGTAACAGCATTTAAAACAGCCTAGGATTTGTGAAGACTTCCTTTAACGAGAAAAAGCCCGTGAAATAACTAAAAGGTGAAAATAAACTGTCCTGACCATGACAACGCTTTAGCGCACCAAATATTGCATCAATGTTTACGCAAACTTTGCCAAATAGGGGCACTGGGAATTAGCAGCTGCAGTTTTTTCTCGACATGTCAGCAGTTTTTGGCGTGCAAGTACAGTCCCTACCAAACGCGAAGTAGCGCGATCTTGGTAACCGTTCACTTTGCGAACCTTTACAAGACTGTGCCCCAGGTTTGCACATTCGTAATTTATGCAGTGCGCTGATGAAAATGTTTTCGTCTGAGACCACTTATATTACTGATGCAGGGTGCATTGTCATGTGAATTTTTAAATAAAAATTTGCATGTTTTGTATTTTTTTTGTCAGAAAAAATAGACCACACTTGACCTAGGTCGTAACGCTGTTATCGGTCATTTCTCGCCGTATTCCACAACCTTTGCATTGGCACCATGTTGGATAAGTAAGGAAATAAACATTCATTACAATTACATATTAACTGCTTATTCACAATGAAAAAAAAAAAAACTTGAGTAGCACTAACATAAGCCTATCAACATAGAGTGGGCGATGTTCACGGAAAGCACTCCTTTATTTTTTTCTTGCCCACAGTTAGTTGTCACATCCAGTATGTAATTTAATGGTGGTTTCCGAGAAACCTGTACAGGTTTATTCGTAGCTTCATGCTAAAGTAGGGTGGGTGAAAATTTTTCCTGTCATGAATTTTACTTGCCTTGCAGGCTTCCGCAGAACTAATCTGCCATAATCAAATAGTGCTCTGTAAAGTAAAATAAGGAACACCTTTTCTTCATATGCCTGTATTTCACTCATTGACCTTTACCAAGCTACTCATGTAAACATGTATTTACTGCTCCAAAACGGGAAATTCATGCTCCAGTGTGTCAAATTTGCTGCTCCCAGAGCTGCTCCAAAACTTCTTTGACTGCTTCCATCCCTGTATGAGTGACCCATATAATGTTTAACGAAATTATGACTGGCATCCCAGAAACTTCAACATGTTAGCATCCGTCTGCCAAAGTGCCTGCATCTCAACATTTTGGTTAGAACTGATCACTTTATTTGCTGCAGGACTGAAGCTGCCTTGATATCTACAATACATTGGATACTACGTGCAGGATAATGAATGGCTACCTGAACGCTGCTTGAAGCGGCAAGCTCTATAGCATCACTTATGCTCCTTTCCATGGGTTGGCAAGAGGAACCGTGGCACGCAGCTCTACAGGCACCTGTGCTCTTCACTACCTTCGGAGGAGATGCATTGGTATGCTGTACATATATTTGACTGTGGGTTCCAGCTGCATCTCTTGCATTGTCATTTGATGTGCAGACAGAGGAGTTACTCATTGGGTGCATGTGTTTGTTAAAGATACAAAAAGGAAGGTGCTCCTTTGAACAACGATGACCCTGTCCTCCACTTATTTCTTTTCATTTTATTACCTTATTTTTGCTGGTTATATAAAGGTCGCAGGCAATTAAACCAAGAAAAGCATTGGTGTAATTAGCTGTGGTTGAAATTGAAATGTAGAAAATATTGAAAAGAAGTAATGAAAGCAGACAAAAAGACCTTGTCTCTGGTGGTGACTGAACCCAGAACCTTTGCAGTTCACACGCGATGCGCTACCAATTGTGCTAACTTCGGTATTTATGTGCGGTATACGTGGCCCTGGAAGTGTTAGCCAGCGCCATTTAGAGCCGTGGTGGGCAGATGTGGAACATCCTTTTTTTGCATGATGGTGTCGTGTAACACCTGAACTGAAGAGAGCAGGCATGTGGCTAATAAACCCATGCATGCTACCTTAAGGCATCAAGGCTATGAGGTTTCAGACCCTCGCAAGAATGAATGAGAAGGAAAACGGGTTTCATTTTTTTTTTAAATCACGACCATATAAAGCCAGCAGGCTTTTCTTTGATAAAGGTGATTATTCTGCCATTTCACAGGAATTATTTGCTCATTTGTCTGTTTTTGATTATCTTTGTGAGAATTCTGATGTTGTACAAATGTGGTCTCTTTTTAAAACAAAAGTTACAGAACTGACGGAAAAGTATGTACCGAGTGTCCATTCAGTTGGGCTGAAGAACTAAGAAACCATGGGTGAAGCCTAGTATACTGAGGTTAATAAGGAAAAGAAGAGTATATAACGCATTCAAAAGAACACAAAGCAGTTATCAGTTTAAGAAGCAGGTCGAAGTAACTAATGAATATAAAACTAAAGTTCACATTGGAAAAGGTCAGTATTCAATCGACTTAATGATAATATGAAAACAAATCCAAAGCTTTTTTGGAAATACGTAAAAGGATGCGGATCTGACTCAACGGGAGTAAACGAAATTGTTCACCATAATAAGGTCCTATCCGATGATACAGCTAAGGCAGCTTGCTTTAATGATTTTTTCATTCTGCATTCTTGCCCAAAACAACCTTTGGAAAATTTCATGTGAGAGTTGAGCCATTAATGCAACCTGTCGAATTCAGTGTTGGTGGTATCGAATCATTGTTACAAAGTATTGATGAAACTAATGCCCCCGGCCCAGATGGTATTTTTCCCCGCATATTGAAGTGCTGTGCCTGGCCAATCGCATCCTGCCTCTACCTAATGTACACTAAATCTCTTTCTACTGGAGTGCTGCCGGATGATTGGAAAATAGCACATGTAGTTACAGTTCATAAGGGTGGTCCAAAAAAATATGTAAACAATTATAGGCCTATCTCTTTAACATTCATTTCCTCTAAAATATTAGAGCATATCTTGTACAAAGAAATAATGAAACATTTATTACAACACAGATTATTAATTGATAATCAACATGGTTTTCGCAAGGGACTGTCCTGTACAACACAGCTAATTGAATTCTATTACGACTCAGTGGCTCAGGTGGATGAGAACAGGCAAACAGATTGTGTCTTCTTAGATTTTCGAAAGGCGATTGACGTGGTTTGTCACTCATTGCTCCTTCAAAAACTTCGTGAGGCAAATGTTAAGTGTGTAACTGGATTGCCAATTGTCGCAGCATCGGCAATGTGTAATACTGAATGGTGCTACTTCTTGGGTCGAGGTCAC
Source organism: Dermacentor andersoni (assembly GCF_023375885.2). Classification (NCBI taxonomy): domain Eukaryota; kingdom Metazoa; phylum Arthropoda; class Arachnida; order Ixodida; family Ixodidae; genus Dermacentor; species Dermacentor andersoni. The sequence goes on from NC_092820.1 coordinate 12,412,311, forward strand.
ATCGGGAGTTCCTCAAGGGTCTGTTTTAGGGCCGCTATTGTTCTTAGTTTATATTAACGATATTCCTGCCGGGATATCTTTGCATTTACGCTTGTTTGCCGACGACTGCGTAGTGTAGAAAAATAAAAAAATGAACAGGACTCCATCGATGAGCAGGTTGATCTTACTAACGTTGTCTCATGGTGTGAGAAGTGGAAAATCCAACTAAATAAAAAAGAATGTGTTTATCTGTTTTTCACGAAAAAAAATTATAGATACCCGCTATTTTTTGAACACTGATATTATTGACCAGCAATATATGTATAAATATTTGTGTGTGATGTTTTCAAGTGATTGTTCTTGGAACGCACATGTGAGTAATGTAGTTGCAAATGCCGCCAGAGCGCTAAATTTTATTCAGCAAAATTTGAAATCTTCACCTTTGGCCCTAAAAATACTGCTTATATTTCACTCGTTCGTCCGATCTTGGAGTATGCGTGTTGTGTTTGGGACCCTCGTCAGAAAACCTTGATCGACCAAATTGAGAGAATACAAAACAGAGCGGGAAGGTTCGTTCATGGGCGATACAAGCGAGAGGAGAGATGCACTGCAATGAAAAGTGAGCTCGGATGGGAAGTGCTCTCGTCTCGCCGAAGGAAACTGCGACTAAAATTGCTATTTAGCATATATAATAACAAAACCGGAAGTAACAGAGACTCTTATTTTAAACCACCGCTCCATGTATCTAAGAGAACAGATCATGACTTTAAAATTCGAGAATACCGAACTAGAACGAACTTTTATGCTATCATTTTTTGCCCAAACAGTAACAGAGTGGAATCGATTATCTTGTGACCAAGTGTGCTGTGCGAATGAAGATGTTTTTTTTTTTTTCGAAGTTGTAACCCCCCTGCTTGCACGCCCCCGGGCAGTGCGGGGTATCTCTGAATAAAGAATAAAGGCACTGAAGCCAAGAAAAGCATAGGGGTAACTAGCTGTCGTTGAAACTGAAATGTTGAATTGGCTCTGCGGCCATCTATCAAATTTCACCGCAATGCATTATCGTAACTCAATGGGCAGCACGTTTAAAAATTATAATTCAGAAGACTGCCGGAATTTCAACAAATGATCAGTTAGCAAGAATGAGAGTGCACGCCTTTCTAATATTCCGCGTATTTATGGCTCTTATTCGTAACTTTTCTGCTGTGTTGTATCAGTGTTTTAATTCGGACCAAAACTGTGCTATAATGTAGCAAAGAGGTTACGGTCTAGTGGCATAAATGTGCATGTTAATGAGAGGGCAAATCGTCTTGTCATTTTTAACTGAGAGTTGTTTAAACTTGAGCAGCCTTCCGAAGTATACTTCTCTTGAAGTTGCTGCCCATTGAGTTACACTGGTGCACTGTGTCGTGTGAGCTACTGCGATGAGATGGCGCTTTGTACACGGTCATGTAAGATGCAGAACAATGCCTCGGGGAGAGTGGACCAGACCGTGTAAGCCGAGCCAGCATGTAGCCGTGCGTGTTTTGCATATGCAACCTAGTAAACAGTCCCCAGTTAACACTTATGTTTTGTCAATCACGTATGCCCGTCATCCGGCCACGACATGGAGCCAGCGGTGGGATACTCGACAACGCTGTGTGAAATGCACCACGCAAGTAGAAGTCTACACATGCAGTGCAGTGCGGTGAATATGAAACTTTGCTACCCATGGCTTCGCCTACAGTTTCCACAGCCCAGCATGCAGCTCCGCTCAACTAGTTCGTCGTCGAACTGCCGGAAAAACTTCATTTTTGGCGACCCGAGGAGTGGAAACAGTGGTTCACGAGATGGGAGTGCTATAGAGCCATCTCCAGACTAAAGAAGCAATATGACGAGACGCAGGTGAACACACTCATTTATGCCACGGGTCGTGAAGCCGAAGACGTCCTAGCCTTGCTAAGGTTCTGTGATGCTGAGAAACTCTACTACAACACAGTAATGCAAGTGTTCATAAAAAATTTCCTGCCACGGATGAACGTTTTATACGACTGTGCAAAGTTCAACAGCCGGAAGCAAGACGCACACGAGACAGCCGATATGTTCATCACTGAACTCTTCAGACTAGCTGAAGCCTCTGAGTACAGTGCCCTGAAAGAGGAACTGATCTGTGATAGCCTCGTGGTCGGTCCCACGGACACGCAGGTAAGTGAGAAGCTGCAACTTAACGCCGAGCTTACTCTGGAAGCCGCTGTCAACGCTGCTCACAACATGGTGACAATCAAACAGCAGCAAAAGGACCTACGGCCACAGCTACAGTAACTTGAAGCTGTAGACACCATGCACAGCTTCTCAAAGAGCAAAGGAAAGTCAAATAATTATCGAAAAAACTAGCGTGAGCAAACTGCACAGACATGCAAGTGGTATGGTTCAATAGAACACCTATGGTTCACCATCACACACTATGTGCCCAGCGAATGGCAAAACATGCAGTGCCTGCAGTAAAAAGGAACACTGCTGCCGTATGCTTTTCTGCTTGCAAAAAGCAGAACAAAAAGCACATACCAAGCTGTTTTGAAAGAGGTTTACTTGGACAATTAACTGACCAACAGGATCCTGGGCCATGGAAAATCAATGTGATGGTCAATGGCTTGTCAATGAAGTTCAAGGTAGACACTGGTGCAAATGTAACTGCCACGCAACAAGCCTCTACGACGAACAAGTCATGGACAACCTGAAGCAAGCAAATGAACAGTTGCTCGGACCCGGCAGGACGAAAATAGCAACGGTTAGACTCTTCACTGCGACCCTGTGCTGAAATGGCTGGTTGTGTCAAGAAGAAATTTATGTTATAGACTAGCTGCATGACGCACTTTTTGACGTCCCGCAATCAAATCCTTCAATGTCCTCCAAGTCTCCTAGAAGTAGCAGAGTCAGCAGGCAAGGTCAGTGACCCAGCCAACATTTTATGCCGCTACCTCATCCTGGCTACAGACCTGGGCTTTCTCAAGACCGATTACAAAATTTCGCTACTCCTTGATGCCAAGCAGTGTGCTATTATGTACTCGAGGCGAGTACCTCTGCCCATGTTGCCGAGTGTCCAATGTGAGTTGGAGAGAATGGAGAGCCTGGGTGTCATTACAAAGGTCGAAGAGACCACAGAGGGGCGTGCACCTATGGTAGTTGCGAAAAATAAAGGAGGCGAGCTTCAAATCTGCAGTGACTTTGGAAGGTTGAAATAGAACATTCTGTGAGAACGAGTCTTAGTGCCCACCGTCGATGATTGCCTGGCCAAACTCACCGGAGATGCCTGATTTAGCAAACTTGATGCAAGGGCCGGTTATTGGTTACTGGTTACCTGTGTCCTAGAGGTACACTTCCCTGACACCAATTGGCCATTTAAGTTCCTCTGATTGCCCTTTGGAATTTCCACAGCAACTGAATTTTTCCACAGGGAAATGCTAAGACCGCTAAAAGGCCTGGACGGCCAAGCATGTCTGCAAGACTACATAATAGTGTTTGACCGCACGAAGGCAGAACATGATGCATGACTGCACAAAGTACTTAAGCACCTGCAAGAAGCTGGCATCACCCTAAACGCAGGAGAGTGTGTACTACACCAGCAGTAAAAAAATCGGGCCCCTTCGTTAACCCCCTTGTTCATTACATAATGAGGGTCTCGAATCTGGCAACATTGGTGCCTTCAGGTAGCATGTGTGGGTTTATTGACCAGTTGCCTTCACCCAAAAAGATCACACACTCGTGATGCCTGCGGCAGAAAGGATGCTCTACATCCCCCACCAAGGTTTGTGAGTGGTGGCACTGGTTAACAATTCCAGGGTTAGTTCTAGTAGTAACATAAATACCCGAGAAAATTGATGGGAAGACGGTGCCATGGTAGCTCAATCGGTAGAGCATCACACGCGTAATATGAAGATGTGGAATCGTTCCCGAACTGCGGGAAGTTGTTATAATTTCTGTATTTCAATTAGTAAATACAAGTAATTTCCCCTCTGTTGTCCTTGGTGTCCTTGTTTGTTGGCGTCTTATGATATGATTAATAAAAATCAGGCCCCTCGGTTAACTTGCTTTCCTCTCGTTCATTACATAACAAGGGTCTTGAATCTGGCAACATTGATACCTTCAGTTGGCATGTGGGGCTTTACTGACCAGTTGCCTTCACCCAAAAAGATCACGTACTTGTGACGCCTGCAGCAGAAAGGATGTTCCACATCCATCGCCAAGGTTTGTGAGTATTGGTGCTGGCTAACACTCCTAGGGTTAGTTGTAGTAGTAACACAAATACCCCAGAAAGTGGATGAGAAGACGGCGCTGCTGTAGCTCAATTGGTAGAGCATCGCATGCGTAATGCATAGACATGAGATTGTTCCCCACCTGCGGCAAGCTGCTTTTTCATCCACTTTCAATTCCATTAATTTATAATTTATTTCATTTAGTAAGTATAAGTGATTATCCCTGTGTTGTTCTTGGTGTCTTCGTTGGCTTCTTACGATTACTAAAAATCGGGCCCCTTGGTTAACCCCCTTCTCATTCACCAGCAGTCGGTGGAATTCCTTGGACACATTGTATTGGCAAACGGTATCAGTGCTGACCCTGAAAAGGTCAATGTGCTGTGTCAGGTAGCAGAGCCAACAGACGAAGGATGTAGAAGTGAGGTCCTTCTTGGGATGGCCTGCCACCCGGTCTATTTTTTCCAAGGCTCTCACAGCTCACAAAACCATTACATGATCTGCTTCACAGTGATGCTGAATCCATCAAAAAACCATTGACAACGATACCGGTGCTCACCCAGTACAACTGTCACTCTTCTCACTGTGTCTGCATATGCATCATCCTACAATCTTGGGGCAGTCCTACAAGAGACAGAAGGTCGTAGGCTTGTAGTTGACTGTGCCTCAAGGTCCCTCTCTGACATAGAGACATAATATGCTTGTATAGAGAAAGAAGCACTGGCAGCTACATGGGCCTGCAAGCATTTCCGCTGCTACTTGGTAGGTCTGCACTTTCATGTAGAAAGAGATCATAAGCCGCTAGTGCTGCAGCTGTCATCAAACTGCCTGGGTGAACTGAGTCCACATCTGCAACGGGTCCGTATGAGACTGCTGGAGTTTGATTACCCCATTTCCCACATCTTTGGCAAGGAAATATGCCCCGCTGATGTGCTCTCAAGGAAACTGCAGAAAGAAACAGACAATAGCAGCCCAGGGACCCTCAGCAAGGCCATCATAGAACACGAAATTCTTACGATGGAACTGCCGCCTGCCTCCCAAGACTTGCTAGAGAGGATAAAGGCTGCACAAATGAATGATCCCGTTTTAGCAAGGGTCAGGGACTACTGTACATCGTGGCCCAAACAAGTTGCTTCCCCCAGAAGTGCAGAGGTATGCAGAATTTGCCCACGAACTGACACTGGTGGAGGGCATTTTACTCAAAGGCAGTAACGTTATCATCCCACTGAATATGTAAAGTGATGTGCTTGAGCGCTTGCATACTGGTCATCAGGGTGTTGGAAGATGTAAGGCTTCAGCCACTCAGTCAGTCTGGTGGCCAGATATTAACCAACACATCCAGAGTTATGTGTCAAAATGTCCTGTCTGTCAATAGCACTGTAAACCAGACACAGCCCGTGATACACACCCCACTTTCAGAACACCCATGGGAAGTGATTGGAATTGATCTCTTCTGTGAGAATGGAGAGAATTACCTCATAGTGGTGGATTATTACTCAAGCTACTTTGAACACATGAAGTCGAGGCGTACTACCACAAAGAACATAAGCACTGAGCCAGATCTTCACTCACTTTGAGACACCAGCTATTATATGACAGGACAACGGTCCTCAGTTCGCTTTGGCACAATTCACCATGTTTGTCAAGCAATGGGAATCGTGATGTAACCAGTAGCACCTACTTACACCAGAGCAACGGCGCTGAAGAAAACTGTACAGATGGCTAAGCAGTTGCTCAAGAAGTCATCCAACATTCACAAGGCTCTGCTTGCTCATCATGACCTCCAGGCAAAGAAGGGCTCACACTTGCTGAACTCATAGGAAGATGCCTCAGAACCGATGTGACGGTGGCACCAAGAATGCTGAAGCCACTGGGGAACGCCGGGACATTCAAGAAAAGAAATGAAGCATATACGGTCAAGCAGCGCAAGTAATATGACTGGCAACACAGGACTTTGGAAAAAGACCCTATTCAATCACAGACTGCCGTACGTATCCTGTCCAGTGCTGCAACAGGGACAGTAGTTGGGCCAGCTCACACTTAACGTTCATATGTGGTGAGCACAGCTAGTGGTCTCACTCGATGCACAAGTAAGCATTTACAGCTGTTGCAATCTGGAGCATTCACAAGAAGTGGACGTAAGAGTTCGAAGAGGACGTGAGAAGTAAGAGCTCCAAGTCGGCTCAACTTATGACTGGGACCACTTTAAAGAAAGGGAGGTGTGTGCGCCACTGCAACGAGATGGCGCTACGTACACCATCATGTGAGATGTGGAACGATGCCTCTGGGAGAGCAGCCCAGACCATGCGAGCAAAGCTGGCATGTAGCCTTGCATTTGTCGCATATGTAACCTATTATACAGTTGTCAGTTAAAAAAGTGTTGTATGCTCGTCACTTGATCACGACACATAGCAGTGAAGATAGACAAATAGCGGAAGGTGCAATGTCCAAAATTTCTGGACATGCTTGTGCCACCTCATCCTTCAATACATATGAGCAGAAATTTTTTTTTCTAAAAATCGATACGACATAAAATGAGCAGAAATGCGTATAAGCCAGTTTGTTGTGTAGAGTAGTAGATGTCAAATAAGGAAAAAAAAAGACAGACTGTAAATGGAAGGGATTGACAAAGCGAGGTATTGAGTTGTGGTAGAAGGTGAGAGGAAAGGGGCTACTCATGTTGGGTTCTTTCAGGAGTTGAGATAAAAACCAGAAACAAAAGAATTTACATGCAGTGGTAGGCACTGCCAATCCAGTGTGCCATGTTTCCTAAGAAAGCAGGACCTATTTATTCATATAATCTCTCTGGAAGTTCATAAAAAGGGGGAGGGATGAAGGATTGCAAAGAAGGGAACAGGGTCAAACAAATTGAGGTGTAGCAACCTGTGTAAACCGAAAGCAAAAAACATTCATACACATACTTGTGAGAAATAGAAAAAAAATAAGAAAATGAATAATTACACAGTCACTATCACTCTGATATTAAAAAAGCTTATGATATCAGTTGTGCATTCGTGTTTCTACTCCTCCCAAGAATATATTTCAAGTTAGGGATGACAAGTGCATGTGTTACAATGCTCACCTACATTGGTCTTCCTTTGTTTTTATATTCTGCAAATGTTCTCTTCCCCTTTTATCAGTACAGCGTCCAATTTGGCTTGTGTAGAGCTTAACACAAGTAAGAGGTTATTTGGTAAACCATTCCAATGGCACAATTCACGAACGGTGTTGCATGCCTTTTGTTAAAAGCAGCTGTATTTTTACACTCAAGCATGGGAACAAAGCTTAGATGGCTTCTTCAGAACCAGCGGCACAAATGGGGCCCCATATTTGTCATCAAACTTCTTCAGTCAGTGCAGCTGCTGTGCTCATGAGGCAGTGCCTCTGGCTGCTTCAAACTGCGCGCTTTTAACTTGCTGCTTTCAGCTCCTGAAGTTTTTGCAGTAGGGATTCTGAGATTCCGATGATGAGAGTGAGGGAGGCCAGCTGCTATGAACCTGCCAACCTGAGCACAAAAGCTATTGTGCATTGTGTGAATACACATTTTTAGAGCCTATTCAAGGCACATTGGGGCAATAGCAAGTTTAACATGGGTGTAGGCTGGTTCATACAGTAGCTAACCATTCTTTGCTCTTGGTTGGTAACTTCGGGAAACATGCTTTAGAGTGACCATCAAATGTTTACCTAAGATATGCAGCGCATTGTCAATGGGTTAATGAAGTTGAGTCTGATGAAGTCTTGTCTTGTTAGGAAGAGTCAAGGGAAAAAACAGAACTGACACTGACCAAGGTGAAAAATTATTTAAAAACACGTGGGAGCCTTGCTAACAATGCTTTCGCCATGCGTGTCTCATGCGTAAAGGTTAGTCCTTTTTCATGCCCGTTAAAAAGATTTCAAATGTAATCTACTGTATTCTCATGTGTCATATTAGAGTTAGGTTGTAAAAGAATTAAGATATCGATGTATCTAAATACACTTAGAACCACGGCTTTGCAAATATGTAGTAATGTAATGTCACAAAGCACAGGAGCATTGTGATTATCACATCTCAACACCCCTACTGCAAAAGCTTAAATCCCAAATGCAATGAAATTTCACTTTTGCTAAATTGGTAATAAATGAGTAGTAAATACTACTGTAGTGATCTTGGCAAAGCTGCGGGGCTGGTAACTGTCTAATTTTCTTTTTGGTATTCTTTTAATAGTGTATTAGCAGATGACACATGAACCTGGTGGTTAGTGGCTATGACGAGAGTCCACATCTCCTCCAGGTTTTTTATCACACTGCAGGCAGCTGCAGGTGGTCCCTTATCTCATAGGCCACACTAAGGAGGCCTGCAATCTGAGTCATGCCTCACTGCCAGTTACTGGTAATTGTGGCATTCATTTCAGTTTCGGTATCAAGAATGCTAGAAGGCTGTTCTGTATTTACGCTGTTTGAATCATTTTTTTACGCAGCCCTAACTTTTGTTGTAGTTGGGCTTTAAGGGCTGTAAGACAGCAAAAGGCAGCAGTGCACACACTTACAAGCAGCTGAAGCAGCTGGAAGTACTGCCTCATGAGCACCAAGTGACGCACTCACTGCAGAAGGTTGCTGACAAGCATGGGCTCTGAGTTGGGCTGTTTGATGTTGCGCTGCCAAGTCCGAAGGTGGATGATCAAATTGTAGGTGTGGCAGCTGCATTTTGATAGGTGTTAAATGCAAAAATGCATGTGTGCTGTGCATTGTATGCACAGTAGAGTAACCAAGGGGGTCAAAATTAATCCAGATTCCCTCGTACTTCATGCCTCATAATCATATTGTGGTTTCGGCACATAAAACTACAGAATTTGGTTCAATTTCTTAGTTGGTGCTCTTTGATTTTCCAGTTCTCTAATTTTCTTGCTTAGAAAAGCTCTGTTCTTGCTACAAATGATGAATTTGTTATTACGAAAGGCTAACCTTCAATCTAACTTAACTCATTATTTTCCTTTAGTGTCCCTTTACCGTGCATTAAAAGCATGGAACACTAATACTTTTGCATTAATTTTTATTTGACTCGTGCTCAACAGCTAGATGGCATAGAAGCTGAACTACTACTGTGGGCTTCAAGTTGATAGGTTGCCATATAAAAGCTTGTCCTTTCTTTTAGAGATAAAAACACCTGAGCCTAGTTTTCTGTCTTTAGATTGACTACTGAGAAAGGCAAACATCACTTGCATGATAGTAAGTGATTAGTTAATTGTGCTCAGTTTTTGCCCCCGCCCCAAAAAAGGAAAGTGAACATAATTGTACATTGTAGTTGCAGAACTTGAAACTAGGAAGCGAAATGCACTTAACCATTTCCCTACTGAGGATGAGCAAGGCTTGTCACAGAAATTTGTGCCTGTACAACTGAGGCTGCACTGGGTCCATCAGAAGTAAAACCACAAAGTTCTGCTTCGCTGTCCATAGGTTTGGCTCCACTACACACTTCTTTTTAATGCATGATAGATGATACCACAGGGCAGTATGTTTCTGTACTGGCAGCCAACTTTTCAAAACAATGTCATCATCTTGTAGAAGCTCTGATTGAGAACTCCCGAAGTCAACCTCGCAAAACAAAGAATGCAAATCTCTAGCTACTCACGTCATGGCTTAGAAATAAAAATTAAATTCAAGGGTTTTGTATGCCATAACTACAATTTGATCTTAAGACATGCTGTAGTGAGGGACTTCAGATTAATTTTGACCATCTGGGGTTCCTTAACATGTACCCAATGCACAGTACACAGGTATTTTTGCATTTCACCCCCATTAAAATGTGGCGGCTGTGGCTGGGATTCAAGCCCTTGGGCTTAGTAGCGCCGCACCATAGCCACTATGTCCCCACAGCGGGTATGTTATGGCTGGTCACTTGCCAGTTCTCCACTTGCCAGCTATTAAGTCAGACATACTAGTAAACTTATAGCACGAAGAAGTGGGCACAAAGAAACACATTGAAAGTGCTCGCACCAAGTACCACCCGATTTTATTCTTGGAGGGAGTGCAATTATAACCACATTCACTCTTTTTGGGATAGTGATGAGCCTGACTGGTCCAGTGATTTCACTTTACCTACTCAGTGCCATATACAAGCGGCAATGTTTTCATCAGTTTGGTGTGAGTGATGTCAGTTTCTGAGCAAAATGATATCTGAGGGTGCAGTGAGCAGAAATTGTGCAGAAGTTGGTTTCCCTGGGTTTTAAAAATGACCGTGCGAAGTGAGGTGGCTGCAGTGACAAAGGTTGCCTGTCCAGTGCAAGAATCCCATATCATATCAAAATATGTCATGTATTTGTTCATCTGAAGTAAAGAATTGAAGCTGGAAAGCTAACAACTCATGTTTGGAGCTTCAACTTAATACTAATGATTGAGATGAATATTTGGACCCCTGGCGACCTGTTTAGAAAAAAACACTTTTTTTGCTTACTACTCTGCAGTTTACTTATCGTGCTACACCTGCAATAACATATAAGAAGCCAACGAACACTTGCACCAAGAACAACATAGGGGAACTTACTTCAGGTTAAATGAAATAACAAAACGATAAATTAATGGAAATGAAAGTGGATGAAAAAACAACTTGCTGCAGGTGGGGAACGATCCAACAACCTTCGCATTTCGCATGCGATTCTCTACCAATATAGCTACTGCGGCGCCGTTTCCCGTCCACTTTCTTTGGGTATTTATGTTTCCTTGTAGAACCCTGGGAGTGTTATCCAGCGCCACCACTCACAGACCTTGGCGGCGGACGTGAAACAGCCTTTCAGCTGCAGGCGTCACGAGAACATGATCTTTTTTGGGTGAAGGCAGCCGGTCAAGAAACCCACACATGCTACCTGATGGCATCAATGTTGCTGGATTTGAGACCCTCATTATGTAATAAATTAGAAGAAAGAGGGTTAACCGAGGGGCCCAATTTTTATTAGTCATATCATAAGAAGCCAACAAACACTGACACCAAGGACAACACAGGAGAAATTGAGCTTAATAAAGGAAACAAGGAAAGGATAAATTAATGGAAATGAAAGTGGATGAAAAAACAACTTCATGTAGACTGTTTCTGCGTCCTTGTCTGTTTGCAACCTAAAAACATGAAAATCAGCTAGTAAAAGACAGCAGAAAGTAGTAAACGAACTGCGGATATTGCAGTAATGAAAACTCTTCACAAAGAATAGCTCATAAATATTGTTTGGAAATTTCGGTGGTTTTCTGGAAATAAAATTGGCATGGAAAAGGTTAATCTTGTATGGGGCACTAAGAAAAGTAGCGAAACAAATTACCGTATTTATTCGAATCTAGGCTGATATTTTTTGTTTTTTCAAATAATCAAATTCCTAACTCTAGGGTCGGCTTAGAATCGAAGATGTAAAAAAACAAACGTGCCAGTTTTTCATTGAAACTGCTAAATATGGTACATAGGTAGCGCCATCTAGAAAAGTCAGTATCGTAGCCGCTACTTGCCATGCCAGTAGCCAACTGTACACAAGCGAGGTCGCCATTTTGACCTGTGTTGTGTTGGCCGTATTCGGTGTGTGGCGTGGTGTTATTGCTATGGCACTACAGTGCTGCTTTCAAGCGAGAAGTTGTGATAGCCGCAGAGGCATCGTCGAACCTTCAAGCCAGGTGGGACTTCGGCGTCGAGGAGTAAAACGTCCGTCGTTGGAGGGGACAACGACAGCAGCTCTTTGTGTGCGCCGCAACGAGGATGGCATTTAGTGGACCAAAGAAAGGCCATTACCATGAAGTGGAGACAGTTTTGGCCAACTTTGTTGGGACACAGAGAGCAGCTGCCCTTCCAGGGACAACAGAAGTGCTCCATGCGAAAGCTAGGGAGCTTTCGAGGGAGTGAGGCCTAATGCCAAAGGATTTTAAAGCCAGCCGGAACTGGCTTCAGAAATTCATGAAGCACTTTGGCTTCAGCCTCCGACGTCGCACTTCAATCACCCAGAAGCTGCCAAGCGATTTCGAAGAAAAGCTGATAGCTTTTCAGCACTATGTGCTGCGAAAGAGAGTAGCGGCAGGCTACAACCTTGGGTAAATCGGCAACGTTGAACAGACGGCTGTGTATTTTGATATGCCAGTGGCGTACACCATGAATGAAAAGGTTGCCAAGGAGGTGAAGGTGCACTCTGCGGGCTACAACAAGCAATGCGCAACTGTGATGCTGTGCTGCACAGCTGATGGACATATACTCCCTCCTTATATGATATTTAAAAGGAAGACCGTGCCTGCTCGAGAAACTCTCCCAAGAAATGTCATTGTGCAGGTAAATGAGAACGGATGGATGATGGGTGCGATTGTGGAAGAGTGGGTTAAGATTGTGCGGCGATGGTGTCCAGGAGCCCTTTTGACAAAGAACTCGCTCCTTGTCGACTCTTACCGTGGGCACTTGACCGACAACGTGAAGGCTGCACTCGCACAAGCGAACACGGACATCGCTGTCATACTGGGCGGCATGACGGGCTAGTTGCAGCCACTTGATGTCTGCATCAACAAACCTTTCAAGGATCGTCTGTGGAAATATTACGCGGACTGGTTGACTGACAAAGACCACATGCTAATGGCAACGGCCGCATCAAACGTGCATCGCTATCGCAGCTGGCGGGCTGGGTAGCTCAGCCTGGGACGACATCCCAGGTACATTGATCGTGCACGCCTTTAAAAAGTGCAGCATATCTAATGCGCTTGACGGTACTGAAGATAGTGCACTGTTTGAAGGTGACAAGGACAAGGAACACAGCAATGAGTCTAGCAGTGACGACGACATTGAATGAGCTCTGCACGTTCAGATTCAATAAATGCTGTTTGCATTTTGTGAATGCTGTCCTCGCTTTTTTTGTTCGGCCTACATTCAACGTAATATATCTTTTTTTTGTTGGCTTCAGACTTTAGGGGGTCGGCTAGAATTGGGGTCGGCCTCAATTCGAGGAAATATGGTAGTCACCTAACGCAATGTGTGTGTAATGAATCGAGAATAAATGCTCTATAAAAATTACATTTTTGACGAGAGATGGTGATTATTTTTTGACACATGTCGATCTTTGTCTGCTAATGTGGAAAACCTCAATCACGTCCTTCTCAGCTGTCAGGGCTCTTTGCAACTAACCTCGTGCTGAAAGATAGGGAAACACCCATGGCTCATATGTGCAGCCAGATGGCTACTGTAGTTATTCTTCATGCAAGTTCTGGGTTCACCCACTCTCTCATTGAAACATTGATAATGATTACAATTACTAATACTAGTTTCCATCGAGGAGCAAAATCAGCTTGTAGTTGATGCTAGTCCTGTTGATAGGTCTTTATCCTTGTTTTTTCATGCTATCATACTTCTAAGAATAAATAATCTTGCATACTATTGCTGAAAGCTGGGAGAGTTGGTTACTGGCATTAGGAAACAGTTACTACACTATAAGATGAAACACATGAAATGCACAGGATGAGCACTGCACATGAACTTGTTTTAGTACATGAGTGCGATTATATGCATGCATGAAAGGCTCACATTTGCAGCAAAATTTGACTATACGTGACGTATAAGATACATCACTCATTCTATTTTGAGTGTACCATACATCTTTTTCAAGTAATCAATTTTTCTATTCGAGATTTCTATAGAAGGTGTGCTATTGCATTTATCGGTTTGTCTGGGAAGGTCCTTATATATTAGTGTGCACTTTTAGCTTTACATTTTCTGAGTATTTTGTGCTGTTTTATTTTGCCATGTATTGACATCTTTTACAATGTCTTGCAAGTTTTTCAGGCCTTGCTAACACGCTAACCTGCGCAGAATGCTCAGCCTGTCTTTTAGGCACCTTTGAGTGCCTTTAATGCCTTAAGCAGCAAGTGTTACGTAGGATAGACCAGGATTTGTGGTAATGGCAGGCTGCAGGAGCATCGTGCACAGATGTAGGTGGTAACAGCATCTGGATATCTCACAAAACATTGTAAAAGATGCCAACCTATGCCAAAATTTGACTGTACACATGCACTTTGCAAATATAAGGCAGGGAAGTGCAGATTTGCTTACTAGGCCTTTTCCATCCAAGAAACCAATAACTGCATTAACAAACCTTCTACACCGGTCTTGAATAAAGAAGTTGGTTACTTGAACAATATGATGTATGACATGGGTGCATCATGAATCACATAGTTTATATGTCGTGTATTGTGAAATTTCCTGCGAATGTGTCATTTTTATATATGTAGTCATTGTTTAGTGAGGTCATTTCATTTCCAGCACTCATTCTCTGCATATCATGTTGGTATTTTGTTTTGTCTTAGAACTGTAATTATGTTTCATAAAACCTTACATTGCTAAAATTAGACTTTGGAGCAGTTAGGTTTTTCATCCACATTCCTGTTTTTGTCATTTCCCTTACCATGTAAGCATTTTTCTCGAGCACTTGCAGTATTTCGTCATGCTCTTGCGTTTACAAGCCAGATGTCTGTCTCTGAGCACCCCAAACCACTTGAAGCATGCAAATCTGATGCATCCTCAATAGAACTCCATAGTGAACGTATTGCTAAAAATATTTTTCAGGGGATGAAGCACTTCTGTAACTGCCGAGTTTTGCAGCAATAAAGAAGCAGAATGCTTGCATCTGTGTAATCTAAATATAACTTTTTCTTTGTATCTTTTATCTGACTGTCAGCATGGTAACATTGCATATTGTCTTTCTTAACATTCATAGGTTCCAAATTGCTCCTGTAATGTTTTTGTCCTCACATTTTCTGCAATATCCTTCACCAGAAGGACAACTAGCAGTTCACCTGATGTACCCCTTTTACAGGCAACAAATTAACCATAATAGTAGTGTCATGCCCATTGCTTAAAAGCTCCTAAACAATTTTGCACATCTGAAAGTTCCTTGAATTCATGCAAGCAGGTGCTGTTTATAAGATGGCTGAATGCTTATGTGATTGGTTTTTTAGGCCAATGTGAAAAAAAAACCCCAGTGCCTGTGTTGCTTTATGATGTTGACCTGTATTTATTATTACATTGGTGAACTGTGTGTGTACTCTGAAGATATGCGCATTACTGCTGGTGTTTTTTATAATCTGTATATAATAAAACAATGGATTATATTATCAAGAACACATTCATTTTATTAGTTTTTGTAATGTGTTGTCATGATTTCCTGTCATTGTCAGTGCTGCTAGGCATCCTAATACTTAAAGAGCTTCTGCAGATATAGAGTTGATTCAAAATTTCAGAAACTTTAATCATGCAGCTATAGGTTCTTTTAATGATAGGTTCTTTCTTCAACACAAAATAGGGCTTCCTAAATTGGTTATTCATACCTATAAACCACCCTAGCTGGATGAAAGTACTTTTCAGAAATTGCTCGAAGGTCTATTATATTTAATCAAGTCAGAATAAGAAGATACTCTTTGCAGATACAAAACATTAATGGTCCATTTTAATTAATAAAACATTCTGGAAAGCCTTGTGGTCATTCATAGAAACACTTGTTTGTAGCTTTGTCAGTGCCGTGATGTTTCAGCCTTAGCCTACAAGATAACGATGCTCACATGATGTGAAATTTTAACGAAGTATTCTGTGTGTGCGTTCTGCAACTTAACCGTGGGGGAGCCAAAACGTAAATAACTATTTTAGGCCATTTTGGTCAGTGTCTGGGCCTCTTCCTTTTAGTATGCATCATCCCGACCAGATGGGCTTTTGCCATTCTCTCGACTTCATCCAGTCTGCAACTGTACAGTGCATTCGTGTTGTCCACTTCTCTACTCTTGTGTCCTGTCTGCACGCTTCACCTTTTTTGCATAATGAATCCTTAGCAACTAGCTCAGCTTTCTGTCGTTATAATGTACAACGGGCTGTAATTTTTCCTGAAATCTGAGGTGGCCAAGATACACTTGGCATGGTAGCATTGAATGGCCCAGCACTATTGAATAATTTGTGATGCTATGTTTAAATATTCATGTGGTGTCAGTTTGCAATACAATAGTACATAATCTATTTACGTTTGGTTTTTCAGGATGCTCCCTATCATGCACTGCCATCTCAACAGTACCATGGCTTTTTGTGTGGATTCCTTCCCGTTTGAAGGCCACCACTCCTTGCACAGCATCACAGCCTGCCTGCCTTGATCTTGCGGAAGAAAATACAAAATGCCTATTTTTTGAAATGCGTGCATAGCTCCACGGAAAAAACCACCTGCCGTCGAGGTGTTAGGGCTTTTTGCAGAGAAAATGTTTGTAATAATGCCTTGTGTGTGCCCTGGTGGCTAAATGTTGGCCTCTTTGCCTGTGTAAAATTTCACACTTATGGATACTGTTAAGGGTTCCTGTATTATTGTTATTACTTACAGGTTCCTGTTAAGGATTCCTGTATTAGAAATTTTTGTTTCATTATAAAACTAAAAATTATAGTTGAATTGCTGCTTTGTGTGATATGCAATATTCAGCTGAAGGTAATCAGCAGAGGTCGAACAAGTATTATATCAGGTGGAGAAATTTTTTTGAGAAGGGGATTTCTTCGTTAGGGTAACAACTGTTTTCTTGGCAGTATTTATATAGTTCACTTTTCTCCACTTCATGGATATCCAGCAAAATGACTGAGTGCATAGGGAGGGTTAGGCAAGTTTAAATGCTCAACATGGGGATTTAGTTGGGATAGCAAGGTGTGTAGAAGTAGGGGAGTTTGGCAGGTTGCTGACACCGATTTCTATTAGTGATCTTGTTGTTTGTGTCTATGTCGCTTATATAATGCGAGGCGTCTTCTGAGGCCAGAAATTTTTAAAAAACTCCTTATAGTTGTGGAAATTCAGTACGTGCCCCTGGGGCTACCATAGTTATGTGTCACTGTGGCCATTGGTTATAAGCACTTGGGGACACTGGGTAGATGCAGCTCTTCAATGAACTTTTTTGACACAAACTTGTGTATGTACACTGGGTGTGTTCCACTGCATATGTGCCACTCTTTAATGAACCTCTTCGATGCTGACTTAGGTCATGGGGCATCACAACAAGAACCTACGTAGTGACATCTGTGTATGCATGGAAGTGTGAGCTGAAATTGTCTGCTTGGATTTTCTTTCCCTGATGACGACAAGTCCCCTTGTTGAATTTACTTCAGCCTGAGATATCACCTGTTTGACTACTGTTATCACATTATGCCCATTTTGCTGTGAACTTGTCATGTTCTCTAGCTGGCAAGCTTGAATTTCAGGTACTGCACAGTGCTAAGGAAATTGATTCAGAGTGGGTGGTACTACCCGGCTTTTTCTTTGTAGCTGCATGTTGCATGAGAAAATAAGTTGTACGTAGATGCCGATTAGAAATAGCATAGGTATTCAAAGGTACTTTTATAATGTTCTAGGTTATTGGTGCTGTCCGGCCTTGCATCATTCCTTGTAGCATGCTCGTTTACGTGCTAAAAGAAATGTGGCCTGTTCTAATGCATGCAAGGACTGCCCAATAGCTCATGATGTTTTGAGCCACTCAATTTCAGTCTTGGCTGCACTTGTGGATTTTCAACTGTACTGAAGCTTGCAAAATGCTTGAATTTCCTGTCAAACTGGTTTGCTTGTTTCTATCCAACTTGAATTATTCCACCTTCATTATGCTAATAGTCATTGATTGTACTGTCATGCTGGCACTTTTGATTCTGGAACTGCAATAAATTTTCAGACATTTTATTGCTTTGTCATAATTCTTGCACCTCGTTAGACACAATCTACTAAACACACACACAAAAAAAACTCCCTTTAACCTCGTAAAATTCCCAAAAGGCGCATAATAAACTCCCAGACCTACCTGTAAAAGCTCCAATAAAGGGCTAAAATGCACTCCCAAAACATCTGTTTAAAACTCCCTTAATAAAACGCCTCCCTAAAGCTGTAAAAATTAACTCCCAAACATTCTCTTATACATTCCCATAAAAAGCAAAAATTAAACTCTCAAAATTAACCATAATTGCTCCCTTACGCAAAGCTCCCAAAATATGGGAACAGTTGCTCCAATGTTTACACCTAAGCACTCCTATAAGGAGGCAAAATAATTCCCCAAGGGCTCCTTCAACACTCCCTTAAGAAGCCAAACGTTTCCGAAAATGTACCTAAGAACTCCCATCGCTTCTCCTATAAATTCCCATAAGCAGCAAATTAAAATACCCATGTCAACTTGTAAAAGCTCCCAAAGCTCCTCATAAAAACTTCCATAGTGTTGGTGTTCAAAAGAGGAATAAAAAACTCCCAACGTTCCCCATAAAGACTCCTGCAACCGCTCAGGGGTTGGTGTTCAAAGGAGAATTAAAAAACTCCCATAATTCCCCATAAAACCACCAAACACAAGGGTGTGAAAAAAAACTCCGTTCGAATGGAGGATATTGTCCTCCCTTAAGGGCTTGAGTTATGCAACGAGGCCAAAACTCCCTAAAAGGGTCAAACCTGTTTACAGTGCGGCTCATCGGCGGCTGTCAAAGGAGCCGTTACTGCTAACGCGGCCTTGCGGAAACACGTCTACAGTGCTTCCATAGGCGTGTTTATATCGTCATCGTTTGTTTCAAACAAGAGAGCTGTGCAAATACGTTAGCTTTCACTTTCGGTTCGAAGTTATGCAGCAATCCGAACTTCCACGCAGGGGCGCCGGTTCTGGGCGGAGCTACCCGCCGCTCGGTCATTCGTACCATGTGTCCCGAATCGCCGCATGCGGCAAGTCGCACACGACGCGCCGTACGACAGATCGCACGGAAAATCGCACCATGTGTCTCCCGCTTAAGCTGGCGTGCATGGCCGGCGACGGCGATGGCGTGGCGCGCATACTCGGTTGTTGAGATCGCAGCAGGAGGAAGTGCCGCGTCAAGAGGCAAGGTCGGTTCGCGACCGTACAATAGATAAAATGGAGAAAATCCGGCGCCGTCGTGCCGGGAAGAATTATACGCAAATGGGACGTGAGGAAGGGCAATGTCCCAGTCGTGGTGGTCCTTGGAAACGTACTCAGACAGCATATCGGTAGAGTACGGTTTAACCGCTCTGTCAGGCCATTGGTTTGATAATGGTATGAAGTAGTCAGCTTGTGTTGAGTGGAGCAGGAACGCACAATATCGGCGATAACTTTCGAGAGGAAGTCACGACCACGGTCAGTAAGCGGCTGTCGCGGGGCGCCAAGAAGTAACATAATGTCACGTAAGAGAAAGTCCGCGACGTCAGTGGCGCAACTTGTAGTGAGAGCCCGCGTGATGGCGTATCGGGTGGCGTAATCAGTTGCGACGGCTACCCATTTTTTCCCAGAGGATGACGTGGGAAAAGGACCGAGGATGTCTAATACAACACGAGAGAACGGTTCCACAGGGACGGTGATCAGCTGGATATGACAGGCTGGTAGCACCTGAGGTGTTTTCCGACGCTGGCAGGGATCACAGGCAGCAACATAGCGTCGAACGGAGTGAGCGAGACCAGGCCAATAGAAGCGGCGGCGGACTCGGTCGTACGTGCGGGTTACCCCATGATGTCTTGCAGTGGGTGCGTCATGCATCTCAAAGAGCACAGTCTGTCGTAGCTGTTTTGGCACGACAAGAAGAAGATCAGAGCCGTCAGGGAGGAAGTTCCTTCGATACAGGATGCCGCCCTGGAGGACATATCGGCGAACGGATGCGTCGGTAGGTGTGGAGCGCAGACGCTCGATGAGTGCTCGCACCGTTAGGTTTCGATACTGCTCATGGGCAATGTTAGTGAAGGCAGACACAGAGAAAGTGCCGTTGGCGGTACTACTGTCGGCGTCGTCTGGCTCGTCTACCGGGTAGCGAGACAGGCAGTTAGCGTCCCTATGTAGTCTGCCCGATTCGTAGGTGACAGTATATGAATATTCTTGGAGGCGTAACGCCCAGCGACTAAGTCTTCCTGTAGGATCTTTCAGTGAGCATAACTAGCAAAGCGCGTGATGGTCTGTGACAACGCAAAAGGGTCGGCCATATAAGTATGGGCGGAACTTCGCAACCTCCCAAACTAGGGCCAGACACTCACGCTCAGTGATGAAATAGTTGCGCTCCGAGGGTGAGAGGAGCCTGCTGGCGTAAGCGATAACACGGTCGTTGCCGCGCTGGCGTTGTGCCAGTACTGCGCCGATTTCGTGGCCACTGGCATCAGTACGGACTTCGGTAGGCGTAGAAAGATTGAAATGGGCCAGAACGGAAGGCGTTGTGAGAAGGTCGATTCGATGCGAGAATGCAGAGGCCTCGTTATCGCCCCACAGGAAAGGGGCGTCTTTTTCAAAAGCTCGGTAAGTGGTCATGCTATGGCCGCGAAATTTTTCACGAAAATGCGGAAGTACGAACAAAGGCCGATCAAGCTGCGCACGTCCTTAACACAGCTCGGAACAGGGAAGTGCGTAACAGCATGGATCTTGCCTGGGTCCGGTTGCACTCCGTTCGCGTCAACGAGATGTCCAAGGACGGTAATCTGGCGATGGCCGAATTGGCACTTCGATGCGTTGAGTTGGAGATCGGCTCGACGAAAAACGTCCAGGACTGCCGAGAGGCGCTCGAGGTGCGTAGCGAACGTTGGGGAGAATACTATAACGTCGTCCAAATAGCACAGGCACGTGGACCATTTGAAACCGTGAAGAAGGGAGTCCATCATGCGTTCAAAAGTGGCAGGAGCGTTACATAGACCGAACGGCATCACTTTGAATTGATAAAGATCGTCGGGTATTACAAAAGGAGTCTTCTCGCGGTCGAGATCGTCCACGGTAATCTGCCAGTAGCCGGAGCGAAGGTCAATAGAGAAGTAGCGAGCACCGTGGAGGCAGTCAAGGGCGTCATCAATCCGAGGTAGGCGATACACGTCCCAAGCAACCTTGGCCAACTGCCGCTGCTTGGCCGATCGTCGGGAAATGATCGTCAAACGACTATATTGGCCAGCGAAGGTTGGCGAGAGGTCGGTATGACAACGGCCGCCGCCTTTACCGGCGGGCAGTCGGCAGAGGGCGTCTTGCCAACCTCTCTGTCAGACTGACTCCCGACCCGCCAGTTGGTCGCCGGCTCGGTACGATGGCAACGCGTCGGACCAACGCCCGAGGCCGATGAGTAGCATAATTTAATTTTTATATCAATTCCTGTCTGTCGGTCTATACTTATAAAATTCTCACTAGGGAAATGTGTTATAGGTGAAGGTAATACATTGTTATGCTTACAGAATTTATACTTTTCGTGACTATTACATATACACAGCTGCATTATAGCGCAATGCGTTCAGAAACAGCGATATATGTGTGTGGGACCGTTTTCTGAAGCAATATGAAACTCGTCGTACGCGTAAATATGTGAATTAACCTGCCATGCTTCTTTAAGGGAAATTCTCGGGATGCTTGCAAGGATTAATTCTGTAAACATGCGGAATTTCACGTGGGCTGTGGTATATATTATGAATTTTCGCTAATTCTTTTTTACTGTAATTTAAACACTAAACTTCTAGAAATATTTGGGGTTTAACAAAGCAAACGTCACTAAATTAAACTTGTACCTACCGCCCTAAACATGGCCTCCGAGATGCCATCATAGAGCGCCGACGAATCTCTGGGGCGGAGCGCTGAAGCGGTTAGTGCGACCAGACATCGCATCGCTCTGTTAGCGCTGCCCTCGGCGCGCTGCCACGTTCGCTGCACTGCTAGTTTTCCTCCTACTCCCTCCCACAAGCGTCTCCTCTCCAGAAACGTCACCCCCCTCTTCCACCCGGACTCTCCGCCTCCGCGCCAAGAGCTGCAACACAGAGGCGCCTTCCCCACCCACTGCATTCAGCCACCACTAAAAAGAGACGCGTTTTACGATGCTTGGCATCTTTCTTTGCCTCCCTCAAGCTCCTTTATGCATCAACTAATAGCGCTTTCACTCGTGTGAACGACAAGTGCACCAGAACATACGTATGCTCAGCCTGAAGTTAACTTATGCGAATTATTACAGACTGTGGAGCTAGGAGTCCTTGAATTCCGCTCAGCAGGCAGTACCGAGCGGTGATGCTTTCATTCCCAAACAGAAAAACTAATGCATGCCTTGCTCCACAGTGAATTTTTTATATTTCATTTATCACGGCAAGACTATTCGTATCCCCCTCTTTGGGATATTTGACGTAAGGAAAGTGTCAGAAAACTAGTTAAACATCTATTTACTACAGCTGGCGCAGATATATTGTTTACTCAAAATGAATTGGTCAGATATGAATTCACAATTTAATATTTCGGAAGAACATGCGCGACGAGGTGATAACACTGAACGCACGCTGAGCATTTGCCAAAAGGCGAACGCGAATTGTATTGAACCAAGAATAGAACTACGGTTAGGAAAATGCATATTATGTGGAAACCGCTGGAAACAAAAAAACAGTGGCGCAAGAAAAAAAGAGGACTATAAACAGAATGAGCCCTGTGTCCTCGGCTTTCACGCCATGATGTTTCCCATGAGCCAAATAGCCCAAGCAAACGTTATGCGACATACTAAGAATTAACTTCCCCTAATAAAAGTGCTGATGTCTTCATTTTGCAGGAGATGACTGGGGAGTGCCAGGGGTTTTCTGTTCCTGCTTTGCTACGGGACTGTGAAACGTAAATGCATCAATAGTATAACTTCGGTGTTGCACCTACAGCAACACAATCTCGAAATCTCAGCCAATCTTTTCTTCCTTTTAGTAGAAATGATTTGGCTGCTACGACGGCGCAATTCATCTGCTACGGCACCGAGTCCCACTACCCATTCTCTAAATTTTTGTTTCTTCTTTCAAGAAATGGTTTGCCAAAGGCTCGAGGATCCCTTTTTACGAGTGCGTCCCAGCAAGACTTTCTCTGTTGCACGCTTCTGCAGCAGCACTTCGCGCTCGCCCAGGTTTTCTCGCATAGTTTCCGCGTGGGCGATTTTCAAATAGCAATCCAAGGTTTTCCCTCATGGTGCGGGCTGCCGATTTGACACTCGGCACGCCGCTTTCCGGTTTTCCAGTTGGGCTGGCAAGCGCTCTGTTAGGCACTCATACATAACAGACAACTGTATCCTCGCAGTAAGCGCGTTTCTCTTCGGTGCAACAAAAAATACGTTCCTTCATAAAAAATCTAACACGTATGATTTCGGCTCATATGTATATCTACAGCACACCGACCTCTTAATGGAATAGTGCTTTATGTTCAGATTCATGATTTATCATTCGCTATGTGCCACTGGCTGCGCGCAATTCAGTCTAATCCTTCAGACTGAGCATGTGCCATCTTCTTCGGGTGATTCGTGACGGACGGCGCGGCGCGGCTCGAGACTGTGAAGTCTCCTTTCTTTTCGAACTCGCGCTGCTGCTTACGGACGGAATGCTTTTCTCCGGAGCCTGAGGGGACGAAACTTGTTCTGGCCTTTTTTTTCTTTCTTTTTCAGCTTCTTCTTGGATCACTGGTAAAGAAAGTTGTGAGTTCGGCGGCAAGCGAACCGCCTGGTTTCTGCGACCTCGAATGTAAAGACGAACACAGCCCCCTCACTCCCCTCACCAACACGTCGCGCGAGAGCAGGCGGGGACCATTCATGCCGTGCAGGCGGCGATCATGTTACAGCGGGGCTGGGGAGAGGAGCGGGCTTCCTGCCGCCGAAACGCGCCGGCGCGCGTATACTACTCCTTGCCCCGCAAAACACACAGTGGAAAGTGCGTGATATATCCTAAGAATTTGAAAAGGCGGTAGCGCAAGAAGACACGGATGGAGACGAGAGGACAAGGATGGGTGCTGAACTTCCAAAAACATTTATTGTGAATGAATCACAATAAATTACACCGAGCCCGGTGTAATCATCTGCGCATTCGTAAATATGCCAACTATTTGTCTGACAGCGTGATGGATGCCATGTTGACACATTCCCATGCTTACACAGCTTTTTTTTCCTCTCCTCCATCGATGATGGAAATAAAGTTCAAGTTCACTTCTAGAAATCGGTTCAGATTCTGCGATTTCCCGTATAACACGAGTTTTACTCTTCTTAATAACGAAAGTGTTTACAAGGTCGGGCGAACAGTCCCTGCAAGTCAGACAATGACTTGCCAGAAAACCTTCGAAATCTTTTCCTTCACGCGGATTTTTTTACATTGTTTGCGTGCTTCCTTAACCTATCATTAACACATCTCCCAGTATGGTACACTATTCCGCACCTTAAAAGAATTTCACAGACTACCCCTTATGCGTATTCAATAAAAGGCGGCCTGTGCTTTATGCCGCAGTCACGTTACTGGCTTGCTTCCGGGTCGGTCATTCTACAAAGCTTTTACAGCTTATGGGGAGCAGCGAACACTCGTAACGCTGAGCCACCTTTTCCAAATTGTGGGATAGTGTGTGAACGTAAGGTATCACAGCTACATTCTGCCTACGCTGTGCGCGGGTTTCGCACGTTTGTGGCTTTGTGCGCATATTTCTCAGCAGGTTCCCTGCAGTATACTTAGCAAAAAAAAAAAAAAAAGCCCTCCTCCATTGCACCCTGTGAAAGTGGATGTACAACGAAACGATTGCCGACGTTAGACGACGTTACTCAGAAACCAACCACCACTAACACCACAAGCGACGTACGTAACGCGGGCACGCATGTATACGGAAGTGCAGCATACATGGCCCCCGCCAAGCGCAAGAGCCTTATGGAACTAAATGAATCTTTGAGGGTAAATTGTCAGAAAATGCGTAAAATACAACTTAAGCACAAGCTTCAGACATGATAACTTCGGATTGCAAATCGAGTATGCGGGAAAACATAATTCTGTTACGCGGAAACTGAAAGACAAAGCCCTTTTCTAGCTGCCATTTGAGGTCTGTCTGAGTGGCCACGGCCGGTAGGTGGTGGTACCGCAGATTAGTACCACAGAGAAAGGCGGAAAAAAAAAGCGAGCTCGCCATGCAATAGGCTGCATAAACATGCAGGGCGCCAGAAGAAAGGAAAAGCGCTTTTAAATTGAGGAGCAGTTAAATAGAGAACAAATCGGGGTGTATGCGGTTATAAAAAACGCACCTTAGAGACTTAAAAAATGCACCAGTCATTGAGAATTATGTTTGGGAAGGTTGCAACAGAAGTAAATCGAAAGGAAAGGGAGGGGGGCCGGAGTGTTCAAATGGGAAAAAGCATATTCAAAGTGTCAAGGGCATTCTTTGGTTTTCAGGCACAATGAGTGGAAATAAAACTTGGCTGGGCTTAACGTATTTATGAACGAGAAAACATTGCAGAGAGAAGAACCAAGGCTTAGCGGAATGCCTAAGTGCTGATATTAGGCGTTTTCGGAAATAATGCCGAAATTACCCTGTTAGGTGACATGAATGCCCACATACAGGATCTAGACGTTTATACCGACAACAACAGGAAGTTATTGCTGGACCTTTGTGAGCAACGTAACCTCGTTATCGTAATTACGGGCCGTAAATCTGATGGTCAGATCAGATGGGAAGTTGGAAATAGGCAATCGACTATTGGTTACTGTCTGATGACGGAAGATATTTATGATAAGTTCAGATCAGTTGAGATAAGTTGAGCCATTGGCGAGTAAGACTGTAGTAACACAAGGACTGGCCATAAACGCACCATTTTGAAAATGGGATATGTAGTTGTGAAGGAGAGCACGGAGCGAAGAATGGCCAGTCCAAATTTGAACGCTTAACAAATAACAAATATAGCCGCGGGAATCGAGAAAGAACACGGCAAATGGCCAAGCAAAAAGTGGGAATACAATGAGCTTCTAAATGTAATGACGAGAGAAATTAGGAAGGAGAAGCAACACGTTTGTTGGAAAACAAAAAGGAAGTCAAAAAAGCTGGTGGAACAGCGTGATACCCGAAGCGATCGATGAACGACAGAAAGCATTACGAGAACATAAGCAGGCATAGAAAGTGCAGTTGCCACAGGTTGAAGTAGACAGAAAATTAGAAGTATACCGGAAGAAAAAAAAAATCTATTGTTATAATACTGGTTCAAGCAAAGTTCAAAGGTGAAAGTGAACGTTGGTTGTCGGAAATACGTGAGAAAAAGAAGGCCGCGCCTAGAATATTTTGAAAACACACAAACTTATTAAGAAGAAAGTCTGGAACACAACAGCATGTCCTAGACTAAGATAAAAAAAATGGAAGGGGATGCGACATTAAATTACATCCGAAAAATAACGACCGAATCATTCCAAGGGAATGATGAAGTAGTTTTAAAGAAGAAGAGCGTTAACGAGAACCAGAGAAAATTCTAAAGCGCACAGCCATAGGGTTAGGCGAGGTTCCCGTTAGGCTGATTAGCGAACTAGGATCAAAAAGTAAGGAAGCTCTGTGGGAAGCAGTAGAAAAAGGCTTACAAGATAGGCGAATACCAGACAGCCGGAGACAAAGTAGAATGAATTTAATGTATAAAGATAACGGAGAAAAGAATTGAATTCACCCATATAGACCGTTGACCATTATATCGGCAATATACATGTTAGCAATACAGGTAATTAAATTACAAGTGCAAACATGGGCAGATAATGGTATGGGAGAACTTCAGAACGGGTTCAGAATAGGCGTCTGGATGATAACTTATTTGTTCTTATTCAGTGTATTGAAATATCCAAAGAGAGGTGACTGTTTTATGTGGCTTTTTTAGATATTACCGGAGCGTATGACAACGTAGACCACAAAATTTTGTGGGATATTCTGGAAGGCATAGGCAACGACTTTATATAGCTTTTGACAGAGACCTACCTAGAAAATACAGTTTGCGTTGAATGGGGAGGGATGAGGAGCGAGAAGCAAGTTGATATCAACTAGGGACTGCTGTTTGTGATGTACATGGTAAGTATGAAAAGGGCGCTAGAGGGAAGCAATTTTGGGTTTTATCTCTCATACAAACAGGCGGTTAAAATAGTAGAGCAGTAGCTTCCAGGTTCGTTTTATGCGGACGACATTGTGTTGCTAGCTAACAAGCGGAGTGTTATGCAACGCCTGGAGAATATATGTGCACATGAAGGTGAGAATTTAACATTTGAAATTTAGTGTTAGGAAATCAGCTTTTATGGTAAACAGTACTCAATGAAAACAGTGAACAGACAGTATCAATACAGGGCCAGGAAATACCTCGAGTAAAAGAACACAAATACCTCAGTATACACTAAAAAAAAAAAAAAATCCACGCTTAATCTCACGGTAAACTGTGAGTTTTAGCGTGACGCGCATGTAAGTGAGGCGCGGATGACGTTTCAGGCACCCGTGACCGAAAATAAGCGTGACATTCCTTTGTGCAAGCATGAGGACAAGACTGCCTGCCATGGTTCTGTCTTGTGCGAGCGTGAGCGAGCCGCGTACGCGTGAGAAACGCAAATTACACGCTTAACATCCCGCAGAGCGCTCGCGTGGGAACTTTCCATCACCCATATAAAAAATCCGAATAGCGGATCCGTTTTATATCACGGGATCTGCGCGGAGCGTGGGCGAGGGAAAACAACGCTGTGTGTCTTCTCACTGCCCTGCGGTGAATGCGAAACTTTTCTTGGGGGGGGGCTGAAGGAGACCGTGGTGTTTTGAAGACTGCACCCGGCCATTTTTCGTGTGGATTTTCCGGCGGACTGCCACGAGCGACGTTCGTTCATTGCAGCGCAGAGCTTCCGGTCTAATTGTCAGAGTTGGTGTGTATCGCCATAGTATCGCCACGCTCACTTCTACAGACCTTCATGGCGTACAACGCCGGTGGTGTCTGCAGACATTGTGCACTGTGCCGATTTTACGAGAGTTTACGAGAGAGAATCCACCGTGGTCTGACGGCTCCAGCGCCATATGGATAATGGATATATGTAGCGGTCCCTCACCTGCTATTCATGGACGATTTAAATATACAGGTAAGAACAATACTCATGGTTCGCTTTTGTTAAATAGCGGCTGACTGCCAATTGGTCATGATTTCCGGTATGTGCTTGTATGATGTGTGGTGCAAAATTTGCCGTAATGGTGAATTTATTGAAAAGCGAGCAGTAGCGTTGATCGAAATAGATAGCAGTCATCATCGTGCTTGTTTAACAAGTTTTAACACCGGGCTGTTGGATTTTTCTGAATTGTTCAGCTAATTGCGCTGAAGTACCAAATTCACACCATTTCTATTGTTTTTAATTTATCTTCGCCAACTCACCGTTCTCTCTGTGCCCGCTGCCATTTCGCCTCGGGCAAGGGTGGCGAGCTTGGAGTTGTCACTGCATTTTGCACTGTGCTTCTTCTCATGGTTTAGAACTCTGTTAGTGACGCATCGATGTGGTGTGCCGTGTATGCCGTGTAGTTGCCGCGTATGCCGCTCATAGTATACTGCGGCCTATAATGTGAAAATTCATAATTTTGTGAGCTATTTGTCGACTGACAGTAACCTGCATCTCCGAAGCGCTGCATGCGAGGTTGCAACCACACGCGCTACTTAATTTCTAACCTCAATTGCACTCTGCATTAGGATATCTATCTTGTGTAGCTCTGCATATTTTACATTTTTAGCTTTAAAAAGAGGAAGTGTGACTGTGTTCGATGAACACGAATGTACTCTTCCCGTTGCAGCTCTTGATTTCCAGCTGCAAACATGTCTATGTCCACAGTGAGAGTTCACGTGTGATAAGTTCACGTAGAATGCCATTCTTGTCAGAATTTCCATCTCCATTGGGTTTAGAATTAAGCGTAACTGCGTTTTTATAGCTCATTTTTGCTTCTATAATGAAAGCTTCTATCAAAAGCGTTGCCACTTGTGTTCGAACTTTTAAACTTTATTTTTATCAAGAGTATAATAGAATAATATCAGTTGCAGCTATGTGACTCACCTAATTGCGTTTTGCACATCGTTATTTTGTTTTTCAGGTCCCATTTGAAAGCAAATAAATGTTTGGAAGTAGAATTGATAAAAATGAACAAAATTGAAAATGTTCCTTCTGATCTTATCAAAAATACTGAAATTTTCTGAGCCTTCATTCGTCGCTTCAGAAGCAGGCTTGCAATGCATGCTCTCATTAATGCGGTGATTTGACCATTTTTCCCATATCCCCAAATTCTAAAAACTTCCGGACCGCAACATTTTAAGAGCAGTCAGTAGGAGAAATCTCAGAAGTGCAATCAATGTTAAAGCAGTGAAAAAGCAAGAGGTACTAGTTTAAACACATTTAGCCTAAAGGAAACATATTTTCATCTCTAAAGTATTATACTTTGCGTATAAAGAATTTTTTTTTTCAGATAGCGCTAAGCGACCGTATAAGGTCATGCAGTGTCTGGGGGGAAACAAGGCTCCTCATATGCGGCCGTCAGCAGGAAAACGCTGAGATGAGCGATGACACATCCCTAGAAAAGGCACTAGTGATGTGCATATGCCTTAATGGTATGCAATATGTAACATATCCGGCGGCATATGGCCAATTTTAGTGCAACCAACTTAAAGCCAAGAACAAGCAAAGAAATATCATGGGTGCAAACTACATTAAAGGATTTGTTTACTGCGTTGCGCATTTAAACCAAACTCGTATAAAGACTTACGCTTTCTCAGTGATCTGAAAACGCTTTAACTTTAAGTTTTGCTTTTAAGCATCAACGTTTCATTGTATCATATTTTCTGGGAATGAATATTATGAATAAAAGATTTACCCCAGGATGAAATATGTCTCATACTTTTTTCGCTGCCTAGAATGTTCGTCCTTCTTATAGAAAGAGGCCAGTGAAAAAAATATTATCAGGTATCAAGAAGGCGCCGTGACCCTGCTTCAAGCCCACCAAATATGAACTAGTGTTTGAAACTTGTGAACGTGTCGGTGTACATATACAATTACAAGAAATAAAGACCTGTATCAGAATCTTTTGCCTGGCATTTATGTGGCATGAAAAGTACAAAAAAGCGTTCGCTTTCGTGTGGTACTTCTATGCCGGCCACCACACAAGCATGATGCATGATGCGCATGCATCATGCATCATGCTTGTGCGCATGCGCACTTCGTGTAATATATTTATATATATATATATATATATATATATATATATATATATATATCGTTTTTTTTGTGAGACCGAAAGTCCCCTCTCATGTTATATTAGTGGTCGCATCATTTTGTGCATATACGCTAAGCGTTTAATTGGTTTTTTAGTGACGTGCCACAAGGGACCATGCACACTGTCCGACAGCCGCTGAGCCAATTCGTATATTTAAGAAGCTGTGTTGATGCAGCCTAGTCTTGCAGAGGCCGCCAAATTTAATGTCTTGTCATCGGTCACAAGAAAAGCTAGCATAATAAAGTAACGGGGCACGAAAGGTCTTCACGAGTGGTTCAGGCAGCAATTGAACAACACTTTGAAATTGAACCTTCAGGCCATGCGTTCACACGCGCCAGTGCGTTCCGACAGGCTGCGCAGTCCTTTGAAGAAGTGAGAGGCAGCAATTTTTTGTTGTTGCTTTTGCGTAACAAATGTTGAAGGACGAATATATATAATGACGGAATATATACCAGCTATACAAAAGCGATGACGGCGGTTCATCACACGGGGAAAAACAGCAACCATCACATACAGACGTCAGTGACAGTTCATCTGGCAGTTAGATCACCTTCCGGCTAAAGGATGGTTCTGTGTTTTGTTCCGGACTGATAGAACTCTAGTAATTAGAGTGAATAATGAAATCAGAATCAAATTTATTTTCGCCATATATGCGGGTGCGCATGCAACGACCACTATTATGAGAGCAAGAGTACGTGGAGACCAGTGTGCAAGTCGCAAGAAGAAGACATATCGCGTAAGTATTACATTTGCTTTACCAAAAAGCACAAGATTTCAATACTTCAAAAACGGATATGTTTGCAACACTATTGTGTCGTTCATTATTGCTTTCTTCTTTTGTAGTTAAACTATCGAGAAAATAACTATTTAACGGGGAACAAAATTTAATGAAGTGGATATTGCATTAGACAGTTCTCGTAATAGTCATCTGAACTGCAGAAAGAGTCAAGCAAAATTGTTCGCGAACGGCGCGTTAATTGTAAACGGCCCTGTCGCAGCACAGAAAAAATCGTCAAACGAACTAAGCGCAGGCGACTCGTGGACTGTACAGTTCTAGGAAACATTTCAGTTGAATGTTTTCACTGGGGAGGGTGAAAGAAGCGATTATACGAAGGCGAATTGTGAAGAGATGTCAAAATCTGCAATTTTTCTAGCTATTGTCGATTCGTCTAAGAATAATTAAGGCTGCATGCCAATCAATGTAAATCATAAAATAGAGCATTTCTGCTGTCGACGTGGATTTGATTGGGAAGAACTAGAGTTAGATCAAATTCTTCCAATTTTCGCTCAATTAACTAATGACGTTCAATAATCAAGCAGTTAAGAATTAATAAATTCATGGTATATCATGAGTGTTTTTTCAAGCGCCGTCTCCTGTGAAGCATATCTACCATTTTCGTGCAAAGCTCTCTGGAAAGCGTATTGACTGTGTATGCATGCATGCACCTATCGAACTTCGTGCACATATAGACGTGATGCTTTGACGATAAATACTTATTAAAATTCAAATTATTTATTTCTGCCTTGTAAAGGTACAGACAGCAGAGGCGCAGAAAAAGCTGTCAGATACAGATTGACAAAGCCGCAGCCCCCTTTCGCTTGGCAGAGCCTTTACAGCGACACTTTTAAAACAAAGACAATTGCACCCGGTAATAACAGGTATACAATACTGAGCAAGTACAAAAGGAAACCAATCAAGATTATACGATATTTGTACAATACTCCCAAACAAGAAAACAGAACCTACATGCTAACGTACATAGCACCCAAAGTACTGTTCGACACGTTGAAGAGGTCAAAATTATTGTTCACATAAGGTATATACATATTCGTATAGCGCTACCAATCCCTGCAAAATATAGAACGCAGATTTTCATTACACACACGCACGCACGCACGTGCACAGCACACACACCAAAAGGAAACGGCAACGCGCTCACAGGAAGCGCCTGAAAAACGAAAAAAAAGGAAAAGTGTGGGGAACCGAGGTCGTCTTGGGCTGTCGCCTCTCCCTCTCCCAGAAGGAATGAAGAGGTTCTTGGAAAGCAGGGACGGGCGATTCTCTCTGTCAGCATCAGCTCCCACCAGCGAGGACGGGGCGAGAAAGCGAAACGGGACTTTCCTTGCTGTCTATTTTTTCTTCGTCAGGCCAACGCCGCTTGCTTGCAGGGGCGCAGGCGAGTTCCCGCCAAATGGCGCGGGTGCGTGAGTTGCCGCCAAATGCTAGCTCTGGATGCCAGCTCGTTCCGCGTCTCATGGTAGACTAGTTGGTGCATTTCTGTTATCATGGACTGCGCATATAAACGCAAGCTACACAAAAGTGACAAGGACAAGAACAGCGCAAGCCCTTTACATGCAGTGGAGCCGCCGTATCTCGCCGTTCAAGATATGCGTACTCGTAAGTGGCATTTTAATTTCACGTTGTGTAATGCATGACTGTCTTTTTCAAGTGAACAAAGGTCGCTTTGTATTGTGTAAATGGTTTTGCAACGTATGATAAACTCCTTGTCTTTCGGGCTTATTTTTTCTGACAGGAAGAAAAAAAAAAGAGGCTTTACATGAGAACGGATCAAGCGTTCGAGAGTTGGGACAGAGAAATGTGAGACGTACTTTCATGTATATATTTCTAATATTATTTTTTCGTCTTGTATTCTCGTTAATTTTTCTCTAGGAAACGCTGGAACGACACTGCTTAAATTGAAGCACAGTACGTGTGCGAATGACCTGCTACGCTCGGAACTGTTATCACCATTCGGGAAGAAATTGGGTAAGACGCTTGTCTGGTTATTATTGCGGAAAAGTCATAATTAATTAGAAGTTGCTTTCGTTCCTTCCCACAGATGAAAAAATATAACTGTAAATACCTGTATGATATACGTCTGGTGCATTGCAGGTAAGAATGGATTGTGTGTGGCGCGCTTCACCGCATGTGGACTAGAGTAGATCTAGGAACATCAGACAAGAAGACACGTATGTGAAACCCTGCGGATAGCCCATATGTAAGTTCTTCCTCAATTTTTCTTTTGTTGCATTTTCGTAGTTTACGTGTAATACTTTGTCACCGCGGTCTCGACGTTATGTATACCTATACATTTGTCTCGTGGCAGTCTGCGTGCTATTTTGTTTGTGCAACTATGTGTTGTATTCATTTATCGCGCTGCCTGGATGGTTTTTTTTTTTCACTGATATTCCGACCAAAGTCGGTAAACCTATCCTTCCTGTCCTCATGTTTCCTTGGGCGGCTCTAAAGCGTATCTTAAGAGGAATATTTAGCTTCAGATTCCCGCATGGAACAGATGGTGAATGACATGCTGTGTTTTCTTTTTAGAGAAACTATGTATTCATGTTTAATATTTGGTTGATTTTCATTTTGTCATTCATACAATACCGCAGCCATATGCCATTCTGTCATAGAACGTTGTTTCTAGATATATTTGTTTTATGTGGTTAAAACATTTAAAACGAGAGCGTTTCTTATCCTGGCCATTATTTTTTATAGACCACGATAACCACGTATTTGTATGTCTGGTTTAACTCTACGTGCGCTGGTTCGTGCAGGTGAACTTTTTTTCCAGATACGGAGGAACGGACACCGGTCGTGCCGTGAGCACTATTCTGCAGGGCATACTTCCAAATGAAGCTGCACTGCAGTTCAGCTGGAAAGGGTCGCAGGGGAGGAAGCACGCCTTCGTGAAGCTCATGGCCATCACGAATATAAGTAAGAAATATGGCATAACAATCAGCTTTCTAGTGCACGTTGCGAACATCGGTACCAACTGCATGCTTAGTTTTTTTTTTCTTCATTCAAACAAGCTGCTGCTTATTGCATCTTGCTGCGTCCAGTATTAGCATTTTCTTTAATAAAATAATGCCGTAATAAGTGAGTTCTACTTGCGGCGTCCATATTTTGCCACTGCTTTTGAGGAGTTTGTTTTGCTTCACCATATAATATATGCTGTATATGCTGTTTCTGCTTTAACCCATGTATGCTAACTATTTTCTGCAAAACATAGACCTATCATCGTTGCCATCATGTCAGCAAGTATATGTATCATGCCATAAGCTTCCCCTCTTGCCTCTCCAGACATTTACCTATTCACCTCCTTGTGCCGCTTGGCGCGCTCCGGGCTCCGGCGCGTTCTTTGTCTCGGCGTTTCAACTCGGCTGTTTCATACAGTGCTCACGGGAAGCAACAAGACCTATCGTGGTGTAAATAGCCGCGCTACCTATAGACACAGTAGCCACTGTGTATGCGTGTTTTGCTATGGTTCCGTGTTCAGTTCCCCCTATTGCTAACGACATATAAATTACCAACTATCCGGTACTTACACGATTTGTGTCGTCCAGCCACTCTTCCTGACAGCTTCGATACTGATTTGCACGTCCCTAATATTGCTTTGTTGTCGTTTCTTTAATGTTTCGTGGATATCTGACTTATGATCTTTTTGATTGTTTCACTTCTTCAAATGGAATGCGACTCACCAACTGAACTATAAAGCGGGGGCAGCTTTCTTATATGTGCCGCTTTTTTGCAGCATCTGTGAGGAGCACGTTCCCTGACGCTTCACTAGCATCAGTGGCTGGAGTCGCAAAACGCTGGTTGGTTGGAGCAGCTGACAGGGATGGAGGCCGGAATGAAAGAAGGCGCCGTGACCCTGCTTCAAGCCCACCAAATATGAACTAGTGTTTGAAACTTGTGAACGTGTCGGTGTACATATACAATTACAAGAAATAAAGACCTGTATCAGAATCTTTTGCCTGGCCTTTATGTGGCATGAAAAGTACAAAAAAGCGTTCGCTTTCGTGTGGTACTTCTATGCCGGCCACCACACAAGCGTGATGCATGATGCGCATGCTGTTGTAAATGCATGATGCAAAAGCTACGATTATTCGGGGCGTCAAAAGCAACGTCGGCTTTCAGCACCGGGCCGGTGCAATGCCGACCATTATTGTCGTCAGGGCCATGGCTGGCCCGCGTGTGGCATGCGCTCGGCTGCGTTGGCCAAATAGAATGGCCCTACGGCTGGCCGACTGACTACGTACCTAAAGCCTTGGTAGGCCCTCGTATGGGACGCCGTCGGCCAAGTCGGCCACAGTGGTCGGGCCTACATCGATTGCCGACGATCGGCCGACGTTAGGCCAATGTCAATCCCCAAAGCTGGGCCGCCCTCGGTTGCCGAGGTCGGGCCAACCGTTTTGCAGTCGGCCGGAGACGTCGGGCCGACTTTTTGCCACGGTCTTTTTGTTGCTTGGGGTCCTTTTTGGCAACCCTGTTAAGGTGCAGATAATCCACGCAAAAGTGCCATGAGCCATCCGTCTTTTGTACCAGTACAACAGGTGACGCCCATGGACTACAGGACGGTTCAATTATGTTCTTGGCAAGCATTTTGCGAACTTCTGCCTGAATAGCTTGATGCTCAGGCGGTGACACTCGATACGGGCGGCGATGAATAGGAGGGGCATCGCAGGTTTAATGCGATGTTTAAAGGGCCCCTGAAACGGTTCGGACAAATTTTGTAGACGCGTAGGGTACAGCTTAAGTAGAACATTCGCACCACAATTTAAGTGAGGCGTTACGTATTAATGGAGCTACACGCGATTAGAAGTTACCCTCCTCCCCAGCCATGCTTTTCCTCCTCAACTCGTTCGCCGAGCGAGTGGGGCTAAGCTCCGCCTTCACTGGTCCTGCGTCACGATGCGACGTCACATCGCCAACTTCCGGTTGTTTTGAAGCCCGCCCCCGCCCGCGCGAAACCTCTCCGCTAGCCGCTTGGCTGTCGACCCCAAGCGAGAGCTATCGAAGCAGCGTGCGTTGCGAGCATTCAGTCGTAGCGCCGAACGTGTCTGGTATTCCGTTAGCCACAGGCAAGCTGGTCATATCGGCAAATGACTGGAGGCATAAACTCAAGCTGATGAAGGAACTTTGGCGCAGACGTACGTGAGCGGCCTGATCGGTCTGCACGGTCCAGACACTTGTTGGCGCAGCGCTTAACCAGCCAAACAAAGCGCTAATATTGCTCTAGCCAAGTGTAAAACATTTTAAACATTTATAAAAACAACGTGTTGATGATTACACTCCTGCGAAAAATACACACCAGCAGCCAAAGAAGAATACACTTCGTTACTGCTACTGTGTATGGTTGAGCTCTGTGCCACCAGGTGGCTGCACCGTGCAGACCATTCGCATTTGCGATTCTGCTCATCCCATGGCTCATCCCGTTACGGCACAGTCAAGCGGCCAGACCCTGTCCCCTTGCGCTTACGTTTGCCTTAATACGGGACTCGCGAAACGCTAGTGCGTTAGTAGTCTTCCGGTGTAAAGTGACGGCTACAAACGTGCAAATCCTGACGCCGATCGGATAGCGGCAGTCCGATGCGCAGCAGCCAGTTCGCTCGTACGCTGCCCTGCAGAGGGACACGATGTCACAGCTTGACATATTGCCAGTCGCTACGTTTGCAGTCCACAAGGCAACAAAGTCGAATCATAGTGCTCGCGAAAAGACTGAGACCAACTCTGACCGCGGAGCTCTCGTCAAAATGGAGTACGTTGTAACACAAGCAGACGACACTTGCTGTGTGCCGGAAGTGCTTAAGTGTACTGAAAAATTGTTCTTGTGCATTCTCTTTCTGCTACTTTCTCTTTATAAAAACAAATTAACTAACATTCCAACTATTACGAAGATCATTTGTTTACCATAAAGTTGGAAAAATTATCGATCACGCGCCCTGGTCAGCCAATCGGATAGCTCGCCCCACTGACGTCATATGGGTTATTTCGGTCATATGGGTAGGGGCGGCTTAAAATTCCGCCGAGCAGTGCGCTGCGATCGGCAGCGATGTGCATTTTTAAAACCTTATAATAAATTACACGCTTTACGCAGAGCACTTAGATGTGTCAATTAATGATCAGAAGGACCTACTCTAACGACTCAGTACGCTTGTAGAAAATCGTCAAAAGCGTTTCAGGGTCCCTTTAACAGCTGTAGTTTGTTCCAAAGGACGATCGTTAAACTAAAAAATATCGTGGCAGGAAAACAGAACGTGGTAGAGCTCACGAGCGGGCTCGGACGGCATGTCGGGCGCAATCATTTTCTGTAAGTCGGCGATGGTACAAATTGCCGACTGCGATGGTAGAGGAGGATCGGCTGAATTGACGTCTACTGCAATACATGCTACTGAGTGATCCTCGAATGAGCAAAGCTGGGCCAGAGACATCCCACGTGGCAGCACTTGTCTCGTGAAGTCAAAATTGACCACTGGCAGGCAGACGCAATTCGCCGTAATAGATAAAACTGTGTGAGGTACTGTGATTCCCGTGTGTAGGTAGAACGTCTTGCATAGGAGCCGCGATGTAGTGACCGTCGGGGACTGGTGGGGATGACACTAGGTCAACGTACGTCAGTGCCGAAGGTGGCAAGCGAATGAAGTCGACGGAACTGAGGCGACTGGGGTGTGGTTCAGCTGGATCCAGAACAGGCAGGTCAAGGCGGAGAGTACTGGCGGAACAATCGATGAGAGCAGAATGTGCGGAGAGGAAGTCTAAGCCGAGGATGATGTCGTGGGTACAGTGGGCGATGACTGTGAATAGCACAATTGTGGAGCGATCGGCGAAGGAGACACGGGCGGCACACATACCAATTATGGGGGCTGTTCCGCCATCGGCGACACGGACAACAGACGTCGTGGTGGGCGTGATTATTTTCCTCAGCCGGTTACGAAGGTCAGTGCTCATTACCGACAAATGCGCCCCAGTGCCTATAAGAGCAGGTACAGAAACACCGTCGACTTGCACGTCAAGAAGGTTCACATGAGTGGGCAACGTCAGTAGAGGATTTGGCGGCGTAAGGAGCAATGCAGCGTCACCTGGAGGCGCTGCATCGTCTAGTTTTCCGGCTGGGAGCGGCGTGCCAAGAGAGTCGGCGAAAAGGAGCGATGGGGCTGGGGAGAGCGAGATTGTCGTCATTGGGGCGAAGGTGAACGAGAATAGGGGCGGTTAGGCGCAGGAGAATCAGCGGCAGCATTATCGGAGCGTGCTGCGGTATAGGGACGAGAAGGGCCACCTGAGGGGCGAGAGTAGGCAGTATAAGTAGACGAGGTCGGGGAACTGCAGCGACTGCGCCGGCGCCGGGAAATGTGCCCGATTCGACGGCAGTGAAAACAAATGGGCTTGTCGTCAGCAGTGGGCCATTCAGATGGGTTGCGGAAATGTGGTGGGTAAGAAGATGCGGGACGGGGCGGAATCGAAGAAGCCCGGTGGCTATCAGGGCGATGGGCCAAGCAGATTGTGTGAAGCCCCATGTTTTCGAATTCCCGGCGGACAACTGCCTGGATCAGGGAAACCATGACTGCAGGTGCGTTGGTGGGGCTGGAGTCGAAGGCAGCCGGATAGGCGGCCTCGATCTCAAGCCGGACGATCCTGGTAACATCGCCAGTGTTGTTGCGACGAGGCGCGTCAGCACAGGATGATGTCGCTGGGGTGTTGGGCAGACGGGCAAACTGCTCGTCAATACGTCGGCTTTTAGCGAGTTGCAGGCGGCGGCACTCTTATAACTGCATCCACCGTCGCCACGTTGTTGAAAACGAGCAAGTTGAAGGCGTCATCGGCAATGCCTTTCAGGATGTGGGAAACCTTGTCTGACTCAGTCATGTGTGCGTCAACTTTGCGGCACAGAGCTAAGACGTCCTGAATGTACGTGACATAAGGCTCTGTTGACGTCTGCACACGGCCGGAAAGCGCCTTCTGCGCGGCAAGTAGGTGACGGTAGGGTTTGCCGAACAAGCCTCGGAGCTTTTGCTTGAGCGAATCCCAACTTGTGAGGTGCGGGGTATCGGGATCGATACCCCGCTCCTCCACCAGATATGTTACGTAGGAAGACGCAGACGAACAGCTATATACAAGTATATTTACAAGGGAATACGCCGCACTTGGCGAAGAGGCAACAGCCCGCGCTAGCCTCCAATCGTCGTCGTCGTCTTCTCACTGCTCACCTCTTCGTCATTGGAAATACTGTACCGTAGCGATAATTCCGTTTCCATTGTCTTTTTTTCTTTCCATGCGCTTTTCGTTTTTTCAGTAAAATCTGTTCTTCCTAGTGTCCAAATGTATTTTTTTCTCTTTCTTGCA
This sequence comes from Dermacentor andersoni, assembly GCF_023375885.2. Lineage (NCBI taxonomy): Eukaryota > Metazoa > Arthropoda > Arachnida > Ixodida > Ixodidae > Dermacentor > Dermacentor andersoni. Next base: position 12,451,611 of record NC_092820.1, read on the forward strand.
GAAACACGTTTTTTCTTCAGAATATATGCATTTGTTGTCATTACTACAGTGCACTATGAGACTTATTTATAATGCTGTCATGACTATTGTGTTTTTGCCCCACATATATGTATATTCTACTAGAGTGTTTGATCATGTACCAAGATGATATTGTCATGTAAGAACATTTGGGCCCCGTCAAGCTACTGTCGTAGCTTTTAGCCCAAAATGCCCATCCCGTTCTGTTTCTTTGACTGGAAAATAAAGATTGATTGATTGATTAACAATGCGCATGAAGAAAATACCTGAAAAATATTATCACATAATCACTGAGACTGAAAGTTTCAGTGCATCACCAGTGTAGCGGATATGGCTAACTTAAAGGGACCCTGAAACGCTTTTGACGATTTTCTACAAGCGTACTGAGTCGTTAGAGTAGGTCCTTCTGATCATTAATTGACACATCTAAGTGCTCTGCGTAAAGCGTGTAATTTATTATAAGGTTTTAAAAATGCACATCGCTGCCGATCGCAGCGCACTGCTCGGCGGAATTTTAAGCCGCCCCTACCCATATGACCGAAATAACCCATATGACGTCAGTGGGGCGAGCTATCCGATTGGCTGACCAGGGCGCGTGATCGATAATTTTTCCAACTTTATGGTAAACAAATGATCTTCGTAATAGTTGGAATGTTAGTTAATTTGTTTTTATAAAGAGAAAGTAGCAGAAAGAGAATGCACAAGAACAATTTTTCAGTACACTTAAGCACTTCCGGCACACAGCAGGTGTCGTCTGCTTGTGTTACAACGTACTCCATTTTGACGAGAGCTCCGCGGTCAGAGTTGGTCTCAGTCTTTTCGCGAGCACTATGATTCGACTTTGTTGCCTTGTGGACTGCAAACGTAGCGACTGGCAATATGTCAAGCTGTGACATCGTGTCCCTCTGCAGGGCAGCGTACGAGCGAACTGGCTGCTGCGCATCGGACTGCCGCTATCCGATCGGCGTCAGGATTTGCACGTTTGTAGCCGTCACTTTACACCGGAAGACTACTAACGCACTAGCGTTTCGCGAGTCCCGTATTAAGGCAAACGTAAGCGCAAGGGGACAGGGTCTGGCCGCTTGACTGTGCCGTAACGGGATGAGCCGAGATGAGCAGAAGGGCAAAAGTGAATGGTCTGCATGGTGCAGCCACCTGGTGGCATAGAGCTAAACCATACACAGTAGCAGCAACGAAGCGTATTCTTTTTTGCTGCTCGTGCGTATTTTTCGCAGGAGTGTAATCATCAACACGTTGTTTTTATAAATGTTTAAAATGTTTTACACTTGGCTAGAGCAATATTAGCGCTTTGTTTGGCTGGTTAAGCGCTGCGCCAAAAGTGTCTGGACCGTGCAGACCGATCAGGCCGCTCAGGTACGTCTGCGCCAAAGTTCCTTCATCAGCTTGAGTTTATGCCTCCAGTCATTTGCCGATATGACCAGCTTGCCTGTGGCTAACGGAATACCAGACACGTTCGGCGCTACGACAGAATGCTCGCAACGCACGCTGCTTCGATAGCTCTCGCTTGGGGTCGACAGCCAAGCGGCTAGCGGAGAGGTTTCGCGCGGGCGGGGGCGGGCTTCAAAACAACCGGAAGTTGGCGATGTGACGTCGCATCGTGACGCAGGACCAGTGAAGGCGGAGCTTAGCCCCACTCGCTCGGCGAACGAGTTGAGGAGGAAAAGCATGGCTGGGGAGGAGGGTAACTTCTAATCGCGTGTAGCACCATTAATACGTAACGCCTCACTTAAATTGTGGTGCGAATGTTCTACTTAAGCTGTACCCTACGCGTCTACAAAATTTGTCCGAACCGTTTCAGGGGCCCTTTAATCACAAAAGTACCTAAGCGCTTTTCACCTTGCGCAACTTGTAAAACATGCACTGAGGAATGCTTCTACATGTGGTATTAAACAAAGGTAGTAGCTAACTTGCACAAATGAATTTTGAGTGTGTGTCACCCAGAAAGTTTCCCCACAGCCATGGAGATCATTGTCAAGAAACGTCATGTCCTCATAATTAACACGCAAAGAACAATTCAGACATGGGTACTAATTTTTTTCCAACTTGCACTCCAGCTACTTTGCATCCGGACAAGACACAAAAGACGCTGCCTTGACTTACCGTGTGGTGATTGAGACGGCCAGACTCTGCAATAGTGTGCAAGTCGCATTGTGACGACCATGTATGCAAAGTATTAAACTGCTGCACAGTACGACACCAGCAAAAATTTCTAACATTTTTTAAGCTTAAGAATATTTTAATGCTCACATATGCTGTTTACGGCTAATGTCAGGTAGCTCTGCTTCCTGCCAGACAAGCGGGGTCATATGCACGAATGCCTCATTTACGTACTGCCTTCAATGCGACTGATTACGTACGTGCAAGGACCTTGGCCAAACATCCAATGCAGAACATGCCAAACCAACTCTGGAAGTTAGCCATGCAACAGCAAAAAAAGGAATAGGAATGTGGCCTCTTGACGCTAATTGTGGGAGAGGGACTGGTTATCTATGTTGGCAGTGAACCTCGCCTCCTGGCTAGGTGGCAAAACTTCCCACTTTCTGCTGTCTCTTCTAATAATGAAACAATTTGAAAAATGCTTGCGGGGCTAGAACGCCCTGAGATAACGCTTTACAACTTGCAGCATATAATCGAAATTTCCAATGAGGACTGGTTGAAGGTCCATTACATTTATTTTTCTATACAGGCATGTACAGGCACCCGTAGTTGCATGCACAAGTAGTGAACTCAAAAAGGTTCATTACTGCAAGACAGGTTTAATGATAAGGACAGATGAAAGCGATAAACACCTGTCTTGCAACAAAAAACCTACAGTTGCAAGTCAGTGCTTGTTTCTCTCGTAGGTGTGTTTCTAAAACATGTTCACAGATCTCTACAGAAGCAATGGCCAACCAATCAGGCCCACAGATATCAACTTTATGAAATTCTTGAATAAATACGTCCAATGATACAAATACACCACAATGTAAAATGTACAAAAAAGAAGGAGAACCGAGGGGGTTTGATATGGCACCAACAACAAAGGAACATAGTAAAACATAGGGAAAATAACTGTCGTTTTACTTGTAATGTCGACGTCACAAGCAGAAGGGAAATGAAAGTGGACAAAATATAACGCGCACTGGTGGGAGCTAAACCAAAAACCAATTGAGCTACAGTGGAAGCTATTCAACCACCAATTTACTAGAATGCATACGTGTACTAGATTAGGCTCTGGGAGGGTCGTTGCAGGAGTAGCACTGGCGAACACTGCCAGGGCGAGATCTAGTACATGCACGTATAAGCTCAAGAAGTTTGCAGAGAGATAGCCATGGCTGCAGCTCTATTGGTAAAGCAATCCAAGCATAATTCAAAGGCTGTGGGTTCGTCTCCCATCAATGGGAAGTCATCTTTTTATTCCTCGTCCGAAGACTCCACAGACTCATGCGATGCTGTAGACAGAGTCGATGCTGGTGCTCGTGGCTCTTCCCCTGACGGTGACCGCACATGAAGCGTTGCTAGATTGGAAAACTGGCACATTTTCGTTAAGATATCCGCAGCGCTTCCCTCCTCACTGGTGGAAGGTTGCCGGACGTCCTGCATGTGAGAGTAATAATGTTTGCACATATTGTCAACACTCTAAAAACTAGGAAGGGTATCGCAGGAGTGAAGCTGCCGGTTCACTCTTCAAAGCGTCGTTTTACTCTCGCAAAATGTCGAGGAGAGTGAAATGCATTGTTCACTCTGTCACCAAGGAGAGAGTGAAATGTGCTTTTCACTCTCCCCTTCAGAGAGAGAGAGTGAAAAGACTCTTGCGACAATAGAAAAGAGAGAGTCTTGCGGCAATAGAAAACAAAACGTAGCGTAATCTTCTGCTTCAACTGTAGGTGGCTGGCCCCGAACATGGCAATGTATCATTCATGCACGCTGAGCAAAGAACACATCGTTTTGCTTCTAAGAGAACAGGCCGCGGCAGTTCAAAGGAACGCGTAGCGAGCGCTCTACTTTTTCACTCGGAGTGGCTCCACCGCGCGCGCGCGCGCTCAAGATCGCGGAACAACACAGCACCGGAGAAGGTGACCGTCCGCCGAGCAGCACAGCAGCAGCAAAGGCCAGCCAAGGGACATCGTATGTCAGCTATCTCGCGTCGCCACGAAAACACGACAGTCGTTCGTCATGCCTTGGATATAACAGCAAATCCTCCACGGTAAGTGAATTCTAACTTAGGTACACATTGTCCGTATATGTCATGCTATCGCCAGGAAGTCGTGGCTGCGCTTAGCCGACGCGATTGACAAAGGACTAGGCATACGCGCTGTGTCTCTCGATGTCAATCGAAAAAGCCAGTCGTCGCGATAACTGCATGTGATTTTATCACTTTGTCGTTGTCCGTAAGAGCTTTAAAGATCGCAAACGCTGCCAGAACTATGGTATGTTCAATAAGACGCCAGGCGAGATGACGCTTAAAATGGTTCGCTCACCAGCCTGTGATTCCGAGCCTATGCGGAGCGTGATTAGCGTGCGTTTTGTGTGTTTGAATTTATTCAGTTTGGCAGTATACTGTGTACGGAACGCTGTTGAACTAAGGAATCACATAACAGAAGGCGTCATTTTGCTGGCAGCATGCTTTTTTTTATAAATAAACCGCGCGCTTGACGGTGTCTTGCGCAGGGGGAATCTGCGACCACTGAAGTTACGTGCAGCACCAGTGCTAGTTAGAAACTTTGCCGCAGGCATTCAGCTGCATGCTGCAAGAGGTCAGTTGGGCGCGTTATCTTGAACTTACTGAAAACGCATGAGGAATCCATGTTTTATGCTGAAAAAAGTATAAACCCCATATAAGCGATCTTGCGCGCGGCAGCTACAAGCGACGCGATGGAGATGGCTGTCGCGTTCGCTCGTCGCCTACAAGTCGTACTCCGTGCGAGCGACGATTTTGAGCGACGCCTCCCCGGTGTTGTCGGCATGAGGGCTGCAGTCACGCGTGACGCGTGCTTTAGTAATTTACGTTGATGTATTTTACTATAAAAAGTAGCATAAAATATTTCCGGAGGTCTTGCAGTACGTTCTTATCCTTGCACGTATAAAAATTGAATCATTTGCTCGTTCCGCGCGACAATCGGTAGTATTTGAGCGATGTATGTACATCCAGTTCCGGCTTCGCGCTATTGGCTAGTCGCTCATAGCGCTTCTGGGCGACGAGCGACGATTTCTAGATTTCCAGAACCGAGCCATCTGTTCAAGCGACGGCCCGTTTTGTCGCTCGAAGCCGTCGCTCGTCGCCGTCGCGCACTAAATCGCTCTCACAGTGTTTATCCATAAGACTGAACTGTTTTTGCTCATGTTGAAATGGTGTGATTATAGGTCTGGTTTTGTCTCCTGTTGCGGTTTTCGTGCACGGTGCGAAACTGAAAGGATGCTTATGTCTACGAACTCGGTGAATTGTCGAGCAGCTAGTTACGCATCGGCATCGAATATAACGGCTGCTGTGTGGAATTACAATTGCAGGGGCGCTTTGCATACGCTTATTGTTTTGGACATGCCTGTGCATTTGCTAATATGAGTTGGCGTGTCAGAGTTATGTCATATGAACAGCTAAATCAGCCTTCCTCTGGGGGTTACAAGCGTAATGTGTGCATTTTGCTATAGCATGGCAGATCAAGATGTGTTTATCGCTTGAATATTTTTAGTAGAGAAATAAAATATCAAAATAAAATGTTGCTTTAATTCCGTGTTACCAGTCTGTCGTACACAGAACAATAGGTTGGTGTAATAAACTAATAACTGCGGTTTAACTGCAACTTTTACATGCCTACAAGAATCTAAAATGCTAGATTTCAAACTGCAGCAGTAGTCGGGTCTGTCAAAAATGAACTCCACTGCGCACCTCATGCATGAAAATAAGTTCATGCCTTTTAGTAAGCTTAGATGCAGGCCGCAGTGAACTTGTTAGTATTGAAATGTGGGTAAGCTTGCCATAACAAGCCTTGTTGCCCTTTTTTATAGGCACATCCATATATCCATTGAGCTGAAGGACAATATTTTCATCCCTACTTAGCTGTTTGCAGCTATAATCCTCAAATTATGGCTTCAGCAGTGGCACAACCAGGGATGGTGCGGGGGGGGGGCACACTGGGCACGTGCTTAGGATGTGTCACAAGGGGTGTTTGCGATACACCAGACTCGTGACAGACCTATGACGTCTGAAAATGACCAATATTCTATTCATTAGCAGGAGTATTCTAACATTCATGAAAAACAAGAATGAACTGTGGTTTATTTGTTTTTTTGCTTAAATCTAAAAATTGAAGTTAGTTTAGCAGTTGACTGTTGCAGTCATTTGGATGTTTTGCATGCATTTCACTAGGAAGACTAAGAGCTAAGACTTTTTTATTGCCATGGCCTTGACTGTCTTGATGTTGTTTTGCACGATGCCCTTGTATTGACTTTTGCATACGATATTTTTCAGGCACCCGCTTTATATAACGCAAGAAGGCAGCTGCAAGGACACGAGGGTGTGAAAGAGCCAGTGCAGCGCGACTTCACGTAGTGCAGAGGAGCCAATGCCAAAAAATCAAAATACATTGGCATGTTATTTGGACAAGAAAACTAGTATGTGGGTATATTTGGGTGTACCATTTGACCAAATGTCAACAAAATCAAGATACAGTATGTTACACGAAGATGAAAATTCTCACGTGCTCCAGGCAGTCATCTTAACATGGTATATTTATGTAATGTCTCTGATTGGAAAGTCAAATCAAGTATGCTCTCTGGAGACAAACACATAGCAGCAAGTGTCATTGAAAAGTTAAAAATGTGTTTTAAGAAAGCTGATTAGTTCTGAGAAGTGACTGCTTTTTGTCTTGCCTCTCAACAGATATATCCATGTGATAAAAAAATAGTGGTACAATGAAATTGCATATTTGCTTAGCGACATGATACATACTTGCAATGAGCATGGTGCCTGTGTTTACTATAAAAAGCAACAGCCCATGCTTGGTTAGGTTAGGCCCACTACAACACACAGGCATGGGTGATTGGCGCTTTTTTTATTTCTGTGTCGTGAGGTTTATTGACGTGCGTATAGGTGCAGTGGCACGCAGCATGGCTAGTACAAAAAAGGGGTGGGGGGGGGGGCAGATATATGTAGCTCACTGTACACGACACAGGGCAAAGGAAATCCGTGTTCAGCAACTATGTTAAATGCCATGTACGTAAATTTTACAACGCTACTCGTTCGAAGCGCGCACAGGTGCATATTGAAGAAAAGCTTCCAGGGTAGATAATTCGTAATTTACACTAATTTTGCTCTAACCACGAGACAAATAATTTGAATATACTGCACGGAAAAACCTAGAGCGAATTAAATTGTGTGTCAGCTTCGTGTGTATACATATAGTCTTTCCTATGCATTAGGTTTTTTGCGTAATGCATTAACAGTTGACAGCCTATCTTATGATGTGTACTCTGTTTACATTACAGTTGTTTATTAGTTTACTCGTTTGTTTTGCGACTGATGAAATGCCGGCATATATATATTTTCAACATTTGACATAACCCTGTATGTTTTGCAGGGACAACCCAGGACGTGCATTTCTCAGCACCCAGCCAACTTCCAAAAGTGACTCAAACACAGGCCACCAGTAAGTGGACATCAGTTGCAATTTCACATTATGCAGTTGGCGGCTGCCTTGTACGGAGGCTTTTTTTTTTAATGAGATGGTGATGTCGTTCTAAAGTACATTTTGACCACAAAGGTGCGATCATGTCTCACAGAGGCATATATGGTTGCTATTCTCTACGAGGGACGTGTTCTCATGTTCGTGAAGCATTTGTGTTTGGCAGTATTGTCGCCCAATGAGTCGGATATAAACACTAACTCGCCACTGCCGGCAAGTAGTTGCGAGAAACGCATTATGACGCTGTAAAGTTATTTCATTAATTCGAAGGAAAGTTTTGCAGCAGGAAAAAAGGTTGCTATTCCAGGTAAACATGTCTTTTTCTCACAGGTTATTTAGCCAAACTGTGGATGCATGAAATTCGTGACTTATGAATAGATTTTAATTTATTCTTAAGTAATGCTTCTAAAAGAGACTAGAAATAGCATGTGACTACCTCTGCAATCAGCAGACCATACATTTACAGTCATAAGTGGCAGTTCCATGCAGTCTCGCACTTTATATAACCTTTCCTTTCAGCAACATTGGAACTGGTGGCTGCGTTTTCAGAAGGAGAAGTGCACTTGACACTGTATATGTATGTGTGAATTCGGTTTTCTTTGTATGTGTCGGCTCACTGACAAACAGTGCAAAAATCTCTTGTACCATGAGCCTGACGACGCCTTCTGCTGCTAGAAATGCGGCACTTCGTATTTTATAGTACTGCATGACATTTAAATCAAAGCTACCACATAACATGATCAAGAAAACTAACCGCCGTTATAGCTGTTTTCCTCAAAGAACGCTTGTCCTTAATGGGCTGTGTTAATCTGAGCTCTCCACCGATGTATCAGTAGTATTATCCCTTAGTGAGGGAGAGATTGGGGGCAATTAATCGTGTTAGTGTTTAAGTGGTGTCCTAATTATGTGCATTTGTTCCAACAAAGTTGTCTAGATTACTTTATTGTGTAGTGTAAAGCTTATGAAACCATCAGCAACTACTGAGTTGCTAACACGCATATGGATTTGTCACTATACAGGTGGAACGTGAGCTGTTTTTTCATACATATACAAATACGGAGACACCATATTATTTCAGAAATAAGAACTTTGTAAAGATTAAAACGAGAACTAGATACGGTGTGCAATTATTAAAATGGCAAATTCCGAACCTACTGAATTGTTATCCATCGTTTTTAGATACAATGGAGAGTGCTCCCTCCTTGCTTGCTTTCAGAAAACTAACCAAAATGTATTTCCTCCAACAGTTGTAATGTTGTTGTACATTTGTTTTGTTCTCTTCAAATCCAATTGTAGTCCATCGGCCTTAATAGTTCTGTGTCTTGTTGATGATGAATGTGTTGACGACTAATTCTGTCATTCTTCCTTACCTTGCTTTATCGTGTTTGATACTCTGTACATGCATTTTTATTTGTATGTGTTTGATATTATGCAGTGTGTTTTGAAGCATGTTGCGCTCATGTTGTGTGCTGCGCGTGCTGTCTGGTGTCAAAGGCCTAGTCAGGTGGCTTTTAAAGCCGCCTTTTGCCTTGGCACCAAGACAAACCGCTCTTGAGCGTTGTTTTGTCAATAAACAAATAAACAAACAAACAAACAAACTCGGCTGTACCACTGCAGTGCTGCGGAAATTGCCTTCACCAGCGGCTTTGCAACAGCTGTTTCGCAGCATGTCGGTATGTGTTAATTTATAATTATGTTGGGATGGGCTAGTATTATGGACCACTGCTACTCTGTATTGTGACAGATCCATATGATAAGGGATGTAATGGGCACAGCGAAAACCTTTGAATTTTTTACTATGGTACATAAACAGGCTCTCCTTTTTGTCACTGGAGCAGGAGAGAAGAGCATGCAGGCACTCCTGAATGTACATATATTTCAAAACATGAGAGAGACATATACACACACACACACACACACACACAATTAAACTAAAGGCAGGGACGTTCCATCTTTCATCTTGAATTGAATTGTGCAGCGCAAAAATACAACACAGACCACAGAGAAGCACACATGTTAACAGGTTTGATACACACGTTAGTTCAACAGATTTGATACTTCAAGTGTGCTATTTTACACAAGGGGGAAGGGAAAGGGGAGAAAATCTGAAAAAAAAGTGGAGTGGAAAAAAAGGAATCGTGCCAATAAGCATGAGAAGCATCGCGCAGCCAGGATCACCAGCAGGACATCTAAAAAGCACTCTGATAAAATTACATACAGGACAACCTTACGTATAGTTTGTTTCAATCAACTCAGATCACATGCAGCCATTACTGCAATCAAGTTGTTTCCTTATGTCATATGAGGGAATGATGTGGGCCCAAAAAACTGGTTAGAGCTGAAGGATTATGTTCCATTCTAGCCTCATTGCCTGCTTTTTTATCATATTGTTATCAGGTGCTTATGTTAGGGACAAAAAGTAAGAGTACGAACTGTTTCCCGATTCGCCATTCCACACAACATGTCTTTGTGACTATATGTACATGCAGATGACCCATAGTTGAAAAATATTCAGTACAGTAGAATCTCATTACAAGATGCACTTGGTTGTAAGAGACATCTGACAATGGTTTGGTTGGTTTTCCGATGTTTGCCACGTTAACAATACTGTATACAAGAGACACCTTTGTTACTAAGGTTGACTTTTTAAGTATTCACTACTTCGAAGGGACACAACCCAGACACATTCACTTTGTGCACCTTGTGTGCTCCGAAGGGCGTAAAGATCACGCAATCCTTACACAAGTCAATCGCGCATGTCTCTTAGCATGAACCAGAAAAGGAGGGCAACGAGGACAGTGCAGGGCAGAAAGTGTCGGCAGTTGAAGCTGACTAGCGTCTAAGAGCACCTCAAAGGTACTGCGAGCAACAAGGCTTGCAAAGTGAAGTGTTTAAATTCCAGAAGTTGGGAAGGAAGCTAACACAATCTACAGTCACTAAAAAGCTGTGAATGTCTTCTTTAAAGGGCCCCTAAACCACCGAGGTTGAAATTTAGTTGCGGTGTTGCAGTTCTACACAATAAGGCAATGAACAGGTAGCCACGAGAATTTTTCGAAACGGTGCAGTAATAGTGGAGCTACGTGTGTTTGATTATCGAAATGTAGTCCCCACTCATTTTACTCTTTCATCTGGTACACGCCATATGGACAGTATCGTCTTTTCCTTGCCTAGTACACCTCCAAATGTTACGGGACAGGCCAACACCAACGAGCTCTGTTGCTGCCGCGCTGGCCCGTCGTCCTGCGAGGGGTGGCGCTAATAAAACGGAACTGTATGGTGACTCGTGTTGAAGAGCCTCATAGGGAGACCCTTCTGTTGGAGTTTCTGTTCTTTGCCCCCATTGGCTGCCCACAATGGCATCGCGTGCAACGCGACGAGGAAGAAGGAGTGTGTGTATTTGCTTGCAGGCCTTGCCGGCAGTCGTACACTTTCGTTCGACCAATCGACAGCACCGGAAACTGGTGACATCATCAGAGACAGCCTGGTGACGTCAGGACAAACTGGGGGGTGCAGGATAGGTCCAGAGAGGCCCACGGGGTCATTTTCTTCATATTGTGGTGCTCCGGCAGTGCTACGCACTCTGGCATTTGGCTTCGTCGATCGTGATGGCATTCTGATTTCGATACGCGTGTTTACTTGAAATGTTCAAAAAATGTCGAGAAGTGGTTTAGGGGCCCTTTAAGCCACCCTGAGCATTTATTCCTTCAGATATATCAATACATACTTTAGTGATGATGCATAATAAAGTGATCTAGTCTGGCTCCTCAGTGTCTCAAAATTTTTGGTTTCGAGAGACGTTTCCCGTGCCTCTTGAATATCTTCTGATGAGGCTTTACTGTAATATACACAAACAATTGTGTAACTCCTCCTGCAAGTATTATTCATTAAGCCCGGTCACTTATGTGCAAAGCTTGTGGGTCACTTATGTGCAAAGCTTGTGGTTAAGTCTTGATGTCCGTACTTTTTAGAGCTATGTTTATTAATTCATGCTGTTCTTATTGGTTCTTCGATGCAGGAGACAATGACTACGAAATTATTGGCCCTGATCATGAGAGCCCTCAAGGGGCAAACAACATCTCTGTTGTAGAAGTGAGCCCGATACCACTTGGAAGTTACCATGACAGATGACACGGCAGCAATAGATACAGAGACTGCCATGTCTGCTGCAGCTGCAACAGTGTACGAGGCAAGCAGCAGCGCGTCAGCATCAGCAGCAGTGTCAGAAGGAACCACACCAGGCCTGGTAGAGCAACATGTGTGCTATCACTGACTTTTTTTGTAGTGGATACAACTCATTTGCTCAACATACAAAAGCTTTTCACCACGACTGTGAGCCAGTGTTATTGTGCAGCAAGTGCAAGACTAAGTTAGGTGTTATAACATAGTACAAGCATCACTTTAATATATGCAAATGCAAACATATTACAGTTGTTGCCTCCCCAGCCAGCCCACATAGTGACAACAATGTGGAACACATGGTGGGACACACCTCTCCCCCATTACAAGATAGTAGAGACTGTCAGTGTTGTTGCTAGATTGACTGGTCTTTGTAGGCAACTAGAAGGACAACACAGGTGTCATAAGATTGTTGTTGATGTTGTTGTTGAAGAGGTAAAAAAGAAGTTTGATGCAGCTGAAGTGCCAACTGATATTGAGCAAATCAAAAGCAACCACCTGAGAAAGCAACACTATCGAAATTTGGGTATCTATGTGCCGCCAACTCTGGTAAGAATGGCATAGGACAGAAGTGTGATGAAAATCACACAGACACTGCTGTTGCATCACTGGCCACAGTGAGCAGCGACTTGTAGGGCAAGAGAGTCAACTGAAACTAACATTATGATATAGTGTCATGCTCCCATGTGACCACTTTTCAAGTTATTTTGCAAGATACAGCTCAACCTCCAGAAACGAGACTGCAACTTGTCTGTAAAAAAGCTTTCACAAAAAATTATTCATAACACTATTAACATAGCAGTATCTTTTTTTTTTGTGTCGGTTCGAGGTTCCTGGCTGTCCATTAATGCAAAAATTGAGGAAAAAAAGAACATGTGTCGTACTTACACATTTTTAACAAGTACGAGGGAGACAGAACTTTTCTAGTCATGCATCTTCATCATACTATCAAGTTTTTAAATGCCTTTTATAATTATTATTACCAGTTATATCTGAGTGCATTGTATGCATGTAGCAGGTGTAAAATCAGGTCAGTTGGATCAGATGCCTTATCTGCAAGCGAGCCCTATATTCAAGAAATTTGAATTAAAATAGTTACGTTAGAGACGCAGTCTTTCAGCACTTTATTGCCTGTGGTTTAAGCATTGCTCAATACTTTTGTGGGTGGCAATTTCAACCGGCACAGCACTGCGCTTTGCCACAGTCACATTTGTCTTCAAAGCGGTGTTTACCATTTGTGTTGATCTGTTTGTGTATGCATAGAGCAAGTTTTTAATTTATATTTTTCTGCATTCTTGTGCTTGCACTAAGCTTGTATAAGGCAGTTACAAAATGTGCGTCACTATAATGAACTGTTCTGTTGAGCTTACACTTGCAAATAATCGTGTTCAGATGGCCGCACTTCTATGCGGGTGCACCGCTAGCTTTGTGTATGTTCTCATGTTTGTATAAAGCTTATATAAGCTAGTTAGAAAATGTATGTCACTAAGCATTGTGATATTCTTTAAAGAACTGCTTGGTTGATTTTACACTTGTGAATTAGTATTGATGCGGTGGTATTTCCATGTATGCCCACTGCTAGCTTTCTGTGTCCTCACGTGTTTGTATTAAGTTTCTACAAGGGAGTTACAGCATGTACGTCACTAAGCGCTGTGATATTTTTTAAAGAACTGCTTTGTTGGTTTTACACCTGTGAGTAATAGTACTCGGGTGGCACTAGTCATGTGTAGGTACACAGGGACCATTTGTATACATTATGCTCATGTAAAGCAGTTACAAAGTGTATGTCACTAACTACTGTGATATTTGTTGAATTGCTGTGATGGTTTTACACATGTGAATAATAGTGGTCAGGACACAGTACTTGTGGTGTATAGTTGAATTTATACACTGCCAAGACATGGGCTGTATACGTACCAAAAGAAATGTATGTCATTATATTGTTGTGATTATTACTGTTTGGATTTTATTAAACTGTAATAAAATTGTTTCTTGTATCTATTGAGGTATGGCAATTTGTCATGCAACCAAACTGAGGACCTGCACTTGTGCATACAAATAAACAGCTAATTTAAGAGTATACTACTCATATTCTGCTAAACCAGTTTAACAAATCTTGTACTACAATGCTGGAAAAATGACAGAGCTGACTCGGATGTACAGAAAAAGTTCTGCACTGGCTGAAGGACTGCCCCACACTGGAGTTCGTAATGTTGCGTTTATTGGAGTAGAACAGAAAGTGCACTTCTATTAAAAATGCGACAGTCGGTGCAGAAACATAAGGCAGACGAGCGGATGTGGCACATTTTTTTCAGGGCCCTCCATGCCTACTACTGCATTTCTAGTCTTCCTGTGCTCTGCGTATAAGCCCCTGTTCAGCCAAGGTTTTTACTCCATGACAGTTGTTCTACTGGGTTCGTAGCAATATTGAAGAAAAAAATTCAATGGTTTTCAAGGACTTTCGAGGCCCCGACACAGTAACTTCAAGGACCTCGTGCAATGTGTAGTAGTTTGGACAGGCAATAACTTGTTCAAGAACACCGTTAACTTTAATGCAAACAAAAGAAAACAAAACAAATCGCATTTCAGTGATTTCAAACATTTGAAAGACTGCTAATTTGCCTTTCACCGCCCGCCACTAAACGCACACAAGGAAGCATTTCAAGAAAGCGCTCAAAGTTTTTCTGCAATAGCACAATTAACTACTTGGACCTGCAACATTTGCAGTTTTTGAATACTGTTTGGTTTGACAGTGTATGTGATGTCATCTGTTGCCTCAGCTTTTTTCACCATCATATAAGCAATAGTCATTTCTAATTTCTTTTTATTGTGTCTGTCGCTCTCAATTTACTCTTCACGGCTTCTCTTCGAATGCCTCAACTGTTGAGCTTCCTGCTTCTGCTCCTCCAAGCACATTTGTCGCCGGTTCCATGTGCATAAAACTGGTATCTGCAGCTCCTTTGTAATTTCAACTTTAAGGATGTCACTTTCCTTCTATTACCTCCAGAGACAATTTTCTGTGACATGCGAAAGAGTGTCACAGAAGGCAAAAAAAGCGCTTGGCAATGTCTGCTAAGTCTAGCCAAGTGTACAAGTTTAAGGACTTTCCAGTACTACTAAAAATTCAAGGGTTTTCAATGCCTTGAAAATGGCATTTTAGAAATAAAGGATTTTCAAGGATCGCTACAGACCCTGGATTCTAGCACCTAAATAATTTTACAAGCTTATTTTGGCATGGAGTTAGGAAATTCATGCTTTCTAGCTAACGCTGCACTATCTCTGTACAGTGAAGCCACGACAGCGCAACTATTTTGGAGTAAAGAAAAATACTGAAAGCTTTTAATACCACTTTTCTTTTTTTCTATGGAGCTTCGTATTGCCTAGTTAAGTTTACGAATGTGCCTGGTTTTGGCGGGCGTTTCTTCGACATTTTCTGGAAGAAGCAGATGTCTAGCCCCCGTATTCAGAAATGTATCTTAATACAAAGCTCATGCTTGACTTGATATAAACGACGCCTGGTGCGAACGTCCCCCAAGACGCTCACTGCCTTTCTTTTGGTGCGTTCACGACTTGCGTCGTTTAGATCAAGTCAAGCATGGGCTTCAAGTTACGATGCATTTCTGCATATGGGGGTAAGCGTGCACAATTCCGGGCAACGCACTGTGCCATTGACACTGAGAGAAAACGGGGAAAACAGAGTTAACCACTTATGCTCCTAAACTTTCGCGTACCTGTGGTGTGCGTGTATCGTGGAAGAAGAAACAGCGCAAACACAAGGACGAAAAAAAGCATCAACCACACCAGCGCTTCGTGGTGTGGCATGTTTTTGCGTCGTCCTTGTGTTGCGCTGTTTCTTCTAAAATGCTCAACCAACTAGCCGGCAAGTCCATCCTGTGCATATATAAATTGAACACACGCATGAGTGTAGATGGTCTTCGAAGCTTTTAGAACGAGCACTGCCACAGGATACGAGCAGTGCACGCGTAACAAGTGGACACATTAGTCATTTAAACA